>NC_056661.1:92113767-92738767 GCF_018350195.1 Panthera tigris | reverse complement strand
AACTTAAATGTTCATCAGTAAATAGTGAACATTCCTTCCATCAAATACTGTGTGATTAGAAAAGTAAAAGTATAGGTCTTAATGTAGAAAGATAGCTTTAAGATGTTGATAAAAACAAAATGCAATTTACTGAGTAATACGTATAGCATGATGTTTTAAAAGTTTATTGTCTTTTAAGAGAGAGAGAGCACACAAGGGGAGGGACTGAGAGGGGAGGGAAGAGAGGGAGAGAGAGAATCCCAAGCAGGCTCCACATTGCCAGCACAGAGCCCGATGTGGAGGTCAGTCTCAAAAACCTTGAGATCATGACCTGAGACTAAATCAAGATTTGGACACTTAACCCATTGGGCCACCCAGGTGCCCCTGTATAGCATGATTTTATTTATGATAAAACAATTAACAATCCTTTATGTGTGCACAAAATATTCTGAAAGGAATTTTAAACTGTTGTTTGAGAAGAGAGGAAATAAGGAGTTTTGAAGGGTAATCTTTTCTCTATACCTTAAAATTTTAAGATTGTGTATGGTATTACTTGTTTTTAAAAAAATTTTTTTTCAACGTTTATTTATTTTTGGGACAGAGAGAGACAGAGCATGAACGGGGGAGGGGCAAATAGAGAGGGAGACACAGAATCAGAAACAGGCTCCAGGCTCTGAGCCATCAGCCCAGAGCCTGACGCGAGGCTCGAGCTCACGGACCGGACCACGAGATCCTGACCTGGCTGAACTCGGACGCCCAACCGACTGCGCCACCCAGGCGCCCCATGTATTACTTGTTTAAACAGGAGGAAAAAAGTCATTAGCAAGGCATTTTTTCAATAATTGTGACCTCTTAATGAAGTAGTACATGCTCAAAATAGAACATCATGAACAAGGAAAATTACATGCAGAACATATTGGTAGAATGAAAAGATTACTATCTAAATTTGCAGCTTCACAAGATACATTCAAGCCCTGAAGGGCTATCTTTTGTAAATAGTTGAGAATATGCTATTTGACTATTTGCTTGTCAGTGTGTGAGATGTCTACCCACCTATATTCTATAAGTGAGTGATTGATTATGTAGACGTCTATAGTGGGCTCAGGTGGCTTCCCAAAAGATAGATCTAAGTTCTTTCCCTTAAAACCTGTGAATGTGATCTTATTTGGAAATAGTCTTTGCAGATGTAACTAAGTTGAGGATCTTGACATGAGGTCATTCTGGAATATCTAAGTGGCCCCTAAATCTACTGACAAGTGTCCTTATAAGAGTTAGGCAGAAACAGATTTGAGACTGAAGAGGAAGAGACACAGAGGAGAGAAGCCTATGGGAAGATAGAGACAGAGACTGCAGTAATGCATCCATAAACCAAATAAGATGGGAAGTCACTAGAGCTGAAAGAGGCAAGGAATGATTGTCCCCTGAAGCCTTCAGAGGGAGTGTGCCCCCACAGATGAATTGATTTTAGTTTTTCTCTCCACAGCTGTGAAGAATAAATTTGTTGTGTGAACTACCAGGTTTGTGGCAATTTGTTACAGGGGCCACAGGAAACTAATATACCATACATGTAAATAAAAATATGATAGGTTTAACATGCAGGAGAGATTAGAGCATTTTAAAGGTTAGATTATTTCAAAATTTTTTAGAGTTTTTTCCTTTCCTCTTTTCTAAAATTTAAGTCCTTAGACTATTGACTGCCAGAGGAATGAACATTATTCCATGTCTTTCCCCAGAATCACTGAACATAGCGATCAATTATTGTAGGGATCATCTGGTCCATTGGCCATACACAGAAGAGCCCATAGGTGTCAGGAATGAGTCATGAATATTGGATTAGGTTAGGGGAGAAGTGCCTGGTGAATGGTAGAAAACTGAAGTGTCTAGTCTACCCAAAGGCACTGCAAATCAAACAATTAAAACCCTGTGAAGGCAAGAGACCTATTGCTCTGTCTGGCTACCTGTGTGCCCAGGGGGGATCTAATACCAAAATGGAGAAGAGGAAAATGGAAACTGGAAGACAGTTGACTGTCCCTGCCTAATACTGAACCAGCTGTTGAATTAGTATCGTAATCACTGGTTCCTCTCTCCTAATCTAGTGTTGTTCTGCCTCTGATTTGCTCTTTATCTCTGCTAAACAGAATGGAAAGAAACTAAGATATATTGACCAGCATGTAGTGGGCACCATGCCAGGTTCTTTCAGATCAGTAGTCTCATTTAATTTGCACAACAGCCCCGTGAGGTTGGTAGGTTTCCTCAGTGTTGGGTAACTTGCCTAAGGTCACTCAACTAGTGATGCAGGTCTCTGTGGCTGTGAAAACTCATGCTGTTTCCAACATAAAATACTGCTCCCAAAGTAGTGCTCAAGAAGCCATGAGACTTGGGGGAATTGTGAATATTTTGTTTTTCCAAAGACAGGTCATGGTTATTTTTAATAGTCTTATTAATTTTTAATGTAATGTAATTGAAAAAAAAATAGCATTTCTGCAGTGAAACAATCAGCTTCACTATTTTTTTCTGTTACATATCCTGTAGGGTTTCCTGTTATCTGTTGGATTTTATAAGAGTTTCCTTTCCTTTAATAAATTCAGGACAACAGCCCTATTGCTTTTTTCCCTAATTATTCTGTAACTGCCAAAATTATCAAATTACTTTGAAATGTGATCTGATTTCCTCTGTACTTGCTAACTGAAGCAATTATTCTGTATATCTGACTTTATTTAAAAAGTTGTACCTTTAACAATTCCATCTAAGGGATTTTACACATGCTTTAGGAACTAAGTTGGGCTATGCTAGAAAAGAGTCATTTTTTTTTCATTGACACATGGGGAAAATGCACTTTTAGAAAATAAATTTTGGGAGGAGACTTCTGCCTGTAGTCATTCTACCAAATGACATGGGAATTTTCTAATTATTTTCCTTATTTAGTTAACCAATAAATATTTATTCATGGCCTATTATGTACTCAGCTTGCTGCTTATGGATTATCTTAGGTGTTTTAGAAGAAATATAAAATATGAGTCTTGCAACTTAGCCATGGAAAGCTTGCAACTTAGCTATAGAAATAGTACTAACACATGGAGAATAAGAGAGAGGGGTGCCTAATAAAGCATTAAGGACTCCAATATCAAATAGCCCAGTATGAACTAAAGTAGTTAGAAAAGATTGCATTGAGATTTTGGAATTTGAGGTATACCTACAAAAATTGGGAGGATGGAAATTTAAGAATAGAATTTCTTAATTCTTAAGAAATAGAGTAGAAAAGGTAAATGTGGAATTTGTGTATCTGGGGGACAGTGAATGAATTAACCTTACCAAAGAGAAATAAAGGGAGTAAGAAATTAGGTATAGTAGCCAAATGGGAAGACAATATATGCTTTAAAAACCAGTCTAAGGAGTTTTGATTTAAAGGCAGTTGATTATAATGAATTCTCTTGTGCTGGAAAATGAAAAGATAAGAGGAATTTCTCAAGATTTAGTATCAAAACACATGACAGTTGGTTTAGAGGAGAAGCAGGGTCAATATTTAGGGTCAAGTAAGTATAGAATCTAAAATACTGCTATTTTAATAAGATTATGGTATAGGGAGGGACTAGACTATGGTAGTGGTAGTTGCAATTGATAGAAAAAGGCAAAATATTCCTAGAGGCATTAAAGGAAGAAATAATGAGCCTTCTTTAGGAATTAGGGAATGAAGATGTCTGTAGGCAGCTAGACAGGACATAGTATGATTGAGTAGGAAAGGAAATGCAGATGTGGCCAAATAATAGATGACATAGCTGAAGTAGTGAATGAATATCAGCCCAGTTGTACTACGGCTAGAAAACCAGAAGGATGAGCTTAAAGAACATTCCACAGTTAGGGACTTAGTGAGGAAAAAGAGAGGAGAAATGGCATTAGAAGGATGGGAGAAACTCTTAAATATGCCAAAGAATGAGAGAACTTCATGAGTGGATAGTTGGTAACACTAACATTGTAAGATGTTGAAAATGTCTAAGGAAAGGTCAAGACCATCAATTTAGCAGGAAGAGATGATGGATAGTCTTCAAGGAAATCATTTCTATGGAGTGGCATGCACTGAAATAGGTGGTAAAGGGAATAAGAAGAAGACAGGAAAAATGTAGATTGAACATTGGAATAGTCTGGGAGCAAAACCAGAGAGGGGCATTGCATTGGTTAGTGAGTAGAATAGATACTAATAAAAGAAGGATGCTATGATAGCTGGTATCCAAGATGGCACCCAGATACTTCCCCTCCTGCCATTCATCCCCATGTGTAGTTCCCTGTTAATGGAATAGGGCCAACCTGTGTAACCAATACTATATTGAAAAAATAATGGTGTGTAACTTCTGAGGCTAGGTCGTAAAACATACTGAGGCTCTGGCATGTTTTCTCATAGGTTGCTCATGCTTGAAGAAACCAGCCCTCATGTTATGGTGGTACTCGGGCAACTCAAGAAGAGGAACTGAATCTTCCTTCCAACAGCACCAGGTTAGTGAACTATCTCAGAAACTGATCCTCCCGCTCCAATTAAACCTTCACATACCTGCTGACATCCTAACTACAACCTTATCGGAGACCCTAACGCAAAACCACCCAGGTAAGCCATACCTGAATTTCTGACCCATGGAAACTGTAAGGCAATAAATGTTCATTTTAAGCTAAGTTTTAGAGTACAGTGGACTCTAGAACAACATGAGAGTTAGGGATGCCAGCCCCTAAGGAAGTAAAAAAAAAAAAAAAAATAACGTATGACTCTCTCAAACCTTAACTACTAATAGCCTACTGTTGACCAGAAGCCTTACTGATAGCATAAAAAGTTGAGTAACATATATTTGCATGTGATCTGTATATAGACTGTATTCTTACAATAAAGTAGTCTAGAGGAAAGAAAATGGTAAGAAAACCATAAGATACATTTACAGTTCTCTACTGTATTAATTGAAAAAAAATATATGTAAGTGAATCCATGAAGTATAAACCCATGTAGTTGAAGGGTCAACTACAATTTTTAATGTGGTATTAGGTAATTAACAGATTTCTTTAGATATTTTCTTTTTTATGTTTTTAGCTCTTTTTTTTTCTTTTTGACTGGTAGATATTTGAAATATGTTTTAAGGTCCTTATGGATATTGGAATGATTCAAGATGATGATATGAATAGGAGAATTGTAGGAATAAGCTCTGAGTATCTGGAAAAATCAGGGGGCTGAAATAAAGCTGAGGAGTTGATTTTCAAAAAGAAGTCCCGTATTTTCTGAAAGTAATGTGAAGTTCAAAATAGATGTAGATTCTATTCCATCCTGAGATGAAGATAGGAGTGCTTGGAATAATTCACTTCAGATTAGCTCAATTAACTAAATCCTCTATGTGTGCATAATACTATATTTTTATTTATATTTATATTTTTACCTAGTTAGGCTAGTAGATGCTCTTTTTATCCACAAGAAGACGTTTTCTGTGATGGTATACTTTGTAAGATAAATAGTGAAAATGTTAGCTTCATTCCTCACAATGGTCAGGAATCTGCTAAGTGATTCATTAAACAAGTAGTTTTATTTATGGTTATCTCTGTATTTTTTCTGTAGGGTTTACTTGTTACTATTTTTTTAACCCACCTATACTTACCATGGTATCAGGGAGCTATGTGCATGCACTCTGTAGGGCCTCTCTGCTATCCAAAGGTCAAATGGACATGTGGTGGTGTTTTAAAAGGCGTGCTTGGCTGTCAGTCTAATAAAAGGGGTTGAAATGCACTAGAGATGAGGTTACATAGATTGGTTTTGTGGCCCTGTAAAGATTCTCAGGTTCTGTTGTAAGCTCATAGATACGTATCTTCAGGGAGGGTGTATTTACTTTATTGCATTCATCAATATTCTTTGAACATAATCCACTTGTAGGGCATTGTGTGAAGACCTCTGAAGGCTAAAAAGATCAATCAGAAAAGAGTCTGGCCTGAAGTGGCTTCTAGTCAAATAGCATTGCTACAGGCAAAGGTGGTCTGGGTGTCAGAGGAAGGGGTAGAGGAACAAGAGTGCATGTGTGTCCTGAATGTCTCACAGGGTTACTGCCTATGTGATTGCCAGTAACAGTTCTTAGCAGAATGCTCTTTGGGAGGACTGGACAAGTAAGCAAGTGTGTCAGCCCTGGAACATGTATTCACCAGTAGCACGTTAGCAATATGGCATATTAGGCCTGGTGACCACGATGACCTTAACATTTCCCTCTGCTTGACTAGACTTTAGGCAGGTTTCTTCTTTATCATAGGCTTCTGATCTCCATTTTCGTAGAGCATTTACTTTAGAAAACTTGGAATTGTACACTCTTTCTCTGCCTCTTGAAATGTATGTAAGTCTTCTCCCAGCCTCTTGACAGTTTCACAACCCAGGAAAATATTTTCTTAAGGATTTGATAACAATCTCTTTGAAATGTTAACCATGAAAATATCCCTATCTCCTAGTCTCTGCAGGATGGTAAGAGCCTAACTCTGATGGGCACCAACTAGCAAATGTAGATGGCCTAATCATAGAAACGTTTGGGGACTCAAATAACCCAATGTTCTCGACATATTCCATTGATGAACCTCCTCCCTAATATCCCCCAGTACCTTTCTCTAGATCACCCTATCACTTAAAAATCTTCCAGCCTTTTGTTTCAGCATAGCTGTGTCTTTATCCCCTATTGGAGTAACCTGACTAATGTCCTCTTTGCTGGCTTAACTTTGGTGCAGATTTTACTTTGGCACTGGAAAATCCTGATGTCATCTGGCCTTGCACACCAGTGTCAGCGAAGACAGATTTTAGATGGAATCTTTTAAATCTACCTCTTTGATGTCAAGAGAAATTCAAATAAAATGCTGAAATAAATACGTATATGTAAACTTGGATAAAAATTTACAGGGGTCTGGAAATTGAATGCTGGACATTATTTCAAAATGATAGAGTGATAATTTGGTTGAAAAAAGAAAACACAGAAAGGTATACAGTGAAGAATGAATGTGTCCCCTACTTGTTGTTCCTACTTTCACTTCTCAGATAAAGTCACTTCTAACTGTTGGTTATTATAATGCTAATAATAAACTTGATTCAATGTTATTAATTTATCAGCTCTTGATATCATTTGTTAACTATTTCCTATAAAAACTAGGACAATTCATGCATATGACTGCCTTCCTTTTTCCTCCCCAACAGACTCCGCTTTTGATTTTCTTACATGTATTGTTGTATAAGAAGCTTTTCTTGGGGCACCTGTGTGGCTCACTCGGTTAAGCTTTGGCTCAGGTCATGATCTCATGGTTGGTGGGTTTAAGCCTGTGTCAGGCTCTGTGCTGACAGCTCAGAGCCTGGAACCTGTTTAAGATTTTGTGTCGCTCTGTCTCTCTCTGCCCCTCCCCCACTCATGTTCCTCTCTCTGTCTCTGTCTCTTTCAAAAATAAATCTTTAAAAAAAACTAAAGAAACTCTTCTTACAGCTTTTCTATTTAGAATGCTTTTTAGACCTTTATTTCTTGATGTGACAAGATTAATGGTTCTCCAACTTAAGCATGCAACAAAATGACTTGAAAGTTTTGTTAAAACATAGTTTCCTGAGCCATATCCCTCTAATATGATTCAGCAGGTGTTGTGACTTAGATTAACATTGCTATTTACAGCCCTGGGCCTGGCTGTCAGACTGTCCTATGATGAGTCACAGGTCAACAAAAATGTACAAAGGAATTGAAATACAGAACTTTATTAAGTCCTGGAGGAAGTACGTGGTATATGTAGAGGTACCGTGAAAGGGGGGTCAAGGCAGGGTGCAAGCAGAGGAAAAGGTTAGTCATGGGGTACATGCCTTTGTTAGGGTCAGAGGGTGGAATGCTTTGAAATTCCTGGGCTAAAGCTGGACTGGCCAATTAAAAAAGGAGCAGAGTTTTGGTAAGCTTCATGGCTTAACTAGGGTGTACTCAAGGGAAAGGCCCTGGGATGTGGGGGAGAATGCTTATCACAAAGGTGGCTAGAGGAGTCTATCAGGAACTTACATTCATGTTTCTGGGGACTGTTGTCCCCAGGGCATGCACTCAAAGAGGGGCTAGCATGAGTTCAAGTCCCCTGCAATGCCACCCAAGATGAATGCCAAGGCAGCACTATCATGGAGCAGCTTAGCTAAACTAACATTAGGTCTAGGGTGAGGCCTGAGAATTGGCATTTTTAAAAAATGTTTTATGTATTTTGAGAGAGAGAGAGGGGGGGGGAAGGGAGAGAGAGAGAATGAATGAGTGGGGGAGAGACAGAGGAAGAGAGAATCCCAAGCAGGATCCATGCTCAGCATGGAGTCCAACATGGGGCTCAGTCTCACAACTGAGATGATGAACCGAGCTGAAATCGAGTCAGACGCTTAACCAACTGAGCCACCTAGCATGTGCCGACACTTTGCATTTCTAATTAGTGATCAGATGCTGCTGCTAGTGCTTATCCCAGGTTCACACTTTGATAACTATCCCTTGATATTTGAACCATCCCTAAATACAACGGAATTTATTGAGTCATTGAGGTATATGATGAAGAAATTTGTGAATCTACCCATCTTTTTATTTTTCATTCCTCTTTGACCTCAACTTGGGTCAGCTGTACCATTACTTTTATGCTGTCTGTATTGACAAAATCACATTATTTCTGGTTATTATAATACAGTTGATTGAAAAATTTAAAAACCAATAAACAGTATTTACTATACAAAAATTAAGTTATATGGTGATATTGGATCTGTAGAGAAGAAAACATATGCCTGTGTAGCAGGGTCAACATTATTAATATTTTGAGAATCTTTGTCACTCTTACCTTCATCTTCAAATATTGGTTCTGGCTTTGCCCATTGAATTTCATTTCTTCCTCTGCTTTCTGAGGATATTCCAGGGTTGTCAGAACCGGTTTGAGGGCTTTGTGATGTAGAAACTAGAGGAAAGAAGGTAAGAGTCCTAATATCAAAAGATTTGTTAAGGCTGGGGAGGAATTTTGGGGGAAATTTAGAGAAAGGAATAGAAGCATTTTTACATGTAAGGGAATTAGATGGGAGGTTTCATAGGAAATGAAGTATTACTGTCTGTGTAATCCTTTAAAGATGGAGGAAATGCAAAGACAGGAAGAAATGACCATGGCTTTTTTCTTTTCTTTCTAAGGTCTGTATTTCTTTCTGTATCTTTTGTTGATGAAAAGATCGAATGATTTTTATCCTTTTATTATGAAGTTCCAGACTTTAAAAAAAAATTTTTTTTTCTAATGTTTGTTTATTTCTTGAGAGACAGAGAGAGACCGAGTGTGAGTGGGGGAGGGACAGAGAGAGAGGGAGTCATGGATTCTGAAGCAGGCTCCAGTCTCTGAGCTGTCAGAACAGAGCTCAATGTGGGACTCAAACTCACAAACCATGAGATCATGACCTGAGCCGAAGTCAAACCAACTGGGCCACCCAGGCACCCCTGAAGTTCCAGACTTTTAATAACTACAGTTGATAATCTGAAATGCAGCTTCTTTCTAAAGACATTCCTCACAGAAAATTCTGAATTTCTTCTATTTTATTCTACAGAAATTTTTTAAAAAATTGATAAAGAATTTTTTCTCCAATATTACCATAAATGAACACATAAAACAGGAAATTGTAAGTGTGATATATTGGTAACTATAAAATTATTTTTTTGGTCTGTTGTATACTATTTTATTTAAAAAAAATTTTTTTTAACATTTATTTATTTTTTTGAGACCGAGAGAGACAGAGCATGAATGGGGGGAGGGTCAAAGAGAGAGGGAGACACAGAATTGGAATCAGGCTCCAGTGTCAGAGCTGTTAGCACAGAGCCCGACACGGGGCTCGAACTCGTGAACCACAAGATCATGACCTGAGCCGAAGTCGGACACTTAAGGGACTGAGCCACCCAGGCGCCCCTGTTGTATACTATTTTAAATAAAGGTCCCAAAGAACTTTTGTTTACATGAATTGTAGCTATAGTATTTACTATATTAAAAAATCACAAAGGAGGAGTGCCTGGGTGGCTCAGTCAGATTGAGTGACTGACTCTTGATTTTGGCTCAGATCATGATCCCAGGGTTGTGGGATCGAGCCCCACACTGGGCATGATGCTGAGCACGGAGCCTGCTTAAGATTCTCTCCCTTTAGGTCTTGTTTCCTCTGCCCTTCCCCCAACTTGTGTAAGCATGTGTGTGCTCTCTCTCTTGCTCTCTCTCAAAAATAAATAAAAATTAAAAAAGGAAAATACCTATACCCAAACTGTTATTTATTAACCCAAACAGTTTCAAAAGTTAACTATATTTTTCTAAAATAAAAATAAGAGTAGCATTGTTTTATAATCATATAAATTGCTTTAATGTCCAGCTTAGAAGATAGCTATATTCTCATATCTGCTTTTGCATCAGTCTCCTGCCATATATTGTTTTGAGAGAAGTATATGATGAAAATCTGTTTTCATGCATGTAACTGGAAAAGAGAGGGATATTTTAATAGGCTTTTTGGTAATTGTGAATATTCTTTTCTTAATGCTACACTGAAACTCAATAAGTGGTAGTTTCTTAAAGATTGGTTGCAATGTGGAATCTGAAATGATAGTTTAGCAGTTTCCTATTGGTGCTGCTGCTGCAGCAAATTACTATAAACTGAGCGATGGATAAGAGAAATTTATTCCCTGGAGGCCAGAGCTCTGAAATTAGGGTGCCAGGTGGGTTATACTTCCTCTAGAGGCTCATGAAGAGTTTCTGTTCTGTGCCTCTTGCATATATTCTGGTGGCTCTTGGCATTTCTTGATTTGTGACCTTGTCACTCCAATCTCTGCCTCCAGGTCACATCTGCTTTTGCCTAAATCTTATGACAGTTGTTACTGGATTTATGACCCACCCACATAATCCAGGATAAACTCTCAGAATCTTTAATTTAATTATACCTTTGGAATGTAATTCACTCTTTTATCATATAAGGCACAGGTTTGGGGGATAAAGACAAGGACTTACCTTTTGGTGGGCCACTATTCAGCAAATGACACATATCAATAACTTTGCCCTCCACTAGTTCATTAAAATTCACTGTTTTATCTTGCAACCTGAATGGTCTTTTACCACGCATGATACTATAACATCATCATTAGTCATTTGGAATATACTCATTTACCAAGTTATGAGGATCTTCCAAATATTGATACATAGTATTAAAAAATCCCACTGTAAAACTCATCAGTAAAGTCTTTGAAGATTGGGAACATGCATGGTGGCAGACAAAAATTTTTCTAAAACGATCATTTTCAACTTGAAAGCTCCAATTTTATCATTGGCAGCAAATCTAGTCACTTCTCCTTTTTTGAAGTTGACAGGCTCACTTTGTTCATTGTTAAAGAAATGTTCTACCAAATATCTCCAATCTGAATAACTATCATTTGTTTGTCTGTCATTCTTTCAAGTAAAAATAGCATTCTGTAAAAAAAAAAAAAAAAAAAAAAAAAAAGTAGCTAGTTCAGCTTACAACTCAAACAATTGAATGGATGCTGTTCCTAAAGGCCACCATCATTCTTTAGTATGCAGAAAAGTATGTTATGTATAATTCCCCTTGTCAAACAGAATATTTAAAAGATGCATACCAAAGACTTGAGATTTAATTATATTAATGATCTCTATTGCTTCAAGGATATTTTTAAGTGAAACTGGATTTTTCCCCTTAAGTTTTTTGTACTGTTGAAAGTGTGGGAGTGGAGAATACGAACACTAGTACGGTTTGGTACCACTTGATTCATCTGACTGTGTCAGCAGCTTTACCCATGATTGCTCTTGAATCATCAGTACAAATGTCAATGTACTGAAAGATGACAAATAACATACTAAAAATTATTTTCATTTATTTATTTTTTTAAAAGTTCATTTGATTTTGAGGGAGACAGAGGCAGCATGAGCAGGGGAGGGGCAGAGAGAGAGCAAGCGAGAGAGGGAGGGAGGGAATCCCAAGCAGGCTCTGCACTGCCAGCACAGAGACCCATGCGGGGCTTGAACTCGTGAAATGGTGAGATTGTGACCTGAGCCAAAACCAAGAGTCAGACACTTAACCGACTGAGCCACCCAGGTGCCCCCATACTAAAACTCCTAAAATAATTTTGATCTTGCCTACCCCTGAAAGGTCTTGAGGTATTCTCCTTTGCATTTTAGAGTCCAGCTCTTTTATATGGAGGTTTGTGATGCCTTTCTTTTTCCTTACAAAATTGTACTCTGTATCATCGGTAGTGTCAATGACAGAGCCTTTCTTTAAAGGAGGCTCTACTGTATACTCTGCAATTTCCTTCCAAGTTTATAGTATCCATCATGTATGTATTGACATTGAATTTTTCATGTTCTTTCCGGAAATTGTCAACAGAAGGATTTCAGTCAAAAAGCAGGATGCATATTCCTTTCTCAAATAATTCCAAAGTTGTTTATGACTGAATAGTTAAGGGGTTACAATTATCTAGCTATGCTACCAGGACTCAAAACTGAGGTCATGGCTGTGCAAGCAATGATTAGCATCTATGTGATATTGAATTGTATATGCACATATATGATATATCTGCCTTTTTGTTTTAGCTGCTTTTGTACCTGTCAGGAGCATAGTGTGGCTTTCCTCCTAGGGCTTTTAAACATTCCTAAGCTTGCAAACAAATGGTATTTGAATGGTATCCTCTTTTTCATTATATCCTCTAATTAGTTTTGTGTTGTGTGTTTACATACTATGTATCTTCATAGAAAAATTTAAAATCATAGATAGTAATATTTTCTAAATTAATAAATTTAATGCAGTCTCAATGGAATAATGAGAATTAACATACAATTTTCTCTATCTGGGAATAAACATGTTGACAAGTGATTTCATTTGGAAAAGCAAATAAGCAACTATGGCCATGAATGTCCTGATAAGAAGGGTAGTGGTATGTGGGAGTGAACTAGCTTTATCTGATAATAAAATGTAGAAAGATGAAGACAGTATTATTGAAAGCTAAATAGACATTCAGACCAAAAGGAGAGAGTAAGAAAATCTATGAATAGATCCTAATCCTTGTGAATTCTTTTTTGTAAATTTCAGTATATCAAGTCAGTGGGAAAGGATTTATTTTTTAATAAGGGATGTTGGGATAACTGATTAGACATAAAGAAAAAGATAAAATTCCATTCATTCTCATACTGTATATCAAGATAAATTTCAGAGGGACCAGAAATTTAAAGAACAACATATACAAATGCACTGGAAAGAAATCTGAGTATATTGCTTTGTAAACTGGGAGTAGAGGCAACTCTATTGCTTTTGTATTTAATCAGTTAAAGGAAAAACTGGTATATTTGATCACTTGAAAAATGAATGACAAAATAATTATGAACAAAATAAAGATAAATGATAAACCAGAAAATAAATTTATTTCAGAAATAAAATTAATAGGATACAGAGTTTCCAAAGATAGAGAAGGAAAATTATTATAATTTCAGAGAAAAATTAGCAATTCATAGAAAAAGGGAGGCAAATGAATCAAACATGGAAGAGTCTCAACTTTGTTCGCAATAAGTAAATGGTGAATTGAAACTGCAATGAAGTTCTGTTTCTGTTAGACTGGCAAAAATTCCAATTTGGCAACATACTCTTTGATCAAGTCCTGAGGAAACAGGTGTTCTCATATGTTGCTAGTGGGAATACAAAATGATACAGCGATGAGCAAGAGAAACTATGCAATATCTAGTAAAATTATGTATGACATTAAGTTTTGACTCAGAGCAGTTCCTCTGAAATGTGTCTCAAAGATAATTAGGCAAAAATACAAAAAGGATATTTGCATAGGACTATTTATTATTCTAGTCTCCTTTGATGGAATATTTGGGTTTGAGACTGTATAAAAAGCTATTATATCCACACAATGAAGTTTTAAAAAAAAGTTATAAAAGAATAAGGAACTTCTCTAAAGATTGCTGTAGAGTAAAATAATATGGTAGATAAAATTATATAGCATATAATTGTATATAGGTAAACATAAACATTTAGACTTACAAATCCATGTACAATACAAGCCTATATATTATGGTACATGTGTACACATAAGTATGTATATATAGATATATATAAATGTGTAAACATATGTGTATTTTATATAAAAAGATGCATAAATATGGATATTACATATTTATATATTTTCCCTTATATTAAAAGGATGGATGAAACCATCGGAACGTTTTTAAAAGATGAACAAGATGTGGAGGGCACACAAATAGAAGCTGAACTGCTTGAATATACCACATTTTATGGATTTGACTCTGAATACATTTATTTAGTTATTTAAATTTACTTATTAAATTTGAGTTAGTTAATATACAGGGTAGTGTGGGTTTCGGGAATAGAACCCAATGATTCATCACTTACATGTAACACCAACTGCTCATCCCAATAAGCGCCCCCCTTAATGCCCATCGTCCATTTGACCCATCTCCCCCCTTCCCTCCCCGACCTCCCCTCTAGCAACCCTCAGTTTGTTCTCTGTATCTAAAAAGCTATTATGGCTTGTCTCTGTTTTTGTTTTTATATCATTTTTCCTCCCCTTCTCCTATGTTCATCTGTTGTGTTTCTTAAATTCTACATACAGGTGAAATCATGTGATATTTGTCTTTGTCTAACTTACTTCAGTTAGTATAATACACTCTAGTTCCATCCATGTTGTTGTAAATGGCAAGATTTCATTCTTTTTAAATCTGTTCATGTTTACTTTAACATAACCTTAGAAAATTAATACAAATATACATGAAAGCAGTACATAGAATAAAAGCAAAATGAACTAATGAATCTAGGTTATACTCCTTATAATTAAATAAATCATATAGAGAAGAATTGTGATTTTAAAATTCTGGCAAATTTACCACAGATACTTGGAGGATTATATTTTAAAAAATACATAAGTGTTGATTTTTTTTTAGCAATTTTTGCTACTTAATATTGGGATTATTTTCTTACTTATTTTCTTATATTCTACGAATATTCTACGAATATTTTCTTATTCGTAGAATAAAAGAACTAGGAAATATGTTAATATCACAAGGAACCAAACATTTTCAGACTAAGGGAAAAGATAGAAAAAAATTTAAATTTGAATAGGAATCATTGATATGAATTCATACTTCATGCTGCATTTTCTCTTGTAAGAAGTGCATATTTCCTTGCTCTGTATACTGAAAGACCAAGAAACTTGAATGAACTTTCTAGCAATAAGCACCCATAATACTCAGATTACCATTTCTAAATACCAGTCCCTATCCTTTTAGGAACTAAAGCATCTTGGATATTTTAATATCCAAGCATATTTTAATATCCAAAGCATCTTGGATAAATGAAAAAACTTGATTTTAGAGAAAAAAATCTCTCAAAGATTAGTGTTTCTGTTTTATTTGCTTAGGATGCACTGTTTTGTTTTGGTTGTGTTGATTTATAGTTTCCATTTCAGATAATACTCTGGCTTTAGCTCTTTGAATATTGCCCCTTCTCCATTCTCACCCTTTCTAATTCAAGCAGACTAGCATTTGATTTCCTCATTCTGTCTTCTGTGTCTCCTTTTTATATTTTTCATCTCTTGATCTCTCTCTGGTTTCACTCTAGATAAATTATTCATATATCTTCTAGGTCACTAATGGTCATTTGACTCTATTTTTCCTGTTGTGTTAAGCATTCATAGAATTATTTATTTCAAATTCATTTCTATAATTTCTATGTTTTGATTTTGTATGTTGATTTCTGATAGTTTCTTGAATTACGCTGATCTTTGGCATTGCCCAGCTGGTTCACAGGAACATTTCATACGTGGTTCTAAATGTTGGGACTGACAATTCCAAAATCTTTAGGCCCTGCAGGTATTAATTTTTAACTGATCTTTTATTTTTTCTTATCACTGGATTTGATTCAAAGTGGTTTATTTTCTTATGTAAAGTTACATATTTTCTTTGTAAGTTTGTAAGTTTGTAAAGTTTCTTATTTTCTTTGTAAAGTTACACATGCTGTTTGATCATTTTTCTTTTTTTTTTTAATCCCTGGAAATAGCTTAAGACTGCCTTGTAAGACGTTTGTGCTTCTTAAGGGTTTTGGGGTCAGAGCAGATAGTTAAGACTCTGCTTCTCTTCCCAGAGTCAATATCCCCAAACTGTGTTGCTAGAAGATAGTACCTCTGAGATTCCTGATTTCTTCCTGCTGTCATACATCTAGGCCATCCTAGTCTCCCTTACTCCCTGCCTCTCTGACTCTGAACTACTGACTCCTCTTTTCTCTCATCCCCTGGGCTGTAGCTGCTCCAGTTCTCACCTACCAAAGCCTTGACTTTAGAATTTTGAGGCCTTAGAACACCTGAGTTTCCATCTCGGCTTCATCACTTACATCCTGTTGTTAGTCAATATTCACTATTTTCTTTAATTCCACAAATTAGGCACTATAATCATAATTACTATTTTGCTATTGTTACTATTACTAACAAGACATTTTCTTGTTAACATGTTTTTTGTTTTTGTTTATTTGTTTTGCTCATTTTTTTCTTGTGTCTGTCCCGACTGGAAGAATGATTAACTTGGGGTCTGTAAGACACTCAAAAACTTTTAAAACACTTTGGGGTCCTCAAGGTGGTTATTGCTGCTTTAGCATTAGTGGAAATTTCTCTAGTGTATTTTAGTAAGTAAACAGAGTAAAATATTGTAGTGAGTGTGCAGGGGACAGAAAAATTCTGTACTCAGTAGGGAATCTTAGTTTGTGCCAGGGACCTCTCCCATAGACTTAATTTCAAGGAGAAAATCATGGCCTGTAGTTTGAGCCAGCAATTTACATATTATTAGACAACAAGATTTATTGAACTAAACAAAAAAGAAAAGTAATTTTATAATGTATAATAGTCTAACCAAAAAATTGTTGACTACTCTAGTCCATACATAAATCAGTGCCTTATCATTTCTGTGCAGTCATACCTAATATCTTTTACCCTGGAATTACGAGCAAAATCTTTGTAATACAGGCCTTAGAATACATTTTTTATGTCCAATCTAATAAGCGTTTTTAAAATGCCATTTTTGGGGCGCCTGGGTGGCTCAGTCAGTTGAGCGTCCGACTTCAGCTCAGGTCACGATCTCACAGTTTGTGAGTTCGAGCCCCGCGTCAGGCTCTGGGCTGATGGCTCAGAGCCTGGAGCCTGCTTCCGATTCTGTGTCTCCCTCTCTCTCTGCCCCTCCCCCATTCATGCTCTGTCTCTCTCTGTCTCAAAAATAAATAAACATTAAAAAAAAAAATTTTTAAATGCCATTTTTTCTGCTCACTTTTGTTCTGATGCTCTCCGTTAGAAACTCTGAGTCCGGTAACTCATTATTTGTATCATGAACAGATCGTAAGCTGCCCTGTGCAGGTGGCTGACCCTCCATTGAGATACATGATTTTGCATGGAGAAAATAGGAAACTCAAAATAAATACTTGAGCCTTAATGTTACCAGAGTTTGTTTTCTGTTACAGGAGGTGTTACTTTAGTGGTTATTATTACTATGATCAGGTATGAGCTGTTTGAGGCTGGTTTGGTTTTGCTATTTTCAATTTGCCCCTTCAGGGGTAAATGTTTTTCTATTGCTCGTAATTCCATTATTCATTTCTGTCTCTGTCCTTTATTTATTTCTACTACTGCTCCAGCCTCATTTCAGAAATTGCTGAAGAAATGTGTACCACACGAATTACATGTCTGGGTCAGATTGTATCAGCATTGTCAGTAACGTTGCTTAGAATTGTTTGAAACATTGCTTTGTAACTGTGGAAAAACAGTGGAAATGAGAGATAATAATCAAGACTCTAATATTCTGGTTTTTTTAGGTGTGGAAAAATGTTATGTTTGGGAAATTTCAAAAGGATGTTGTTTTTGAGAGGAAATACTTTGCTTGTTTATAAGGCAAATAAGTAAAGCAAGTAATTTAAAAGTGAAAGCTAATAAGTCATATTTATACTCCAAGTTTGCGGAGCATTTCATACAGAAAACACTTCTGGAAAATAGAAAAGATAAAGTGTTAAGAGATATATGTACATTTTGGAGGCAAAATGAATCCCCACTCTTTTCATCACTGAGGCTAAGAAATAGGGCATTATTACCACCATAGGACCCCACCCTATCCATGATTCTCCTGGCTTCGATGCCCCTCTTATATTCCAAGAGGGCATTACCATTCTGAAATTATGAACTTGTGTGTTGCTGAAATTGTGAATTCTTACACTTCGCTTTCTAACTTAAAAAATATATATAAATTTTTAAAAAATATAAAAACTTTTAAATATTTATAAATTTCTAATTTTATCTATTTTTATAATAATTATGTCTGAACAATATATCATTTTGCCTTTTCTTAAAATGTTTATTTTTGAGAGAGAGAGCACGAGTTGGGGCCAGGTAGAGAGCAAGAGAGACACAGAATCTGAAGCAGGCTCCATGTGAGGCTTGAACCTACAAACCGCAAGATCATGACCTGAGCTGAAGTCACACACTTAACTGACTGACCCACCCAGGCACCCCTCATTTTGCCTTTAAAAAATCACAAAATAATAAAAAAAAGAAAATTCATAAATGGAATCATATTATACGTATTCTGTAAGTGTCTTACTATTTTTTTTGTTGTTAGTCTATTTTTTACTATCCTATAGTATTCCATTGTGTTGATTTCTGTATACGTGTGAATATATATGTATATTTCCATGCATGTATGTATGATGAATACATTATTTATCCATTCCACTAGTAATAAATACGCAGCATTTTTACAAATAATGATACTGCTAAGAATAATAACAGCTTAAGTTATATAATACTGTGTGCCAGGCATTGTTCCAAGAACTTTATGTATATCAACTCATTTAAATAATACACAAGCCTATGAACTAGGCACTATAATTATCAACTTAGAGATGAGGAGCCTGGAGCATAAAAATGATAAATTAAGATAGAGCAAATGTGGAATTTCACTGCCAAGAACATGGCTATATAATCCATATTCAGAAACGCTGTGCTTTGTTGCTTGATTTTTGCAATGCTTTGAAACGCATGTACAAATATGTCTGGTGTCGAGTATATGGACATGGAACTGCTGGACAAGTAGGGTTTGTACATGCTCTGCAGTATTAGGTAATGCCAAACTTTCTCACAGGGTTGTCCTAATTTTACCCTCCTGGTAGCAGTGGATGAGAATTTTCATCAGTGTACATCCTTGCCAATACTTGGTATCATCCGACTTCTTAAGTTTTACAACTCTTGAGGGTATTAATGAGTATTTGATGGGGATTTTAATTCTCAATTTCTTGATTATTAAGGAAGTGAATATTTTTCATACATTTATTAGGAATTTTGTGTTCTCCATGAAAAGTTCTTTTATCATTTTTTCCTATTTAAATATTTTTATTTTCCTTATTAAGAGGGTATTTATATTTCTTGTGGTTTATATATGTTGATAATATCCTTGCCTAGTTTATGACTTATTTAATTTTGATTAACAAAAGCTCTTTAGTGTAGTCAAATTTATAATTGCCTTTAGAGATGCACTTTTTAAATCTTAAAGTAATGAACATTTCTCTTCATATTGTTAATTTCAATACTTTTTCCTCTCAGTTATAAGTCTTTAAACTATATTTTTAAAAAATAATAATGTTTTTTTTTTAATTTTGAGACAGAGGGAGAGACAGGGTGCAAGCAGGGAAGGGACAGAGAGAGAGGGAGACAGAGAATCTAAAGCAGGCTCCAGGCTCTGAGCTGTCAACACAGAGCTTGACGCGGGGCTCGAGCCCAGGAACAGTGAGATCATGACCTCAGCTGAAATCGGATGCTTAACTGACTGAGCCACCGAGGTACCCCTAAACTGTATTTTTTGTCTGTGATGATCCACTTTTATTTTTTATATGAAAACTAATTGACCTGGTACAATGCATTTAAAAATCCATCTTTTTTATGGCCAAGTAATACTGCATTATATGTGTGCATATGTGTATGTGTGTGTGCACATACCGCTTCTTTATCCATTCATCAGTCGATGACATTTGGGCTCTTTACACAATTTGGCTGTTACTGATAATGCTGTTAGAAAGTGTGCATATATTGCTTCAAACCAGTATTTTTATGTCCTTGGAGCAAATACTAGCAGTACAGCTGCTGGATCATAGGGTAGTTCTATTTCTAACTTTTTGAGGAATCTCTGTTTTCCAGAGTGGCTGCAATAATTGGCATTTCCACCAACAATGTAAGAAAGAAGGTTCCCCTTTCTTTGCATCCTTACCAACACCTGTTGTTTCTTGTGTTGTTAATTTTAGCCATTCTAACAGGTGTGAGGTGATAGCTCCTTGTAGTTGTGATTTGTATTTCCTTGATGATGAGTGATATTGAACATCTTCTCATGACTCTGTTGGCCACCTGGATGTCCTCTTTGGGAAAATGTCTATTCATGTGTTTTGCCCATTTTTTAACTGGGTTATTTCTTTTTTGGCTGTTGAGCTTGATAAGTTTTTTATAGATTTTGGATTCTAACCTTTTATCAGATATGTCATTTGCAAATATTTTCTCCCAATCCACAGGTTGCCTTTTAGTTTCTTGATTGTTACCTTTATTGTGCAGAAGCTTTTTATCTGATGAGGTCTCAATAGTTCATTTTTGCTTTTGTTTCTCTTGCCTCAGGAGACCTATCTAGAAAGAAGTTGGTACAGCTGATGTCAAAGAAGTTACTACCTGTGTCCTCTAGGATTTTAATGGTTTCCTATCTTGCATCTATGTCTTCAGTCCATTTTGAATTTATTTTTGGGTATGGTGTTAATTAAGTGGTCCAGTTTCATTTTATTGTGTGTTGCTGTCCAGTTTTCTCAACACCCTTTGTTTAGAGATTACCTTTTTTTCCCATTGAATAACCTTTCCTGCTTTATCAAAGATTAATTGACCATACATTTGTGGTTTTATTTCTGTATTTTCTATTCTGTTTCATTGATCTATGTGTCTGTTTTGTGCCAGTATCATACTGTCTTGATAACTACAGCTTTGTAATATGATGCCTCAAGTTCTACCCCTCTTCTTCAAGATTGCTTTGGCTATTCAGGGTCTTTTGTGGTTCCATATAAATGTTAGGATTGTTTATTCTAGCTCTGTGAAAATTGCTGTTTGTATTATGATGGGGGAGGGGGACAAAAGAGAGGCAAACCATGAAACAAACTTTTAATTCTAGAGAACAAACTGATGGTTACCAAAGGAGAGATGAGTGGGTGAGGGGAATGGGTTAAATAGGTGATGGGAATTAAGGAGGGTACTTGTAATGAGCACTGGGTGTTGTAAGTTCTGAATCACTAAATTCTATACCTGAGACTAATATTACTGTATGTAAACTAACTGGAATTTAAAAACTCAGAAAAAAAGGAGGAAGAATTCATCTTAGTAAACAGAAGCTCATGTTCTGTTACTAAGAATCACGTGTATTTATGTGATTGTGTGTACATGAATAGTATGTATGTTTATGGATTCATGGCCTGTCCTTCCCTTCATATGTTTTCTTTATTTTCTTTATGAAAATTAGTAATTTAGTTTGTAAGGCTTATCCTGTTTTTCTATGTACTTGATAAATTTTTGCTGTTTATAGCAGCATTATCAACAATAGCCAAGTTATGGAAAAAAAATACAGGGGCACCTGGATGGCTCAGTTGGTTAAGCTTCTGAGGTCAGCTCAGGTCATGATCTGGGTTTGGGAGTTCGATCCCCGTATGGGGCTCTGTGCTGACAGCTCGGAGCCTGGAGCTTGCTTTGGATACTGTATATCCCCATCTCTCTCTCTGCCCCTCCACCTGCTAACACTATGTTTCTCTCTGAAAAATAAATATTACAAGAAAAAGTTTTAAAAATAGCCAAATTATGGAGAGACACCAAATGTCCATCGACTGATGAATGGATAAAGATAATGTGATTTTTTATACACACACACACATAGATACATACATACATACATACACACACACAGACATATATATAATGAAATATTACTCAGCCATCAAAAAGAATGAAATCTGCATGTGCAACAACATGATGGAGATAGAATGTATTATGCTAAGCAAAATAAGTCTAAGACAAATACCATATGATTTCACTCATACATGGAATTTAAGAAACAAAATGAATGATGAACATATGGGAAGGGGGGAGGCAAGAAGAATGGGAAATAAACCACAAGATACCCTTAAAGAGACCCTGAGAATTTGTGGACTGAGATGGGTCGGTGATGAGTATTAAGGAGGGTGCTTGTGATGAGCAGTGGCTGTTGTATTGAAGTGATGAATCAATGAATTCTATTCCTGAAACTGACATTGTATTGTATGTTAACTTACATTTAAATAAAAAAGGAAAATAAAAATACTTGTTTTGATTTCCAGCAAAACTGTGATATTCTTATACTAACAATTACCTCAGTTGTGTTGTAAGTAGATAATTATATTATCTAAGAATAATGACTTGTTTTCTTTCTAATTGTGATCATTTTAATTTTCTTTTTTCTCTTACTCTAATGGTCAGAACTTCCAATACAGTGTTGAACAGAAGCAGTGTAGCAACCATTCTCAGGTCTTTCCTGATAATAAAGAAAATGATTTGATGATGTCACCACTAAATATGACATTTCCTAAGGATTTCCTAATCCTTAGATTATCCTAGAAATATCAATTTCTATTCCATTTTCATTTTGAAGTTTATCATTAGTAATTGAATTTTATGGAATAATATTAGTGTTATTAACTGAAATTATATTATCAATTTTCTTAGCCTGTAAATGTAGTAAGGTAATTGATTTTTTAATATTATACTAACTGCATTCTTAACATTAATCTGTTCTTTCCTCCAGAACAATTCATTTAGAGTTGCTGTATAAAATGTAGGGCACCCAGTTAAATTTGAATTTCATATAAACAATGAATAAAATATGGATTTTTATTTGCTAAATCTGGCAAGTCTAAATTCATGAATATAAGAATGCTTTAACTCATAACCCCCTTCCTGTCTATGGCTATAATTTATTTTGAGCCCATTCCCACTCACCTGCACCCTGGACAATCTTATTTTATAGTCAGTATTTCTTCAGATTTACTCACATATTTACCAATATTTTTTTCCATCATTCTTTATTTTATCTCTGCTCTCTACCTAGGGTCATTGTCTTTCTTTCTGATATATAGCTTTAACATTTTCCTTGAGTCCTTTGTGGTAACTCTCTTGGTCTGAAAATATCCTTTTATCTACCCTCATTCTTGGATGATATTTTTGCTGAGAATAAAATTTTAGGTTGATGGTTCTTTCATCTCAGCACACAAAGATACCTATCAAGACCTTTTTTCCCCCCCCCTATTGAGAAGTCAGCCAGCGATACAATTAGCCTTCCTTTTGTTAGGTGATGAACTGTCTTTTTTCTCCTTACCTTTTTTTTTAAGCACTGCTTCACTGTTTTGCTATGATGTGTTATTTTGCTCTAATGTCTATTCCAGTTCACAGTTTATATCTTCAGCTAAGTTTAATTTATATATTCTTAATTTTAGTTTAGCATTTATTTATTGAAGTTTTATTTGGTTCTTTTTTAAATCTTCATGTTCATTATTTATAGCTTCTTGATGCTGGTCAAATTATCAAATTTCTCTTTTATTTCTTTAAATATGTAAAATACAGTTGTTTAATAGTTTGATTCTTTTTTAAACCATTTTGTTGATGTACCATTAGCATACAAAAAGCCGTACATACTGGATATACACAACTTGATGAGTTTAGAGATAAGTATACATCTGTGAAATCATTGGAACAATCTATGCCACAAACATAAGCATCATCTTCAGAAGTTGCCCCCTGCCCTATTTGCTGGCTTATTATTTTTAATAACACTTAACATATCTACTCAGAAAAATTTTAAAGTATACAACATGGTAGTATAAACTATAGGCACTATAGTTATATTTCTCGTATAGCTGAAACTTTGTACTGTTTGACTAATACTTCCCTTTTTTCCTTTTCCCTAAGCCCATGGTCACTGCCATTCTACCCTTTACTTCTATGAATTTGACTATGTTAGACTGATCATATAAATGGTGTCTCATAGTAGTTCTGTGTCTGGTTTATTTCACTTAGCATAATGTCCCCCACGTTTATTTATGTTGTCACAAATGGGAAGATTTCCTTCTTAGAGCTGAATAATACTGTATTGTTGGTATATACCACATCAAACAACTGTATTCATCTATTGATAGTTAGCTTGCTTCTAGGTCTTGGCTCTCATGAATAATGCTGCAATGAACTTGGGAGTGCAGATACATCTTTGAGATCCTGATTTCTTTTCCTTTGGATATATACCTTGAAGTGACTTGCTGGATTATATGGTAGTTCGAATTTTTTGAGGAACTTCTGTACGGTTTTCCATACTGACTGTACCAATTTACATTCTCATCTTCACTGTAAAAGTATTCTCTTTTCTCTGTATCCTTACCAGCACTAGTTATCTTTTTTTTGATAATGACCATCTTAATTGGCCTGAGTTAACAGTTGTGGTTTTTATTTATATTTCTTTGATGATTATTGATATTAAGCACCTTTCATATACCTGGTGGCTACTTATAATGTTATCCTTGGAGCTCTGGCTATTCAGTTCCTATGCCAGTCTTTAAAAACGGTTATCTTTTTATTTTTATTTTTTTGCTATTGAGTTGTTGGAGGTCCCTATATAGTTCTTATATAGATCTTATAAGATCTATGATTTGTCAATATTTTCTCCCACTCTATAATTGGATTTTTCATTTGGTTGTTGGCTTTGCAAAAGCTTTTTAGTTTGATGTAGTCCCACATGTCTATTTTTCTTTTGTTGCCTTTGTTTTTGATATCCTATCAAAAAAATCATTGCCAGTGTCAATGTTTAGAAGACTTTCCTTATGTTTTCTTCGAGGAGTTTTATGCTTTCTGACCTTAAATTTAAGTTTTTAATTCATTTTGTATAATGTGTGTATAATGTGAGAAAAGGATCGTTTTACTCTTTTGCAAGTAGATATCTAGTTTTACCTGCACCATTATTAAAAAGATTATCCTTTCCCCATTGTGTATACTTGGGACCCCCGTGGAAGATCAGTTAACTGTATATGTGTAGGTTGGTTTCTGGGGTATTTTGTTCTATTAGTCTATGTGTCTTTTTTTTATGCTGTTAGCACACTATTTGGAATACTATAGTTTTGTAACTTATTTTGAAATCAGGAAATGAGATGCTTCTAGTTTTTTCTTGTTCAAAATTTCTTTAGCTATTTCAAGTTCATTTTTGTGTTTCCATATGATTTTTTCAACTTTGTTGAAGTGTAATTAACAAAATTATATTTGATGACTACAACTTGATACTTTGATATACACTATATCAAAATATTAATATATATTATAAAATATGCATATTTTAGATGATCAACACAATCATACCAGTTAATATATCCATCACCTCACATAGTTAAATTTTCTTTCTCCTTTTTGTTTATATATGTTTGTGGTGGGAATGCTTAAGGTTTACGCTCTTGGCAAATCAGGTATACAATACAGTGTACTGTGATAGTCATCATGCTGGTACACTAGGTCTCCTGAACTTACCTATCTTGCATATCTGAAACCGTATACCCTTGGACCAACATTTCCCCATTTCCCTGTCCCTGCCTGTAGTTTCTTAGATATTTTGGGTATTAAAAACTTAACAAACGTATCATTTGCAATTATTTTCTTCCATTCCATATGTTGCCTTTTGATGGTGTTGTTTGCAGAAGATTTTTAGTTTGATGCAATCCTACTTGCTTGTTTTTGCTTCTGTTTCTGCTTTTGGTTTCCTATGCAAAAGATCATTCCCAACACCAATGTCAAGAAGCTTTTTCCTTATTTACAATTTCAGGTCTTAACCTTTGTGGGGGATAAGCTTAGGAATCCCCCAGGCTTACATCAATGGGTTAACAAGGCTTAAATAAATACAAAGTCATAAAATGCTCACACTCGAGTTGGGGTAAACCAGATTGGCACTCCAAGAATAGAGGGGTGCAAAGACACCCTGAGAATAGGGAGGCACAAAGGTGCCAGGAATAGGGAGGTGCAAAGGCACCCCACAATAGGGAGGGGTGCTAAGTCCCTCAAAATATAGAGTGGCAAAGGCCTGAAATAGAAACAGCACAAAGTTGCCCAATACGTAGGAATGGCAAGATTAGATATTCAGGGTGAAAGCACCCCAAATTTAGTACTATAGCAGAAAGCTGCTTTCATAGGAAAATAGGGCCAGGTTAGGTAAATTGGTGATTTGGACTATGGACCCCTGTGTTGCAGGCAAAGCAGCCCAGAGCAGAGATGGTTAACAAAAGAAAAGGTGCCTTATTCACCCTGAGGTTATTTCCCTTATCTGTCTCATCCCCTAGGCTAGCAAAGATAAACAGGCATGGCGCCTCCTGTTTGCTTTTAACAACCATCTACCCGGCACCCGGATTTTGTTTTATATTGACCCAAACCCCAAACACTGTATATCTTCAAAACCCACTTTGCCCCCCTCACGTCCCCAAGTTAATGTTCACAATTTCTTTGTCTCTTTGTGCACGCCTATCATGTTTGTAAGCCTTCTGACCTGAATAAATACGAGGCAAGGACCCTTATTCAGGGCTCTTGTCTTTTCCTGGACATGGACATTAGCCATCTCTTGTTTTAATCCTGCGTTGGCTCTTTTGCTAGACAAAAGAGAACTTTAGACTTAGAGTCTATGACAAACTTTAAATCTTTAATCCATTTCTTTGAAGTTCCCCCCACCCCCACCCCCCACCTTGGCTGTATTGAAATATTATTGACATGTTCAAGGTGTAGAGTGTTTTGATTTGATATATGTAGCAAAATGATTACCAGGAGGCCTTTAGCTAACACTTCCAACAGGTCGTAGAATTCTCATGTCTCTCTTTGTGGTGAGCACATTTAAGATTGGCTCTCTTTGCTACTTTAAAGTATATTTCAGCATTGACTATAATCTCTACAGGATACCTGCCGGTGAGTTGCTCTCTCTTTACCCAGGGGAGAATTCCTGTTCTGAGAGGACCCTTCATACTCCAGGGATCTGTTTTAGAACTGTGCGGGATCGGGTTGGGGGGAGGATTGATGAGGATAAAGTGAAGCTGTTGTTCTTGACCTCTGCAATGCATTTTTTTTTTTTTTTTAAGTAGGCCCCATGCCCAATGTGGGGCTTGAACTCAAAACCATGAGATCAAAAGTTGTGTGCTCTGCTCACTGAGCCAGCCAGGTGCCCCACAGTGCTTTTTGTTGTTGTTTCCATGTACTACTGAGGTAGTATAAACTCTTAAATAGATTCTAGAGCTCTCATAAAGGCAATTT
The DNA here is from genome assembly GCF_018350195.1 of Panthera tigris. Classification (NCBI taxonomy): domain Eukaryota; kingdom Metazoa; phylum Chordata; class Mammalia; order Carnivora; family Felidae; genus Panthera; species Panthera tigris. The sequence continues at coordinate 92,711,399 of NC_056661.1, read as the reverse complement.
TATCTGTGGATGATCATTAAATTGGTGTTTCCATGGAGGAAGCATGTTAGGACTTCTTATTCTGCCCTCTTCCTGATATCATTTCCCTGTTTAATATTAATTACAATTACAATAGCTAGGTTTTTTTTCCCACTATTATGTGCAGACACAAAACATTATTTAATCTTTGCAGCAAACATACAAGATCTATTTTGATGCCATTATCAATGATAACATTGAGACTCAAGATCACAGAGCCTTATGTAGTAGACTTGTAACTCTGACCCATGTATGCCTTTAAAACCAATAGTTGTAACCTCTATGATATCAACTCTACCACTTGTGTAGTATCTCCAAAATACTGTGGCAAAACGAAAGTGTTGTTCTTTGGTTTCAAGTAGGAAAATAATTGAAATACAGTATCTTGGGAAAGCTAATAGATTAAATCTATAAACTTTATAGTTAGAATACATATGTTCCTGAATGCTTATTTGTTAAAACAAAGTTGTCTGGTGATACTATATATTTTTAAACGTCTTGAAATATTATTTTTAAAAGTTGGTATTTTCTTCTAAATGATTTATTTCAGGGGTCACACAGTATGGTGGAGGGATTCAGAAATAAAGTAGTTTGAATCTGGCATTGAAAGCTTCTGGTTGTAAAGTGCTTGATAGGATTGGTGACTGAATAGGAAATAAGTTCAGTATGTATTTTCATAATTCTTTTTAAAAAAATTTTAATGTTTGTTTATTTTTGAAGGGGAGAGAGAGAGAGAGAGAGAGAGAAGGAGGGAGGGAGGGAGGGAGGGAGGGAGAGAGACAACACGAGTGAGGGAGGGGGAGACACAGAATCTGAAGCAGGCTCCAGGCTCTGAGCTATAGGCACAGAGCCCCATGCCAGGCTCTAACTCACAAACTGTGAGATCAGGACCTGAGCCGAAGTCGGATGCTTAACTGACTGATCCACCCAGGTACCCCTCATAATATTTCTCTAAGGGAAGTCTCATATTCTAAAACAACTGTTTTAAAGATAATGCACAGTGATGTCATTCTCTATTAATTCCTGTTTGTTTACTTATTTATTTTGAGAGAGTGTGTGCAAACTGGGGAGGGTAAGACAGGGGAAGAGAGAGAAAAAATCCCAAGCAAGCCCTGTGCCGTCAGTGCAGGGCCCGATGCAAGGCTTGATCTCACTAATGGTGAGATATGACCTGAGCCGAGATCAGGAGTCAGACACTTAGCCAACTGAGCCACCCAGGCACCCCTATTACTAATTCCTTTAAGTGAAAAATTTTTGTTAGATTACTGTCTTTACAGAATATGAAAAGAATACTAACTTTTGGAATGAAATGTCCTGGTTGATGGGAGATTTCTTTTTTTATTTATTTTATTATTTTGTTTTATTTTTTAATGTTTATTTTTGAAAGAGAGAAACACCTAATGTGAGCAGGGGAGGAGTAGAGAGAGAGAGGGAGACAGAATCTGAGCTGGCTCCAGCTCTGAGCACAGAGCCTGACACAGGGCTTGAACCCATGAACTGGGAGATCATGACCTGAGCTACAGTCCAACGCTTAACTGAGTGAGGCACCCAGGCACCTTGGGAGGTTTCTTTTTTTAAAGTACATATTATGGGGCGCCTGGGTGGCTCAGTCGGTTAAGCGTCCAACTTCGGCTCAGGTCACGATCTTGCGGTCTGTGGTTCAAGCCCCGCGTCAGGCTCTGTGCTGACTGCTCAGAGCCTGGAGCCTGTTTCAGATTCTGTGTCTCCCTCTCTCTCTGACCCTCCCCCATTCATGCTTTGTCTCTCTCTGTCTAAAAAATAAGTAAACGTTAAAAAAAATTTAAAGTACATATTATGAATAATCTGACTGAGAATGTGTCATAAACACAAAGTTTCTGAATTGGTTAGCTCAAATACAGCTGGAAAAGACTGATGATCAATGATCTCAGATTGCATAGAGGATGTGAATGATTAATTAATCTTTTTTCTTGAACTCCTTCCATAGAGAATTAACCAAGATAGAATTCAAAGTTTGAATTAGAGCTTTTCCTCTTGCTTAAAAAAAAAAAAAAATCCTTATATACTCAGAATTTCCACTATCTAAACAAATTTTTAATTCTAGTGAGTATCATGCTTAGTCTTCTTTAAACACTAACTTTTGGTCTCAATTTAAACAGATGATTGTGCTCTGGTTTGTTTTCTAACAATCAGTGAGAAGGTACTTAACTGCGAGGTGGCTCTGCTCGTCCTGGCAGTTCTGGGTTAACCAGTTCGCATCTAATGCTTGGCATAAAAATATTAGTTAACAAGTTCGGGCTGCGAGTACCTCTCTCACACCCATAACCAGACACAGCTTAAGAATCAGCCATCCAGGGATAATGATTTTCCATCACTGTTGGTCTGGTTTGAGTCCAAATTGCTGCCCTGGAAGGACCACTGCTGTGCAGAACATATTGCCTCTTGACTGTTCCATTTCCCCTTATTCCTGTGGTTTCTGTGCCAGTGGCTGCAATGTCGATCTCTAGGAATCTGCTAAATTAATAATTATATTCACTCCCAGATTGTTCTTCACCGATGCTTCTAAAATGTTTTGGTTCCTATCTCTTCAAGCTTTAGCTTTTAACAATTACAGAGAAACCTTTTCACTGGTAGAGCTTCCATTGAGAATGTGTGTTATTACGTTGCTTTTTTTTCTTGTAGAGACCTTTACCATTTGGTCAGATGATTGGCAAACTCTGGAATTGAATGCATTGGAGCATTTGAATGAATTGGAGCATTTGAAACGTCCTCAGCAGGGTTTTTAATATTTATTTATGAAGACATTTTCCCAACTCATTTTATTAAAACTATGTCCTCCTGAAGTAAATAATCACTTGTACTGTTGTGCTCTTCTGAGGAGAAATAAGTGGGTGCTCTTACATGCTTTTCTGAAAAGTACACATGGGCATAGTTATTTATAGGAAAGTGATTGGAAAAAAGAGAGACTGTTGAGGCAGAAATGTTACAGACTTTTAAAACCTTGGGTCCTAAATTTTAGCCTGTATGTTATGTGTTGTACCTATGGTGTGGGGTCTGTCTTACAGCATGGTTATGGTAGGAAATGCAGTGTGGAAAGAGATAATATCTATTGTGGAATTATTGTGGGGTCACCCTTAATTGGGTGGTTTAAAACTAGTTGTCAGGGATTTTCTCTGAGGATAGCCAAGAAAGGGAAAGTGAAAACAGTGTTTTAGATTTTGTAATATCTTTTAAAATTTATTTTTATTGACTATTGTTGACATACAATATTACATTAGTTTCAGGTGTACAACTTTAGTAATTTGACAAGTTTTTACATGATGCTGTGTTTAGCACAAGCACACCTATCCTCTGTCCCATTACATCACTATTAAAATATCATTGACTACATTCCTAATTCTCTGCTTTTTATTACTGTGAATTGCTCATTCTATAACTAGAGACCTGTATCTCCCTCTCGCCTTCACCCATTTGGCCTAACCTCCCCACTCCCTTCTGTCAACCATAAGATTATTTTCTGTGTTTACAGTTCTGATTCTGCTTTTTGTTTACTATTAATTTTTTTAGATGCCATTTATGAGTGGCATAATACCCTCTAGGTCCATCCATGTTGTATCAAATGGCATGATCTCATTTCCTTTTAGGGCTGTGTAATAGCCATTATGTATGTACATCACATTTTTCTTATCCATTTGTCTATTGATGAACACTTAGGTAGCTTCCTTGTTTTGGCTATTGTAAATAATGCCACAATAAACATAGGGGTACATAAATCTTTTTGAGTTAGTTTACCCTGGGTAAATACCCAATGGTGGAATTATTGGGCTATTTGGTAGTTCTATTTTTAATTTTTTGAGAAACCTCCATGATGTTTTTCCAGTGACTATACCAGTTTGCATTCCTTGCACGAGGGTTCCTTTTTCTCCATATCCTCACCAACACTTGTTGTTTCTTGTCTTCTTGATTTTAGCAATTCTAACAGGTATGAGGTGATCTCATTGTAGTTTTGATGTGTGTTTCCCTGATAATGAGTCATTTTTTTTTTTTTCAGAGCAAGTAGATAATTTTAGTGAAATGTCCAGAATACCATGTGAGTTCAAAACTATTTTGTGATTGGAAAATGAATAGTGCAACTATAGTAATTTCTTAGGGCTACCATAATAAAGTGCCAAAAATGGATAGCTTAAAGCCACAGAAATTCATTGCCTCATGGTTCTGGAGGCTAGAAGTCCAAAGCCAAGGTGTTGTCACTGCCATGTTACCTCTGAAGCCTCTGAGGTAGAATCTTTATTTGTCCTTTTCTAGCTATAATGAGTCATTTTGAGCATCTTCTCATGTGTCTGTTGGCCATCTGGATGTCTTCTTTGGAAAAAAGTGTATTCAGGTCTTCTGCCCATTTTTTAAATCAATTGTTTCTTTTTTTGGTGTTGAGTTGTATAAATTTTTTATATGTTTTGGATATTAGCCCCTTAAGAGAGAAATCATTTACAATATCTTCTCTCATTCAATGGGTTGTCTTTTGGTTTGTCCATGGCTACCTTCACTGTGCAAAACTTTTTATTTTGATTTAGCCCCAGTAGTTTAATTTTGCTTTTGTTTTCCTTGCCTTAGGAGACCTATCTCAAAAAATGTTGCTATGGCTGATGTCAGAGAAATTACTGCCTGTGTGCTCTTCTAAAATATATTTATGGTTTCAGGTCTCTAACTTAGGTCTTTAATCCATTTTGAGTTTATTTTTGTGTACTGTGTTAGAAAGTAGTCCAGTTTCATTCTTTTACATGTAGCTGTTCACTTTTCCCAGCACCATTTATTAAAAAACTGTCTTTTCCCTGTTGTATATTCTTGCCTCCTTTGTCACAGATGAATTGATGACCTAAATGTGGGTTTATTTCCAGGATCTTTATTCTGTTCCATTGATGTATGTGTCTATTTTTGTGCCAATACTGAACTGTTTTGATTATTATGGCTTTGAAATCTGGGATTAATATACCTCCAGTTTTGTTCTTTTTTCTCAGGATGGCTTTAGCTCTTCAGGGTCTTCCTTGGTTCCATACAAATTCTGGTATTATTTGTTCTAGCTTTATTAGAACAATAAATACTTTGCTGGTATTTTGATAGGGATTTAATGGAATCTATAGATTGCTTTGGGAAATATGGATTTTGATAACATTAATTGTTCCAATCCATGGGCATGGAATATTTTTTCCATTGGTTTTTGCCCTCTTCAATTTTTTTCATCGCTGTTTTATGGTTTTTAGAGGATGGCTCTTTCACCTCTTTGCTTAAGTTTATTCCTAGGTGTTTTATTCTTTTTGTGCAATTATAAATCTTATTTGTTTTTTTTTTTTTTTTTTTTTTTTTAACTCTGTGACTTCATTGTTAGTGTATAGAAGCACTACTAATTTCTGGGTATTAATTTTATAATCTTGCCACTTTACTGAATTCATTTTTTACTCCTGATAGTTTTTGGGTGGAACCTTTAGAATTTTCCACATATATGGTATTAGGATATATGCTTATATTGACAGTTAAACTGTCATATCTGCCCATCTGCTCATATTGCTCATATTGACAGTTAAACTTTTTTACTTTTATGGAGGTCTCTTATTGTCAGATTGCTGTTGGTAGGACTTCTGGTGTCAGATTGAATAAAAGTGGTGAGAGTGGACATGCTTGTCATGAACCTGACTTTAGGAAGAAAGTGCTCAATTTTTCACCAGTGAGCATGATGTTAGCTATTGGTTTTTTATATGTGGTTTTTATTATGTTGAGGTATGTTCCTTCTAAGCCCATTTTGTTGAGTTTTTATCATGAATGGATGTTGCATTTTCTCAAACACTCCTTATACACTTATTGAAATGATCATAGGATCAAAATTGATGTGTATGTCATTGATTGACTTGCAAATATTGAACAAACTTTGCATCTCGGGAATAAATCCCACCTGATATTGGTGAATGGTACTTTTAATGTATGTGGTTTGCTAATATTGTGTTGAGGATTTAAGCATTTTGTTCATCAGGGATATTGGCCTATACTTGTCTTTTTTTTGTGGTGTCTTTGTGTGATTTTGGAATCAGGGTAATACTGGCTTTATGGAATGTAGTTGCTTTCCTTCATTTTCTATTGTTTTGGAATAATTTGTGGAGAAAAGGTATTAACTCTTTAAATGTCTGGTAGAATTCATTTGTGAATCCTTCTGGTCCTGAAGTTTTATTTTTTGGTATTTTTTTTTTTTTTTTTGATTGCTGATTCAATTTTGTTACTTGTAATTGGCTTGCTCAGCTTTTCCATTTCTTCCTGGTTGAGTTTTGGAAAGTTGTATATTTCCAACAATTCATCCATTTCTTCCAGGTTGTCCAATTTGTTGTGATATAATTCTTCACAGTAAGTATTCTTTTACAAACCTTTGTATTTCTGTGTGGTGAGTTGCTACTTCACTCTTGTTTCTGCTTTTATTTACTTGGATCCTTTCTCTTTTTGATCCCTTAATCATTAGGTAACGCCCTTCTTTGTCTCTTGCTATAGTCTTTGTTTTAAAGTCTATTTTGTCTAATATAAGTATTGATACCCTGTTTTTTTTTTTTTTTAACTTTTATTTGCATGGTAAAGGTTTTTTTCATCCCTTCACTTTCAGTCTCTATGTGTCTTTAGATCTGAGGTAAATCTCTCATAGGCAGGAGATATATCAGTCTGTTTATCTTAGCTTGCCTGGGGATAAGACAGTTACAGCATGTTCCTCAGGGTCAGCAAGGCACCTTTCTTTTGCTAATTAGTTCCACTCCAGGCAACTTCACCCTGCTGCAGTCTTTAGCCCTGTTTACCTGTTTACCTATTCTAATCCTTCCTCCTGTGAAAGCAGCTTTCTGCTATTGTACTATGTTGGAGCCCTTCTGGCCTGATTATCTAATCTTGGATGCTTTGATCCTGTGGCTGCCTATTCCTCTATGCCTTTGTTCTATACTGGGGGTGCTTCCTCCCATTTTACCTAATCTTGGATGCTTTCATCCTAAACCTTGTTAACCCACTGATGCAAACTCAGGGAATTCCTAAACTTATTCCCCACAATTGTTGATCTCCTTCAAATCTGGCTGATAACCCTGCTGGGTAGAGTAATTTTGGTTGTAGGTTTTTTTTTCTGGTAGCATTTTGAATATATCATGCCATTGCTCTGGCTTGCAACATTTCTGCTGAAAAATCAGCTTATAGTTTTATAGGTTATGTTTTGTAGGTAACATTTTGTTTCTTTTTCCTTCTTTTCAGGATCTCTCTTTATTTTTAACCTTTGATATTTTAATTACTGTACCATGGTGTGGACCTCTTTGTGTTCATCTTGTTTGGAGCTCTCTGTGCTTCTTGACTTGGAAGTCTATTTACCTCTCCAGGTTAGGGAAGTTTTCAGTTTTTATTTCTTCAAATAAGTTTTCTACACGTTTCTTTCTCTCTGCTTTTTCTGGGACCCTGGTAATGTGAATATTTGTCAGTCAGTGTCTGAGATACCTGTTAACAATTCTCATTTCTTTAAATTCTTTATTCTTTTTGTTCAGCTTGTATGCTTTACATTATCGTGTCTTCCAGATTACTGATAAATTCTTCTGCATCCTCTAATCTATTGATTCCTTCTATTGTGTTTTTTATTTTAGCTGTTGTACTGTTCAACTTTAATTTGTTATTTTTAAAATTTTGTATCTCTTTCTTGAAAATCTCACTCAGTTCTTCCATTCTTTTCTCCATCCCAGTGAATAAGTATCATTTCCTTAAATTCTTTATCAGGTTTATTGCTTATCTCTGTTTCACTTAGTTCTTTATATGAGGTATCTTCTTTTATTTTATTTTTTTTCTTTTGGATCATATTTCTCTGTCTCCCCATTTTGTTTGACTTGCTATGTTTTTTTCTATGGGTTAGGCAAAATGTCTACTTCTCCTAAAGTTGAAGGAGTGGTCTCATGTATGGTATCCCCTATGCAGATTATGTGTGCTTGGAGACTTTTGATGGCTGGCTGGACCTGTGGCTATTTATGTTAGTGACCATGGCTTTTTAGTAAAGTAAACCATGGCTTTTTACAGAAAGAATAACTAAAAAACAAACAACAATAATAGGAAAAGAAAATGGGTTGCCTGGGTGGCTTGGTCGGTTAGGTGTCTGGCTCTTGATTTCAGCTGAGGTCATGATCTCATAGTTTGTGAGATCAAGCCCCAAATAGGGCTCTGCACTGAAAATGTGGAGCCTGCTCGGATTTTCTCTCTCCATCTTTCTCTGCCCCACATTCTCTGTCTCTCTCAAAATAAATTTTAAAAAATTTTTTTAAGAGAGAAAAAAATAAAAGATGAAAAAAAGGAAAAATAAAAAAGAAGAAAAGAAAAAATAAGAACAAAACCAAAAAGAAAAAAGAAAGACACATTTTAGAAATTAAAAATAAATAAAATAATAAAAATTAAAACAAAAACACAAAGCCAGGGTTTGTTTTCTTTGCCCCAGCATCACAGAGTGGTAAGGCATTCTTGAGCTTGCTTAGGTTCCAAGCTCACTGTGAGTCCATACTCTCCTCCATTCTGGCCTTTTAATATGGAGGAGGAGAGAACATTTTCATAGTTCTTGAGCACTTTTAAATCACAGCTTTTTTTTCTGTGTCTTAGTGCCCCTGGATCTGGTGTGGACTTGAGGACCCTGGGCTTGCTGATGTCATGGGTTCCCCGTAATGAGCAGACCCACTGGTTATGGCAACTGGACCTACTTGTTACCGTGTAGGGACCCTCCAGTTATGGTATCTGAATCTACCCTTTACAGGGTCCAGACCCTCATTGGGTCTGGGCTTTTATGCCTGAGGGAAAGAGAATTCTCCAGCAGCTCTTCGGCCCTTGTAGACCATGGCTTTTTTCTGTGCCCAGTGTGGCTAGGCCTGGTATGGTCATGTGGATGCTGGGCTTTTGAAGTTACATGCTCTGAAGTTACTGAGAGGACCAGATCCAACTATGATGGTGTAGGGACTCTGCTCTGACCTAGGCTTTTAATGTGGGATGGGAACATAAGCCATGTAGTTTTCCAGTCCCTCTGACCTGGAAAGCTTTCCCACAGCTCATCTACCACTTGACAGAATTCTAGTGTTGTCTCTTGTATATGCTAGTTGATTTTTTAAATTATGGGTTTTCTTCTGTCCCCAAGCACAGAGGAATCTGTACGCCATATTAGAATTCTATCCTTCTTCAATGCCACTGGTTTGCTGCATTGGGGTGGGAGTTCCCTTTGTTACTGTGTCTCCATCTCTCTTGATGTTCTCTTGCTGTTCTTTTCATCTTTGACGATTTGGTAACTGTTCAGTCAGTGCTCAGTTCTTTTCAGGAGGAGTTGTCCTATTATTAGGTGTAATTTGGTGTGTTCCATGGAGGGCATGAGTTCAGAGTCTTCCTACGTAGCCATCTTGAGTTGGAACTCCATAATATTTTTTTGATGAAAGAGAAATGCTTCCCTTGACTGATGGCTCCTTTTATCTTTAAGAAGAGAATAGTGTTTTACTAATTTAGGACAACAGGGCACAAAATGCCATGTTGATCTTTGACAGTAAGAATTGAGAATAGTAAACTATATAATGACCTTTTTTTGAGTTGCACAACCATTTTTTCTGTGAATATAATTGTATAGGCAGTATTAATTCATCTGTGCTGCCAAGCCAAGGGAGCTCCCATCTGTTGGGGTGCAGAAAGTCTCCTTATATTTGGTGGAAATAGAGGTAAAAATGGAGGTGTGTGCCATTTGCACCATTCTTGGCATTTTATTTCTTTGAGTTGGTAAGCAGTGGTAAGTTAGTGATTTAATCTAGCAGAAAGAATTCTTAATATACACATTAAAAGAAACATCTCACAACAGTCATAATAAAACAGAAATACAATCTAGAAGAAATTCCAACATTGTGGAGCTTGTCTTCCCTTCCCCCTCCCACCCCCCAGCTCTATAGCTGATACTTTTTCCCTTAGGGAAGAATTAGGAAACAGAATGCTTTTGAAATGTAACATGACATAAATATGGTCCTACTCTACTTTGTCACTTTATTTTAGGCAAACAGTTTATCATATCACAAGAATTGTCAACAGGCCTATAAATACTAGACAAATAGAGACCGGGAATATTGACTAAGACGCAGGAACAGAAATGGTAAAAATCCTCCAGAATGAATGTCTTAGGTTTGTTAACTGTTTTTTTTTTTTCCATCAGGAATTCTGAAGGTGAATGGATTTTGTTAGTGTTAGTTTAGGTTTTATTTAAAAGAAAACAAAACTAAGGACCATAGTTAGGTACGTGAGTCAAAAGAAGTTATTTCTGGAAAGAAATGGCAAAATGTAAAGTAAAAAAAAGGAAACAAAAAAATGATGCTAGGTGACTTTGGTTTGTATTCACTGGGTTCCCAACCTCTTGCTTTGTTTGAAGAACAGTGGTGATCCATGGGGGAAGGGATGGTGATTGGAAAGTTTCAATGAGTACAGGTTATAGTGCAATGTCTTCTCTGTAGAAAACAGGCTAAATTCAGTTTCTTTGCCTATCTTTTTTAAAAATTACCATGCACAGGCAATTCTAAGTAATGTTATTGATAAAATAACTCCTTACCACAGAGGAAGGTTACTTCCACTGACCCCCATCTTGGTATACTATTTTCTTCTGTATATCTATTTACATTAGTCTTAGCAATGCAAGTATTGCTGAACATTCATAATTTCACTGCTACATTTAAAGAAATTGGAGCTAATTATAAAAACTACAGTGTGACAAAAACAATAATAACAGGGAGAGTTTATTGAACAATTTTGACATCCCAGGCACAATACATAAATAATGGTATTTCTCTTCACCACAGTCATGAAACTAAGTTGTTCTATTTTTCAGTTTAGAAGTTTAAGACCTTAAATTTTGCTAAGACATACTGATGTAGGAGCTAAAATTAGAGTCCAGGGTTGTCTGACTTTAAATTCCACATTGTTTTCAATTATAAAGACATCATTTCCTACTAACCCACTTGATTGTCTTTGGAGAATGACTTTTTTCTTAATTTTATTTTTTAATTTAATTAAAAAAAATTTTTTTTTTTTGAGAGAGAGAGAGAGAGAGAGAGAGAAAGAAAGAGCAGGCGAGCATACGTGCAACTGAGGGAGGGAAAGAGGAAGAGGGAAGGAGAGAATCTCAGTCAGGCTCCACACTCAGCACAGGAGACTATGGAGGGCTTGATCTCATAACTGAGATCATGACCTGAGCTGAAATCAAGAGTCAGGAGCTTAACTGACTGTGCCAGCCAGGTGCCCCTGGAGAATGATTTTTAATGAGACTTTGGTAATGATGATATTCTTTCTCTTCTAGCTCCTTATTTCCCTTTGATTTTTCCATTCTCTTTTTTGAGAGCTTTCATGCTATCTTTACTTTCTCTTGATTCCTTTGGCATATGTTTTCAATTTGTGCTAAGTCAGGTATGGTTTTCTTGACAAATCTGTGAGGTACTTGCAGCAGTTTGGGGAATAGACTTGCAGTGCATCACTATCTTTTTCTTTTTTAAAAAAATTCCATCCAAGTTAGCATACAGTGCAACAATGATTTCAGGAGTAAATTCCTTATTGCCCCTTACCCATTTAGCCCATCCCCTCTCCCACACCCCCTCCGGTAACTCTGTTTGTTTTCCATATTTATGAGTCTCTTCTGTTTTGTCCCCCTCCCTGTTTTTATATTATTTTTGTTTCCCTTTCCTTATGTTCATCTGTTTTGTCTCTTAAAGTCCTCATATGAATGAAGTCATACGATATTTGTCTTTCACTGACTGACTAATTTTGCTTAGCATAATACCCTCTAGTTCCATCCACGTAGTTGCAAATGGCAAGATTTCCTTTTTTGTTGTTGTTGTTGATTGCCGAGTAATACTCCATTGTATATACATACACCACATCTTCTTTTATCCATTTGTCCATCGATGGACATTTGGGTTCTTTCCATACTTTGGCTATTGTTGATGGTGCTGTTATAAACATTGGGGCAGTGCATCACTTTCTAACTTGTCTATCTATAGGGGAAGCCAATGATGCAAATGGGTCTATGAGTAGGTTACTAACTAGTTTCCTCTGTTTGTGACACATCTGGTGTTAATTTAGTCACCAAGAGTACCTTAAATGCTGAATTCCAATATCACTTGTCACGAACTACATATTTATGTCCTGTCAAAGTATATATATTCAAAGCCTAGTCCCCCATGTTATAGTATTTGGAGAGGGGCCTTTGGGAGGTAATTGGGTCATGAGGATGGAACCCTCATGATAGGATTTGTTCCCTTATAAGAAGAGACATGCTATGAAGAGACATGCTATGAAGACACAGGAAGATGGCCATCTACAAACCAGAAGTATGGCTCTCATCAAAAATAATCCATGCTGGCACCCTGACAGCAGACTTTCCAGCCTCCAGACCTGTGAGAAATAACTTTCTGTTATTTGAGCCACTAAGTCTATGACATTCTGTTATGGCAGCCCAAACCATCTAAGGCACCACCCATTAAGACTGATGGAGAATCGGCATCAAGGAGGATGGAGTCATCCTCCTTTATTTAGACTTAATTTTTTTAGAGCAGTTTTAGGTTTATAAGAAAATTGAGCAGAAGTTTCAGATTTTCCCATAAACTTCCTGCTCCCATACATATGTAACCTCCCTCATTATTAACATCGCCCATAAGAGTTGTATATTTGTTATAATTATATACTATATGTATATACATATATAAACAGAATATATATAAGATATATATATCTTACTTAGGGTTTGTCTTTGGTATAATGACATGTATCCATCATTATAGTATTAAAGAGAGTATCTTCACTGCCCTAAAAATTCTCTGTGCTCCTCTTACTCTACTGAACCCAACCCTTGGTGACTTCTGATCTTTCTACTATATCCATAGTTTTGTCTTTTCCAGAATGTATGACATTATACAGTATGTAGTCTTTTCAGGTTGTCTTCTTTAACCTGGTAGTATGCATTTAAGCTTCCTCCATGTCTTTTCACAGCTTGATAGCTCATTTCTTTTAAGTGCTGAATAATGATTCATTGTCTGGAATATACCACAGTTTATGCATTTGCCTACTGTGGAACATCTTGGTTGCTCCCATGTTTTGACAATTAGGAATAAAACTGTTAGAAATGGTTTTTGTGAGGACATAAGTTCTCAAATCCTTTGGGTAAATATCAAGAAGCATGGTTGCTGGATCTTATGTTAAGAGTACGTTTAATTTTTAAGAAAAGACAAACTGTCTTCCAAAGTAGTTGTGCCATATTTGCATTCCCATCAGCAAACAATAGGAGTTTCTATTGCTCCATATCCTTGTTAGCATTTAGTGTTGTCAGTGTGGAAGATTTTAGCCATTCTCATAAAAGTGTACTGTTATCCTATTGCTGTTTTAATTTGTATTTCCCTGATCTAGGACATGGAGCATCTGTTCATAGGCTTATTTTCTACCTGTGTATCCTCTTTGGTGATGTGGGTCTTAAAGTCTTTAGTCCATTTTCTAATCAGATTGTTTCTTAGTAATGAATTTTAAGCATTATTTGCATATTTTGGGTAACAGTTCTTCAGGTGAAGGTGACAGGTGAAGGGTAGCTTCACCTTTCTAGGGTTAGTAAAAGAAATAAACAGGAAAATGCCAACATTGATTTTATTTTTTTCTGATCATTTTTTTTTGGACCACAATAGGGTCTGTGGCCCCTGAAAAATGTAACAGGCTAAACTGTAAGTCTAGGATATTCCTTTAACTTTGATTTGAATTGTAATAGATTAGTGACTATGAATAATGATTAAACAGTGATTATATAATGAATATTTGATGTCACTGAATAATCATTTGAAATTTAATTTTGAATATTTTAAAATACTCACCATAATTAAGGAGATGAGATAACTCGTTTTGAATTTTCTGTGACTAATCTGATAGAGCCCTTCTTCCTATCACAGTAATGGTAACATTTATTTATTTATTTAACAAGTTTATTTTTTTAATGTATATTTATTTTAGAGAGAGAGACAGAGCATGCAAATGGGAGAGGAGCAGAGAGAGAGGGAGACATAGAATCTGAAGCAGGCTCCAGGCTCTGTGCTGTCAGCAGAGAGCCCAGTGTGGGGCTTGAACTCACAAACCCTGAGATCATGACCTGAGCTGAAGTTGGATCCTTAACCTACTGAGCCACCCAGGTGCCCTCAGAGTAATGGTAATTCTATTAATTTAAAACTAGTTTTAGTTCCTCCCCAATATTTAATCCTGACTATTTTAGATCTTTACACATGCAAAACTCGAATCCCTGTGCTATCAGTCTCATGTGATCCCACTTAGAGTGATTGCATGATCTAAACTCATGACAATGAAATACGGAGGAAATAGCATTACCCAAAGCACATACAAAATCACCTTCTGCATCTAAGGCTGTATGTTATGATGCAGAAAGCGCCTTAAAAAAAGCAAATAACCAGTATAATTCAGACAAACAATTATTTTTATTTTTTATTTTTATTTATTTTGAGAGAGTGAGAGAAAGAGAGTGAGCACTGGGGAGGAGGAGAGACAGAGAGAGGGAAAGAGAGAATCCCAGACAGGCTCTGCATCAGTGCAGAACCTGATGGGGGGCTCTATCCCATGATTGTAGGATCATGACCTGAGCTGAAATCAAGAGTTAGACACTTAACCGACTAAACCACCCAGGTGCCCCCAGATGAACAATTATTTTCAAAGTGATTTGTGAGTATGTATTACAGAGTATAACTGCTTTTTGTTATTTTAAAATATCGAAGATGATGAACCCGTATGCAGTATTTTATTGATACTATGTTTTCATCTCTATCTATGTCCATCCATCCATCCATTCATCCTTGGTACTGTGTTAAAATACTTCATAGAGAAAAATGCCTATATGCTTTTATTATCCACGAGGTACACTAAAATGGGAGATAGATATTGTCTAGAAATGAAACAAAAATTATTTGTATATGCTACTTGCAGGAAAAGACACAAATAAGTTTAATAAGTGAAGGAGGATGAATGCAAACTATTAACCTTTAAGCCATATGTCCTCGGTGATGTTTACTGCACTGTAGCTTTAAAGGTAGAGCATGTCACCTTACCATGCAAAGGGTCTATGCTGGGATAGTACTACTGACTTTTTTGCTGACACATCACTTACTTGTCACTGCAGTTGGGGAGAAAGAATGGGAAAAGCTCTCTCAGCCCTTTTCTTTCTATTTTTATGAGTAGCTTCATTTGCTCTTGTTCTTTCTCCTGTACTCCCAGGGATGGGAAAAGCCTAGAGTCCCTTCTATCACTGACTGTGCAGTACTTGAGAGATGGAGTATTGGGAAGTCATTTAGGTGCAAGTTTAAAGCCACATTCTCTCATCTGCCTTATCAGCAGTAAATCTGTTTTAAGTCTCCATCTATCTCCTGTGTTTTATTTTTAAATTTTTAATTCAATTTCGGGGGCAAATACCATGACTTATTACTTCAAAGATAGTGATTTAGACTGTTGCCTATGTTGTGGTTCATTATATACTTTGATCATTCAAAAGAACACATCTTATGAAAGGCCTTTCCCATTGGTTCAGCCTTGTTGCCTTTCTGCAATACCCAGTTAATCTAAGAATTAGCACATGATATTTACAAATGGAAAATTCCAAATAGAGAAATATTTGTGCTAGTGATTTCACAAGTTCTTATATTGATTTATTTTTAAGCCACAAAGCATTCAAAATCTAGAGGAGGATATTTTAAAATGCATGTTTCACTTGTTGAAATACTTAGGGAGCATAAGATAACCTTATTGGTATTCCTTTCTCATTAAATTTATTCTTGAATTTTGAGTTGCTTATTGTTACCTATTTCAGTCTGGTAACAGATTGAAGCGTTCACCTTTGTTGTCAAAGAATTGAGAAAGTTGAGGAATAGGATTGTCTTAGCTTTCACTTTGTTGTGTATTCAGCATTTCTCCTAGTAAGGGAATGTTTTTAAGTTGCCAGATTTTCCAGTTCTGTTTACCAAATTACATATGCATTATTGCAAATGAGTTCTGCTACAAAGAAATCCATAATGAAAATATCAGAGGGAATTAAAATGCTCTTTATACACGTGAGCTTGCTTCATTAATCTGAGGGCAAAAGATTGTTCCCAGATGACATCCGGCAATGAATGGACAGTCTTTGCTGAACTGTTTTTAAGTATTTTTTTTTTTCCTGAAGGTTTGGTTTAGTGGCAACAAATTGATGATAGTTAATTAAAGTCCCTGAGAAGCATTTTAATTCAAGTTTAAATCCTTACACCCCAAGTCAGTGGATCCCTGTTAAATAGCAGGAGAGGCTTAAAGTTATAAAGAGATAAATCCTAAGTTGTCTTTGGGGGTAAAAACGAGTTAAACTAAGTCTAAACATAACTTACTTTGCATATTTTAGGGACGGAATTGATGTTTCCTGAGTTTTTAGGCTCTCACATGGGTATTTTGTGAGATAAATATGAGTGTGATTGTTGTAAATGTCGGATTCAGAATGATATTATGGTTCCTGGCCAAGCGAAATTGGTGCTATAGGAACTTCCATTTATTCATCTCTCTGAATTCTTTTAGGATCTATTTTCTTACAGTGATTAATTTACTCTCAGAATATACTACCTTACCACCCTCATGGTGTAGCAGAAAGAGTCAAAGCTTTGGAATCAGATGTACCTGGGCTATGTCTAATACTAGAGAGCCATAGGACTTGAGTTATTTCTTCTTAACTTCTCTGAATCTGTTTTCTTAGCTGGGAAATACAATAATAACATAAGCACAGGCAAGTTGGAAGGATTTAACAAATTTTATGGTGTCCTAAGCAAAGTGCCTGGCATGAAGTAGGTGTTCAACACATTTAAAAGTGACAAAAGCTATATATTTCTAACCAAGGCATCACGTGCTTGAGGAAAGGAATTGTGCTGGTTAGTGTAGGAATAAATCTTTATGCTCTTCCATTCTCTTCATGAAGATTTCTTTCCTGGCAAAGGCAGAGCTCTTCCAAGTGTTGTCAGGGTCTGAAAAGACAGTACGTTTGAGACTTTAGTGCTACTTTGTGTTCTTTGATTTGGCTCCTTTGGCTGAAGATGGAGAAGGGAGATGAGATGGGGTGTGAGTGAGGTTTCCTGTTTTATGGGCGCCCTGTGCAGCCTGGAACTCAAACTTCCAGGACCCACTGCCTGCTGGTTTCTGTTTCTGTTCTGCCAATTAGAGGCTTTCATGAAGATTGGAAATGGGGAAGAGGAGAAACCTTTATTCTGCAGATGTATCAGGTCAGGTACACGGATATCAGCAGATGGCTGAGGTGGGTTTTGCCTGCAATTTGGGGGCATCTTCCTCAGAATCCCTTCTTTGATGATGGAGGCAAATGAGATCATTGATGGCAGCTTCCTTGAAACCCTGTGACTGTGAATTTCCCGGGAGAGTTCAAAATGTCTAGAGTGTCTTCCAGTTTTTTGGATCAAACTTTGATGGATCCTTAATACAACTGTCTTTCAGTTTAACAGCTGCCTCAGGAAACTTTTCATCCATTTTTATAGGACAGAATAAACCTTCTCATGGTGCCTATGTGCAAATTCATTTGAAAGACAAAAGCTAACAATTCATTTCCTTCAGTTTTGAAAAGAATATTTTGATAATAGTTCTTACCACGTACAAGATATGAAGTGAAATTTTGGCTAAGTTACTGAAAATAATCAGTTGCAGGTTAATAAGGCATTTGACTTCACTATGTTCTGTCCTCCAACAAACTAATTTTTAGTGAAAAGGAGAAAGAGAAAAAGCTAATAATTGATTTTTGAAACTTAGCTTGGTAAACAGAAAACAGATTCATGCTTCTCTCTTCTTTAAAATTGAGAGATACCTCAATGCATTTTGGGATGTTGTAGCTTGTGAATACTTAGATAAAACATTCTAGGATGTTTTCAGGGAAACAGAGACACATAGGATTTAAAAAGAAGAGATAGGAGATGTCAGTAATTCTGTTTCTCAGACTGAACTACAATTAGAAATAGGTTCATGTAGGAAAATCTATCAGGGATGTATTTTAGAATTGAATATTCATATCAAATAGCTGGGCCATTTCAGACTCACTTTCAAACAGAGTTGAGGATACAGAAATGAATTGGTCAAAATCTCTGATTCTGGAAACCATGATCTCCTGGGGGCGGCGGGGGGGGGGGAATGGTAACTTTAATTATAGATTCTAGTATCATATTTATGAGACTTGGTTTAAACCCTATTATTTGGGATGGTAGTGACTGGTTTGATAGTAACACAAACTAAAAAGTGTTTTGTGTTGTAAACAAATACCATCTAATTTCCTAAAATTATTCATATTATGCAAGAATTTGTAGATCAGTTCAAGATTTGAACAGATGTTAAAGGATTATGGAATTAATATGTTCTAAGGTGTGCTGCTAAGCTGGAAAGTGCGAGCTGGTGAGAGTCCCTTGTTCCATGATGCCTGTGTCTTCCCATCCTGCCCTAAGTCTTATGGTGGCTATTCAGATGGTGAGAGTATGTATCTGTGTAAACCTCTGCTCATTTAAGAGTTCATACCTGCTTATGGAGGGTCATTATGGTGTTCTTAACAATTAAAACTTAATAGTATTACATAATACTTAATCTATATAACCACTCTACATTTATCATTTTATATGTTTCTCAAAATCACCATGTGACATCAAGAAAGATATTTTCATCTCTATTTTAAAAGATGGAAAACATGCGGTCCCTGGGTAGCTGAGTCACTTGAGCATCTGATACCTGATTTTGGCTCAGGTCCTGATCCCAGGGATGTGGGATCGAGCACTGAATATGGAGCCTGCTTAAGATTTCTACTCTCTCTCTGCCCCTCTCCACCACCACCTCGCGTGTGTGCTCTCTATCTCAAATAAAAACAAGTAAAAGGTGAAAAATCTGATGGTCAAAGCACATCACTGTCTTGGCTAAGATACGCAGCAAGTGTAAGGGGGGAAATGAGAGTAGGATGTGGGTGCTGTGATCTTCGGCCCAGTGTTCTTTGCACTGTCCTCTGAGCAGTATTAACGAATTTTTTAACTTCAGGCAATGGGAATCTGAAGTGAGAGAATGACATAGCCCTCACACAATGTTAATAAAAAAGATATTACTAATAGAAAATAATTGCAGATACCATAAAAGATAGAAAAGCCCATATTCCAAATTTTTTTCTCTAACTTCAGTTTATATCCTTTTGTTTGGCCAAGGCTATGCTATTAGCCATCCATTGTTGCCAGAATGAACAACTTCAAAGAACCCATCAGCCGTCTGGCAAGGTTTTTCCCTCAACACTGATCCAGTGATTCTATGCCAGGCTATTTGCACCATCTGTTGGGCATGAGTTAGTGGAGGGAGGAACAGTGGACAGCTGGAGCTATCGGCTTTGAAATGCCACTTACTGGGGAAGTAAGAGAATTCACACCAAAAGGCATCAATACAAAGTATCCTGCTAGTCCAGAAAGAAGACTGGTTAAATATGGTGGCATTTCTGATGAAAGTCTTCTCTTTCCAGACATTCAGGCCCCTTTTTATCTTCCCCAGCCTTTTTCTGAGGGAGGATTTTGCTGTGCCATATGAAAGAGATATGAGCAGAGATGTTTCAGGTGAGAGTACAGTAAATAATTGAGAGAAAATGGTATATTACATTATGTCTTCCTGGCCTAAGGGCCTGGAAGCAGAGCCTCTGGGAACTTAGGTTGGATTTTGCATTACAGGTAGAGTTATGCATTCATACCTATAGTCACCTATCCATTCTCACTCATTCACTGAATGCTTACTGTATTCCAAGTGCTGGTGGATGAAAGAGAATAAGGACTACCATTCATTGAGCACCTACCATGTGCAGTGTGCTTTAAATAGGATATGTTATTTCATATTGGCAAGAACCCAAAGGTACAAGAATTACTCATTTTTCTGTGAGGAGACTGAAGCACAGCGAGAAGTAAATTTGCCCCAAATCACAAGATAGTAAGTGAAAGAGACTTGTCGGGGATCTGAATCCTGAAATATTCTTAAAGTTAGTTAAGAACACATGTTCTATGAATGCTGTTTTTTTCTATTCTTCCATGGGATTCATAGAAAGACTCTTCCTTACTATAGGAATCTCCAGAGAAGGAAAAGAAGACACTCACTGTTAATCAGAACATAGGGAGAACCTGTCAATGCCAAGAGTCACGTGGGAAAAATATTCTGGAGACAACTATTGTACGATGGCACCATTCCATATTTCAGAAACTTCCCTGCTTGGTCATATCCATACATCAACTTTACTTTAAAACATGAGAACTGTGGGAGGGATAAAGTCTAAAAAATGCCAAAAAGATTTGTTTTTTAGTTGCTCCATATATTTCTTCAGTTGATTTCTTTGTGATGTACATTCTCACATGTCAAAAGACAAGTTTTGCCCTCTGTGCTAGTGGCCTAAAAGAACTTCTCATAAATTTAATCTGTGATGCGATTAGTATTGACATTATTTTACAGATTTGATAAGTACTATAAAAATTATTTGTAAATTGAATAACATTTCTTACTTTGATTTCTCTTATTAAATGGAATAAGATCAATTTGGAGGAAAACTTTAGCCAAAACTATGGATTTACTACTGCAGGTATGGTGTACTGGATGTTCTCATATGCTGCTGTTACAGATCGGTACAAACTTTCTGGTAAACACTTTGGTAACACATCATAAGACCCTAAACTGTTCATAATCTGTGATACAGTATTTCACTTCCACAAAATTTCCCAGAGGAATTAGGGATTTTGGTATGATAAGTATTATTTCAGAATTATTTTTGATAATAAAAATAGATAAAATATACATATTCAACACATGAAAAAGATGGGTTAAATTGTTTATTCATACAAAATAACAAAGCATTGTAAACATTAAAAAATTTTTTAATGTTAATTTTTATTTTTGACATAGAGCATGAGCAGGGAAGGGGCAGAGAGAAAGGGAGACACAGAATACGAAGCAGGCTCCAGGCTCTGGGCTGTCAACACAGAGCCTGACATGGGGCTTGAACCACAAACTGTGAGATCATGACCTGAGCCAAAGTTGGACATTTAACCGACTGAGCCACCCAGACACCCCACAATGCAAACATTTTTTTTTTTTTTTTAATTTTTTTTTTCAACGTTTTTTATTTATTTTTGGGACAGAGCGAGACAGAGCATGAACGGGGGAGGGGCAGAGAGAGAGGGAGACACAGAATCAGAAACAGGCTCCAGGCTCCGAGCCATCAGCCCAGAGCCTGACGCGGGGCTCGAACTCACGGACCGCGAGATCGTGACCTGGCTGAAGTCGGACGCTTAACCGACTGCGCCACCCAGGCGCCCCAAAACATTTTTAAGAAATTTTAATGTCATGGAAAATATTTATAATGTAATATTAATGGAATAATTCAAAATGTCAAATACAGAATATTGCTAAAATATCAAACAGTAGTTCTCAAAGTGTAGTGCCCAGACCAGCAACATTAGCATCACCTAGCATCTTCTTAGAAATACAGATTCTTGGGGTCTCCCTCAGACTTAATGCATCAGAAACTTTGGGGATCGGGATAAGCAACCTGTGTGTAAACAAGTCCTCCAAGTAGTTCTGATGCTTATGGAAGTTTGAGACAACTGGCAAAAGTTAAGAAAAAATACTAGAAGATAATGAATCAAATTATTTACTGTGATAATTTCTTGATTATATAGTTAAAGGTAATTTCAGAATATTTTATATTAAGGTTTTTCACTTACGAGTATAAATTTCATTGTTAGAAAACTATAATTTTAGAAAATTAAGATAATGCAAAAAAAGTAGAAATTGCCTATAATTCCATTAGTTGAGAATTCTAAAAGCTGAGAATTGAACATTTCTCCACATCTCAAACTTCACTTTTCACAAGTGTAACCAGCATTAGTGACCTGTACTTCAATAAGTTTAAAAAAATAAAATGGAATTTTGTTAAACAGAATGGACTAGATAAAGGTTACTTTCATTATAAAATATATTATGGACATCTTTCTAGGTTAATAGATTATATTTACTTACTCTTTTTTTGCTGCTCATATAATACTCCACAGTAAAGCTTTGCCATAATTGAAATTAGCATTTCATTTTGACCATTTTAACTTACCATTTTATTGCTGTCACAAAATAATGCTACAATAAAAATTCTATTTTATGGCATTCATAGTAATAGGTTGAAACATAATTGATTAAAAATACCAAATATTTGGGACACCTGGCTGACTCAGGCAGTAGAGCACGTGATGCTTGATCTCAGGGTTGTCATTTCAAACCCCATGTTGGGTGTAGAGAGGAAGTAAAAAATCTTAAAACACACCAAATATTCTATTCTAAGAAATTAATTACTCATTCAAATGTTTATTCATTACTGTGAAAGGTTTGCTCCCTTGATCTTTTTTTCATAGGGTTGTGCCAATGTTTCATGGAAAAAAAAATTGGATTGATTTGCATTTCCAAAGGGTTCTCTCCAATGATGGTGCTTTCTTATATGAAAGAGGCTTCTATTTCAAGAACTGAGTTATATGAAAGTAAATTGCTCGATTTTGTTAATTACATTTGTCATACTTCTATTAAAATGAAAGCTAGTCATAAGGGAAAAGTAAACAGAGAGACTATACAATCCTGTTAGCATTGCCATATTTGTTAATATCATTGAGATGGAAATTGATGAGTTCAATCACACAGGACAATCAAAGACAAAAACCTCTTGCTGCACTCAGTAAACAATTGTTTTTAAAGGAAAATTTCACTGAAAGGATTCATATCCTAAGAAATATAGTAATTTTTAGTGGAAGACATTGTTTTAGAAAATCAAGGTATGTAATATTTAGATGAAAATATTTTTGTTCACTTATATAAATGTATAGTCAAGCAGATCTAAACTACATCGTTAAAATTTCATCTGAATCAACTGTTCTCCCCCCTGCCCCGCCCCCCTGCCCCAGGACACTCAGTAATTTTGCCTAAGTATTTATTTAAAGTAGACATAATGTACATGATGGTTTATAACATAACTCATAATTTGTAGGCTACTATATTCTATATGAGATCACATAGTATAACACCATTGTGAAAACACTGCACAAATATATGCTTACCATTGAAAGATCTTTTAAGGCAATGTCTCTGTTATTTCATTTAGTGTAATGAAAATTTCTATTAAAATACTTAAGCCATTATAACTCAGTCATTTCAGGTGGTTTTTATGTAAGATTCTAGGTGAAACAAGAAATGCTTTCATTTTGGGGTTATAATGAAATAAAGATTTTTTTTGGTCATAAAGGCTACATAAAATTTCAAATACAAAAAAGTCATCATTCTGCCATTATTAATCTTTTTGTATTTGTCTCTTTCACGCACATTCTTTTTGATTGTCAGTCTCACTGTATAAACAATTTTGGATCCTAGTTTTTCCTTTATCTTCATCATGTAATTTGCCTTTGGGGTTCATGATATTCATAAGCATAATTCCTAATGGTTATGAATGATCTATTACATGTTTATCCATTACTAAGTAATTTCTTGTTTAACATTCATTTTGTATTAAGTTTTCACTCACAAATAACGGTGAAAAGGAAATAATATGTATATTATTTAACACATTATAAGTTAACAGGACATGTTCCTTTAAGCAAATGTGTGGATTTAATAGAATGGACTAGAACTAAACTTATCTACTTTAACAGTATAATATCAATGAAATTTAAAACTAAAAAAAGGAAACTGTTAAAATCAAACTACTCTATGATGGGGATTAAGAAGGGTACTTGTTGTGTTTAGTGATAGATCACTAAATTCTACTCCTGAAACCAGTATATACTATATGTTAACTAACTAGAATTTAAATAAAAAACTTGAAACAAAAACTCAAACTACCCTAAATATATGTGTATGTACATGTATATATAAAATGTGTATATTTACAAATATGCAATATTGAATTTGTAGTTTGATACTAAATCTTATTCATATGAAATAGGGCCTAAATAGAAGATTCAAGATATAGACTTGGATGTCATGAATCAGTCTTTCAAATATTTCACCATAAATAAGCATTCCAAAAAACAAAGAGACTTCCATGTATTGGCATGTAACTTAAACCAACAGGGTCTTGCTCTTGTTCCAAATACTTCTTTACAACAAGTGATCCTATTGGATAATTGATGTCTGTTTGCCAGTGATGCCCAAATACATTGTTGGCATTGGAAAAAAGGTGAAACAAGAGTTTAAAAGTTGCTAATTATTTTATGTTGATAAAATTGACAATATTCAATTTTCTTCCTCTAAACACTGTAAGTCTCCTGATTACTCAAAAATAAATGAATAAACAGCAAAAAACAGAACCATATCTCCACAGCCATTTACAGAGGAAGTAAAACAGCATCTAAAGCCAAACTAAAGATTTCGGCAGTAATTGGAATAGAAAAGAGTACAGAGTGGTGAGCTCATTATACTTTTTTCCTTTCTACTTGGGTTCGAAACTTCTTTTCACTTATTAATTCATGCCAGGGTGGCTACCCATCAGCAAGATTTCAGTTTGAGCCCCTCTGACTAGGGATAGGATTTTCAGCAATATAGTCATATTAACAAAATTTAATTAAAGCAAAAGCAAATTATAGGTACAGTGGAGTTTATTATAGTGGGATCTTACCCATGTTTGTATTTTACCAAGCATGTAAATCAACCTGGTAAAGGTTTCCTTTACCCTTTCTCTTTGGAAACTACTGGTCAATGTAACTTATATATTCTGCCCTCAGAAGAGGGCACCTAGGCAAGCCAGTTCTGTCTCACTGTATCAGCATTTTGTGACAGATGTGGAGTATTTATAACTCATTTGCTAAGAAATAGATTCACAAACAAAAAGAAATACCTGGGTGTAATTCTTCCATTATACTGCTATACCACAGTTCAAACTAGGAAAATACTTTGAAAGGAGTTAACCCTGGTCTGCATCATGGGAAACTAGAATTTAGCTTACATGACACATTGAGCATGGACTTATTTTCCAGAAGCAAAATGATAGGCAAAATAATCAGTCTCCAGATAGTAAAAGAAATATTCTAAGTTCAGTTTGCCTTAAATTATAATAAACATAGCCCTTATTATATGCCACATATTTTTCTAAGCTCTTAAGTACATATATGTGTGTGTGTGTGTGTGTGTACGATCCTATATCCAATAGGATCACTTGTTGTAAAGAAGTATATATGGACTCATTCAATCCTTTCCACAACTGTATGAGAAGGATATTATTATTGTAACTGAATTAGCATGAGTTTGCTCCTTGGTAAGTCACAGATACACCAGATGGAATTGTACAAAGTAAATATGCAGCAGATCAGGAGAAAATGAATAATGTACAAAGCCTTGAGTCTCTGAGCAAAGGTGGTTGGGTTCCTTTTATTTGGGGTTAGGATAAATATTTAGATAGGGAAGCCTTGTATTCCTATGTAGAGGCAGGCATAAGGTTGATCATGTGCCTTAAGGAAACATACCTATATATACATTGTGTAAATTAGGATTGTGTTCCTTTTCAGGCAGAGGTTTTGGTATTAACATGAAGCAAAGGTAATTGTTGGTCATTCAGAGGTCACTCCATGGTCCCTCTGTGCAGGCATGCGTTGAGGTTTGAATTCAAACTGCTGTGGCTGGTCTGGGCTGACTGAAGTTCCTGTCAGGGCAGTCACTATTGTTGGAGGGCTGCTTTTGGTTTCCATTTGCCTGAATTAAGAGGTAAGTGGGAAGAAGAGCTTAAGGAAAAATGTGAGACAAAGATTGGTGAGTAGAAGTAGGTGGGCAGTAAAGGTCATGTCTTGGGGTCTAGCTGGTGACATCATTACTCCATTTTTATGGATGAGGAAACTGAGGCACAGAGAGGTTAAATAAGTTGCTGGAGGTCATATGGCTACCCAAGAGTAGAGCTGGGAATCAAATATTGGCAATTAAAGTCTAGAATCCATGCTCTTAATTACTTCTTCCACTGGGAAGCTGGTGAGCAGGGGCCAAAGGGCGAGAAGATGCTGGAATATCTGCACTAGCTGCTTCATATTTCCAACAACAAATTGTACCTAAGAAAGTATGACAGGGGCACCTAGGTGGCTCATTTCATTGAGCATTAGACTTTTGATTTCAGTTCAGGCATGATCCCAGGGTCATGGGATCAAGCCCTGCATTGGGCTCCATGCTGAGCGTGGAGCCTGCTTAAGATTCTCTTTCTCTGTGCCTTTTACCCCTACTCACATGTTCTCTTTCTAAAATAGTAATAATAATAATTGTAAGTATGAGGAATCAATGTCTATACTATAGGACAGTCAACAGAGGTGTATAGGGCATGCTTCTTAGAGCTGAGCATATACAAGAATCATATGAAGAGCTTGTTAAAACACAGATTTTTGATGTCCATTTTCAGATAACCTGACTCAAGACGTTGGGCACAAATATTTGTATTTCTAAGTTTAAAGTGATGTTGATTCTGGCTCAGGGATCACATTCTGAGCAGCACTGGTTTAAGGAACACCTGGACCCTGAGGAGTCAATGGGATGTTATGCAACCCTGGCTAAGAAATTAATTATCTGGTGAATAAAAAGCCAGAATGGCAACTACCAACAAGATGTCCTTTGTTTCTGCGGTGGAGATTTTTTAATACAGTGAATCATTTTAATTTAGCAAGAAAGTGGGGAATGAGGAGGTCATAGCCCAATAGCCTGGGAGAAGAGTCACATAAATGAATGGATGCAGATTGGACATGATAGAATTGAAGGAATTTCTGGGTCCTTTGAAAGTTTAAGTGCAGGCTGAGGATTCCTAAGTCTTAAATTCTTTCTCAGTGAATGTACAGATGTCAGTGGTTGTGGTTTGAGGTGAATAAATTTGGTAGCAGTTTCAAAGAGCTTATGTATTAGTGCAGCTATTCAGCATTTGCTAAATTTGTTAAGACTCTTACATTAATTATACTTAATGTATTATGTTTAGAGTACTCCTTTTTTCTTTTAGCCCTCCTTCACCTCCTTGTTTTCAGAAGCATCAACAGAACCACCATGTACTAGACTTTGCAAGTATGGATCATGGAATCTGTAGTCCATCATGGGGAAAAAGATGTTAAACATGGAACATAGCAAGTATCCATGAATTAATTGCAATAGTGATTAATTCCTTGAATGAGATGCTGGGGCTGGAGGGTGGAAGGTTTTGGTGGTAAATCTGGGAAAGACTGGACATCATCGCTTATGATGCTACATCGGTTACAGGAAAATCTCCATACTAGACAAGGCCGGGTTACCTTTCTCTGTAGTATCTATCACATGATTATGTTGAAAAGAGAAATTTCTTGTGAATTGGGTGTGAGTTATTTGATTCTTGAACAGGAAACAAGGAAGTGTCTTATTGTGGATGTTTATCCTAAATTCCACCCCCCTCCCCCCAGAAATCACCACATGTGACTGTGTAAAGTTCTTGGAGATTACTGTTATTTTCTTTTGACCATATGACCCTACATAGACATGACTCTATTTCATTGTCTGCTTCAGACTGTAAAACGACTACAGGT
Organism: Panthera tigris; assembly: GCF_018350195.1. NCBI lineage: Eukaryota > Metazoa > Chordata > Mammalia > Carnivora > Felidae > Panthera > Panthera tigris. Next base: position 92,683,773 of record NC_056661.1, on the reverse strand, counting down.
CAGGGGCCCAGAGCTGTGTAATTAATTTTCTCAGCACTGAGAACTTCATGCATGATTAGGTGCTTAAATGCTTTTTCATTTTAGGGACTATGCTTGTTGAAGTTTTCCTATGAATTTGATTGATGGTCTAAATGACGCTTAGTTTTACATAGATAATATTAATGGCTGTGCTTAATACAATGTTAAGAAGATTGTGCACTTAAAAGCCAAAGCTTCAAAAATTAGTGAGAAAGCCAGAGATGACATACATTGCCCTTTTGTTAAGTCATAGGGCCATATGCTTATGTAGAGCTAGTTATTTTTGGCTACATGTCTGGATTATGGTGAGAAGCAAGAGATAAATGTGGACTATGGCAAGATGTTAAAATAGATTTGTTAAGTAGACATTAACATTAAACTGTATTAAATGTCAAAAGGAAAGGAAAATCATTTTCTAAAGTGGAATGATTATCTATACAGGCATAGAATCTTTTAATACAACTATTAAGGAAGTTGAAAATTTTTTTATGATCTCTAGTATTGATACATTTATCAGTATATAATATTTATTAGTATGTATTATATATGAAATACTATACTCTGTATTAAAAAACATTATTTCTTAAAGAAAATAAGCATAAGTCCTCCTTTGAGAAAGAATTGGATAAACATTTTGAAAACATTGTAGGCATTTTATAAATTTTAACCTTTAACTACTGATTTTATATTTTGGGTGGCATATTATTTAAAATTACAGTGAGGGGCATCTGGGTGATTCAGGTAGTTGTGTGTCCAAGTTCAGTGCAGGTCATGTTGTCATGGTTCTTGAGTTTGAGCCCCACATTGGGCTCTCTGCTGTCAGCTCTATCCTATCCCTACCCACTTCTGCCTTTTCCCTGCTTTTGCTCACTCTCTCAAAAAAAAAAAAAATCTTAAAAAAAAAAATTCCAGTGAAAATTTTCTGGGACTTTTGAAACAATTTGGAGTCTTGGCATTTACTTAACTGTAGTCTGCTAGCAGCTTGGAATGGAGGGCATCAAGCTGCTTTAGCCTATAGAGGCTTGGAAGGGTCTGCATTTTTAGGCTTGTTGTTTTTGCAACAAAAAACTGTCTTGTCTGGCCTTCCAGAAGGTGTGAAAGCGGATCCGTTCAGTGTTCGTCTTTTTTTCCTTCTAGCACTAAATCTTTCCTTATTTACTTACTCTATTTCTTAGCTAACGCCCTTATCTGGGACTCTTTGCTGTCAAACTTGGAAAGCAGTAAAGCTACTTTATTTAGAGTGGTGCTGAAAATACACATTTGTTCAGCTTTTTCTCAAGGGTGAATCCAGCCCAACTAAACGTAGACATTGTGGATAAACATTTTCCTCTTTAGATGATTCTCTCCTCAAACTACCAAAATCCAAAATAAGTTTGTCCCCTTTTTGCTACTCATTTACTTAATTTTCTTTTGCCTACCCAGAACATACTAGCTTGGATTCGAGTTTGATTTTTTATGAACTCTATTACTTGTACATTTTCTCAATCCAGGTCTTTTTGCTGACAACATTGACTTTGTACAGTAAACCTCTATGACCTTCAGTTCTCTGACTTGTAAAAATATGTCCTTAGAAATTATTATTAGGATTAAATGTTGTAAAGTAACATGTAAAAAAGTATTCATCATGATGGTTGGCACACAGCATGAATATCCAGGAATTGTTTTTATAATTAAACAAAATACGGAGTTTTGATTGCAGAATCATAAAGAGAAAATCCAGATAACTGAAGTCCCTGTCTGATGGAGCAATTAAGAATCCTATTTTTAGATGTATCCAAACTTTGAGCAGTGAGATATGGAATGTCAGGTAGAATGAAAAGGAATATAACAGCTTGAAGAGTAGTCTATTAAATACTTAACAGCTAACATGATGCTCAGTGGTAGGAAGCTGAAGGCTTTTCCTCTAAGATTAGAAAAAAAGACAAGGATGCCCACTCTTATCACTTTCATTCAACATAGTATTGTAAGGATTAGCCAGAACAATTAGGCAAGAAAAAGAAATAAAAGGCATCCAAGTTAGAAAGGAAGAAGTAAACTGTTACTATTTTCAGCTGACATGATTTTATACATAGAAAATCCTAGAGACTCCATCCCTCAAAATTGGAACTAATACACAAATTCAGTATAGTTGCAGGATACAAACTCAATATACAAAATCCTGTTGCATTTCTATAGACTAGCAAGGAACTATCAGAGAAATTAGGAAAACAATCTCATTTGTAACTGTAACAAAAAAATAAAATACCTGAGATACATTTACTCAATGGGGGTGAAAGACTTGTATACTGAAAATGATAAGGCATTTATGAAAGAGATCAAAAGAGACACACAAAAAATGGAAAGATAGTGTATGCTTATGGATTGTAAAAATTAATATTAAAATATCCATGCTACCCAGAAAAATTGACAAAGTCCCTATCAAGATTCCTTTTAGGTGACAGACATCAAAAGGTACAAATTTCTAGTTAAAAAATAAATAGATCATAAGGATATAATATACAGCATAGTGACTACAGTGAAAAATACTATATTGCATATTTGAAATCTGCTAAAAGAATAAATTGTACAATCCTCATCACAAGAAAAAGAAAAATCTTTAAACTATGGTGATAGATATTAGTGAACCTTCCTATGGTTATTGTTTTGCAATGTATGCTCATCTGTTGTACACCTGAAATTAATGTCATGTCAATTATACCTCCATTGAAAGATTTAAATCTTTCCATGGTTTAACATTCATACTGTCAAATTCACATATCAAAATTTTTCCAACATTTAATTTTGAAGGGAAATTTTCAAATTTTGGTTATTTTAGTAACTAAGTAATACATCCTCCTTATGAAAACTTTACCTATTGCAGATAAGGATAAGATTCTTTATTTCCAACTAGTTTTTATTACTCTCTCTAGAGGTAAAATAATTATGTTACATAGATATCCATTTTTTGTTGATATATAGGCAGAATACACAGAAACATTTTAATTTAAAATATATACAAATGTTATTATACATATTTTTTAGGACTTGAATTTTTTCACAAAACGTCTTGAGCTTTGCATGTCAGTATATACAGATGTAGGTTTTAAACTGTTTAGAATGGCTATCTTATGGAATTTTTTAAAACTTAGTAACCCAGGGCAAAAAACGGGATCTCTACCCTTGGCCTCATATGTCACAATCTCAAATAATACAGTTACACATCTTTTTAGGAACTAAAGGGCACTTGCCATTTTGGGTCTGATACTCAGGGCTGGAAATTCAGGCCCTGGGGAAATGCCTTTCCACAGCTCTTCACCTATACCTATAAACAAAAGGTAATGATTGCTGAAAGACACAGTGAGCGATGACTCAAACAATGCCAGTGATGGACACTGCTCCAGGGTGGGGGAGACTTTTATTCATAAAATCCCTTAGGTAAGAGAAAAGGCAAATTAAATAACCCGTCCAATTCTTACTTAGATAACATATGAAATAGATTTTTGCAAAATAAAACCTTGTTTCCAAGAGTTGTGAATGAATATTTTCTGCTCTTCCTGTTCATCCTATTCCATAGTAACCATAAATCAGCATAGTATTCACAAGAGTGCTACACGGTGCCTGGGTAGAGTAGATTCCTTAGTGCCCCTTACCCATTTAGCCCATCCCCCCTCCCACAACCCTCCCAGTAACCCTCTGTTTGTTCTCCATATTTAAGAGTCTCTTACGTTTTGCCCCCCCTCCCTGTTTTTATATTATTCTTGCTTCCCTTCCCTTGTGTTGATCTGTTCTGTATCTTAAAAATTAAATCATTATTTGCACATTACTTCTTAATTTTATGATTTAGTTTTGAATATTTTAAAGTAATATAACTTTAAAACCTGGAGATTATGTTTTGTTCCTTTACATTGTTCTTAATTTACTATTTTTGCATGAATTAAAATTACATTTTGACTGAATGTTGAGAAAGAAAACATACTATTTTTTATTGTATGAATATTTTTAAAATTATTTCAAGAGAATAAATGAGGTCAAGATCATAGGAAAAATGAAAGTGGAACTCGGCAAAGAAACACAACTGAAAAGAAAAAAAAATCTTCAACTGAAAATAAAAAAAAATCTTCAAAGTGGCAGTTTGATTAATTTGTTAAAACAAATGAAGTTAAACAATGAAGTTAAAATGTTACGTTATTAATCCCAAACTACATGAAATTTGCTAATAGGACAGTACAGATTTGTAATTTATTGAAGGCCAATTACTGATAAAATAATGAAAGTGAGCAAGAAAATTAACCTCACCAAATCCAAACTTAAACCTTGAGAAGATCAGATAAAAATCTCTGCAACTTCTATGTATTTTACTAAATGAAGGTTTACCTGGTGGAAAACTAGTTTTGATTTTATGCTACAATTGATTATGAACTCTTACTAAAAATGTTAGCAGAAGTGTGCCAGACATCTAAATATGGGTATTTCAACCTTTAAAGATTAGAATTTTTTTTAATTCAGAGAAAACTTTTAATACAAACTTTGTGGGTTACATGCAATCAGAATAACCCTTGAAATAAAAAAGACCCGATCATACTCCTATAAAGGAGAAGATTTATGAACAAATGAGCCTGAAACTAGTTTCTGTTTTAGTTCAAGGTGTAGTTTCAAAGAGAGATTTGAAAAATTGAGCGTCATGATGCTATTTTTTTTTTTTTTTAATTTTTAAAAATGTTCTAGGAATGAAACTCTGGAAGAAAAAACGTAAAGACATTTTATGGACCTGGATATTGATTTAGGTGATGTTAAAAATCATTACTGTAGTAGTGATTTATATACCCAATTAAAATATTTTGTAATATTTTCTGCAGCAGTGATAACTTACCACATGTAGTCCATTAGTTTTTGAATACCGTATATAAAATGTATTATTTTTAATCTCCATATTACTTATCAATTATCAAGCCTATTAATTCCAATATAGATTTCCTCAGCAGTGAAAAATGTCTCCAACTTACAATGATTAAAAATATGTAACAATTGTACTGCCTTCAGAAGGCTATCTACTTTGGAATTCGTGCAAATAGAGCAAAAGTTGTGTAAGTCTGGATTATGGCATAGTCTAATAACTTCTAATAAAACCAAAGGTAAATTTTATGGAATAAATGTATAATTGATGAATTATCATGTCTTCATTTTATTCAAATATTGCCACCCCATTGAAAGACCACTAAACAATGGGAATAATAACCACGCTAGTTCCCTGTTGATACTTTGCTGACTTTGAGTAACAGAAATGTAGATTTGTGTATGCCTTTTGATTTTGAGATTATGAAGGTATAATTCTCAATTTACGGACTTATATACCTTATAACCTATTAAAAGTTAGAATCTTGGTTTACAGCTTTTTTGAGAGTTAAGATAAAACCCCACCCAGTGGTGCACAGGAGTACTGGTTTCCTCCTACTTTGCCAACATTTACATAGTCGATGTGTTCTGCATCTTTTCCTTGCTAAACCTCAGTATCTCTTACTTGTAGATTAGAATCTATAGAAAGTTGTAAAATTTGAATCTGTTCTTACCTTTATTGGGAATGTTTCCAACATTACACCACACCTTATTTAACTTTGTGATAGATATTCTCTAACAACTGAAAGAACTTCTATTCTTAGTTTCCTTCACAGCATAAGTGCTCTTTCATCAGTTTTAGGGAATTCTGTATTATTTCTTCCCTCTTTATTCCTTAATTTTGGAATGTGCGAAGAATTAGGCACATGTTCTCCATGTCTCTTACTTTTCTATGTATTTTTCTCTATGTTCTGATATATGACCTCCATCCATAGTGTTAATGTTTCTCAAAATTTAAGTTGGTGATATTTGCTTGTATGTTTGTCTTTTCATTTATGATTCATTCTTAGGAGGAGGTATGAGACGAGTAGAAATAGATTTTCTTTTTTCACTGAGATTCAAAGAGGAGAGGGAAACCCAGACAGTGCTGGTATGGGATAGTTTGCCTTCTCAACATAAGTGTTTCCTTTTTTACTGATACATATATGCATGTGTATGTGTGTCAGTGTATCAGAGTTTGGATTAGGAATGGGATATTTACAGAGTTTCACAGTAATGATCTTCCCCCCGCCCCCGCAATTTTTATTAACTACAGAGCAAAAAAAAAAAAAAAAATAGAGTAAGTTTTTAGTGAAAAAGCCTGGTAGACATCACCTAATACAATTATTAAAGTTACCAATATCACAAATAAGATAAATCAAAATGCATACAAACCTATAGGATGCAATGAGAACATGGTATCACTTCTGTGATATTCCTGCCAATGATTTGGAACCCAAATTTAATTGTGAAGAAACACGAGACCAAGCCAAATCAAGGAACACTTTCAAAATAATTGAATGGTAAGGTTCGAAAGTGTCAAGATGATGAAAGTTAGGAAAAGACCAAGGATCTCTTTGAGATCAAAAGAGAATAAAAATATTGCATTTTCTTGTCACTTTTCTATAATTTTTGATTGCTTGAAAGTTAAAAAAATACATTTTAATTGCATTGTATTCATATCTATTATGATTAAAGCTAATATTTAAGGGCTCATCTAATATTGTCATTCAATCCTTATAGCAACCCTGTGAGGTAGGTACTATTTTCATCCTTACCATACAGAATAGGAAACCAAAGCACAGAGGAGTCAGATGACTTCTTTATGTGGCAAGTAAATAATGGAATTGTGTTTTGAACTAAGGCATTCTCATGGAAAAACCCTACTTTGTAACAACTAATCTCTCCCACCCCCTGGCAATTCAGACTTGGTTTCTTTAATCATTATCCATTCTCCAAAAATACTTTCTATAATTTGGGTCTGGGGAAATTCTCCTTGATGGGTAGAACAACTTTGTGCTCATGTATTAATTCCAATGTTTCCTAAGCCAGAGCTTCCCAATCCATGTACCATGAATGGGTAATGCATGTATTGTGACAGTGATCCATCAGCCCTGGGTTGGATGACCGATAAGACCTTGGGCAGCCACAGTTTAATGGCCAGGCTCCTATGGCTTCTGAGTAAAGCAGACCTACCATTTGCTATGAACACCATTATCTAAGATAGGGAAACATTTTTAGGATAGTATTCTCTCCTTCAGCTTTTTGCTATATTAGATGATAAAAATATAATCACCTCTCTGCAGAAAATTCATTGCATTTGTCTGTAGACAAATAATGTTCAGAAAATCTACACCAAGTGGAATGGAAAATTAAAATGAGAATCTATTTGATTTCCCATTAGATGTTCTGCTTTCCTCTCCCTGCATAGATACTGCTTATGTGCTCAACATTTAAAATGTTGTTAGTTTCATTCCTGGTGTTGCTATATACACATGTATACGTACAGCACATATACTTGTGTCTTTTGTTTAATCAAGTCAAGGTTTTATAGTTGCTGCAGGTTGAATTATGATGCAATTGCTGGTTGACAAGTAGTAATGTGGTACTCTGTAGAACTATAAAAAGTACTGTAAGCTACTTTTTCATCCATAGTATTTTTGGTAGACTGGAAAATGTATTACTGCATTGCAGTGAAGAAATAATTGCCTTTCCAGAGTATAATTTGGTCGATAATCATAATTTCTATTAAATAAATGTTCAGACAATCCCGCATCTATCACCTTAAATCCATTTAAAAAGCTTTCTACAGTTCTAGAATGTATGAATAACTTTTATGTTTAATATAGAAACTAATGTTGATGTCTCCCCTGATAGGAAAATGAGAAGTCTAATTTTAACTAATAATTCTGTCAGTGTTATAAAGTGACTAAAAGAGGCCTAGTGATGTTGCTTTTTTAATGAATGTATTACTCAGGGCTGCTTCTGAGTGGAAAAGTAATAATTAAAGGATCTTTTCTTCATAACTTAAATGTTAATGTGTTCCTACACCCACCCCCAATTTTTCCAGTAAAGCATACTAGCTAAACAAGGGCCAAGCCAATTTTAGGAGGGTTATATTCCAGAGATATAGAAGACAAATAAGCTAGCAATTTGATACACTCATTTAATAAAATGTTTTATTGATGACTTTGTATGATCACTGATCTGCTAATTGGACTGACAACCAACAATGAATAATAATCACTTGCCTTGAATTTCTTGCCAAAAAATAGATTTTTCTTTTCAATCAAAGGAAAGAGACATGGGGGTTGAATTCATACAGACGTAGTCAATAGATAAAAAGGCAACAGTGAACTCTTCAAAAATTATAAATTGTGGAACAGTTGGTAACTAATGTAAATGAATGGAGCCTAGAAAATTTATATATCATGTTGTAATTTCTTTTCCAGATACTCCTTATAAAGGAAGAGAAATGTGCCATTTTGGATTTTCCTTTTTCTAAAAAGGCTAGGTCTTTCTGACCTAGAATATGAAAAGAAAAAAAAATCAATTACTTGGTTCATTTGTGAAATACTTCCTTAGCCCCAACTATATGTCAGGTGCTGGGAAGTAATTACAAACAGACAGCCACAGTCCCTATGCTCAGATAAGCTATAGATTGGTGCAAGATAGAGACATATTATCTGACAGCTGATGCAGGGGGATAAATGCTAGGCCAGAGGGGCACAAGGAGCCCTGGGGAGCAACGTGACAGCGGTATTAAACACTGGCTGGCTGTGTTGCAAGTGTCTGGTTAGGAGGTCACAGAAATCTTTCCTTGGAAAGTGATGGCTAAGCTGAGTCCTGATGTATAAATAGGAATTAGTTGGGTGAGAAGAGGAAGCAGCATATGTGGTAGCCTGCAGACAAGAAAGAGCACAGCATATTTAGGAAACTAAAATAGCTTGGCCAACTGTATTTTTCATTTCTTGAACATTCTCTACCACTCTTCTTCCCCCCCACCTCCATAGGCTTCTTTACTCATTGGATTTATGCTATTGGCCTTTTCTTTACATGGACGATGTTTTTAAAGATTTTGTGGCTCTTAAACGTGCCAAGAGATCAGGTTCACATGCATCCAAATGTGGGTTTTAAACTTGCCAGTGTATATCACAAATCACCACAGGACACAAAGAACACGTACCTCACACTGGGTGAGGTGTTTTTTCCTCAGACTCCTGTTCCTCCTATTTTCACAGTAAACACACAGTTTATCACAGGGTGTGGGTTAGTAGGCTGATAGGCTGATAGCAGACATTGACTGCATAGGACATGGGAGAGATACAGTAACATGAAACAACCTAGATAGACCTCTACTGTAATTCTTTGACCTGGACATGAGAGGAGACCCTGTCTTTTTCTAGAGTACAATGAGCCAAACTGATGATCCCCATAGGACCTCAGGAGGCCATGGCTTCTAAGACTGGTGGTAATACTCATAGACTGCATTTCAACAGCCCTTAATTTTTGCCCAAACAATACTAGGAGTCTTCAGACAGGGGTCTCACTTCCTCACAATCCTTGTGAGGTTTCTCTATGCATTTGACACCTTCCCATGTTCTGTTCCATCTCTTAGTTACAACATTTCTTGATTCTGCTCAGATGTCAAATGTGACAATCATGTCATAAATATTTGCTGGAGATTTCACTTTTGTTTCCAATGCTCATCAACATCCATGCTGAGGCTAAGAATGCTTAGTTATGCTGTTACTTATTACAGCCAAAGGTGTGAGAATTTTCTTCTATCATTGCCTGGGAAGGAATTAGTCTTAAGACCACATCAAGCTCTTGACTTAGGGTTGACACATCGTTGATTTAAATTTTCCTTTTAATCATTTAGGTGCTGCTACTAATCAACACCTCTCTGATCTATTGTGGTAATGATGCTTTTCTGTAAATGGAAGGCCTTCTATTTAACCTGTTAGATTTACCATGTTACATGTGACTCAACATTACAAGCTATTCTGCTCTTTTTGAATTCTGAAGGTGAACCAGTGTCTTTGGTGTCCTTCCATTTTGTATCACCTGAAAATGTGGACATAGATTCTTTGTCTTTATCCAATTTATTGTTTAATCAAATAAAATCAAGTAAAGGGCCATAGATGTAGCCTTGGCAATGGCACTAGCTCAGCTACAGTGGTCTAGTTCAGTTGGAAGCTGGTGCCCACTTATAGCAAGTAAAACAGCTGAGGGATGAAATGTAGATGAGGCTGGGTGCCTTGGCCTTGACAGGTGCTCAGTGAGCAATGATTCATTCTGCATCTAACACAGTGAGACTTTTAAAACACTCTCCACTCACTTTTAGTCCTCCCCTCCACTTTTCTTTAAAACTCTGAGAATAAGGATAGTCTTGTTACAAATGTCTTTCCCTGGGAAGTTGGGCAAATCAACTATCCAGGACAACTGTCCTCAGTAATGCAAGGTGATTTATCTGTGTAAGGTGTCTCAAAGTGACCGACTTGTTTACCCTCAGTGATACAACTGTGTAAGATGTAACATCTCATGGTCTTCTTTTCTGTGAGATCTCCTTTTTCTTGATCAATTGGTTTTATTTAGTTTACTATGGGTTCTCTCATATTCACTTTAACTTTGGGAACATGTGGGGCTTTGGACAGAGCATGGTACAGAAATTCCACTTGTAATCCTCAAAGTGTCCACTTACTAGAATTGGCAAAGAAGAAGTATTTGTAAGTGAGCAAGTAAGTAGGGTCCATGCCAGTGGCTATGAGCTGACAGTAGTATGGTAGAATGTTGTCCAACTAAACCATGACCGTTGTTACTTGAGATGATGCAAATTCCCTGACTTTTCTGATTACTCTTATCCCTGGGGTAGGTAAATCAGCTCACCTGACCTTTCCGAAGTCAGCTTGGAAAGCCTTTCCTAGGTATTTCCTGGAAGATGCTATAAGATCCATCTGGTATCTAATGAAGTGGTTCTCCTTAACACAGTTTGCATTTCATGGGCCTCATACTTGAAAATCCTGTTCCAAAAGGGCTGAGGCAGAACCTGGGATTCTGTTTTCTAACAGCTGCTTTCTTGATTGTGCAGCTCAGCCATGTGAACCACTGGTTGTATATTCCAATGAGGAGACTGTTGCCACAGATGGGTTATTTTCCCATATCTGAGAGACTCTTGTGAGTTGAAATCTGTTTCAGGGGCCCTTACTCCTCACTGGAAAGAGTTCCCTTGGTCTCAAATTCAGTCACCAATCCTGTGCTCCAGCTCCATGAATGCTACCCCACCTACTGTCAGGCAACCCTCTAGGAATGAGAACTGTGTAATGTCTCAGAATATTCTCTTCAGTTGAGCTCTTTTTTTTTATGATGAGTTACATTATTCTTCTGTTAACACTTGTCTGTCTTTATATCTCTCAGTTTCTCACAGAGATTTGTGCAGAAATATTTAACAATTGCTTACTGAATTGACTTTTATAGCATTGAAGATAAGGAGGGAAAAGAACAATGTTTAGTTTTTGTTCCCTGTGTTTTATTGTTGTTTATCATTATTGTTAATGTTAGTGTTACTAATAGAAAGATTCTTATCCTCTCTCTGTAAATCTTTAATGTATTGGGTATTTGCATATACTGTCTTAGGCTTTGGTCTTTTCCAGGCAAAGGTAGAGCCAGTAAGGAGATTGTTATTGGAAGGAGAAGTCAATCATCAAACTTACTTTTGCTTTCTACTTGAGCCAGGATATAAAATTAGATCTCTGCAGGTGAAAAGATAGATTCTATGGAGTTCTCTAACCCCGTGTTTTATACCAATTAATAAATCTCAAACTAATTTCATTCTCAAGCTTATGATTTTAGATATGTTATCTCCAGCAGGCACCTTTAGGAATACTTACTTTTTGGACTCTGGGAGAAGTACTGTGAAGACACAGCATAGAGCTCTGACTTTTTCAGTAGCCCTATTACTGATGCCTTTTATCTTTTCCATTTAAAAAATCATACGGTGTCCTACCATAGACCCCAAAGTCATCTTGAAGGACATCAGTTTTGCTTTTTTAAAGCCTTCATTGGTGGACATGCTGTCAGATTTTTACTTGAGTATTTGTGGTCAATAAAATGTTTATCATGGTTGGAGTATATAGTTCCTTTGAACTCTTGATATTTTTGATGTAAAGAAAACTATTTCATGTAAAATATTAACTCTTACCTCTCTAGGTAAAATACTATAATGGCAAGATAATCTTCTTGGTTTATTTTATAAACACATAAAAAAGTGTTCTCAAAAATGTTAAAGCATAGGCTCATGCAATGAGAGATAATCAGTGAATAGAAGTAACGAAATGCAGCAGATGGCTCTTGTAGCTCAGAAATTAATGCAAAAACTATAAAGCAGCATTGTTTCTCAGGAAAATCCAGTCAATGTTTATGTCCTATTACTCCCATGGCCAAGTAATATTATAACTATCTCTGTGCTAATTAAGAATTTCATAACAGCTTTGAAAAGTAATACATAATTGCCCGAAACAATTTTGGCAAAATATATTCTGTGCTACGATGATATTTAGCGCATTCTGAGCTGGCCTCATTAGATCAAAGCAAAGCTTCCTAGAAGTAATGTTCTTTTATTCTCTTTCTATTGTCTAGGGGGGCATATAATACCATCCCCATGTGTAATAAGTCAACTATATTTTTTAAGTGTTAAATAATTTCTTCCTATTACTACCCTTCAAGTCAGTCTGTGTCAATGTCCCTATAAACAGTTTTCATAAATAGTACCTGAGCATAGCATTGGGATATTTCTAGTTTGCATTAATACATATACTGAGAAATGAAAACAAATTTAACCCTGAAACTTCATAATGTGGAGAGAGAGACAACTTTACAATATAATCAAGTTACACTGACTACTTCAAAATATACCCCTGTTGGATTTAGCTAGATTGCTTATCCACAGTTTGTATACTAACCTATATTGTATATGTCTTAAATAAACTTTCGTACAGTACACAAAGAATATCAAATTCAACCAGATACGTTGATATTGGGTGTTTTTTTTTTTTCTTTGACACTTACCAGAAACACTAAACCTTGTACCACATTAACTCAAAAATGACAAAATTGACTCTAATCATCTTTGCTTCTCTGGTCTTGATGATAATAAGTAAATGCTGTATAGTTATTTACACTGCATTGACTTCCAAATTAGAATGGAAGGGATGAAAAATACCATTATCTAAGTGGAAAAAATGACCTAGTAGCATAATGTAATTTTCTATTAAAAATTATAATCTCTGCATTGTCATAAAAATCAATTTCAAAGGTGCCATTATCTTTGAATCACCTGCCTTGTGCCATTGGAGATGATGAGGACAGAGCCAGCTTAATTGTCATTTTCCTGCACAATGAGTTTATAAAACAATAGAATGTAGTTCTTTCTACTGCTCCTGCTGTAGGAGGCTCTGGCATTTGGCAGTAAAGCCTGCATGCTGGGGGGGTGGGCGGTGGTAGCTTGATGTACTGCATCCACCAGATGTGATACTTGTTGTGCTCAAATTTTCAGCCAAATCTGGAAGATTATTCATAGGAAATTAGATTGTAAATGCAGATAGGATTTTTAATATTCCTGCTGTCCACATTTTTCCAATTGTATAATGGGATAATAAGTACGCTTGAGAAGGCTCAGCCCTTACTCATCATCATATAGACAACCTTGAAAATAAGAGAGAAAAAAATATTTTCTGCCCTCTTTGCATCCCTGAGGAGAGTAAGGTGGGTGCAAATAGATTTGCAAAATGGCTCGCTCTACCCCATGCTGGCAGCGTAATTGGTTTGGCAGTACTTTTGCAAAATTGTCTGTCTGCTGCAAGAATGATACCTGGGAATTAGGCCTTATCCTCTCAAATCCCTAGTGTATTTTTTAACTGTGTCACAATCCATGAAGAAGTAATGCAAAAATAGGATGGTAGCTGAAGGATTGACCTCCATTTTTGTTTTTTCTCCAGCACATCCTTTCCTACCAAAGTCCTGTATTCGTTCCCCATATCTTAGCTCTTGATGGAGTAGTGGACAGTTTCCAGATTTAACAAGACTACATTTTAATCATGTAGTCTTGATACACATGATTTATGTTCAGTTTTTAAGAAGATGTAGATCCACTGAGTTCTGTCTTCATTACAGAGTGCAGGGGTTACTGAATGATACTTGGAGTGTCAAGTGTAGTGTCAAACTAGTACAGTTTATTACATTTTACAGACTTCTAAGTTACCCTAATAATTTTAATGTTTATGGTTTTATGATCTGATTGATTGTATCTATCTATTGAATATACCTCCCTGAAGAGAGCATTGTTATTTTTGAGATTCTTGAAATTTATTACTAAACTTCTTCTTTTCCTTTTCTTTTCTTTTTTTTTTTTTTTTTTTTGGTCAGTATCATAGAACATAGTTCGTTTCTTCTTTGGCAAATAAATTCGTTAGAAATGTAACCCAAATCCCTCTGTGGCAAGAATGTTAGTTTGTCCTGCATTATCTATTCTCTCTCTTCTTGCAAGGTAATAAACCCCGCTAATTTTAGGTAGGCACATGATTGCCTGGAATAAAAACTACACTTTCCAGCTTCCTTTATACTTGTTGTGAACATGTAACTTAATCCTTATCAAGCAGGTATTAGCAGAAATGCTATTTGATGGTTTTTAGGACATTCCTTTAAAAATAGCAAGGATATGCTCTTTTCTCTATCAATGTCCCCTCATTTATCCTATTGCCTAGGAAGGTGTGAGTGAGCCATTTGAAACAAATTGGATTAGATTCTAAAGGATGGTTGGCCAAAGAGGTTAAATGAGCTCAATTCCCCCGAGAATTTGGAGAAGCAAAGTACCAGCTCTAGTTACTCTGTCTCCAGTAGATTCCATGAAGGTGGCTGCTGCATGACTTCTCAGCTCTGTATAGTGTAGGGCTGAAATCAGAACTGGAACTAGGATATACCATCCCCTCCTTCTAGATGAAAGAGGAAATGGTACTGGAATTAGGGAAATGACGTGGATATACAGAGATGCAGAATGTGAAAACAACTCAGACATTTTCTGGGTCTTACATTTTCTGGCTCAGAGGAGAAAGATGTTCTCATTTTGTATCAGAGGTGGTATCAGAAAATAATGAATTACAAATAATTCATTTTATGCTTTGATAATGTAGGCTACAAAGAGAGTAGTAGCATTAGTGGCATCATAATGTATTTTATGAAATAAATGGTTAAATTTTTATTTAATAAAAAACTTTCTTCCATTTTTCTTAAAGACCTCCTTGGAAATGACATTCATCATTTTAATTGCTTTCTAGCATGCTGCACAACTGTAATTCTGATAATATTTTTAATGTACTGTTACATTTGTGCTATTATGGTATCCTAATGTCTTTTGTTTTCTTTTGTTCTTTCTGTTTTGTTGGAGGACTTGTTTTTTTTTTTTTTTTAGCACCTTTTAATAATCTTACTGTTTATTTTAATTCCAGTATAGTTAACATACAGTGTTAAATTAATTTTAGGTGTGCAATATAATTATTCAACAATTGTATACATTACCTAGTGCTCATCATGATAAATATACTCTTAATCACTTTCACCTATTTCTTTCATCCCCCCACCTATCTCCCCTCTGGTAACCGTCTGTTTGTTCTTTATAGTAAAGAGTCTATTTCTTTGTTTGTCTCTCTTTTTTTTTCTGTGCTTGTTAGTTTTGTTTATTACATTCCACATATAAGTGAAGTCCTATGGTAATTTCTTTATCTGGATGACTTATTTTGCTTAGCATTATACTCTCTAGTTCCATCCATGTTGTTGCAAATGGCAAATTTCATTCTTTTTTATGGCTGAATAATAGTCTATTGTATATACCACATCTTTATCGATTAATGTATTGATGGACACTTGGACTGCTTCCATAATTTGGCTCTTGTACATAATGCTGCAATAAACATAGGGGTGCATGTATCCCTTTGAATTAGTGCTTTTATCTTTTGGGGTAGTGTGATTATTGGCCTGCACGGTTGTTCTATTTTTAACCTTTTGATGAATTTCTGTACTGTTTTCCATAGCTGTACAAGTTTGCACTCCCAACAGTGCACAAGTATTCCTTTTTCTCCACATCCTTGCCAATACTTGTTTCTTGTGTTTTTGATTTTAGCCATTCTGACAAGTGTGAGGTGATCTATTGTTATAGTTTTGATTTGCATTTCCTGGATGAATGAGTAATGTTGAGGATCTTTTCACATGTCTGTTGGTCATCTGTATGTCTTTTGAGAAATGCCTGTTCATGTCTTCTGCCCGTTCTTTAACTGGATTATTTGTTTTTTAGGTGTAGACTTGTATGAGTTCTTGATATATTTTGAATATAACTCTTTATCAGATATGTCATTAGCAAATCTCTTTTCCCTTCAGTAGGTTGTCTTTTAGGTTTGTTGATTGTTTGCTTTGCTGTGCAGAAGCTTTTTATTTTTATGTAGTCCAAACAGTTTAGTTTTGCTTTTGTTTCCCTTGCCTTAGGAGATATATCTACAAAAATGTTTCTATGGCCAGTGTCAGAAAAGGTATTGCCTGTGCTCTCTGCTAAGATTTTTATGATTTCAGATCTCACATTTAGATCCTTAATCCACTTGGAGTTTATTTTTGTGTATGTTGTAACAATGTGGTCCAGTTTCATTGTTTTGGGTGCAGTTGTCCAGTTTTCACAACACCATTTGTTGAAGAGACCATCTTTTCTCATTGCATAATCTTGCCTTCTTTGTTGAAGATTAATTGACCATATAATTGTGGGTTTCTTTCTTTTTTTTTAATTTTTTAAATTTGTATTTATTTATTTGAGAGAGACAGAGACACAGTGAGTGGGGAGGGGCAGAGACAGAAGAAGAGAGAGAGAGAATCCCAAGAAGGCTCCATACTGTCAGCACAGAGCCAGATGGGGGCTTGAACCCACAAAACCATGAGATCATGACCTGAGCTGAAATCGAGTCAGTAGCTCAATGCTGTAGCCACCCAGGCCACTTAAATTGTGGGTTTATTTCTAGGATTTCTATTCTGTTCCATTGATTTTTTGTGTGTGTGCCAGTACCTTACTGTTTTGATTATTGTATCTTTGTAGTATAATTTGAAATCTCGAATTGTGATAACTCCAGCTTTGTTTTTCTTTTCCAAGATTGTTTTGGCTGTTCAGGGTCTTTGTGCTTCCATACCAATTTTAGCATCATTTATTCTAGTTATGTGAAAAATGCTCTTGATATTTTTCATAGGGAATACATCGAATCAATAAATGGCTTTGGTTAGTATGGACATTTTAAAAACATTTGTTTTTCCAGTCCTTGAGCATGGAATATCTTTCTGTTTGTTGGTGTTACCTTCAGTTTCTTTCATCAATATTTTAGAGTTTGCAGAGTACAGGTCTTTCAACTCCTTGGTTAAATTTATACCTAGGTATTTTATTCTATTTGGTACAGTTGTAAATGGGACTGCTTTCTTTATTTCTCTTTCTGTTGCTACATTATTGTTGTATAGAAATGCAGTGGATTTCTGTACATTGATTTTTCATCCTGTGACCTTACTGAATTCGTTCAGCAGTTCTAGTAATCTTCTGGTGGAGTCTCTAGGGTTTTCTATATATAGTATCATGCCATTTGGACATAGTGAAAGCTTTACTTCTTCCTTACCATTTGGATGACTTTTATTCCTTTTTGTTGTCTGCTGTGGATAGGGTTTCCAGTACTATATTGAATAAAATTGGTGAGAGTACACATTCTTGTCTTGTTCCTGACCTTAGAGGGAAAGCTTTCAGTTTATCAGCATTGAGTATGATGCTAGATGTGGGGTTTTCATAGATGGCCTTTATTATGTTGAGGTACATTCCCTGTAAACTTTGTTGAGGATTTTTATCATTAATGAATGTTGTTCTCTGTCAAATGCTTTTTTTTTTTTTTTGCATCTATTGAAATGATCATATTGTTTTTATATTTTTATTTATGTTTTATTATAAATATAATATAAATAAATGTATAAATAACTATATGTATTTTATTTATGTTTTTATAATCAATGTGTGTATCACATTGATTTATTTGTGAATATTGAACCACCCTTGCATCTCAAAAATAAATCATGGCAAATGATTTTTTTTAATGTATTATTGGATTCAGTTTGGTAACATTGTATTGACGATTTTTGCATTTGTGTTCATCAGAAATACTGGCCTGTAGTTTTCGTTTTTATACTGTCTTGATCTGGTTCTGGGATCAGGGTAATGCAGGCTTATAGAATGAATTTGGAAGTATTCCTTCCTCTTCTAATTTCTAAGAAAAATTTAAGAATAATAGGTATTAAATATTCTTGAAATGTTTGGTAGAATTTACCTGTAAAGTTATCTGGTCCTGGACTTTTGTGGGGAGTTTTTGATTACTGATTTAGTTTCATTGGTGGTAATCAGTTTGTTGAAATTTTCTATTTCTTCCTGATTCAGTTTTCATAGGTTATATGTTTCTAAGAATTGATCCATTTCTTCTACACTGTCCAATATGTTGGCATATAATTTTTCATTATATTCTTCTAATTGTATTACTATGGTGTTAGTTGTTACTTATCTTCAATTTGTGATTTTGAGTCCTCTCGCTCTCTCTCTCAAAAAGTCAGGCTAGAGGTTTATCAATTTTGTTAATCTCTTCAAAGAACCAGATTCTAGTTTCATTGATCTGTTTTTGTTGTTGTTGTTGTTGTTGTTGTTGTTGTTTTAGTTTCTACTTCATTTATTTCTGCTCCAATATTCATTATTTCTTTCCTTCTGCTGGTTTGGGTTTGGTTTGTTCTTTTTTTCTAGCTCCTTTAGGTGTAAGGTTAGGTTGTTTATTTGAGATTTTTCTTGCTTCTTGAGATAGGCCTGTATTGCCATAAACTTCACTCTTAGAAATGCTTTTGTTGCATCCCAAAGATTTTGGACCATTTTATTTTCATTTTCATTGGTTTCCATGCATTTTTTATTTCCTCTTTGATTACTTGGATAATCTATTCATTGTTGAATAGCATGTTATTTAACCTCCATGTATAATCCTTTCTAAATTTTTTCTTGTACTTGATTTATAGTTTCAGTGTTGTGGTCAGCAAAGATGCATGAAATGACTTTGATCTTGAATTTGTTGAGACTTGTTTTGTTGCCTACTATGTGATCTGTTCTGGAAAATGTTCCATGTACTCTTGAAAAAGTGTGTATTCTGATTTAGGATTGAATGTTCTGAATATATCTGTTAAATCCATTTTGTCCAGCATGTCACTCAAAACCACTGTTTTGATGATTTCTGTTGGGATGATCTATCCATTGATGTAAGTGTGGTATGAAAGTCCCCTAGTATTAAAGTATAACTATCAATTAGTTCTTTTATTGTTGTATTTGGGTGCTTTTATATTGGGTGCATAAATATTTACAATTGTTACATCTCCTTGTTGTATTGTTCCCCTAGTGATTATGTAGTGTCTGTCTTTGTTTCTTGTTACAGTGTTTATTTTAAAGTATATTTGTTCGATATAAGTATTGCTACTATGGCTTTCTTCTGACATCCATTTGTATGATAAATATTTCTCTATCCCTTCACTTTCAATCTGCAGGTGTCTTTAGGTCTGAAATAAATCTCTTGTAGGCAGCATATAGATGGGTCTTGTTAGTTTATCCATTCTATCACCCTGCATCTTCTGATCTTTTAATTTGCTAACATTGAAAATAATTTTGATAGGTATGTATTCATGGTCATTTTCTCACTAGCTTTTTCTCTCGTTATTTTTTCGTTAGTAGGTAACTTTCTTTAATGATATATTTGGATATCTTTCTCATTTTTTTTGTGTGTATCTGTTACTGGCTTTTAATTTCTGGTCATTGATCAATTTGTATATAACATCTGCGTAGGTGGTTGATGGTTGCTTACTTTTGAACCCATCTTTTCTCTTGTCTTCTTCATGTTTTAGTTATATGGTGTCTTTATATTTTGTGAGTCCCTTGAGTAATTTTTACAGATAAACTTATTTTTACTGCCTTTGTGCTTCCCACTTTCCTTACTCTTTGTTTGGACTCTAAGAGTCCCCCTTAACACTTATTGTAGGGCTGGCTTAATGGTCATAAATTCCTTTAACTTTTGGTTGGAAAACTTTATTTCTCCTGCTAGTCTGATTGCTGGCCTTTGAGATAGAGTATTCTTGGCTGCAAATTGTTTCCTTTCAGCACTTTGAATATATCAGGCTTTCTGGCTTGTAAAGATTCTGTTGAAAAATCAGACAATAGACTTACTGGGTTTCCCTTGTATGTTAACTGCTTTCTTTTCTCTTGCTACTTTTAAATTCTGTCTTTGTCACTACTTTTTTGCCATCTTAATTACTATGTGTCTTGGTATGGATCTCTTTGGGTTGGTTTTGTTGGGGGGATATTTGTGCCTCCAGGATCTGGATTTCTGTTTCTTCCACACATCTAGTACATTTTAAGCTATTATTTCTTTTAATAAATTTTCTGCCCCCTTTTCTTTCTCTTCACCTTTAAGGGATACCTATTAATGTGAATGTTATTATGCTTGATGGTGTCACTGAGCTCCCTGAGTCTATTCTCAGTTTACATATATATATATTTTTCTCACCAGCTCAGCTTGATTACTTTACTTTGCTCTGTCCTCTAGGTCACTGGTTCGTTCTTCTTCCTTTAAGTATGCAATTTATTCCATCTGGTGTATTTTTAATTTCATTTATTATGTTCTTTATTTTTGATTGGTTCTTTTTATCTAATTCTTAAAGGTCTCACTAAGGTCCTCCACTCTTTGCTCAAGTACAGTGAGTATCTTTATGATCATTACTTTAAATGATCTATCAGCCATCTTACTTATCTCCATTTTGCTTAGTTCATCTACTGTGATTTTGTCCTGTTCTTTCATTCGGGACCTATTTCTCTGTTTCCTCATTCTAACTCACTCTCTGTGCCTGTTTATGTGTGTTAGGGAAGTTAGCTATGTTTCCTGTATTTGAAAGTAATGGCTTTATGAAGAAGAGGTCCTATAGTTCGCTGCTGTGCAGTGTCCACTGTTCACGAGAATGTGATATTGCAGGGATGTGTTTTATTTGTGGTTCGTGTACCCTGCTCTTGTGGATGAGCCACCTTTTCCTTCAGACCAGTCATCTGCAATGGCTGTCTTTGCCTGTTATGGACAGTGTTTTGTACCTGTGGTGTTGATGGACCCATCTGGAAACACTGAGCTTGAGTTGAGTCAGACCAGGAATCTGCCAGAGATGCAGTAGCACCAAATTCCAGGGTGCTTTCCCTGTGTTGTCTCATGAGAAGCTTTCATTGGTGGGCACAGCCTGCAGTCAGACCAGTTGTCTGCTTCCAGCCCACTTCCTGGGACTCCACCTGACTGGTGTGTGGTGTTCCCTTTCTTTCTCTCCAGGGCAGAAGTCCCTTTGGAGTGGTGCTGGCTACTGTAGGGAATTTTGCACACTGCCAGACCTGTGGCAGCCCCCTGAATGGGCTCTGGCCAAGACTGTATTGGAAAGGGCAAGTCTGGGGCACCTGGGTGGCTCAGATGGCTAAGCATCTGACTCTTGATTTTGGCTCAGGTCATGTTTGAGTTGAGCATATGTTTGAGCTGCATATCAAGCTCTGCTGACTGTGATGCATGCTTGGGATTCTCTCTCTCTCTCTCTATCTCTATCTCTATCTCTATCTCTATCTCTATCTCTCTGCTCTCTCCCCTCGCCCCACCCCCTGCCGCTTCTAGAAAATAAATGAATAAAATATTTTTTTAAAAAAGGGCAAGTCTGGTTAAGCATAGTAGTGGGCGCAGTGTGGCAGACCCGTGGTACTAGCAAGCTTTGTGTTCTGCTTTTCTCCATGGGAGGCACCCTGCAGTGCCTGGACTGACCTGAGGCAGGCTGTCTGGCAGGGGTAGGGGGGGCGGGGGGAGTGTCACTTGGTGGAAGCACAGCTGGGGGGGGGGCAGGATGGTAATTGGTCTTGCTAGCAAGTTAGGTAGCAAGTCCTGCAGTGGCCCTGTGTGTTTACTTTGGGGGGCGGGGAAGGCAAATGTAGGCCTTCAAGTTCTTTTTTTTCCTGGAGGAGTTCCCTAGAGATCTATGTCCCTCTAGGACAAGCTCTAAGATTAGTAAATAAATCTCCCTTCCATATGCCCCAGGTGCCTTTCAAACTGCTGCTTCTATGCACTATCTCCATGAGTTCTTCATTTGCTGTCTCTTTAAGGGCATGGATTCAGTTTCCTGTTGCTCTCTGGCTCTCCCAGAGCCAAGCCCACTGATTTTTTTTTTTTTAATTCTAAGTTTTGAGACCCATTGGTTTTTAGAACTCATGAAATTTTTCCCCTCTAGTTTTTGAAGCCAGATGTTAGGGGATTTATCTTTCCCACGCAGCTCGCTGGTGTACAGGTCTTCTCTCCCCTCTCTGTGTGCCTGTGACATCCCTCCATCCCACAGACAGTCCCCTGAGTCCATTTAGTTCCTGACTGTGTCTCTGCTACCCTTTTGGCTTCTTCTCTACGTTTACTTGTTTACTTGTGGAGTTTGTTTTGCTAATCTGTAGTTCATTTTCTGTGTTATTTGTACTAATGTGTTATCTTGTTGTATCCTTGGACACTCTAGTTCATTAGGAAAAAGACTGGTTTTAGAGAGCATTTTTTTTTTTAAAGAGTATTAACACTGTGTTTTAATGATACCGTCTTCAGCAGTATTTCCATTGACAGTAAAAGGATAGAAAGCAAAGTATTCTGTCACAGCATATTTAAGAGCAGCTCTTTTAATTGAAGTACAAGTAAGAGGACATAGAGGAAGAATTTTTTTCCCAGCTTTTTATTTTGATGTAGTCCCAATAGTTCATTTTTGTCTTTGTTTCCCTTACCTGAGGAGACACAACTATGAAAATGCTGCTAGGGTTGATGTCAAAGAGATTATTGCCTAAGGAGTTTTATAGTTTCAGGTCCCACATTTAGGTGTTTAATCTGTTTTGAGTGTACTTTTGTGTGTGGTAAAGAAAGTGGTCCAATTTCATTCTTCACCATTTATTTATTATTGAAGAAGCTGTCTTTTTCCCATTGTATATTCTTACCTCCTTGTTTGTAGATTAAATGACTGTATAACCATAGGTTTATTTCTGGGTACTCTATTCTGTCCCATTCATCTATGCCAGTACCATATTGTTTTGATTTCAACAACTTTATAATATATCTTGAAATATAGAATTGTGATATTTCAGCTTTGTTCTTCTTTCTCGACCTTGCTTTGGCTATTCAGAGTCTTTTGTCATTTCACACAAATTTTAGTATTATTTGTTTTAGTTATTTAAAAAATGCTTCTGGTATTTTGATAGGGATTGCATTGAATCTGTAGATTGCTTTGGAAAGTTTGAGCATTGCAACAATATTAATTCTTCCAGTCCATGAGCATGGAATATCTTTCCATTATTTGTCTCATTGTCAGTTTCTTTGGTCAGTGTCCTATAGTATTCATTCTTTTACCTTCTTGATTAAATTTATTGCTAGATATTTCATTATATTTGGTGCACTATAAATGGGATTGTTTTCTTAATTTCTTTCAGCTATTTCATTATCAGTGTATAGAAATGCAACAGATTTCTGTTTATTAACTTTGTATAACTTAATTGATGTTTTCTAGTAGTTTTTTGGTGGAGTTTTTAGATATATGGCATCATGTCATCTACAAATAGGGGCAGTTTAACTTCTGCTCCTTTGATTGCCTTACCAATTTGTTTCTATTTCTTATTTGATTGCTGTAGCTAGCATTTCCAGTACTATGTTGGATGAAAGTCCAACATCTGGCAAGAGTGGATGCACATTTTTGTCCTGTTCCTGGTCTTAGAGGGAGAGGTGTCAATTATTTTCCAGTGAGTGTGATGTTGGCTGTGCGTTGTCATATATGGTCTTTATTATATTGAAGTATGTTCCCTCTAAACCCACTTTGTTGAGGGTTTCTATCATGAATATATGTTAAATTTTTCCAGTGTTTTTTCTGTATCTATTGAGATGATCATATAGTTATTTACCTTTCATTTTGTTGATGTGGTATAATCACACTGATTTGTGGATATTGAACCAGGAAGGATATTTATTTAACTAAAAATTCTTCAAAATATTAACCCTTCTAATCAACTTTTTGTGTATTTATTTATTTATTTATTTATTTTTCTCTTGTGTATTTATAATGAGCTTGTGGTTTTGTGTGTGTGTGTTTTTACTTTTATTTTTTATTTTTTGCTAACATATATGTTTACTGTATATGTTCCTTATTTTTACTCTACACTTACTTTGACTGCCTTTGCCAAATCATCTAACATTAATGTATTAAAAAACTGCCTGACTGGCTCCAGATAGTGGTCTGTTTTGACCATTAGTTAATCTCTAATCAACCGTTTTTCTCTAAAACACAAGGTTAGTAACAATGCACCATTTCTGTTTTTATAAAATTTGATGAGCTTTAACGGACTTTGAATTTTTAGGGAAAATTTGGCACGTAAATAAAATTCAGGGTAACTTTTAGTCTTTTTTTTTTTTTATTTTTTTTAATTTTTTAATATATGAAATTTACTGTCAAATTGGTTTCCATACTTTCACTCTTATGTGGATCCTGAGAAACTTTTAGTCTTACTGTCATGTAAATTCGGTAGCTTTTGTACAATTCTTAAATATTCCCAGTCTTTTGATTGGACTCACGCATTTTATTTTGTGAGTATTCTGTGTTTGCCAGTACTCTTGCAATGGAATTGGATTATCTGGGTATACTTGTTCAATGGGTTTTGCAGCATTTCACTTCGGTTTCCTGACAGATATTTTATACATTTCATGGCAATGCCTAATAGTCTTCCATGGGTAGCTAAGTGCTTTACTTATTATTAAAGGCTAAGGCTATATGGGAAGTCTGTTGGTATGAACAGTGGAGAGTCAGCAGTATCGAAGTCAGTAAGTCAAGTCTGGGTTGAGGGCTCTAAGAAGACTAAATATTTTATTCACAGAATAATTCAGTGTATGTCTGAAGGTTTCTTCCAAGAGTATGCCTATCAGGAAAATGCTGAATATAGAGTATTAGCAAGAGAGAAGCAATTTTAGCTGCATGTATCTCTGCCAAAGTGAGTTGGCCAGCATCCTGTAAGATACACTCTAAACACATAGAGAATTTTATTTTTTAAAGGGAACAATGTAACTCTTCACCTAAAGCTGAAAGCTAAGGAGTGAATTCTTTATCTTGAAGTACCCATTTTTCTTCCCAAATTATGGAGTGAGGAATGTTTAGCTATCCTACTGATCTAATAGACGAGTTGTCTGAAATAATTAAAGTGCTTTGCAATAGCTGTGACTTCCAGGGCAAGCCATATTCATTTTGAAGTTTAAAATACCTCTTTTTTCCCCCACCCACATGAAAACTTTGGTTTGAACATTTAAATGCTGTTATTTCTGTTATTAGCTAAACCACTGTAGAGGTTGTCTGTAATACCTGAAAGCATACTAAATAAGAAAATCATTATTTTTCTGTCTCAGGTTCTTGTTACATATTTAAAGAAAAATATTCAATGTCTCTACTTTATGAAGGAGGAAAAAACGCATTACAAAACAGTGCTAAAATAAATATTACCTCCCATGACCCTCAGGTTTTATTCCTTTGGTACTCAGGTTTTTATCTGTGGGTTGAAACCAGAACACAATCTCAACCTTTTGCTGCACTTTGGAATCACCCGGGGACTTTAAAATGTCCTTCCGTCTAGATCCCCAACGCAGAGTTTCTGAATTAATTGCTCTGACGCATACCTTGGTCATTGATGGAGTGATTTTAAGAGGAAGCTAAAATGCAGCTTCTGGGTAACCCTTTCAATTCTCACGGTGATGCTCCTACTGTTTGTCATGACATACGTGACCCCAAGTCTTGTGGAGTCAAAAGAGAAGGGAAAACACAAGTTTTTAACTGTTAGAGTGGGAAAAGAGATTTGTCACTCATACAAGCTTTTTCTAAAATAGATTTCTTGAAGCTACAGAATCATAGCTTTATATCCATGACTAAGATACATGACATCACTAAAACCTCTGAGGATTCTGTATACCAACAAAATTTGATTGGCAGTGGACAAATTGAGGTAATATTGGGAGACAATTCTCAGTGCATCTTTTATGTGTCTGCATGTGTTAAAAGCAGAAGCACTGTCTTCTGTTCCAAATTCTATTCCTGGATGTTTGTATAGTAAATACCTTTGAAAGATAAACGTAGTATCTCCCTTAAGAGCAAAGGGCAAGCGTGCCCACTATCCATTGTGAACAGTCTAGGTTCTCTAGGCTCAGGCTTTTTCTTCAATAATATAAACCACACTTTATTCAGGAATTTGCCTGGGTATGTCATCATCATCCCTGTTGGACTTGGGACATGAGGAAGTAATGCAAATACACTGATGCTCATGTCTCTTGCTGTGCCGTAATAAAGCAGTTTGGTCCAGGAGTCTGATGTCTTCTGTAAGCATCCATAGAACAGTGGTTACCTAGTGTATTGATTTCCCAGAAGGTAAATTCTCAGAGCTTTAACAGTTATTACCAGGTAGCAATGGTGTACTTTTTAAAGAAAATAAAGGAAGGAAATTTTGAGTCAAAGATTATTTTGTCATGGTTTTCTTAATATATCAAGGCTATCACATGGCTTAACCATGGAAAAAAATGAAAAAAACAAACAAACAACCACGGGATACTGTACTCATAAACCTTTTTGAGGCACCTAGAGACTGAGACCTTCATTTAATTAAGCCATGACTGGGGAACTTGAGAAAAGGTAATCACTTTATTTAGGTGGGAATCTAAGAAAATTAAAGTGAGGACAAGTGTTGAAGGCCAGTATGTTAATTTATAGGTTGTTATAAATAGAAAACATGACTAAAGTTGGGAGGGAGATAAAAGAATGACAAATGTAGAATGGACTCATTTATTGCTAAACAGTTAATAAATAGTACTAAAATGATATTATCAAAAGCTAGTTAATCCTAGCATTAGATGTGTATTTAGGAAAAAAAAAAAAAGGACCTGAAGCATTATCAAATGCATAAATACAAAGGTAACTACTAGAGCAATAATACAACTTTACTAAATAACAAAGAAACACAACAAAACCTCAAAAAAATAAATTAGAAATAGTAATATAACAAAGTACACACAGTAAACATAGCATAACATAGCCCAAACATAGCAATTGTAACAACAAATATAAATGGGCTTATCTCACTTATTAAAAGGGAAGGATTTTCATATTGGCTTACAAAGCACAGTTAAACTGTAAAATAAAGTGGTTAAGGGTGGCTAAAAAATGATGTGCAAGGGTACAGCAGCAGATAAATGCAAACAGTAAAAAGGTAGAGGCTGTCATACTGGTATCTAACAAAGGAGAAAGTAGGCCAAAAGGAACAAATGAGGAGTAGGAAACATTATAAAGTAAAGGCTAAAATTCACATTGTTGGTAAAACACTACAGAGCTCATTGCACCAAAAGGCAAAAACTTCACAAGACAAAAAAAAGGACAGTCATTAAGTGATCGTAAATAGACTTTAAAATGGCATTCTTAGTCGGAATACAGGTTAAACAGATAAAAATGAGTATGTATTTAGAGGGTCAAAGGAATGTCACTAGTAAGGTAGATCTTAAGGATGTCAGACGTGTTAAGAGCACATGAACATTTACAAAAGTTGACCAAAATAAATTCTATATAACAGAAAAAAATGTAAATTTCAATCTCACATCACAGTGCAACAAACTAGAAATTAGCTGTATGTTTTTAGTGGGATATATTCGAGGTCATATAAAAAACCCAACAGCTATAAATATTATTCAACTTGATTTAGTGTATTTGCTGTTAGAAGTGGTATGGTGCTGTATTTCTAGAATTATGCCGTATGGATTGCAGCATAAAGCAAATGTGTATGCTCTTGCTTGGTTTTTACTAAAAAGGTAAGAATCCTATATTGTTGAAAAAATATATGTATATTTATGTGTCTGTATATATTCCTATTCAGTGCTTATATGTATAATCCCATATATATTTCAACAAATATACATAATTCAATACATACATATATATATAATTCAACAATGTGTATATGAATATAAACATCTAATTCAACTGTGTGTGTGTGTGTGTGTGCTCTCTAAGCTCTGTTGCTAAAAGCGTCTAGAAGCAATGACAACCCAGTTGGAATGAACAACTAGCAGTACAATCTGGTGATTTCTAAATACACTTTCTTACAAAAGGGAATTTGGACTTCTTAGAAAAATGATTGATTTCATATCTGGGCAAGGAAAGGACAAATTGAGCCTGGAACATCTCGTTATGACAGAGAGCATGAAAAAGACTCAAAAATAGAGTCAGGTCAAAAGAATGCGGGAGCTAGCACAAAGCAGTCCAAATTTGGCAAAATGGAGCTTCAAAAAGACTAATGATGGTAGTAGATAATAACGTACTGAATACGTTAAAAAGAAACATCAGGTCATAGTGATGCTACAGAAAAAAATGAATTACAATAGTAAAGATAGAATAAAAAAGATAGAATGTAGAAAGCTCTTCTTTACAAAATAATGCCAACTAATAAAAATGGAAGAGGGTAAGATTAGAAAGTCACAATTCTGTAACTTCCAATTTGGTTTAAACATAGAAAATCAGTCCATCTCCAGCACCCAAATTACTCCTTGATTAAAAAGGGTAAATTTACCTTTACAACAGAAAACTTAATGAAACTTGCCATTGCCTATGAAGGGACTGTTTCTACTGTGACACCGTGGTACACAGTGTCACCAGAGTGGTGTTCTTCCTAGAGAAGTTTGATCTGAATCTTAACAGATGAATTGAAAATGTGAGTGAACTCTTCTTAGGACAGCTGACTTAGACTCAAAAGAATTCAATGGCATCAAAAACAAAGGGAGGAAGAGGAATTGTTCTAGATTCAAGGAAGCTGAGGAGATGTCGTAGCCAAATCCAAAGCATATATATTAATTGAATACTAGATAGGAAAAAAATAAGATATAAAGGACATTTTTGAAACAGTAGGGAAATTTTAGTAAAGATTTCTTCTTGGATGAGAATGTATTAATGTTGATTTTCTGAAGTGTGATAATAGTATTATGGTTGTGAAAATGTTACTGTTCTTGAGACTTTAAGTACTTTGGGTTGAAATGTCATACCTACAACCTACTTTCAGATGGCTTAGAAAAATAGAAGGATCACTCTTTCTATGTATGTGTTTGTGCACAGACATTTATATGTGTATGTGTGTGTAGATACCTATGTCTGTGTGTGTATATATGTATACATGTAGGTATATATGTGTATATATATGTAAGGGGTGTGTGGTGTGTGTGTGTGCGTGTAGAAAGAGAGAGAGGAGGAATGTTTTGTTTTCTTTGGGTAAATACCCAGTAGTGGAATTACTGAATCATATGGTAGATCTATTTTTAATTTTTTGAGGAATCTCCATGCTGTTTTTCACAATGGCTGCACTACTTTGCATTCCCACCAGCATTGCATGGAGCATAAGGTGATAGCTCATGGTTGTTTTGATTTGCGTGTCCCTGATGATTAGGGATATTGAACATCTTTTCACGTGTCTCTCTTGGTCATCTGTATGTCTTCTTTGGAAATCTGTCTATTCAGGTCCTCTGCCCATTTTTAATCAAATGGGTGTTTTGGTGTTGTATAATTTATATATTTTTGATATTAACCCCTTATCTGATATATCATTTACAAATATCTTTCCCCACTCAGTAAGTTGCTTTGTTATTTTGTTGATGGTTTCCTTTCACTGTGCAAAAGCCTTTTAGTTTGGCATACTTTAAATAGTTGAGGTTGGCTTTCGTTTCCCTTGCTTGAGGAGACATATCTACAAAAATGTTTCTGTGATCAATGTCAAAGAAACTACTGCCTAGTTTTCTTCTAGGAATTTATTTTTGTATATGGTGTAGGAAAGTGGTTCAGATTCATTCTTTTGCAAATAGCTGTCCAATTTTTCCAGCACCCCTACACTCCTGTTTTTTTGCAGCATTATTTACAATAGCCAAGATACGGAAGCAACTCAGGTGTCCATCCATAGATGAATGGATAAAGAAGACACACACACAGACACGCACACACAGACACATACTGGGAGATTGCCTAGCCATAGAAAAGAATGAGATCTTACCATCTGCAATGGGATGAATGGACCTAGAGGGTGTAATGGTAAGTGAAATAAGTCCATCAGAGAAAGAAAAATACTGTATGATTTCACTCGTATGTGGTATTTAAGAAACATAAATGAACAAATAAAAAACAGTCAAACATAAAAATAGACTCTCAAATACAGAAAACAAATTGGTGGTTACCAGAGAGGAGGTGGGTGGGGAGGGGGTAATGGGAAAAATGGATAAAGTCAATTAAGAGTACACTTATCGTGATGAGCACTGAGTAATGTATAAAATTGTTGAATCATCATATTGTACCCCTGAAACTAACAGAACACTTGTAATTATACTTCAATAAAAAAAGTACATAGGAATTCATATGTTGTCTTTCAACTTCTAAGTTTTAAATTTTGCAAAATAAAGCAGTAAATTAAGACAAAAACAAAAAAGAGGTTGTCTAACCAACTTCCATAATCTTTTTTCTGTTATTGAAGTTTCCACTGCAAGACTTTAACTCTTTGGTCACTTGGAAACTTCTGTTCATGGAAACCCTTGTCCTGTTAATAGCTCTTATAATATCAGCTTCTAGTGAATTTTGTATTATGTCCTTGAAAGGAATTAAGATGATTCCCAGGTGAAAGACCATTAAAATGATTCTTCATTGCAATATTTAACACATTCTGAAAAGTGATAGGAGATCAGAAAAGTGTGGCTTGTCAATCTCTGCTTTTCTCATTCTGGATGTAACCTGGAAACCCTGGAGAATTCCTATAATTGGAATGGTAGTATCAGGGTCTACAGTTGACATGCCTATTATGTCTTCATTATATTTTCTAACATGCACTGGGTGGTTTTTCAAAACTCTAAGTCAGATCCTGGGATACTTTAAATTGTAATATAATTTTCTTCTGAATTAAAAATTGTCTCAAACTCTAAAATAGCATTACATTGTTAAACTGAGAATTATTATAAATAATACATTTATTTGTATTTCTATTAAGCATAAAACCATTTTTAGGTAAATTTAAGGATATTTAATTCCTTAAAAATTTTTTAAAAATAGGCAAGATATTCATTATTACACAAAAATGTACATGTGAAAACTATTAGATAAGGTGAACATATTTTTTTTTAAAAAGGAATTTCAATCCATAACAGCTAATGCAATGAGAGATAGTTGATTTTAACTAGTCTTGAGATTTTAAAATTATGAACCAATTAAATAGAAAAGAATAAGATCCTGAATATCCACTTCTTGAGATCTGAAATGACTTTTTTTTTGTTGGCATGTTTCCTGATTTATATACTTAATACTTCTTTTTTTTTTTTAAGTTTATTTTCAGAGAGAGAGAGGGAGAGGGAGGGAGGGAGAGAGAATGAATATATCTCAGGAAGTCTCTGCACTGACAGGGCTTGAACCCTGATCCAATGCAGGGCTTGAACCCACAAACTGAGATCATGACCTGAGCTGAAACCAAGAATTAGATGTTTAATGACTGAAGCACGCAGGTGCCCTATCCCTAATACTTCTTAATGTCATTTTTATACTGTTTATGGGGAGGCAGAACTGTAGCTTTTGAAATAATATGAAACACAAAATATTAACATATAGTGTTGATAATGCTTGTTTCTTTTCTCTGGAGTCTTGTCTCCCACATTTAGTGTGGAAAACATATTTGACCTTTCAGAGAAACCTCTAAAGAGCTTTCTTCTAGGGAATAAAAAGACCAGCTTGTTCTCTGAGAGTTATCTGAGGAGTCTAATGATTCCTAATGTTGGAAATGTCCATGGAATTTATGTCATAGTTTATTGTTTTAGTGATAGATATTCCATGATCTTGTATGCCTGTGAAACATTAGTATCCTTGTCAAAAAATTTTAGAGATCATACAATTTTGGTAATTGGACAAATTTAAGCAAAAAAACTTAAAAAATTTATTTAAGTATTTGTTTATTTTTGAGGGGGGGTGTGGGTGCAAGTGAGGCAGGGGCAGAGAAGAGATATGGGGAGAGAGAGAATCCCAAGCAGGCTGTTGGGGCAGAGTCTGACATTGGGCTCCATTTGTCAAACCGTGAGATCATGACCTGAGCCAAAATCAAGAGCTGGATGCTTAACTGACTAAGCCACCCAGGCTCCCCATAAGCAAAAATACTTTAAGTCTTCTTTCTTTATCTGTTTTTCTATCTCTTGATTAAATATATATATGTGAAGGGCATTTTTGAGACAGTAGGGAAATTTATATGGCTTCTTGGGAAGTCAAGAGATCTTGAAGTTAGACTTCAAGATGCCACCACATTAAGTTAGACTTCAGTAGGAGAGGTGTTGTAACCTACTGCTGGGTAAGCTTTTTATTATCAAATCTTTTCACACATCCATTGTATTGTTCAGCAAAAATATTGCAATTTCAGTGAAAAAATAGCCTGCTTCTTAAAGAAATATTATTTACTTGTTGGAACCTCTGTATATATCACAGCCTGATATTGGAAAGAATAAAGGCAGTGTACTAAGTTCAAACCCTGAGCTCTGTTTTCCACAGCGTGGCATCCTTGGAAGTAAGAAGAAAATGTAAGTTTGGGCCATTTTGTACTTTGTGAATGCAAACTTCATAATTTTTGCTATTGATCACACTTGAAAAAGTTTTTCCTTCCCTATTGCTGGTCCCCTGTGGCACATTTATATTAGGTTTCAAATCCTGTCATTTTCTAACATTGCATTCATATCAAATTGTGGTTTTACAAAAGCCTAAAAATAGAGATTTGGTCTGTTGTGATAATGTTCCCACATTAAACTAACAAAAAATAATCTCTCCTGGCATTTCTTACATTTCATTTAAGCATGTGAAAATAGCTTATATTTGGAATCATGAAATTTGATTTCTTAAGTTTACGTTTCTTCATTCAGTTAATTTTTTAAAAAATTTTTAATGTTTATTTATTTTTTAGAGTGAGAAAAACAGAGCATAAATGGGAGAGGGGCAGAGAGAGACAGGGAAACAGAATCTGAAGCAGGCTCCAGGCTTTGAGCTGTCAGTACAGAGCCAGACTCGGGGCTCAAACTCTGGAACAGTGAGATCGTGACCTAGGCTGAAGTCTGATGCTCAACCAACTGCGCCACCCAGGTGCTCCTTCATTCAGTTAATTTTTACTGTGTCCACTGTGTACCAGGAAATATTCCAAAATGAGGAAAGTCTAAAAGGGGAATTGAAGAATTTCCCTTGATACGAAATATAATATTTACTGAAGTGTGTTTTGAAAGTGTGTGTGTTTTCATTAAAAATTGAAGAAAACCCAAATTTTTGACAAGGTAGGATCACAGCTATTAGTGTATGTATGCCACACCACTGAAAAACCTAGGGTTTAGAAAGCTGCTTTGTTGACTTCATTTTATTTCTCTATTTAAATAATCTGGTTTAGCCATTAAGTAGTTTCTTGACCTTGAGTAAATCACTTAACTTCCTTGACTTAAACTTTATGTAAAATGAATTGTTTGCATAGGGTCCCTTTGACCTATATGCTTTCAGGATTTCTTTGGGTTCTGCTCTAGATTAGTAGTGTTAGATGTTATGTCTCTAACACAAATCCGAATCGTTTAAACAACATTGTAGATTCTCTAAAAATGATCAGTTTTTATCTCAGGTGTGTTCAATTTTCTGGATTCATTGGTGCCCATTCAGTTATAAAGGACGTCACTGAATAATGTGTGCAATTTCTTAATCTTCTGGAAAAATACAGTGATTGCAGTCTGATTAGAGAAGTGCCACACAGTAACTGGTGAGCAATTTAATTTTTGTTAAATTAATTTGCATAAGCTATGATACAGCTGGAAATGACATTCTTCTCTTGTAAAATGGAATAGAAACTTGTATATTTTATCTGTTCACATGAGAACTCTTTAGAAATCAGGAAAGTTGATCATTCTAAAATTCTGGGTGGAATACTTCTTCTCAATTGTATCAAACTGTAACATTAAGGATGTTTTAAATAATTTCCCAAGGGTTTAGAGGATTATATGAAGAGTAGCTATATTTTATATATTACAATTTTTTATTAGGCCTAAAACCTGATATTTCCACTAATTATTGCCTGACTGGCAATGATTTCTAGGGGGTGTTTATAAATAACTGTGGATATTCTGGTCAACCTCAAAATACAGACTATTGTATCAACATGGTTCAGGAGTGCCCTCCATCTTTAGCGTTAGCCACTTTGGAATATGAAAGAATGTTTATCATTTTAAAAAATAGCAAAAGAAACTCTTTGAAGTTTAATAAATCTTTTTGAAGTAAACCTGAAGATGAAGCAGAACATCTCAATGCCTTTAGCTTCACGGACGAAAGCATCATTATTTATAAAATTACAGAGTCTGGACTGTTTTATCGGTACCATGATCCATTTGACTACAGAAATGTTAACAGCTTTTTAATGACTCTGCTAGCTGCACAAATCATAGACCTTTAAGGTAAATGGAAAAAAAGAAGAAACAAATCTTTTCTATCAGTCATTTCTTCTTTATGAAACTTCCTTCCACAGGTATTTTAGACATTTAGATTTCCAGATGTTAGACTAAAGATGAAAAGTAATTTTGCTCTCAAGAAATTATTTAAAAATTCTTGCCTCTAGTGTGAGGAATTAAGTATCTGAGAAAGAGAAATGTGAGGTTTTTTTTTTTTTAACTGTGTTCCTTTTTATGCCTTTAACATTTAAGTTCTACAAATTTACGTGTGTGTGTGTGTGTGTGTGTGTGTGTGTATAAACTAATAATGAATGGGTAAATAATTTGGTTTTAGTGACTTATCCACCAAAAGTATATTAAAAAAGAAGTAAAATGTTTTTGTAGCCAAAAATATAATTAAAGAAACACTATTTTGTGCTTCTAGATTTCTATTTATTTCTTTTTAATATATAGGGTATTGCTGAAATCGGTGACCCAATAAGATTTAGATGATAAGAAAAATGGTTCTCCTAAGGCAATATAAGAATAGCTTCCTGAAAGAATAGAATTCAGAATGAAAAAAAAAAACAAAAATGGTAGTCCTGAAGGACCAGCAAAGAAGAGTGGTCCACTGTAGCCTAGTGCTCATAGTAGGGGAAGATGCTCCCAGTTGAAATAGTTGAACCATCTTCTCATGATAGTGGACCCTAAAGCCCCTGGGATACTTCTCCTTATTTTAGGATAAGCTTTCAATTTCTCCAAAAAGACAGGTGAAATTTTGGTAGGGATTAAATTGAATCTGTAGTTCAATTTGGGGAGTCTTGCCAACTTAACAATATTAAATCTTTCCATCGCTGTTATGTAGTTTTTAGTGTATAAGTCTTGTACTTCCTTGGTTAAATTTATTCTTAAGTATTTTATTCTTTTTGATGCTATTGTAAGTATAACTACTTCTTGATTTTTAAGTTGTTCATTGGTAGTGTATCAAAATATGATTAATTTTTGTGTATTGATCTTGTGTCCTTCAACTCTGCTAACTTGGTTATTAGTTCCAATAGGTTTCTGTGGAAGTCTGAGGTTTTGAATTTTATGAGAGTGCCATCCTTTTTCCCTTATTCCTGCAGCGTGTGTGTGTGTGTGTGTGTGTGTGTGTGTGTGTGTGTAAATTTGACCCAATTTTGGCTTTTTAGATATAAGGGTGGATTGAATACCATGTTATATTCCATGATGTCCTTTGTTGACTTAAGACCTCATTTTCATAGACAAGAGGAATAACAATCTATTATATGACCATTCCCAAGGTCACAGCTGGCTATGTTGCAGAACCTTGGCAGTGGGTGGTGGTTTGCAGCCTCAATTTTAAAGCATGCAGCCTGATGGCAGTTTCCAGATAAAAGATATTGATAGAGTTTTCAAGTCAGTCATGACTGGGATGGTCATATAATTTATCATCACCTTGGGACACTTGAGATTTAATGGGGCAGGGGGAATGTGTGCTATTATCATGCCAGTATAACAGGCATAAACTCCACATATCTTGGACAAATTGGAGGTCTGATCACTCTTGCCATAACAGATTCTCAACAGGTGGGTTTTCAAGTGTAAATCAGACAAAATGAAAAGGGTAAGCCAAGGACAGAGGGTTTGTTACCAGAAGGTATCTGTGGGTTCAGTGGTGGAAAACAGAGTTAGAAAGACCAGATAAGGAAACTCTGTGCTGGTGTACTAAGACTGTGGGTCCTAGAGACAGACTGCCTAAGTTTAAAGTTTTCCTCTATTACCTGTTAGGCTGTATGAATTTAAGCAAGCCACTTAACCTCTCAGTGCCTTAGCCTACTCAAGTACAAAATGGGTTTAATAGTAACCTTATCTCACAGAGTTGTTATGAGGATATGAATTAAAGATTTAAAGTGGTGCTCACCATATAGTGTGTTATTATTAGGTAAATATCTGCAGTGTTGAATTTTATGTCTGGGGTAGGGATATAGGTTGAGCGCACAGTCCAGGAGCCCACTGGTTAATGGGACTTTTGACGAATACATGTTGTTTGACTATACTATAGCTGAGAGGGACCTGTAGTGGATTTGCTATAACCTGCCTCTTCAGTACTGGTCTGCCCTGAAAATGTGTGTCTTTTAAATTTTTCAGAAACTATTTCCCATTTCCTTTTCAAAATATGGCCTTGGGAGAGAAAGTTTTAAAAAGCTTAAAAGGTACGTGAGATTAGTAGACATCAGCACAGACTTTGTATTATGAAATTATCAGCTACCCAGAAACCACAGCTTCATGGAGTAGCATGTTAATTGACATTCTGAAGTCTAATAAAACTATCAAACTCTGAGAAACACTATGCATATTTTTCCTCTTTTTCAGTAGCATGTAGCTGAAATGGGAGATTATTTTTGAGAGATACCTTAAGGTAAACTTTACTTGCCAGGTGAGATAACTTTGAGGGTAATATTCTAGAAAAGTTAAATACAGTATTTTCTCAATTACTTTAAGCACTTCCTTATAGAAGAATATTGAATATTAAAGAGGTTAGGTAATTATTTGCCTAATTTTATCTTATTTTTGAAGGTATAAACATAGAATATTTACTTGTATTTAGAAGGTATCAATTTAATAGGATGAAAATTTCACCAGAATATGAAGGATATTAGCTATAAGAAGAACTTCACTGAAAATTCATCTTCAGTTCACTCGAAAAGGAAATTCACTTCTATTTCTTTTTATCAATTTCTTTAAGGTAACAATCAGGAGTTGGAACCATTTATTACTATTTTAGACATGAGGTACTATGAGCCCATTTGTAATTGTCAGGCATTAGAGTAGGTATGGATTCAAAATTTAAGATGAGGTTTCTGTCACACTCCAGTTGGTGGTGTATCTGAAATGAGAGCACTTAGATATTGATCTAGGAAATAGGCTTGAATTTTTTATGAGGACTCCTTTTATGATATGAGGTAACTTTCTTTAATAAGATTTTGTATTTACTTCTTTGCTTTTTAGATGACTACTGGTATATGTAGGCCTATAATTTTGGAAAAAAGGCATTCAGCACCAACTTATGTTGAATATAAAAATTAGTAGATGGTTGTTTTATTTGAGTGGGTTTTTTTCTTATGAAGAAATTATCATAGAACTCCTTTAAACTTTAATTGTACATGCAACATAAGCTTTGTTTTATAAAATACAGAACTGGTTTAAAGAGGTATTGCCACTTTGACTTTAGAGCAAAGTGTCTATCCTATGAAAGGCCCCTTGTGGGTTTTATTTGGTTTTGTTTGGTTTTGTTTTGTTTTTTTTGTTTTTGTTTTTGTTTTTTTTTTTTTTTTTTTTTTTTGCTTGTGAAAATTATCAGTTGAATAGCCATCTGTGGTCATGGGGAGAAGGAAGTATTGAGCATTCTATCTTGTTGGGTTTGATAAGTATTTCTTTCACCTAAGTATGGTGAAATTTGTGAAGGAGGAGCACAAACAAAGCAGCTCTGGGGTCTTCTGAGAGAGAAGAAACACACATCCCAACTCTTTAAACCAGAGCTTGTGGCTAGGAAGGTGGGCCAGGGTGTATCCTGTGTCCCTGATAGACTCAGGTAATAGAGGAACTAGGAATCCCCAGAAATAAAATTACTTTGAGGAAAGCATATTGATGCTAGCAATTTAGGATCCACAGAATTATTCATTAGGGGGCCTAATTTCAGTTGTAGCTTATGCATAAAATTAAAATTTTTTCTTCAAGAATATTTAAATTACAGCAATTAAAATTTGAAATAGACCCTAAATGACCAGGAGCTAGGTTTGTCATGTTTAAAATAACTAACACAGTGACCAAACATATGCAATACACTAAGAATTTTATTTCACTTATATAAATTAATAAAAACAAATGATAGAATCAAGACTGTTGGAAACTATGAAACGGAAAACCCTTCTCTTGCTACAGAATGCAAGCTAAGTGACAGACTCTTTCCTTGACCAAACCTGAGTCAGGCTTCTCTGAACTCTTCCTCATTAGACCTTGACCTCTGGGCTTCCTTGTTTGTCTTTGCATTGCCCAGTTATGGCAAGAATCCTGCTATGTTAGTTTAACATGACTCTCTCACTCTTGATGACTGATTTGCCTCAAAATGCAATCAAATTTCTTATCTTATATTACTCTGTTCTTCTTCCACCAAAAATCCTGTCCAACTGGCTTAGCCAGAATCCTCCCTAATACCTGATAGTTCCTCTTATGAATTTTGTCATCCACAGACCCCCACCCTGTTCCTTGCCTATGAGCCCCCACTTGTTCATGCAGTATTTGGAATTAAGCCCAGTTCTGTACTGAAGTCTTCCCCCCCCCCTTTATTGTAATAGTTCTTGAATAAAATGTGGTTTTACAGCTTTAACTACTGTCCAACTCTGGTTTTCTTTGATGTAGGTAAGCTTGAGAATAGCTCAACACATAATTGTCAGATATCACTCATTATATCCTTAATCCATGGAATTAAGTGTTATTAGTAAACTGATTTTATCCTGACCCTGTCACGTTGCACTCACAAGGCTGTATTTGCTTTTGCTGATGCCCATGGTCCATGCATTAAATATTAGGGAAGGAAAGGACATGAAAATGAGAAAGAAGATAATCTAGTTTGATGAATAAACACCATTTGGAAATTGGTAAATAAGCCAATAGTTAATGCTGAAATGAGGGGATGTCACTGCATAGTAGTTAGTGTCCCTATCCACCTACTACTGTCCCCTGGGTTTGATTCAGACCAAGGGCATGGCTATCCACAGAGCTGCCTCAGCCTTAGTAGAGAACAAAAAGGCCAGGGGAGGTCAGGAAGGGTCAGGAGCTGTCCCAGCGCAAAGCTCTGGGTGAAAAGGTAGTCAAAGCCTTCCTGTTTTCATGACTGAATATAGATTAGGGTCCACACTGAAACAGCAATGGGAATTGTCAGTGCAAGATAGTGATCGACAAGTCAGGAGAGCTTGAAATCCAACTGCAGATTATTCCTGCCAAACCATCTTTTCCTGGTCTATCATTGCAAGACCTTCCTACTTGGAGGTTCCATGGTAGAGTCACAGGAGCAAAGGCTTTGGGGTGAGACCTGTGGCACCTCTATCCCAGCCGTGCTGCCCATTAACTACTAAAACAGGATGCATGTCACGTTGTCTCCTGTGCGTCACTTTTCTTATCCTCAGGCAGAGTACTATGCAAGAGGTGCCTAGAATAATGCCCTTTATTATTAATTCAACAGATATGAGTGAGCACCTACTGTATGCCACACACAAAGGTAAAGCATGAGGAAACAACAGTGGAACTTACAGTCTGGTTAAAAACAAACAAATGAAAAAGCAAATAAATAATGTACTCATGAATTATTTTCATCACTATGAAGAAAAAAAGAATAACAGGATATAGATATAGACGGCAACTATGGTACTTTACATGAGGTAGTATGATCAGACTGATGAACCTTTAACTTTGAAGTATAGCAGCTTAAAAATAGCCTTTCACCCTTAACCCCTTACTTCAGCCTGTTACGGAAAAGAGTATCCTTGACTGAGGAAACAGAATCTGCAAGGCCTGAAGATGCAACACAAAGTAAGGATGTCAAGCTCAGATTAGGTGTGTCCTTGTGGGTTATGAAAAGGAATTTGTATTTATATTTAAACTGAGTGAGGAATGG
Organism: Panthera tigris; assembly: GCF_018350195.1. Lineage (NCBI taxonomy): Eukaryota > Metazoa > Chordata > Mammalia > Carnivora > Felidae > Panthera > Panthera tigris. Next base: position 92,643,609 of record NC_056661.1, on the reverse strand, counting down.
AGTGGCACTTGGTTAACATCAAATCTGTGGTGGTGGTTGTTACCCTTTTTCCAGTCCGACTCTTATGGGGTATTAGTCAAGTCTTACAGCAGTAAAAGGGGAAAATAGTACATTGTAGGTAAAAAAACAAAACAAAACAAAACAAAAAAAAACCCCAAAATTACCTGAATAAAATTTCATCCAAGAATAGCAGCTCTGTTAATGTTTTTGGCAACAATTTAGTTTGTCAGCTATTTTCTTCAATTAAAACATAAACTGGTGTGTAACAAAATAGTGCCTCCACAGAGATGATTTAAATTTTATTACACAGCTAACAGATCTTTATCTGCTTCTGTAGGACAATGGGGACCCTTTTAAAATGTTGCTTATATCTACTTGGGGAAACACAATGGTTATTGGAGTTGAAGAGCATTTAGGTTAATCTCTCTTTAGATAATAGATATAACTAAAAGTTTCCAAGCCTAAACCAAAAATGCATATATATTCATAATGTAACAAATGCCAAAATCAGGTCTAAAGATTAAGAACACATAAAACATTCTGGAGATGGTCCAGATATTATAGGAAGTGTGTATATACACATATAGAATACAGCCTAAAGAGTTTGCTAAGCTATAATTTTCTATATCCAAATTATTACTGGCTACATGTGTAACTGTGGCTCTCAGTCTTCAATATGGAAGTAGAAGAAACATCTGTGGTGCAAAGTTTTAAGGGTAGCTCTGTTCCCTTCCTCTATCACAGTCAACTAATTAGAAGTGGGGTATGATAGAAATACTTTGATTTCCAACTCTTGTGGTTTCTCTGTAGAAATGTTTTGTTTGATGTAACTGTGTGCATGTTTGCATCCGTGCATGTGTGTGAGTGGGGAAGTGAAGAAAGGGAGGGGCAGTGTGATGTACAAGGGAGAGAGTCACAACATAAATGCAGATGAAAAGTCTCGTTAAATCCACTAGTCCATAGACATCACATATGTGTGTAGTTCCTTAAGTATCAAGGTTTCCTAGCAACTTTTAACAGGAGGATCATAGAACTAATTAACAAATTTGAATAATTAAGAAAAATTCCAGCAAGTAGTTTCACTTTGTGAAACTACGTGAGCTGCCCATACTGATACCCACACTTCCAAACAGTTCATGTCAAATGAAAAACAAAAACACAGAACATGAGACAGGGGACGACATCCAAGGATATCTACCAGGGTCCCAGCATCAGGAAATTTCCTAAAGACAACTCAGGGCATTGTTACTTTTCCTTTTAAGATCTGTGTAAGGCAGATATATTGTAAAAATTTGGCTTATCTACATTTTTTTTTTCATTGTCAGGGACCTGACTTTGAGATCATATAATAGGTCATAAGAGGGTCATATAATGGGAATTTGCAAAACTTGACACCACACTGCTGTGAGAATGTGAAAAAAATGCTTTACTGTAGCAATCTATCAGAAAAATGTATTTGCATTTGACCCTTCCTCAGTATGTGGGAATCTTGGGATTTAATTGTGACTCTAGTCACAGACTAGACACCACTAGTGTCTTCTTCACTTTGATCCTTTACTCTTCAACAACACTCTCAAGGGTTGATGGTGAGTTACTAACAAAATACGTGTTAAACCAGACTATTTTCCTGACATGCAGAACTTTCAGAGGATCACTTTCAACACAGTTCTGTAACTAGAAAACTGCAGTGATGAAGCTGCAGACAGTGACCTTTCTAAACCCTGAATCTGATTATGTTACTTTGCTATTTAAAACACATAAAGAGCTTCCCTTTGCTCTTTGAATGACACCCACACTCCTTAACATAGTTTACAGGGCCTCCCATGGCCCCTGCGCAGTTCCCCAACTCTTCTCTCTCCATCAAGCCTGGAGTTGTTCCTCCCGAAACACCAATTGTCCTCCTCTTCTAGTCTACCTTGCCCTCACCCCTCTGACCTACTGCAAATTTGCTATCTAGAAGCCTCTTTTTCCTTCTCCATTCCTGGATCACCCCTACCTTTGTGCAGGTTATAGTTTACATGTTCCATTCTCTCCTTGATCTCCCAACTGAGATAGGTATCTTTGCTTCTTGCCTCAAGGCCAGGTATATCCAGTATCCCAACACCTTAACACTGCATTGTATGTGCCTCTTGATTGCTCTGTGACCCATTAACTCCACTGAGGCAGGGATTCTGTCTCTTTCATTCTAGTATCACTATGCTTAACCCAAATTCGTGCCCCATGAACACTGGATGAGTGAATATATAAATGGAAGAATACATCCTTGTGCCATTCTATCAAGTTTAAAATACATAAACTTGATAAGATAATCCAATAATTATTTTTTATTCCCTTTTTCTGATATTTTTACCCTCCTTCTGTATCAACAACTTGCTGTTTGTCACTCTGATATGTAAATGAATCCTCTGAATTTTAATTGTAAAATTTTTCTTCTATTCTTGTCAGTCAGTAGATGCATCTTTTTGGGCTTTGCCAAATTTCTTTAAACAATATCATTTGCTAGATAGATTTTTCTCAGCAATCTTTTTATAATTTTTTTTTACTTTTTTACAAAATGTTCATTTATTCTTGACAGAGAGAGAGAGAAAGCCGGTACAAGTGGGGGAGAGACAGAAAAAGAATCCAAAGCAGGCTCCGCACTGTCAGTGCAAAGCGGGACATGGGGGTTGAACCCATGAACCATGAGATCATGACCTGAGCTGAAGTCACTCAACCGATTGAGCCACCCAGGTGCCCCAGCATTCAACTTATTATTGTCTGATCTAACAATCCATCAACAGGACTCTCAATATTTAAGAAGTGAAGTTCTCTTTGCCAAATCTAAAGTCCTGTTCTCAGTCCTGACCATTGCATACCAGGAACAACTTTGTCTTCATATCACAGGTAAAGAAACTCTGTGTTTATTTGAAGGACCAAATTATGATAGTACAAACTTCCAGTGTCCTGTTTGTGAGAAAATCAACTTCTAAATGTCCCCAATTACTTATCCCCAGATGATTGTCTGTCTAGGTAGGGATGAATTCCCCAAACCAGAATGTATCACTCTTTCTCCTACCTGGTCTTCTCCTCTTGTTCTATTTCTCACTGAACAAAGTGAAGCTTGATGAAGCCTCTCTACTTTTCCTGACTACCCTGGGAAGAGTCATGTTTATTCCAAGGTGCTCCTTCCAGATGCTCCTGAACATGCCATCCTCAGGGCACAGAAGTACTGCTGGGTTGTGCACAGTAGAAGTAACCAGAACAGGGAAAAGCGGCCTCTTCTCCAGTCTACATACACCATTTGTGGCACCTGGCTCTGTACCCAGAGTCCCACAGAATCTCTCTGGGAATATTTTCTTTGCTTTTGGCCATGACTCTTTGCCCCGTATGTCATGTTGCACAGCCTTTCCCAGAAAATGCTATTGCCATTTGTCCCTGGAATCTCTCTCTTGTATACATACCTGGCCATGAGGTCAATAGAAATGAATCAATATGTATTAAGTGAGAGTCTTTAAGCACAAACATTCTTAGAATAAGGTTATGTATTGATTGATGAAAATGTTGTGATCAGAGACTTTCAGAAACCTAACCCTATATTTTCCCTAGGATCAGTGGCTCAGTATTTGCTACCTCGCGTTCATGGTGACTTTATAGGACATAACTACAGTGAATACTGGGAATTGACTGTACAAATTCAAAAAATATTAACTTCTGAAATAGGTACTGAGGCTGCCAGCTTTTCCTTGGTCTATGTGCTCAGGAGTTGGCGGTTGGCAGTGATGCCTATGTTCTTTCAGCCAGTCAGCATTGATGATCTATTAAAGCCTATGTGTATCCTATTAAATGGACTTAGGTATCATTTTATATCACTTTAACAAAATTAACCCTCACAGACATGGGAAAATAGCTTTAGAATAAGAAATAGAAGTGAACAAAAAAAAACACCTCAAATTGAGTTGTAGTATGAGCTTTGGTGAGCACCTTATTAAGAGATGAATGGATAGCAATCATGTAAGATTTGACACACTTGCTCTTCTCCTTTAATTAAAATTTAAATTATCAAGAAATATTATTTTACACATAAATATTTAAAATCACTACCCATATATATGATGGTTCTCACCCTAAATTGATATTTTGCCTTTTGATATTTGCAAATGATAGTTATGCATGATAATTATTTATAAATTTATAAATTATTAAGGCCTTTTCTACTGATGGAATAAGAGGCCACTGGAGTAACATAATTGGAATATTATGGTAATGTAATTGGAATATTGTTGGTGTTTAATATCTAATTTATATACCACTATATAATAGCCAATGTGTACTAGTGTATAATATACCAATATAGACTATCTATTATATTGGAGTATTATAGTTAGAAAAGGCCATATTGCTTTTTAAAACTGGAAACGTGATCTATAATTTCAGTTTTAAGTATATATTTGAACGTGAAACTCTTGCAACTGTTCAAGGTATTGTTCAAATTCTGGGGACGTTAACCCTGGTTTTGGTAACATCCCTTGAGAACTTAACTTTTTTCTCTTGGTCTTTTTCCTGATTTGTGATTAGTACTTCAGTTCCAAATGCAAGTTACATGTAGATGGTAACACCTTACCTCTGTGTGTATTTCTATTTTAAGTTTACTTGTTATTTTTAGAGAGAGAGTGTGTGCGAGTGCACAAGCAGGAGATGGGCAGAAAGGGAGAGAGAGAGAGAAAATCCCAAGCAGGCTTTGTACTGAACATGTGGTGCTCAAACCCCTGAATCATGAGATCCTGACCTGAGCCAAAATCAAGAGTCAGAGGCTTAAATGACTAAGCTGCCCAGGTGCCCCAACTCTGTGTGTATTTCCATATAGAAGGGAGTTTAATCATTTTCAAAATACTGGTAAAAATCAATTTATTGCCAAGTAAAACATATAAGATGGTAGGTTGCTACCAAATCTGCAGGAAAATGTGAGGGCTTCAAGAAAGTCAACCAACAAAAGTCTTGATGTACTTGAGAGTTTTGTGAAATGCATTTATGTTTTAACACCTTTTGGAAGCTCATGGAAAATGTATACTGTGTAATCATCCCTCTGAGTGTTTAAGTTCTACCACATGAGCTTCTTACCTTGTGTGTAGGCTCAATGGTTTACCCTTATGAAAATAGAGCCCTCTGCAAATCTTCTTGCATGATAGTTTTAACACATTGAGAGATGCCAATTTGTCTCCTCACTTCTGTGAGGGTGGAGGGGAAGGTTTGATTTACATCTGAATCCCAGTCCAAAAACACTCAAATGTTTATATTCACTAGGACAAAAGAAAAGGTATTTCTGTTCTGAAATTCTTTGTACCGTGGGTTATTAACAACTTACTTTGTTTCAGGTGCCATCAAGGAGATAACCCTCAGAGATATACAGGTCATTGAGGGAGAGACTAGCTTTTCCCTTTAATAGAGAAAATGAAATTTGCAGCCTGGAGTTAAAGACAACCTAGGATAGGAATAATTTCCCTGAGACCAGAAGGATAGGAATTGACAGGATTCTATTAACTGGCACTTTTGAAACCATTTTGAGAATGGCAGGACCTCAGCAAAGAGCCATGCTTGTCACCCTCTGTCAGCTGCCCTCTTTTACATGTTGTGCTCTTCCCAGGTTCAGCAAATGGGAGACCATGGCAGGAGAGGAACAAAGGAACAATCCCTCCGCCATTGTCTGGCTCTCACTGTTTCCTATAAAACTATTTCCTCCCCTTGCTCTTTTAGGCCTCATGGCGGAATTGACTCCCTTCTGCTGCTAGCCTCTGGGAGCTTCAGCCTCTCTTGTGGGTTCCTTTAATCATGGTCATTCCTCTGTAAATATTCCTTTCATCAAAAATATTTTTAGTTGAACTATTTGTATGTGATTCTACCTCCTTCTGGAGTCCTGAATGGTACAGAGCACTAGCATCTTGGGTATGAGGCATCTTGCCTTAGAAACCTGACTTTGCTGAAGTTTGGTGCACTCCAGAGACAACTCCCTGGTCTATGAACAAGGAGCAGTATTAGAAACTGGTAGCCTATCCTGGGGCCTGAGGACCCTTTATAATCACCGGGAGTAGAAAAGCCATAAAAGTGACCAAAGTTGAATTTATGACTTGACCCTGATTTGTAACATAATTTGCTATTCAAGCGCATGCCTTCTTGAGTCCTTTCTAAAGTATACTTTTAGCTGTGGTGTGGAAGTGGTAATTTGAACAATATGATCAATATTGTTCTATGGGTAACTGAAGTTTTGTCATGGGAGTTTGATTTACATTATTGTCTATAGCTTCTCTGGGGTTTTGAAAGAGATCACCTCCTGACTGTTAGAATGAGATTAGCCCAGGTTTCTGTAAGCCTCTGTTTCCTGATTTATAAAATAGGAGAAGTGACACCAAACGCTTTGGATTGTTTTATCTAAAGCTGTCAATAGTCACTCAACATGTGACTTGCCTTTCTCTTTATTGATATACGCCCCTTCATGCTCCATACGAGTCATAAGATGAATTGTAGGCTGTGACAAGATGCCCCTGAGGACCGAGGTTGAACATTTGACAGAAGGGAGGGATAATTACAATCCACAGGACTCTGAGGTTGACAGTGTGCCCTCTCTTCCCAGACACCTGGTTTTAATCCAGTTCCAATCCATACTAACAATGTGCTACTTGCTAAATTGCACGTCTGCCTCTTGTTTTTCTTATCTGTAAAGTGGGAGTAATAACAGTATCTACCTAACGGGACTACTGCAAGGATTGAAAAAGGCCAATACATACAAAGAAGTTCGAACAGCACCTGGCTTAACAGGTGATCAATAAATAGTCCTGATTATTATTTCATATTATAATAGCCTGGCTAGTTAGTAGTTTAAAGCATGTGGCATGTCACGTTTTATCTCTGCCTTCTCACACTTAGTACAGTGCTTGGCATCTGGTAGCCAGACAGTAAACAGATGTGGGAAGCATAATAGCTTGTCTGGAGATTTCCAGAGGAACTTTTTGAGAGCTGTTATATGAGCAAGCAGGTACTTGATAAAGCTCTATGGACTCCTATTTACTATAGGGAGCATAGCTATTTACTGTTTCCTGGATATTTCAGTAGAAAACCATAAGGACCAGAACATACAGAAAGGCAGAATGATGGGCACTGTATAATGAGGCCAACAAAAACAGCTTACTGGAAACTTTCTCCCTTAACATTCTAGCAGCATATTACAAACCAATATTTTGTTCAGAGTTCCAATTTATTTAGACTATTTTGGCACTCCTCTTCCTAACACATACAAAGATATGAATATCAGTTGAGTGACTACCAAAATTGTATTCAACCTAAACCCCAGTTGTGGTCCTGAGTTATAGGAGACCATGTTACTCCATGACTACATAGAATTGATTATAAATCAGGTTTCTGGGTGCTACATTGTATTAGGGTGCAGTGAGAGAACCCATAAAACCTATCCTCTACCAACTTCCAAAAACAAAGGCAAAGCATGTTCCCAGTATGTCAAGATGTTGTGCTCTGCCTAATAACAGATCTTTGCTTGTGACAAGTCACATTTGCTCTCATTCAGGGACCGGATGAAGATTTAGGTCCCATAACACGAGATCTCACTTAGGTCTTACAGCAGCCCTGTGGGATAGATGAGGTAGGCATTAATGTCACTTGACAGATAATAAAATGGAGGTCTATGAGAAGCCAAGAGACTTGCCTGAGGATCCACAGTGATTGTGAAAAAGCATGAAAACCCAGGTTTCTGGACTCAACGCAGGTTTTTTTCCAGTCCTCCACAAACATTTAGCTTGCTGTGGCATTAGTGTGACTTTTTGAAGAAACAGGTGGGTTCCTTGTTCATCTGTTCTATAACGAGTTGTGTCCTCAGTTGTAGAAATTAAAAAAAACAAACAAACTCAGAAACATAAACAAAAGGAAATTTTATTCTGTTAGTAAATGTTGACCACTCTCTACTTGCAACATAATGTGCTAGACCATGGTAATGAATCAGATATGAATATTGCCCTTAGGAAGCTTCCAGTCATCAGAAGGTTAAACCATAAGAATAGGACAAGAGGCTGAAAATACTTGGTTCTGTTATTTTCTTTTACTCTTAGATTCTGTGGATTTGGAGGAAATTCTGGTAGCTCATAAATTGAGTTTAATGTCTTATACCAGTGTATTTTAGAGAGAAGAAAGAATTTATGAAAACATGTAACAATTAGATGGACAATATATTATGCCAAGAAAACATTTCATTTCAATTACAAAGGCATTTATTGTAATCATATTTAATATAATGTAAATAGAATCTCAGGTAATACGCCCTTTACTGTTACCTATAATTGTACTTAGGAAAATTATATTTAGCTCTAAAAATAGTCATTTAATCACCACCAAGGGAAAATAAAAGGTATTTTAGAAAGTGATAATACCCAAATCAATAGAAAATAAAGTATATAGGGAAAAGCAAATTATATGTACATTAATTAAAATTAATTATACATAATTTAAATATAGGATATTCTCACCTATCCCCAGAGAGGAGTATCAGTGCTGATATGGGAACAGGAAATGACCAATGGATTTTCTGAGAGTGGACAAACCATCACCTGTGGAGCAGGGTACACAAACCATGAAGCTTTGGGACTGGCTTGCCTGCTGACTGGTTTTTCAATCTTACATCTGTATAATGAAAGAAATAATCCATTTATCACTATGGGTTAGGTAATGTGTCTGGGTGCCTTGCCTATGTGAAACATTTGGTATACTAAGTGTTTTCATATATATACTCTCTCAGTTTGATATTCTTAGCAACCTATGAATTTTTCTGGGTAAGCATGATTGTCTCATTTTACAGGGAGACAAATTGTGGCTGTAAGAATCTTAATTCTCCAAAGTCATAGAGCTTGTGAATGGAAGAAATAGAACTTTTGTTTCGGGATTGTTTTCTTTTTCTTTCTCCCCTACCCTTCCCCTCCCTTCCTTTACGGTTACACTCAGACTGAAAGCAGGAACCATTTAAATACTTTAGATTCCTTCCCATCACTCACTGTTAAATATGGATGTTTGTAGTAATATATAGCAGAAGCACCTGAAAGAAATATGTTGTGAGAAAGAAAATACTTGTGAACATGGCTTAGGATCTAAATGTAGGGACTAGAAAAGGGTAATAGCCTGTAAGGAAAAATGAAAGGGGCTGAATTTTCTGACCTGGCATTGGATGGGTACAGAAATAATAAAAGAGAAAGAGCCTCAGTCCTACCTGGGACTTGGGGCTTGAGGCTCAGGCTTCTTACAGCCATTCCCTGGCAAACAGGAGAACAAAGAAACCAACCCTTGGCTGTCAGGAGGGCAGGGAAGAGAGCCCATAGGCTTCCTGAAAGAAGGTGGATGGTGTGTTTGCTGATGGTAGTGAGGGTGATAAGGAAAAATCTGTTGTAAGATGGCTGACAGGACTGATAGGGCAATTCTAGTCCCCCACCGAGGACTCCCCTTCTGGGCTCTTGTCCCACCCTGCTTACCACGTGGGCCAAATTACTACTAATGTGGAATGCAGAAGTAACAGACTGTAAATTTTTCCTTCTGCTTATGCTCGGGACTCAGACCTCTGGCGAGTGATCTCTGAGCCCACCGATGTAAAATAAACCTGCCTTCCAAGATCTCTGAGCAGTGCTTGGTTGCTTGGTTCTTCTGTTGTGTGATCCAGACCAGGGGCAGAGAGGTCAAGGGCACATTTGTGGAGAAAAGTCTAGGAATGCTTTGTGAGACACATTCATCTTCTCATACTCCCAGCTCACAGATTTTTAGGAGCTATGTGTGCCCACCGCCCGGCTCCTATCCAGGGTGGGAGTTTACTGTGGAGATTCTTACCCTGGATGCAACGGCAGTTATGTGGCAGGCCTCCAGTTGTCTTGGTGAGGCTGAGATCAGTGAGGGTCATCACAGCGATGTGAAAGCAGGTGGGAAGCCGGAAAAGAAGAAAGAACAATCTTCCAAGACTTTTTCTCACTTGCTACCTATGTTTTTGAGGGAGGAAAAGGACTTTGGAGACCATGATTCTTCAGAGAAGCTGTAATACCGTTGACCTGTACCTTGCTTCTTTTCCTATCAAAGTGTTCCGGAAAACTACTTGTAGTGATCATTTATTTATTCATCAATTAAATTGCTGACCACGGTAAGGTTACTGAGATGGGCATGCGTATAGGCAGAACTCTTAGTTGCATGATACAGAAAAAATCCAAGTAGCCTCTGTAAAAAATGGGATTTATTGGCTTATATATCTGAAAGATTGTGGAGTTCTTCCATCTTCAGACCTGGCTGTATCCAGGGGCTCAAGCAATGTCAGGTTTCTCTCTCCGCCTTTCCCTTCCTCTCTATGTCTTGACACTGCATTCCTTTGTACATGGATTTCATCCTGAAGAAGGTTTTTTCTAACTGATGGAAAAGATGGCTGTTGGCTCCTCCAAGTCTTCCAGTCCACAATTAGGACAGAAGTAGGCAAGAAGGAGATAGTTGAGATTTTTTGATAGCTGTGACTGCAAAGCCCGAAAGAGAACCCTGTTTGAAAAGCCTTTTGTCCTACTCAATTCTGAATTTGTCTCTGTGGTTTGTCAGCACTGGTTCACTTGCCTGTCCCAAATAAGACATTCTGTGTATGTAACAGCTTATGTCTGATGGAGTGGGAAATATGTGATTTGAGGACATACCATGCATGTTAAATCAGAGAGATACTCTAATGATCATATTCTATACTTAAAATACTAATTCCCTTTTAGGTTGAGTTGATTCTGGAGTAGCTTTGTGACATAAATTTCAATTACCTTTGCTTATCTTTTGTAATTGGGTAGCTTTATCTTTACAGTATGTTTTAAATATAAATCACATAAGATTAAGACTATTGAGTTCTCTCTGCCGAGGGTAAGCCTCTGCCCTTTATGGTAGCAGGCCCTGTAACGGCTGTCTTTCTAAGGAAATGAGTAACACCAGGAGTTCACTCTGCAGGCCAGAGTCCTAGGGCAGGCAGAAAGGAAAAGGGAAACAAGTGTTCCCATAGAACATAAGTCTAGAGACTATGATTATTTAATCAATTAAGAATATAAATATAGGACTTAAAATGTGCCAGGCTCTAGTCTAAGCACTTGATGTATGTTAATTTATTGAATTTGTACAAGAACCCTATGAAATAAGTCTCGTTTTTATTTCCAGCTTAGAGATGGAGAATGTAAAGCAATGAGAAGTTGAGAAATTCAGGGAGCCTGGGTGGCTTAGTCGATTAAGCATGCACTCTTGATCTTAGCTCGAGTCATGATCTCACGGTTCACTGTCTTGAGAGTCCATACTTTTAACTGATACACTCTGAAATCTACAGAACAAAGAGAAAGGAAGGTAGCATGTCTTGTACTACCTACTGCCCTCTATGACCTAGCAAAGTTGTTTTCAAATTCTGTTTTTTGGGAATCTGTGTTTGATGGGCTTTATAAAACTCTTGAGTTTGATCTTTTTTTTTTTTTTAAGTGTTTTTGTTTATTGTTTTAAATGTTTATTTTTGAGAGATAGAGCTTGAGCAGGGGAGGGGCAGAGTGAGGGGGCAGAGAGAGAGGAAGATGAATCTGAAGCAGGCTTCAGGCTCTGAGCTGTTAGCACAGAGCCCAACACGGGGCTCGAACTCACAAACTGGGAGATCGTGACTTTAGCCTAAGTCACATGCTTAACATACTGAGCCACCCAGGAGCCCCAAGTTTGATTTTCAAATACAACTCAATTTCCTTAAAAATGGCTAGTTTTCTTCAAAATAGGGAGACTTAAAATTGATACATCAAATTGTAACACTTGACAAACCATCAGAGTATTAGCCAGCCTGGTGGATTACATTGACATTGCCCAGACCTTGGAATGAAATAATTAAACTTCTTATAAACGTGACATGAATTAATAAGCTTGTCACATTGCATCGGTCTTTTAAAAATATTTGGTCTGTGTATATTTGAATGTATAAGTATATGTTCACAATATGTAATTAAAACCAAAACAAGGCTCAGGCATATTTGCCTCTGTTTCATATCTATTAATCATTTATAACCAGTTTCTTTAAAAAAAAAAAACAACAACTAGAGTCTCCCTAACCCACACAAAACTGGGTGCCAATGTTTACTTCATCCCTCTTTGTGGGATACCACAAGAAAAAACAATAAAATAGGAGTGTTAATTGAGCAATGTAGAGATTCATGATAATGACAAGGAAAAGGAGGAGAGGATTTGTACCATATACTAAATGGAAAATGGGTTGGAATCCCTCTTCAACCTTTGGCTTTTGACCCCAAAGCCACTATGTATGAGATAGCGGGGGAGGGAAAGGAGGTAAGGTAACATGTGTGGGAGGAGGGCATCCCAGTTCGTTGGCCATCATATGTTTGCCTCTTGGATTTTCACTGAATTTCTTTGGATTTACTTAGAAAATCTTCTCATTCTTCCTGTAAAGAACAATTCAGTTTCTGCTTAGCTCCTTCCTTTAAATGGTCACATCCATCCCTGTGTTCACCAAACAAAGAGCCTTTCAGTTACTAAAGGCCGCCCTCCTTAGAAAGGTATAATAGGCTTATAAAAAACAAATTCAATATTTTTCTCTTACATATATTTCAGGATTTTAATTTATAACTAGTTCTCTTTTAATGCTATAAAAACCTTGCTTTAAACTTTTAATTATGATCTCTTCCGAAAAATACATATTTCATAATGTAAGGAAAATGGAAAAAAATTAAAAATAAGACCTTTAAAATAAGCACTGAATTAATTCCATTAAAATACTGTGCATACATTGTAACTATATCAAATGCATACAAAGGAACACAAATAATGCCTGAAGTTTCCCTTTTTTTTTTTTTTTTTTTTAGTTTATTTATTTATTTATTTATTTTGAGAAAGAGAGCATACACAAGTGGGGGAGGGACAGAGTGAGGGTGAGAGAGAATACCAAGCAGGCTCCTTGCTGTCAGCACAGAGCCTATGTGAGGGCTGAACCCAGAAACTGTGAGATCATGAGCTGAGCTGAAATCAAGAGTCTGATGCCCAATTGACTCAGACACCCAAGTGCCCCTTAAAGTTTCTTTTAGGTTATGAAGGGAACCCAGGCCTTGTTTGTTTCCACTGTAGAAGACTGATATACTGATGATGTGGTCACCAATGCTTCTCTGCATTTCAAGGCACCAGAATCTTAGTGAACACACACACCAATACACATAGAGTGAGACAGTGGGTATCCGGGCTAGGTAGCAATCAGAACTTTAAATCCTTAGTTAATGCCAATTATATTTCTTTATGCTAAATAGTATTCTGATACGTCATTAATATTTCAGTATACTTACTAGAGAAAACAAATACAAAACAAATCTGAATTACTTATCTCTGTAAATATTTGGAGATATTTTATTCAACTACACATAGCACTAAGCAGCAAAATAAATAAATAGTTCTCAGATGTACCAGTTAAGAAACCTAGTTGAGGTCAGACCAACAGAATACTTTTTAATGCTGGTTTGTGACTGCTTCTTCATAATGATCATAGAAACACAAGTCTACAATTGTTTTTAGTACAAGTACCCCAGTGAATACTGATCATGCTTTTTATTGTAGGCATCCGACTATATAGCTATGTATTTATTTTTTAAAAATTCATTGTATTCTAAATCCTGGAGCTAAACTAACTTTGTTATTTTTCTTATTATCCTTAGCCTACAATCAATAATAATGGTAATGTTCCTTATGATAATCTTTGAATATGTCCTTGCTTTTCAATTCTATCTCCTGTTTTTGATTTCATTTTCCCTTTAATGTTAATCTCTTTCTCTCCTATGGGACAACTGTGTGTACGTGTGTACACATGCATCTAGATATCTTTTTTTTTTTTTTAAGGGGAGTGAATTTGACATTTCAATCAGGAACACTTTGAAGATATTTTAGGGTAGAAAGTGTACTGCAAATATAACTTTAAGAGGATTCCACAGAGATGACTGGGATGGAGGAAGGCTTCCAAAGAATTTGAGAAAACAAAAACAGAAACCCCAAAACACTCACAAAAAACCTCACATATTACATTCTAATTTCATATAGATTCTTTTTTTTTTTCCCTCCTTGAACTAGGATTACAATTAAAGGGACCTTAGATTGTCTGTAGAATACTAAAAATCAGAGACTCGAAAACTTACCCTATCTCCCAGTGTTGCCCAACTTCTATTTTAAACCATACTGAAAAATCCTATTCCTGGAATTTCTCAATTTTATTGCTTTACTGTCCTAATTCTAACTTCTTTGACATTTTATGTATCTATTCACTCCTACTTTCAATAATGCCCACCATTTCTGTGCCAGGTAGTTCCATACCCTTTAGATAGATGAACATAACATAATCCCAACCTCCAAGGATTTGTGAGTCTGGTGAGGAAGCTCACTGATTTGAGTGTGGAAACTGGTTCAGCAGCTGGTTGGAAAAGATCTTAAAAATGGAATAATCTCAGCAGGCAGTGCTGAAAATGATCCACTAGGGTGTGCCTCGCTTACTTTTCATTAGAGGAATTTTTCACATAAAAAGGTAACACAATTTATCTCTGATTTGGATTAAAATCTGGGTCATTTGTGTAGATCAAACTAGTCGATAATCACTAATTCCTGATCCCTTCCAGTTTTGCTCTGTATTATAGCCAAGGACAATCTATAGGCTGATCAGAGACCTTTGTTAAAAGTTTGCGCTAAGATGCTTGTGCTGCAATGCACTTCAAAGTTGGGTCCAAGTGTTCAATAAATTGATTTTTCTGTCCCTTCTATTTCTTGTTCTAGAACTCTGCCATAACCGGATACATGCAGTTTCCTTTCTGTAGTGGGAAAACCTATATCTTGAGTAACAGTGGCAGGCTTTTGAAGTTTCACGAGTCAGTTGTGTTGATTTCCTCTTTGTTCAGTATAGAGGGTAGGATGCGTCTGGCTCATCTAATTTAGACACTTAAAAGTCAGATCCTAGTTCTACTTTTCAAAACCATCTGGGCTGCTTTTTATTCTCCAAACCCAGGAGCCCTCAGTGAAATCAATGGGGTTGGCAGAAAATATCTGAAGAGGTGAGGTTAGTTTGTTTTTTGCAAGACATTTTTCTGAGACCTGGGCAAGAGGAAGGCAGCTTCCTCAGGAGATATTTTTACAGGTATAAAGAAACATTTTGAGGGCTTTCAGGGAATGGTTGAGGATTTATTACAAGATATGACCTGTTAAGTACGCTTTTAAAACTAATGAAAAAACATATTTAATTACTTTTTCTTTCAGTTTAATTGACCTCTAGAATTGAAACATCAGTAACTTAAGACACAATTTCTTGTTTTTTGTTTTTTTTTTTTTTCCTTCTTACAGAAGGGAGATTGTTTTGGGGGGCAAAATGTTGATACATAACTTTTCTTAATCTTTCAATTTCAGAAAATGGCAGTATATTAGAGGCTCACACTGGTAAATTACATGCTCAAGAACTATTTGATTAATGTTGTTACTCTAAAATAGGATTTGTGACTAGTTACAGTGAAAAAAATGAAGCTTCATACAGAGTCAATATATTGGGCAAGGTGATACTATGAATAAGGTTCAAGTATCCTTAAGTGAGCCACTGGCTGCTGATAATACTTCTATACAAGTATAACAATTATCCAGCCAGTAGTGTATAAATAGTTTCAGACATTGCATAGTCAGGTGCAAATTTTATTGACCAGAGATAAAGATTCGTCTGTCAGTAGTTCACTTAAGAGCAAGTTGAGTTTTGTTAATCTTTTTAGAAAATTCTCCAATTAAATCAGTAGTTATTTTATGTACATTCTTATTTCTTATTTATGATGTCAAACTGAATCTCAGGCATACAGTTGATGTAAAGTAGAGAACTATTAACTCTGTCATATATGATCACTGTCAGAAGATTTACTGTACAGTGGTGAAGTCAAGACCCATTACTGTCCCTATAACTGGTCTTCAATTTCTACAAACTAGGGCTCTTAAGTTTTTATACATTTCAGGGTCCATAAAACCTGAAACAACTTAAGACCAGTATATAGGCCAGTGATTTTCAGAATCCTTGACCAGCAGCATCAGCATGACCTAAGAACTTGTTAGAAATGCAAGTTCTCAGGCTCCACCTCTGAATCATGGAATCGGAAATTCTAAGGACAGAACTAGCAATCTGAGTTTTAACAACCCTCCAGGTAATTCTGACACACTCTAGCAGTGGGGAAATGAGACTTGCCTGAATTTCTCAATGTTCCTGCAAAATAACCTAGCCTCTCTGGACATGGAAATTTATGTAAAAATTATTTAAAACAGAGATAGGGAGTGTTTGCTTCTACTACCTGTAGAAATATTCCATGAGAATTAGGCCTATGGCCATTTTTTTAGTTAAATTGCTCTGGTCTCAAAAGATCCCTTATCATCCTAAGGACAGAATGGGGACAGCCTGAGCCAGGACCCTATGGTAAGCCCTAGGGTGCTGGGGAGACTAAAGAGCTCTGTCTACATATTTACATTTCAAGAGGAAGGAAGCCCAGGCCTTGGAGACCACTTTAGATCACAAAAGTTGGGAGTATTTGGCTCCCAGAGGGATTTGATTTATATACCAAAGGGCTAGAGTAAATTACTCAGCCTTATTTTGTTTTCAAGGGGACCCATTCTGTCCTCTTCCCCTTCATATCCAGAGAAAAAGGTTTGTTTTCTTTCATCCCTCATCTATGGAGTATATAGCTATGCATGTAGAGGAAATGACCTGGCTTTCAATCAAATGTTACTCTAAGCATGAGTGGGAGAAAGTAGAAAGGATGCACTTAGGGGGCGCTTTGTGGCTCAGTCAGTTAAGCATCCAACTGTTGATTTCACCTGAGGGTCATGATCTCATGATTCATGGGTTGGAGCCCTGCATTGGGCTCTGAGCTGACAGTGCAGAACCTGCCTGAGAGTGTCTCTCCCTCTTTCTCTGCTCCTCCCTTGCTTATGCTCTCCCCCCACCCAAAATAAACATTACAAAAAAAAAAAAAAAAAAAAAAGCAAACACTTCATATTCACTATGAGAAATTTAGTAGGAAATCAGTCTTCTTGTTATCCAGTATACTTTGTGAGCACATTTGTGATCAAGTTAATAGAGATGGATGTTAAAAGTACAACACTATTGCATGATTTATTGAAGAGTTTTTCCAGATTTCTTTACTTAGGTCCCATTTTATGACTTAAAATTGTCCTTGCTCTATTATTTCCAAATAAGTTTCATTGTGTTTTGAAATAACTATCGGTTGCTGGTTCTAGGACAAAACTTGGACCTTTTAGAAAAAATAACCTGCTATAACAAGGACACATAAAATTCACAAATGAGTCCAGAAGTAAAAATAAAAAATGCATCTCCTGACGTACTCAGTGATGTTTCTGACTGACGCAGACAGGCCAGGTCTAAGGGCCCAGAGGGGTGTCCTACAGGACCAGCAGGAGGGTTCTTGGCTTCATGCAGGATGGAAATCAAACTGGAGCCAGCAGGAGGTGAAAGCAGAGTTTATTGAAGATAAGGAGAGCAGATACAGATGGAGTGTCCAGGAGACTCAGAAAGGAAAGGAGCATGAGTCTGATCTTTGCTTGGGGTCTGGGGTTTGTTTTGGTGATTGTGATCTGATGCACATGTCCTCTCAGGTATCCAGGAACTTGTTAGGTCCCTGGACAAGTTAGGACCCTGGGCAGGGTCCAAGTGACCTTCATAATGTTTCAGGATTCTTTTTTTTTTTTTTTTTTTTTTTTTTTCAACGTTTTTTATTTATTTTTGGGACAGAGAGAGACAGAGCATGAACGGGGGAGGGGCAGAGAGAGAGGGAGACACAGAATCGGAAACAGGCTCCAGGCTCCGAGCCATCAGCCCAGAGCCTGACGCGGGGCTCGAACTCACGGACCGCGAGATCGTGACCTGGCTGAAGTCGGACACTTAACCGACTGCGCCACCCAGGCGCCCCTGTTTCAGGATTCTTTATGTCATTATTGGGGTTTGTTGTCTTGCCACTTGGAAGAATGAAGAGGTGGACACAGAATAAAATGAGTAACAGGCAAAAGTTTATTGGAGTATAAAATCAGAAAGTAAGAATAGTATGGAAACTCTGTTTATAGAGAGGGGGCATTCGAAGGTGAATGCCCCTGACTATAGGCGTATGTTTTGTAGGGTTTTGGTTGGAGCCCCCTACTCCCCATTTTCCCCCCTCATTTCTCCTCAGATTCTACCCTAATTGGCTAGGTAACTCTGTATGCCTAGTCATTCCTTTTGATTGACTCATTTCAATTGTATGGGGGGTGGTCTATGGCCATAGAGTTCCTTTGGGTTAAACCTTTTATGGTCTACTCATTTTTAGTCAGGTCTTTTGTTTGTCAAATTCCCGAGGGAAACCTGAGGGCAAGTAGGTGGTGTCTATTATATTCTTAAGAGGAACTTTATGCCTGAGGGAGTTTTGCTGGAGGTCAGAGGTTCCCCAGAAGAAATGTTTTAAAATATGTGTTTTTCCCCACCCTGGGACCTTTAAGCCCTAGCCTATCCCTTTTTGCCTACTGAATCCTATCTTTTCCTATCAATAAGTCACTTATTCCCTGAAGCCAGTAGTCTGGAACAGGCACATCATGTGGTGGAGCCCCTCCGTAAGGAATGTGGTGGAGGCCTTCTTAGAACAAAGGAAGGCAATGTGCAACATGGCCCAATCAATAGGCATAACTCTGACAGGACCCTATAATTTGGAGTGTGTCCAACAGACTATCTGTGTCACCATATATAGGAGACAACGAAGTAGAAATTACATAAAATGTTAAATCCTGCTACATTTGAGGCTCATTTTTTCAGGTATGAACCCACTGAGCCTGTGATGGCACAATGGATAAAGTTGCTCCCTGGACAAAGAAAGCCTTGGTGTCTGGTCTCTGTGCAAGAATCCTGCTATAATGATGTTTCTGCCCAATCACTCCTTAGATACATCATCTCTTGTGCTGGAAGACTCCAGAGATACCATTATCTCTTTGTTCCTTGCAAGGAGGACATACATTAACATATGTATAGGGTGAGGGTACAGGTACTAGCAAGAATAGAAGTAGGAAAAGAAGCAGAGGGAAAAACCAGCTTATTCTTTCATGGGGTCCCTTTGGTTTCCCTGTCTCATGACTATACTCAGCCATGTTTCTCACTATATACTCGATTCACCATGTTTCCTGAGTAAGCTAAAAGATCTTACACAGTATGCTCTTGTTGCTTCCAGAATCATTTAGAAATATCGTACCCTTTCCCCACAATGTATTTATGGAGTTTGTTGCTCCTTCATTTCCCTCTAGCACTTTACAATAGTTTATCACAATCTTGGGGGTGCAGAAGAAGACAGAAATGACTCTGGCCTGAAGCCAGGTTGTAGGGTTGCTCTATTTTCCCCAGGATTAGGGGTTCTTAATTCTGGTGTCTCTCACGTCAGAACCCAGGCTTCAGAAAAGGATAATCTCCTCTACTCAAGATGCTTAATTTAATCATATTTACAGAGTCCTTTGGCCGTGTAACACATTCACAGGCTTCAGGGATTAGAATGTATATGTCTTTGGGGTAGGAGGGGGCATCATTCTGCCTAGCATAGGGTTCTTAGGAATATTGGATTCTGTTCTCCAAGTTCTAGGCAAACCCAATAGGACTTGTGCAAAAGTTTCACTATTGACCTAAAATCCACTATGTATAATACATTAAGTTGACCTTTTGCCTCTGCTTTGATTTAAAGTAAAAATAAAAAGAAGTTATAATGTCCCCTCCCCAGCTCTGTCTGGTCTCACAAATGTTTCAGAGCCATTATAGTCAAAAAAGGCATGTTCTGTGCCCAGGAACAAACAACATTCTCACAGACAATTCTGTCTAAATTCATACTTACAAAAATCAGAATATCTGTATGTATACATTTTACATTACTGGCCAGAACATACCTAAACTTCAGCCTGAAGCATCTATAGTTGGTTAGTTGACTGTTTTAAACTTCCCTAAAAAAAAAAAAAAAAAAAAAAAAAAAATACAGGTGAGGACTTCCTCACCTAGACATACCCCTAAATGTTCAAATGATTGATTCTTCCCAGAAAAAGGAAAGGGCCAGTCCTCAAAAGAGATTGAATTTTACTTTTAAAATTTGGGGATGGTTTAGGATCATTCCCTTACATCTCATGGCTGATATCCATTCCTAAAAATTGAAGGTCAAGTCTCTACCTCTTACAATAGGAAAACTCGCTGCTAACTCTAACATAGCAGTCAGATTCTCTTACACATAGGATGGTTCTCTTTTAGGATGCATCCCCTTTCTGTACTCAGTCACTCCAGGACTTTCATGATCACTTACAAACCTCTTGGAAATGAGGGGGGACTTTATAGAATATATAACTCAATTCTGAAATTTTATAAAAGAAGAAATTGAAACACACAAGTTAAGTAACTTTCCAAGGATCCTGAGTAGTAAGTACAGGGTCTGTGCTAGTGCCAGTTTTTTTTTTTTTTTTTTGACTCTCTTTATAATCTGGTTTTCAATATAAGATACAGTCTGTATAGACGGAAAATTTCTTGCTAATTCTTTATATTCAAAAGTATGTCTACCTATTTGATTTTTTCTGGATATATCATCTTTCTAACAGGTGCTCTGGTCTAACAATGACAAAACCAGGAGGAACTAGCCATGGTGGAGACTCCCTGCTTATTTATACTTTTGAGATAGCTCTAACCACTTCTTCTGGAAGCTTATTCTAGAATTTCTGCCTTCAGATATCAATGTTGCTTAAGCTTCCTAAGCCTCAAAATTGTTCTTAAAAAAACAGGGATAATACTTCTTAAGGTTTGGTAAGAATTCATAAGGGAAAGTGTTTAAAACAAAAATAGGAGTTTAAGAAATTTTAACTCCCTAAGCCTTCTAAGAAGAGTTTGTAAAGACTTGAACACAGAAGCCATGATTTGATAATTGTCTTAAATCTTAAATAGCACATAGTGGATCTTGCAAGGCACACAGAGGTAAAACACAAAAACGAAAATGGAATAAAACAGATACATGGTTGAATAAAGATCATAAAAAATGATTGAATGAAAATAAGACAGTTTAGGACCTAGTTTTATGTCCTTTTATGGATCTGAAGCCCTTTAGGTACTTTTCTATGTTTTAAAATAATTTCAGTTTTCAGTACATCAGTAATCTGAACTAGCAGGGAAAATAACAAGGACCCAAGCTCCCTAAATAGTCCAAACGTAAAAATAAGATATAAAAGAAAAATGTGAAAGTTGCACACAGCCTAAATCCCATGCTATAGCTCACCAGGAAATATTATTCCCTTCGCTCTGGAGTTTAGAAAGTAAACAATGACAGGCTTCTAAACCTAGTGATATAAATTTAATATGATTTGAGAACTATACTGTACATGAAATCAGAGATAAAGCCAGTGGAAGAAGGAGCCACTCATTTTTCTCTATTCTAATTATCTTCGTTTCAGTGGATTAGAAAATGGTAAATGTAGAAGTCAAGTTGGAGATGGTCCTGAGCTCAATCGCCTGCCAAGTTAAGTCTGATAAATGGCAAGTGTGTATAATTAATACTGTCATTTTTCCCCAGACCAAAGGGCGACTGCAGTAACTATAGATTGTAATTGTCATCGTTGTCACATAAAATGTGCTATTATTAAGTTCAGGCTGAATTTTATTGCTGGGAATGCTCATAAATTGAGCGGTCAGTCATTTAAATTACCAAGTAGAGAGCTTTGTGGCTTGCTCTGAAACTACTTTCTAAGACAATGTATTTGACTTTGGACCTCTAGAAACTAATTGCATTTTCTGAACAGACGTTAGACAGGCTGTAACCTATAAGTGAGGATATTCTGACAGACATGCCGCGTATACTTAGGAATGTTCATAAGAATCTTACATTTTTATTTCCAATATTTTTGGTGGTGGGGCCAGAGAGGGATGAGGAATAGATGTGAACTGACATATGAGTAGGAGAGATTATTTTGAAAATACACTTACTGCTCTCTTGCAAGATACCTACTTTCCAGAAAGTGATGTTGATAAAAAAAAAAAAAAAAATTGCAAGAGTGCAGGATGAAAATTAGGATGGATTTGTTGTTACTGTCTTACAGGATGATTGTGGGAGGGAAATTTGAGTGGTGTAGCAAGAGAGGGGTGCCAGCTAGCAATATGTTAAAACGATTAGTAATGACTAATAGAATGTTTGAGGATTGGTTCCATTTATTATTAGATCAGTTTCTTTGTGTATTTAAAATCACTATAATTAAAACATGTATTAAACATAGGTTTACCTAAAATACTATAATCAGTACTCTGATATGAAAAGCACTGATGAGACACATGATTTTCTCTTGGGTATATTGAATTCTACTTACATTTCTCAGCATGAAAATAGTACACTTTTAAACTAAAAAATAGAAATAAAGGGAAAAACACCCCCTCCCATATTAGTACCACTACTGTTGCCAAGTTAATGCATAGCTTCTATGTAAGATGAACTTTTATCATTGTAATAAATGCTTAAGTAACCTTATGTTCTGTGTTTTGTGTTCTGTGAATCTCTTTTTCATGATTTTCTATGATTAGATAGCATTCTGTAGATTTTCACATAGCCGTCGGTTCACTCTTGGTATTCAATTCTTACGAATCACCTCCCAGATGATTTAATCTATGTTAGTTTACTTTCTCTCCTACAACTTTCTATCATGCTATCCTTCACAGAATCACCATATTCGTAACTATTAGTCCTCTGGTAACTAATTTTGCTCATTCAGTTGCTCATTTATTTCTCTATTCAGTTAAAATATAAATTCCACGACAGCAGAGACTTGTCTGTCTTTCTCAATACTGTATCCCCAGCCCTAAAATAGGACCTGGCATATGCAAATAAATATCTATCGAATGAAATGAAATTTTTGCTGTGCCATTCTTCCTTTGTGGGACGTAACTTATGTCAGTTTTGGTGTTGTTATATAGTTTATGCTTTGAAGGGTATTTTCCATGAATATAACAGTTCTCAAATTTTAGAAATAAAATATTAGAAAAGCTTAGAAAATAAATTCAAATGTTAGATAATAGGTCAAAGAGTCCGACATTATTCTTTTTACTTTATTTTATTTTTATTTATTTTTTTAGTTTTCTTTGAGAGAGAGAGAGAACACATCCGAACCGGGCTCTACACTAGAGCTCTGCACCGTTAGATTATGATCTGAGCCAAAACAAGAGTTGGACAGTTAACCAGTTGAGCCACCCAAGTGCCCCATGAAGGCATTCATGTTTTAAACATTCAACTTATTTTTTTAGAAGGCTTGAACAAATGTCAGCAGCCTTTTGCTTCTGTATACTTTTTCTCATAGTTTCACCTCTGCTGTGTGTTACAATTTTATTTCTTTATTTTTTAATATTTTTAAATTTATTGTCACGTCTGCTAACATATAGTGTATACAGTGTGCTCTTGTTTTGGGGGTAGATTCCCGTGATTCATTGCCTACATACAACACCCAATGCTCATCCCAACAAGTATCCTCCTCAATGCCCATCACCCATTTACCCCCTCCCTAGCCCCAACCCCCATCAACCCTCAGTTCTCAGTATTCAAGAGTCTCTTATGGTTTACCTCCCTCTCTGTTTGAAACTGTTTTTTCCTCTTCCCTTCCCCCATGGTCCTCCATTAAGTTTCTCAATTTCCACATATGAGTGAAAACACATGAAAAATATACAAAAAAGTTCCTATGAATCAAATGGCAAATGGGTGAAAACAATATACCTGTGCTTGTTTATTTTAATTTTCTTTGTTTTTTAGCAAGTTGGTACTTTGCTTTTTTTTTTTTTAATGGTATTTTTTCCTTCTGTAAGTTTGTGTTAATTCCTTCATTATGTTTTATGAGTATGGGCTCTTGTATACTTGAACCCTTTGAGCTATCAAGCTTAGTTGTATTCAATTAAACCATTAATTAGAAAGGTAGCATGCTATGAGCTTAACTGGTGCATCAAGGAATGAGTTATAACCCTTGAATACCCCTGACGTGACGTAGGAGGGAGATAACTATTCTGACCCCTCAGTACTAAGACTAGTTATGTCACACATTGTGGTCAGTACTTTGTATCACTTAATTCTCAGAAGTCGACAGAGTTGATTGTATATTCCTATTTAAAGATGTGACACTAAGGCTCAGCAAGATCAGACAAATTGCTCAAGATAACACAGTTCTTAGGTGTTGGAGCCATGATTTAAACTCAACTCTGTTTTCTCTCGTAGTCTGTCTACTATGACAGGATATCACCTTTGTGATGGACATGTAGATGATTAGCAAGGAAAAGTGCCACAGATGTCACTGACAAAGATACTAGAAATGAAACAGTCTGGAAACATTGATGTCTGACATTAAAATGTGTATTTTTCAATTGGCTTGAATTGTCCCATGTTGCATACACATCACCATGTTAACCTCTTCCTTTGTTAAGTAGGCATGTGCTTAATTTGTAATAGTGTGGTTTATATTGCTAACTAAAATAGTTTCATTTTTCTTGTTATATTAAATACTAAAGAATGTTTAAAGTTCTGCAAAAATACTCTGGTTCCATTGTTTGGATAAATGTAGACTGTGCACTATTTATTTTCACTGAAGTTTACATGATATGTTAATGGATGATGTGAAAACTGGTTTCCAGGACTGACTGACAATCAAGATGTCTGCTTCAGAACCCCCAGTGAGATTTACTTACTTTCTCACATTCTGCTCTTGAATAAATCAATTTAGAGAATCTATCATTTCCTGTGCTTATATTGGCAGTGTGGGATTATTGAAACATCTCTGGCCTAGAAATCAGATTATCAGGGCAAGCAAATACCAATCAAAGACTCACATAGTATAATCTCTGCTTTTTAAGACCTGAAATCACGTACTTGCACAGAAGGGATAATGTAAGGAATAAGGTAAGAAAAAAACTTCTTCAAAACGATTGATCTGATGCCACCAAAGAAAAAAATGTTTCCAGTTAGATAAACGCTTTGT
This sequence comes from Panthera tigris, assembly GCF_018350195.1. Classification (NCBI taxonomy): domain Eukaryota; kingdom Metazoa; phylum Chordata; class Mammalia; order Carnivora; family Felidae; genus Panthera; species Panthera tigris. The sequence continues at coordinate 92,618,574 of NC_056661.1, read as the reverse complement.
GAGTTACTCTAGATATCTTTGTGTTGATAAAGAGACATAATAGTATTTTTTGTGTTCCTGACTGTGGGAGAAGCAGAGGGGAGACTCTCAAAATAGCTGAACTAAAAATCTCTCCCCATGTCCTGTGTCCCTCTTTGTACTCCTGTGTGTGTGTGTGTGTGTGTGTGTGTGTGTGTGTGTGTGTGTGAAGAGGTGGTGGGTATCTGGACATACATTTCTAGAATTAAGAAGGTAATGAATGTGTTTCTCACATCCTATAGGTATCTTTTTATAACCCAAATTAATAATTTTTTATCATGATCCAAAAAAATGTGAGGAAAGAAGATCTGCTAGTGACCCCTTGGCTAAAACTTACAGAGAAGTCTTTTTTTGGAGTGGATTTTTTTTTCTGTGTTTCTGAAAAATCATACGATGGTACTTGTATTTTCATAAACTTTTAAAGTGCCCTTTAACAAAATAATAAAGTGCCCTTTAATCTCTGTCTTTTTCTTTGGTGTCTGAACTCCACAATTGTAACTTGTTTATGTAGTTGATTTTATTCCTGTGAAATGTGTGAGTTGACATAGGAATAGTAGATAATTTTTACATATAGATATCAATATTCTGGAAATAAAGTACACTGGGATATGATGCTAAAATTCTTAACCAAGCATTGATTGGGGCCTCTTTATCGTCCATGGCATGTTTGCATAATAGCTTTCACTCTCCACAGCACTTTTACCTGCATTAGCTGATGACGTCAGTACCACAGCGCTGTAAGTAAGGTGGGCGGCAGTATTTTCCATAGAAAAATAAAAGGTGCGGAAACTGAGATTTAGATCTATTATGGGACCAATCCCAGGCCACACAATAAATTCCAACCAGAGCTGGATGTCTTGGGTACTCTAATAAAGGTTTGATAAGTTATAATATCTTGGTGTATCATAATGCCTCCTGGCTTCTCATTAAATTTACTTATGCTTGAGGGGGAAAAAACAATTCTCCTTAATGTGGTTTGCATCCAGAATTCACTAACTAATGCCTACTAAGTCCACATAAAGGAAATAGCAGTCAGTGCTGAAAAAACAACAAGAACCGGTGTCCCAGTGTTTCAGAAACAAGAGCCTGTGACAAGTCCTCAGTGGGTCATAGCCGGCCCTCTGCTGTTCTCTGTTAAGGCATAATGTTCCTTCATTAATATTAATGATTTTGAAGTGCGTATTTGTGGCTAACATTTCTAAGTAATCTTTCACTGAAAAGAAAATTAAGGTAGAATAAGGCAGAATACTAAGGTCATCTTCAAGTCTTCACAGCTGAAATAGGATATATTCTTAGAGACAGGGATATGGCAATGAAAAAGCTACCTTTGAGGGATTGCAGAACCCTTCGATGCTTGCAAACCATTTGTTGGTGAATACGCCATTCATAGGACAATGAGTTGTTAATATGTAACTTGCAGTTTTAGTCTGTAGTTTCTGCAAACATGCCAATGTACTGTCTTGAAAATGTTATTTTGCTTTCCTGAAACCAGACTAAATCCTGAGAATAAGCCTGGGTATTTGTCAGACGTAGATTATGTCAGAAAAAGACATGGCATAAAATAGTGGTTTGGCTTATCTTCTTTGCCATGTATGTCCTGTGAACAGAAGTTTATTTATGTTTATGGTTTTATTTGCCATGATGACCATATCCTTTTATTTAATATTTTTGTTTGACCTAAAAGCTCTATACAAAATTAAAATATTAGTACTAATTATTATGGATTTCTCTTTCCTGGAAAGGGTCATATAACCTTGATTAAAAGAGATAATCTAACAGTAGATGAATACTTGGTATAGCGGGATGTTTTTTTTGGCTTATGATTTTTACATATCAAGACAAGAGAAGGATAATCTCAATTGTAAAAGTACTGAGGTATCCAAAATAATTGTGAAATTGGGAGGAGTTGAAAGAGTCCATGTGTACTAGTTTCTCAGAGTATATAAATAAAATTTGATAAGCCAACTCTTTTTTTTTCCCAGGCACTTCTGGTTCTAGAAACATCAGAGAAAGATTTCTATTACCTTTTAAAGTGGGAAGAAACATTGAACTAAAAGCCAAGCCAGGGCACCTGAGTTCTAATGCCGTCTCTTTGTCCTTGGGCAAATTTCATTCCATCCTATGCTATCGAAGCACTTTGTCTGTAATGAGGAAACCAAAAACCAATAAAGTAAAGCCTATGGTATATTTGAAGAACTCAGAAGAAAAATGAAATAGAAATTAGATACCCTTTACAGGCATGAAAATAAGCACCTTTATTATGCCTGTAAAAAATTTAATGATACAACTTTTTTATATTCCTTTTATTAACTTTGTAATAATGGTTAGAAATACGAATTTAAGGGAAGCAAACACAAGTGTGGGGCATAATCAGAAAGAGTAGGAGACTAACTGGCATGTCCTGAATCTTTATCTAAACATGCATATCAGATCCAAACATTCTGTATGTCTTGATTAGGGAAAACGAAATAAATCAGGTCAGCTAGGCAGTTCTGTCAAGTCATGAATTAGTCAAATAGTTCTCATTCGACTGAATGGTTTAGTTGATAAGTTTACTCAAACAGCCAGCAAAAAAAAAAAAAATTTGAGCATCAATTCTGGGTCAAGTATGTGCTATAAACACAAAGATGGAGCAGACATAAACTTGGCCTTTAAGGATTTTATAGATTATAGGTGATGCAACTACAATCCAAGGTATTTAGTTAAATGCCATCTAAATTGAGCCTGCTATAGGCAGAGGTTTGGTTGATTCAGGGTGAGAGGAGGAACAGTGAGGTGTCTACAAGATGAGACACTTGGGGTCAAAATAAAGGTAATTCAGGAAAGAAATTTGTAGAGGTTTCGGGATTGAGATAATTTTTTTGGCTGATTCATCATTTCCATTCTGCAGTCTGATGAACCTGAACCCAGATGACATTGGGTCAGGACTGAGAATAGACTTTGTTGCTAATCTTTTTACATTGATTGTAGTCCAAATTAACTGATTTCCTTTCTGCCTATTATCATCCAGAGATTCTTTCTCTCCTTTCTCTTTGATCAGATGAAGGACAGAAAGTCAGGTGAGTACACAAATTCTTCATAGATAAGTAATATGAATAGGTAAAGGGAATAAGGGGAACCAAGACTCCATATGTTAACATGAGGTGCTTTATGAAAATTCTCACATAATATCTTAGAATGTTCATAGTAACACTAAGGCTGATCATTGCTATTTATATTCAAAGTTAAGTAAATGAGCTCTCAACTGGATATAGAACAGTGATTTGGGTTTAGCACTCTGTCTTGAAACCATAGCTTGGAAAGCTATGGAAAGGAGACCTTATGTGCTTTTTTTTTTTTTTACTGTGTAGATTTATTTATTTATTGATAGAGAGGGAGAAAGCAAGTCGGGGAGGGGCAGAGAGAGAGGGAGAGAGAGAATCCCAAGCAGGATCCATGCAGTCAGCACAGAGCCCGATGCCGGGCTTGATCTCATGAGCAGTGAAATCATGACCTGAACTGAAATCAAGAGCTGGATGCTAACCGACTGAGCCACCCAGGTGCCCCCAATTAAGTGCCTTTTTTTTTAGTGTTCTTGATAGTCTCCAGTTCATGTTGGACACAAATGTGAGATGTTTGTATATTTGTGATAATTCTGCACTGAGGCACTAGTATTCACTATGGTTATCATTTAAAAGCCATATTCATTTAAGGCTATGTCTTATGAGAGAGCAGAGACCATGTTGAAATACCCTGTGCTAACAAAATCCAGCTATTTCAGAGGTGTAAAATCACCCTGACTTTTGGTCTTTGGATGATGGCACTGGGGATTTGCAGGGACAGCACTTTAATAAAAAGAACAACAACAACAACAACAAAAACAAACGAAAAAAAAAAAAACCAACTAATGGATTGTAATGGCACTGAGGAATTTCTTCAGATGGTGCATGGGAGAGTGAAGGCTTCCTTGTGCCTCTAAATCAAGAGGAAATACTTAGGTTCAATTTGAAAATTCTTTCTAGGTCTAAAGTTTATTTTAAAATGCATGCCTGGGTGGTTTAATACATTAAGCATATGACTCTTGATTCTGGCTCAGGTCCTAATTACACAGTTCGTGGGTTTGAGCCCCACATCGGGCTCTGTGCTGACAGTACAGAGCCTGCTTGGGATTCTCTCTCTCTCTCTCTCTCTCTCTCTCTCTCTCTCTCTCTCTCTCTCTCTTCCTCCCTTGCTTCCTCAAAGTAAATAAATAACTTAAAAAACTGCATGCCATATCTGATTAGTTAAAATTTCACTGAATTATTTTCTTCTGCTAGAAAATTAATGATCTTTTATAAGCTTTTACATTCAAGACTCTCAGTCACACCTTCATTCAGTATTAGTAATTACTTAGATATTAGAATTATCTAAATATTTATCTAAATGGATTAATGATAGCCAAATGCTGCTCTAGCAATCATCTGTTGTGTTAATAATTTTATCACCATTTCTGTCCAGATCCTAGTGTGAGTTACATAGTAGAATTGAATTAATTCATGGACTTTTTATTCAGTTATGCTTGTTTCACTGGAAATGGTTGCCAGCAGATTCTGCTTGGATCGCCTTGCCTGCAATTTAATAGAAGGATCTCTGAAAGGCAGGGGGCTTGTCCTGTAATCAGCAAGCCCAAGGCACACATATCTTGAGTCTGAGTGGGCTAGGCAGACTCAGTCTCTAATAGCACTTTTTTTAAAGTACGTTTTGTATTAGTTGAAGGGAAGAACAAGTAAGTGATGAGTTACACAAGTCACCATTGTTATACGTGATAATCTTGATTTAGGATCTCAATTTGAATATACCAGGGAAAGAGGCTGGTAGAGGTAGGAAGAGAAGAGGATGATTTTGAGAAGAGATGAGTAACAAATTAAAGGTTCAGATAGAGTGTGTGTGGCTTCAAAGGATACAAAACCAAGGAGGTGACGAGGGATTCCATTTTCCTTAATTTCTTTTTATACAAGTGTTAAGAGATTGAAGCAGAAACCTTGGGGAAATTATGTTGCATTAACTGATAGTTGCTAACTAGCTTTTGCATTCAAAGTTCACTTAGGCAGCTGTGTTATATCAGAAGCTTGGAAACCTAATAGTTAAAGGTGAGGTTCCACAAACTACAGTAGCTTGGCCAAATCTAGCCATTGTGTGTGTGTGTGTGTTTGTTTGTTTGTTTGTTTTCTTTTACTACCTGGGGGCTGAGAAGGTTTTTTGTTTTGTTTTGTTTTTTGTATTTTTTAGTGGCTGAAAAAATTCAGAGGAATATTTATTGACATACGAAAGTTATATAAAATTCAACTTTCCATGTCCATAAATTTTTACCAGAACACACATCCACAGCCTTTCTTCCTCCCTTCCTCCCTTCCTCCCTTCCTCCCTTCCTCCCTTTCTTTCTTTTTTCTTTTCTTTTCTTTTCTTTTCTTTTCTTTTCTTTTCTTTTCTTTCTTTCTTTCTTTCTTTCTTTCTTTCTTTCTTTCTTTCTTTCTTTCTTTCTTTCTTTCTCTTTTTCTTTCTTTTAAAAAACATTTTGTTAATGACTGCTTCTCTACTACCAGGGAGGAGTTGAATAGTTGAAACAGACTGCCTGACCTGTACTGCCTAACCTATTTACTTACTCTCTGGCCCTTGATAGAAAAAGTTTCTGAGCCCTGGTCTAAGACAATCCCAGTTGCTCTATTGCTTAGTGCGGGATTCAGTGATCTCCCAAGCAAAGATTTATTGCGGACGATTGTGTGTCACAGCATTTTTCAGAGAACTTGTCTATTCTCATTTAGCCCTTGCAACACTTTCATGAGATAGCTGTCATTTTTTAATGCATACTTTAAAAGAAGAAACGTACGCACCAAAATATTAAAAGCTTGCCTCTAAATCACAGGGCTATTAAGTAATCAAATTGAAATTTGAACCCTGGCAATTTGACTTCAAAAAAGCATGCTACACACTTTCTAATTCTCAATTTCTCATCTATAAAATAAGGATACTAATACCTTTTTAAATACTTATTCTTAGGATTGAATTTGTTAAAGTATATAAATCCCTTGCCATGAAAATACCTAATGCATTAGTCTGAGCCTTAATTCTATCTATCTTGGACTCAGAAATTCTGGAAGGCAGGCTAAAAATAAGCTTTATGAAAAGTGTCCCCAAGTTATTTCAGTGCATGTGGTCAGGGTGGCATTTTGAGAAATCTTGGGTCATTGAGGATGTAGAGAGAGAAAGCAATGATTCTGTCCTCTAGAAGGATCTAACTTGTATGCATAAAGACATAATCGTAACAAACATTAAATCCAAGGTTATGAACAAGTCTCATAGATATTCACAGGATGGAAAGATTATTGTAGGGATCAGTTAAAATTATGGAATAAGAAATGGGAAAGGTCAGAAAAGCACGCAAAGAACAGAGAACTGATTAAAGTATAAACTGCCCTAAATGAATGAATAAACCAGTGTGGCAACTTAACTTGAGGAGGAGGCATTCACAAGACACTTCTGAAAAAGGGGGTGCCCCTATTGAGTTCTGAATGCTTAAATTAGACAAAGTCTATTTTAAAACAAAGATTGTATGGGACGCCTAGATGGCTCAGTCGGTTAAGCGTCCGACCTCAGCTAGGGTCATGATCTCATGGTTTGTGGGTTCAAGCCCTGCGTTGGTCTCTGGGCTGGTAGCTCAGAGCCTGGAGCCTGCTTCAGATTCTGTGTCTCCCTCTCTTTCTGCCACTCCCTGCTCATGCTCAGTGTCTATCTCTCAAAGATAAATAAACATTCATAAAATTCATAACGTAATTAAAAAAAGAAAGACACTTCTGAAAATGCAGGCTGTCTGGGTGTCTGTCAGAAATAGACACAGAGACCCCACCTAAGGAGTCATGGTTCTTGATCTCAAGGAGTTAACAGTTCTAGTGGAGAAGCAGTGACGCCAGCAGTCGTCACACTACACTATTGAAAATTCAGTAGCAAAAATATGATCAATCTTGCTAATCACTAAGCTGAAGAGGTACCAACCAACTCTGCCTGAAGGAGAAAGCTAGGTTTCAATGAGGAGTCAAAATTTCTGGTGGGAAGACAAATGAAACATAAAGACCATGAGAAGCAAAATAACAATAATCAAGGAACATTAATGGAGAAGTTCACAATGATGTCAAAGAACAATATAACTTTTATACCAAAATGTGATCTACAGGTAGAAGGCTTAGGCCAAAGAATCTATGAAGAAAACATTTTGATTTTAATATGTATTTTAGTTGCAAAGTATCATTTTAAACTCAGTCTCTCTGTCTCTCTGTCTCTCTGGTCAATAAGACTAGGTAGTTCATACTTGACATAGTCACCGTTTTTAGGGCTTTTAGTGGTATAGGGTGGAAAGATCAATAAAAGGTCCATTGTCCAGACAAATGTTCAAAACCTTATGGTGGTTATCCACTGATGATGAGTTCAAGGTTAAATGTGAATTTTTAAAAGTTTAACTGACTTCCCATGCAACTTTTGTAGTAGAAATACCCTTTATCTTTGGCCTAATTTCCAAAGATGAGCCTTCTCTAAGTGTCTCCTTCCAACTTCCCTCCCTTCCTCTTGTGTTTTTTGAAATATTTCAAATATACACCTACAGCATCACTCCCCAGTTTAATCAACTCTGAACATTTGCCACATTTGCATCCGTATAGCTGGGCTTACATAACATTTTAAAGATACAGTAGAACTAAAAGTTTCTTTTATATGCCTCTCCAAGGCTGTCCCCTTGGCTCTTCTTCAGATTTGATCACTATTCTGGTGTACAACTTTAATGGCTTCCATTCCCCCAAAGTTTCTATATGTTAGGTAGGTTATAAAAAAAAAAAAAAAAGTACTAACTATAATATGTTTAAATTTTTGGTATTTAGATCTATTAATTTTAATTTAAATATTAAATTTCTAGTATTTATAACTATATATATTTAAATTTGTAGTATACATATAACTCTGAATACATTTTTACTTAAAGCCATGGTTTAGGGGTTATTCATATTGAATTATACAACACTAGCTTGTTAATTTTAACTGTTCTGTATTATTCCACTGGGTGACTATGCCACAAATTATTAATCCATTTTCCTGAGGAAGAACATTGGTTTTGTTTCTAATTGTGAGTTATGACAGATAATATTGCAGTGAGTATTCCTAGAGGTGTCTCCTATGCACCTGTGTGACATTTTTGGGAGGACAGTGGTTTTAGCAATGGTTGGAGATTGCAATCCCCCTCATCCTCATCTGAGCCTCACCCTTAGAGATTCTTACTCATTTGTGCTGGGCCACTGATCAGGTACTAGTATTAAAGATAAAACAAACAAAAAGCTCCCAAGGCCATTAGAGTGTAGAGTTAATAAGTGAAAATCCATTCTAAACTAAGAGTGTGGTTCCTGGGTCCTGGAACCATATGCATCTTTTCAGATTTGTTGTATTATTGACAGTTGGTTCTCCCTTTAACAATATGTGTGTGCTCCAGTTGAGCTACACCCTCACCAGTGCTTGTATTTGTCTCTATTTTTGTTTAGGTGTGAATTGAATTAGTTGAAAGGGAATACCACATGATTTTTAATTTTGTAGTTCTTAGATAACTAGTGAGATGAGTTTTATTTTATTATACATTTAAATTTCCACTATTGCAAACTTAATGTTTGTTTGTTGTGCTCGTTTTTCAATTGGATTTTTAATTTTCTTGGTGCTTACTCAAATTGAGTTTTTAATATCATCCAAATATTGTTTTTATTAATTACACGTGTTACTGATATTTTCCTCATGTATGTGACTTTTTTCACTTTGTTTATGGTCAATTTTCTTAAACGAAAATATTTTATTTTGATGTAGTTAATTTCACTTATGATTTTCATTATGGCTGATGTTATTTGTGACTTATTTAGAAATTCTTCCCTATTCTGAGGTGATAAAATACATTGTCTTACAATTCTTCTAAAAGCGTGAAATTTTAACTTTTTCCATTTGGATTCTTTTTTTTTTTTTTTTTTTTTTTTTTTTTTAATTTTTTTTTTAACGCTTATTTATTTTTGAGACAGAGAGAGACAGAGCATGAACGGGGGAGGAGCAGAGAGAGAGGGAGACACAGAATCAGAAGCAGGCTCCAGGCTCTGAGCCATCAGCCCAGAGCCCGACGCGGGGCTCGAACTCATGGACCGCAAGATCGTGACCTGAGCTGAAGTCGGACGCTTAACCGACTGAGCCACCCAGGCGCCCCTTCCATTTGGATTCTTAATCCACGTGAATTTATATTTGTGTATGTTAGAAGAATATTATAGTGGCTAAAGTTCAAATGGAGAACAAACACTAGCTAAGTAGGCTGGCTTCCAATGAATTACTACTGGTATAGGGACTACTGGAGGAGAAGCAGACTGCAAGGTAAGTTGTGCTGTATAGCGTTGGTTAGCAAGGTTTGGGATACATCTGTCTTGGCTAGGGCTGCCAAAACAAAATACAATAGATTGGGTGGCTCGAACAACAAAAACTTAGTGTCTCACAGTTATGCAGGCTAGAAGTCCAAGGTACAGGTGTCAGCAGGTTTGGATTCTTCTGAGGTCTTTCTCCATGGCTTGTAGATGGCTTCTTTCTCACTGTGTCATCAACCTCTGTGTGTGCACCTTTGATGTCTCTTTGTACTTCGAATTTTCTTCTTACAAAAATACCTGTCAAATGGGATTGGGGCCCACCCTAACAGCCTCATTTTAACTTAATCCGCTCTTTAAAGGCCCTATCCCCCAATGCAGTCACATTCTGAGGTACTGGGGATTGGGCTTCAACATATAAACTTGTGGACGAGGGAGTCATGTTTCAGTCCCAGACAGGATATATTGAGTTTGCTTTACCCATGGAATTAGGCAACCATCATGGTAACGATAGGCTCTCAGAGAGTAGAAGCAGAAATTGCCAGGTTTCTGGAGAATTTGATCTGGAATTGAAACAGTTCCACTTCTGCTTCATTCCATTGGTCAGTGTAAATCACAGGGCCAGCATAAATTCTAGCAGAAAGGAAAGAGATGCCACCTAGAAGAACAGAGAGAATTCTCTGGCCATGAATGCAGACACTTTACTGTAGAGACTGAGAAAATGGTCACAGATGTAAGATGAGAACAGAGAGCTCATTCTCAGATTCCAAGGAAGGACAGTGATTTGAGAGACAAGCAATTCAAAGCTGTAAACATGGCAGAATGATGAAACAGGGAATGAAACAGAGGGAAGCCTCTGGATTTGGCCGAACTATGAGATTTTTGGGCCACAGAAGGTCAGGAATTGGCAGTTAAGGATTTAAATGCAGTAGAAACAGAAGGACTAAAACAGTGGGCAAAGAGCTCAGCTTCACACTATTAAGTAAAATGAAAGGAAGAAGAGAGGAAGTAGCAGATGCAAGGAAACAGGCTTCTCTGAGTAGTATGGAAATGAAAACAGGGGGTAATTATAGATAACTCCATCTCAGGGACACATACAAAAGTTGCTGCAAGACCCGGCACCTGCCTTTCATTCAGATTGTATTTGATGAGACCTCTTTCCTAAGATGATGTGACTATCATATGAGATAAGGGCTGGCCGCATTTTGGAAGATACTGAGAGGCAATTTCTCCACTGAAGATTTCTTGCACTAAATAGAAGATAACTTGCAGACAGAGCTTATGTTCTTGTGGTGTCTTTTGGTTGGGTTGATTGCTTTCAGATGGGGAACTCAGCTCACCAAATATTACAGGAGTGTCTGTCTCTGGCAGGGAACAGTAAACTAGTGTTCATGAGGCAAATATCATGAACTGCTGCCTATCATTGTAAATAAATTTTATTTGAACATAGCCACACTTGTTGGTTTATGTATTGTCTGTGGCTTTCCTGCTATATTGGCAGAGTTGACTAGTTGAGACAGAGACTGTACAACTCAGAACACCTAAACATTTATTATCTTGCCCTTTTCAGAAAAAGGTTTTCAAGCCCTGATCTATATAATATTGAGAACTCTCTCTAAAGCTTTGTCATTTAGCAAGCAGCTAAGGAACCCTATGGTGATGAATTAGGAAAAAGCCTTGGCAATTGCCAAGCCACTGCTGAAGGTCTTAGAGACTATGTAGGAGAAGAAAAGTCAGTCTAAATGGCAGTCCCCTGCTGGGCTGCCAGATTCATCAAATAAAAATACAGAATACCCCAGTTGCAATTGAATATTAGGTTAAAAATAATTTAAAAAGTTTTTTTTAATGTTTACTTATTTTTGAGACAGAGAGAGACAGAGCATGAATGGGGGAGGGTCAGAGAGAGGGAGACACAGAATCTGAAGCAGGCTCCAGGCTCCAAGCTGTCAACACAGAGCCCGATGCGGGGCTCTAACTCAAGGTGTGTGAGATCATGACCTGAGCCGAAGTCAGATGCTTAACCGACTGAGCCACCCAGGCACCCCCCCCAAAATATAATTTTTAAGTATAAAGATGCCTCAGGCAATATATTGGATATATTTATACTAAAAAGCCTGATTGTTTATCTGATACTAAATGTTAACTGGATGTCTCATATATTCTCCGGCCACCCTAATATCAAGGCAAAAGAGTAGTGCTTAAGAGTGGATTCTGAATACAAACTGCCTGAGTTCAAATTTGCCTACATTGCTCCCTAGCTTAGTGGCTTTTATTTATTTATTTTGGGGGGGGAGGGAGAGGGAGGGAGAGAGACAGAGAGGAAGAGAGAGGGAGAGAGAGACCATAAAGGGGGTGCAGAGAGAAAGAAAGAGAGAATCTTAAACAGGTTCCAGGATCAGCATGGAGCCTGACGCAGGGCTGGATCTCACAACCATGAGACTGTGACCTGAGCTGAAATCAGGGGTCAGGTGTTTAACCCACTGAGCCACCCAGGCGTCCCCTGAGTGACTTTTACTAAGATATTTAGCTCTTTATGCCTCAGACTCCTCACTTGTAATATGAAAATAATAATAGTTTTGACCTCAAAGGATTAAGTGAACTCACATATTCAAAGCATTTAGAATAGTGCCTGTCACAACATACGTCTCCTTACATGTTGACTCTTCTTAATCATGCAGCAAAACAAATCAGAATGAGAAAAGAACTTTGAATCTTGCTGGATACAAATGCTGTGAAGAAATGCCTAAACAGAGGTGGTGCTCAGAGAGACAGGTATCAAAGCAGAAATAGATGGATTTGGTGGCATCTGTTGAGAAGAAATTGGCATGGACTACAGTGTCTCCTTGAAAGGTGCACTTTAAAATTTTTTTTTTTTTAACGTTTATTTATTTTTGGGACAGAGAGAGACAGAGCATGAATGGGGAAGGGGGAGAGAGAGAGGGAGACACAGAATTGGAAGCAGGCTCCAGGCTCTGAGCCTTCAGCCCAGAGCCCGACGCGGGGCTCGAACTCACGAACCGCGAGATCGTGACCTGAGCCGAAGTCGGACGCTCAACCGACTGAGCCACCCAGGCGCCCCGAAAGGTGCACTTTTAAAAACCACACAGCTGATCTCAGATGCAGAGTCCCTTATTCTTAAAGTGTCCTGGGATCCCAGAGTGGCATTATCATTTCAAATCAAAGAAGAAGTCATGCAGTTGTTGCATAACAAGAAATGAGGTAGAACACTTTTTCTTAGTCAACAAAAATCTTAGGCAGCATTACTTTCTCTTATTGGAATGGTCCCAACTATTTACCATCATGGATCTTATTTCAAAGGAGACTCATTTTTTTTTTTTTAAAGTTTTATCTTATTTATTTTGGGAAACAGAGAGAGCATGTGAGCAGAGGAGGGGCAGAGATGGAGAGAGAGAATCCCAAGCAAGCTCCATGCTCAGTGCAGAGCCTGATGCAAGGCTCAGACCCACAAAGCCATGAGATCATGATTTAATCTGGAATTCAGAGTTGGATGCTTCACCGACTGAGCCACACAGGAGCACCCAAAGGGACTATTTCTTAAATTCCTTGAAATGGAATGTGCTCTAGAAAAGCAAAACGATTCGTGGTTGTATTCCTGAGTCAAATAATATCTACTAACAAAGGAGTTTTTTGTTTTATTTTTAATTAAAAAAAAGCTTTTTTTAATGTTTATTTTTGAGAGAGAGAGAGAGACAGCACATGAGCTGGGAAGGAGAGGGAGACACAGAATCCGGAGCAGCTCCAGGCTTTGAGCTGTCAGTACAGAGTCTGATGTGTGGGGCTCAAACCCACAGACCACAAGATCATGACCTGAGACAAAGTCAGACACTCAACCGACTGAGCCACTCAGGCTCCCCCAAAGGAGTTTTTGTAATTGCAAAAATTAGCTTCTGTTTTATACTTACCACTGATTTGCCATGATGCCTTTAAATCTAGGGCCTCATGGGATAATTCAGAAAGTGACAGAGACGTGGAAACTGAGACTAAAAGTAACCTTGCCCCAAATAGTGAAGCTCATTTTGGAACATGGTGAGACTTTTCTTTTGGTTAGCTGTGACAGAGAAGATCAGGTTTTAAAAAGGTCTTGCTTTGTTAGGGTGCAAAACAGACCTAGTTCAAAAGGTGTTTTTAAGTATAGCTCTTTTTTTCTAGGATTACAACTTAGGTTCTCCTGTAAGCCAAGGATTTTATTTAAAATCGTTATCAAAAATTAGTTGTTTCCTTATCAGTTATCTACCTTTAACCCCCATTCATCTTTCTAATACTATGTTATTCACATGAATAGAGCTCATTGTACAATGTTGTCTGTACCTTTGCTATTTCAACAGGAGTCTTAAATAATACTATCTAGTGACCAGTTGTTGGGAATAGAGGTGCCAACTTAGACTTGGTATGGATTCCTTGTGCTTAAGCCAATATAAGACGTTGATTTGTGCTCTGACAATAACAAATGAACTTATGGAAATACTGGGGGGGGGTGTGCAATAGATACACCGAATGAATGGTCCAGGAATAATGCAGCACACTTTAAATTACAGACCATTTCAGAAATGATGATGAGGGAAAATATTTTACAGATATTTTTCCGGGGGATTCATTAGGGGTTTTAAGTGATCAGGAGTTTAGATTTATGTGCTACTGAGTCAGTACCAATAAATTATCCATCCATCCATCCATCCATAAGGGAGGAATAAAGTAAATGAATAATATGAAAAATATTGTAGGGAATGCAAAATCGTGCAAAGATATGTCTCCAAGCCAACACAATTTGGTTTGATACATGATCCTTTTATTTTACAGTTTTAAAATGCATCTCACAGGCAAAACCATTCTTTACTTCTCTCCTTGGGGAAATATGCAAAGACATGCAGTTCCACACAGGTCTGCCCCACTGGAAGGTTTTTATTTCAATGCTATCAACTTCTATTCTCTCCAATCATTTTTCTTTTATTCTCAGTATCCATTGTTTCCAGTAATTCACTTGAGCGATCTGAGCACCACTGAGAGCAGCTGTGAGAAACCTCTCTGCCTGCCTACTTTGTTGAGAAAGGCTTTTTGTGAGGGAGGTTCTTTCTGAGTCTATAGACAATTAATAAATAAAGAGACTGAAATTAAATTATCATTATCTCAAAATCACACTGATAAGAAAATACAGTTCTATTTTTTGCTGTACAGAGACGATTTTAAATTGTATCTGCCAACATTGATCCCCACGACTTTGTGTGGTAACGGTGTTTACTCTTGTCCAAACTGGAGGAGCACAGACGGGTCATCAGGGCAAGATTCCTTCCATACTAACCACCTACCTTCTCCTCGGCCAGTATCCTGTGGTGACCTTATTTTAAATTTCTTCGTCAAGGGTTGCTCTATCGTGTAGTAATATGGTAAATACAAGAAATGTGTGTAAGTTCATAGGGGAAAAAAAAAACCACCAAGTTGTATGGTTCGTTTGGTTGTCTAAGCAGTTACATCCGAAATGTATTAATGACATCTCTTCGATTGCTATTATCTTGATCATGATGGTTAGTATTATAATCCTCGTCACTATCATTGATGATAATATTTTATTACTTTTAAAGCTCTAAGTATATGAAATCACGGCTATAGATTTACTTAATCCAGTTATCCTAAATAAGTCAAATCTCTTTTTTTTTTTAAATTTAATCAGGGTGAGCAGATCAGTCTGATCATTCATAAATAGGCAAACTAACCTATGCCTTATCATTCTCTTGCTCTTGGAATACCATTCAGTTGGTTTCAGCTGACCAATGTCAAAATCATTGCAAAACGTAGTGACCTAAGATCTTTTTTACTTATCAGTTATGTGTGTAAATTATTTTAGACTAAACAGTAGGCCTCTGGTTTCGTGAAGTTGGAAGGGATTCTGTGTATTACGCAGTCTATCACTTAACAGTTTGTGAGGATGGCTTTGTTTCATGGAAGTTGTCAAAGTACCGACTAGTCTAGGATTATTTTATATCCAGTAACTGCTTTAGCCAGTTGCATCAATAATTACTGATATCAAAATTGAAAACACTGATGTCATTACTGGTGTAATAATAATAATAACAGCTCTCTTTTTCTTTTTTAAAATGTTTGTTTTGTAACTAGAATGTGCCAGGCTGCAGGATAACTTATTTTTTTCAACACTATACTAATTCATTTGGGGAACTGGCTCTCTTAGACACCTTGCCTACAGATGGCTCTTTTAGAGAGTATATAACATCAGTTCAGAGTGGTGAACAGAAATAATATTATAATGATTCATTCACATAACCAGAACTCTTAGAAACATTTTTACACAGTTGTCCTTAGAGAGTATATGATATGCCAGGCTAACTTAAAAAAAAAAAAAAAAAAAGATCTTAATTATTTTAACAACTCTGCAAGTTGATAGAATTATTATCATTGTGTTGATGAGCAAATTGAGACACAGGAAGGTTAAATATCTCAGAGAAAACCAATCTTACTTCCACTCCTGGAAATATTGGCTTTTTCACCTTCCCACTAAAAATAACTAGAAACCCTGGGTGTTATATATCAAACAGTATAAGAAGTCTTTGTATGGTGGAGAGAAGAAGGAAGAGCACTGTCAACTTTGAAATCCAAGAACCACCATGGTGGTGAGTGTCCTGAATTTTTTGTTGGCTGATACATCCAGATAGGAATGAAGATGTAGGCAACTGGTAAATGCCAACAGGCACAGACAAAAATTGCCCAAATAAAAACCTGTGTTTGCAAGTCAGAGAACCAAGAAAGGGGCAGCCTACAAGTTAGAAAAATTTTACACAATAGCTACTCTACTACATTTGAACACCACAGGAAAAACAAAATGAAACAAACAAAAAGCATGGCCCTCCTCCACTCATGCTAGTAAAGGCCAATTTGAGAAGCCTAGATCTCAACCTTTGTCCGGCTGTAATGGAGTGCTTCCACTTTCACACTAAGGTTAGTGTCAGAGAATGCTGACTAGTGAGACAGACTTTCATCTCCATGGGGTAACAAAGAGACAGCCTTTCTCTTACCATGGGGGTGGTGTGAGAGAAGGCCCAGTGGAGAGTCAGGACTTATACCACCACACTGCAATAATAAGGCCCTGTGGTGACAGTGAAGGCCGTATGGGGAACAGTTGATGAGGCCTTTCTATCTGTGCCAGCCAGGGAGGTTGGTGGACACCCTGTGGGAGCTAGAATTCTTATTCCCACCCAATAGTAATGAGGAATCCTCCCCCTGACTCTCAACAGAGGCCAAATGGGGAATCCAGACTTCTACTCCCCTGGGCAGTAATGAAGTGGTAACCCATATATCCTACCATGATTTCTACAAAGTTGTATCTTCCACATTTTTTGGCTTTTAAATTTAGGAGTTACAGGATGGTGTGTACCATATACTTGAAACAATGCTGTCTAAATCAGAGTATGGTCACCCTGGGGTATGTATGACATGATTTATTGGGATGTCAAATTAAAATATTAGAGCTTCTATTAAAACTTGGTTATCTCCTCCTTTTAAATGACTGTTTATATTTAAATTAAATATGATATTTATAATAGTACATGTATATAATTAATATATAAAAACACATACACTGGGGATGTACGCTCAGGTTTTTTTTGTGTGTGTGTTTTTTTGTTTTTTTTTTTGTTTTTTTTTTTACTGATTGGATACATCATATCTGGGGAAAAACATTTTAAACAATATTTAAAATGTTTTCTGACCTGAGGATTGAACGCTGTAAAAATGGGTTGATGTCTTGAGAACAGGTACTCAGAAGAGTGGTCAAAAGGAAGATTTGGGAGGTTCGGGAGATAAATGTTTTTGTGTTTGATTACTCTGACTGGATATAGGGACATACCTAGATAATCATATACTTTCCCCTATATAATGTCATCGTTCCAACAGACTTTAAAATATAATTATTTTAAGCCCTCAGGTAGAGAAGAACAACACAGGCATGTTGAGAATTTGCCTATCCGAGGTTAAGTCAGGCAGGTTGAGGTGTTAGGGAGCAGGATTGGACAGGGTTTGCTGTAGTCTCTAAAGTAGACATCTAACAGGATATGATATACCATATAATAGCGCTTCTAAAATTCTGGCAGTTTGATTGATTCAATCAATACATAATATCTCTGAGCCTCGAGGGAATCACACTTGAATGAAATTTAATCAGTGCTATTAACTCATCCAAAGACGGAATGGCTCTGATGGAGAAAAGTGGAAAGCCTAGAAAATTGAGACTGAGAATGTGAAGATCTACTTGATTTTTTAGTAACTGCTCCATTAAGGGAGATTCTAGATTTGGGAGATAAAGACACACTTGTTAGTTTAGCTTTATTAAAAACTGAATGTATGAAACACTACCACTACCCTACTTCCTTGGATGTTCCATTTCATACTTACCAAGCAACTTTGTGCTGAAAAAATATGGGTTCTTAAATATCTTGCTAACTAACAGCTCAAAATGGTTGATCACTACTGTGTGTCAGACACCGTTCTGGGTGCTTTATATGTATTAGTTCAATTAATTTTTATAACAGCACTCTGGAGTGGAAACTGTTATTGGCCCCATTGTACAAATAAAGGAACTTGGTTCCACAGAGGCTAAGAAACGTGCTCAATTGTTAAATTGTTAGTAAGCGGTAGAGCTGGGATTCATTCCGGTGTCAGAGCTGGAATGGTCAGAACTTCAAGTCTGAGTTCTTAATCATTCTGAAACATGGACTTGTTGAATCTGGAACAAGGGAAGCCTTGGAAAGGAATGTAGGTACTTAATTACTGAAATAATGTGACTGCTGTGGTAAATTAATGAATGGTCATTGAGCTGTTTGATCAGAAGTACATAGATCAGTCTTGTGTAAAGTCAGTTAGCAGGGCTTCATTGTGGAGAGACTGCACTCTGTAGTTTACTAAGGACTCCTGGTTTTTGGACTCCAAGGGGATTACCACTACAAGCCTCTGGTGAGTTAATCACCAGGATCATCCCTTCAGCAATCCAGCCTCTCCACTAGGGAGCTTCATTAAAAATTCTGATGCAGGGCACCCGGGTGGCTTACTCAGTTGTGTGTCCAACTCTTGACTCTTGGTTTCTGCTCAGGTCATGATCTCACGGTTGTGGAATCAAGCCCCACAACTGTGCTGTGTGCTGCTAGCACATGCTCTTGATTAAAATAAGTAAATAAACTTAAAAAAAAAATGCTGATGCAAGTGTGTCCTGTAAGTATGGCTTCTATAGGAGATAATTTGGGATTTTTCAAAGACTTCAGTGCAGTCTTCTTTTATGTGAACTCCTATGTCTCCTCGTTCATTGTGACTTCTCCAATCTGATTTACTGTTTCTGAGAACTCTTTATCTCCTAAATTGATAAAGTTATTCATAGAGTAATATTGTAAAGAACAGCTGTAGGGTTTTTTTTTTTTTGTTATGCTTTGTCCATTTGTAGGACTCAAAAATATTTTGAAAAGTAAAGTTGATTATTTAGTAAACTCCCAGTTGTGTTGGGCCAGTTCTTCTTTCTAGGAAATGACTCCTGAGAGTTGGCTTGTGTCAATTCTTACAAGGCAGAAACATCTGTTAAACTATTTTCTTCTTGGCATTTACAAAAATAGCTTTAAAGTTGTCGTTATTGTAGTTTTAAAAGTAGCATATTTTCATTTTAGTCTCTTCTTTCTCCAAAACTTCTGTCAGGCGATCCAGCACCAGGGACTAAAGCAGTGCTTTTTGTAGCTCTCTGGGCTTCCTTCTGTCTGAGATGATCATATGAGGGCCTGGGCTCATCCATAGGCACATCTATTAAAACAACTAAATCTAACTAATCGGGGCTGAAACCTCACTAGTTTCCTTCACTTCCATGTAGCCCTCCATGTATCCTCTTTAACACTTACCTAGAAAGTTCTCACATTGAACACAGCTCAGTCCGGCAAGCTTTCCTTGATACTTGCTCCTGTCTATGTATTTTTAATAATTTCTTTCCTGACTATTCTGGTAATTGACATTGGCCTTCCTATACTGCCTTATCATGGAGACCAAGAAATCTGCTCTCCTAGTTCTGGCTACTCCCACTAATTGCTTTTGGGCGCCAAAGTGACTGCTTTTCTGTCTGTTGTATTATTAAAGGATTAATTTCCCACTGCCTTCCTGTACCCAACACAGTTGACACAGTGGGATTTTTTCTTTTTTTAAAGAGTGAAGGGTAAAAATACATTCATACCTAAAAGTTTCTAATTCTAAAAAAAAATAGTGAAGAAAAGAAGGAAGATGGAGGGAAGAAGAAATAAATCAGTTGATATCAGAAATTAAACTGTTTTCCAAATGATGCTGTCTTGTGCTCACTTTGGCAGTACGTATACTAAAATTGGAACGATACAGAGATTAGCATAACCCCTGTGCAAGGATGACCTATAAGTTTAGGAAGCGTTTCAAATGTTTCTCTCTCTTCTCTATATAATATAGTGAAAGGCTAGTTACTATTTCCTATCAAGGAGAATAGAAATAATTAAATTAATAATATTCTGTTTCGTTTTCGAATTGATTTTTATTGATGGATAATTATAAGATGTAATATATTAATAATAGAGTGGTTCTGGAGGTATTGACCATATATGTACTAATGTGACAAATAAATAAAATATAATCATAGAGACTAAAACATTTATATAGAGACAACACGGGCTTAAATTAGTGGTGGCATCTTAGTTGAAATAAATGGCAAACCTCAATGTTAGAAGGTTCGCCTGACCCTAATTTATGAATTTGTTGTTTGGTTCCTTTTGTTGCATCATGATTTTATATGAAATTGCAGATAGAAAGGTAGAGTAATATGGTCTTATAGTATCACTTTTTTTGTCCAGAAGCTGGAGGCAATTTTAGGATAATAAAAACTTCATCTTTATACTTCAAGTGGGCAAGATGAGGATGGGTAGAATTTTTTTTTTCTTTTTCTAGAAATGAGTAAAGTAGAACTACTCTGTGGGTTTCCAAAGTCTGAATACCACTGTTGGAAATTTCTATTCTTTAAAACATAATTTTCATTATTAAAAATTGCTATGATTTGAAAGCCCAAGTGTGGCAAAAAAGAATATAGTTGGTGACAGAAAATTTATTAAGGCATGTATGATGGCAAATGTGTAGGAGACAGGTTTATAGGAACTGAGTGAGTTAAAGGTCAGGTTGCTGAAGAGTTCTCTACATTCATTCTTCAGCTCTTGGATTCATTGCAACATAAAATAAGTCTTCAAAGTTTGCTCCCTTCCTTGTACCCTGTTGACCTTCCAGGGACTTCTAAAGTGATGTTAAATCCAGATCTACCTTCTCAGGGCAATAGTCTCATCCAGAAGTTGGCTTTCTCCCATTTGTTCTCTAAAGAGCAAAAATCCTTATTTATTTTAAATGCAGCTGTTAAGGGCTACTGGTCCCATTGTAAATTTTCTGATAAATTTATGTGGAGTCTATTTCATAGAGATCCATGTTATCTTATGAGGAACACGTTCCTAACACAAATGATTCACTATCTAGTGCTGAAATGTCAGACATCTGTTGCAGATTGATGGGAAAACTTGGGAATGTGAGAGCTTTGGGCATTTTAAATCAAACAAATAACCTCCTGGGACTTACTTTAGACATGCTTCCTAAACTGACCATCTGAAACTGTATACTGGTTGTAGAAAATGATACTGAGCTGAATCATATTCAGGACTGCGGAAGGTTATCACATTAATCATTCAAAGTGAATCATGCCTCCTGTTACTTATGTCCCTATATAGTCTTCTTCTGTGGTCACTATGGGCTTGCTCATGTGACTTGATTTGGCCAGTGGTTGGTCAACAATTAGGAATACAAATATGAACGTGTGCTTGCACATGGTGGTTTCTCTCTTGAATCCCAGGTTGCCCAAGACAGTCTGCTTTATAAGCCAGGTAGAGGAAAACCAAGGCACTCTGTTCATTACCACCAGCCAATTGCCAGCATGTGGCCCTATGGGGTCAGCCAGCCTCCAGCTGACTTGCCAACTGATTGCATCTGCATGAATAAATCAAATCAACATTGCATGAAGGAAAGACAACCTTCTCCAGTTGAGTTTTGCCTAAATTACCTGTCCAAACATTTGTAAAAAGATAAATCGTTCTTGCTTTAAACCAGTAAGTTACGGAGTGGTTTGTTTCTTAGCTCTTAGATAACCAATATTTATCTGCTAGAAACTGCATTGGCAATTTACCCCAAACTGGGTAACTTCTTCTCATTATCCGTAGAAAGATGGGTAAATTACATTCTCTGAGAATCAGTTGGCTAATAAAAAAAAAAAAAAGGAATAATATTAGTATCTTTCTGTGTGTGTGTGTGTGTATGTGTATGTATGTATGTGTGTATATGTGTGTGTATATATATGTGTATCTATATCTATATCTATATCTATATCTATATCTATATATATATAAAATTATAGAGACCATTTAGTTCATTCCTTTTCCAGCTGCAGAGACAGATATTTGTGGGATTAAATGGCTTACTCAAAGTCACAAAAAATTACTAGTTGGTAGAAATTGAATTAGCTTTCTGTTACATAAGTAATAAACACTTAAGTCTTAAATGATATGTGATAAGAGGATGGTCATTTGCATTAAAAAAAAAAAAAAGCAGAAACATAAAATACCCAGGATTGAACCTGACACAAAGGAACAAGACTAACAACAGGATTTACTGGAGGATGTAAAAGAAGACTGGAATAAGCGGCCAGGCCTACCAGTTTCCGCAAAAGATGTGATACTGTTCAGATGGCAATTATTTCCAAACCCATACACTGAATTTCAATCAACACTCTACATTTTTGTTGTTGTTAGAACCCAAAACGTTGATGCTGCAGTTCATCTGAAAGAATAATGAATGCAAAAGGCCAAGAACTACACTTAGAAAATAGAACAAGAAATTTATGAAAAAGGTACAAACGTTGGAAAAATAAGCTATGAAACTATTGTAATTGAGGTAGTACAGTTCTGGCATCCTTACCCTTAGATAACATTCCTGCTTTCTATTCTATTGTGGAAAAATAGAAACAATTAGAAAAGAATTTCCATTTGTTTTTTGAACTACATTTGTCAACCTGTCTACATCTGTATCTAGATTCTTTGTCTCTTCTCCTATCACCACGAATAAACAGTTC
Organism: Panthera tigris; assembly: GCF_018350195.1. Lineage (NCBI taxonomy): Eukaryota > Metazoa > Chordata > Mammalia > Carnivora > Felidae > Panthera > Panthera tigris. Next base: position 92,596,008 of record NC_056661.1, on the reverse strand, counting down.
ATCCAGTTGGTATCCAATACGAACCCCTTTATTTTATAGTGGCTCCTCTCTCCTTTAGCCTGTTAGACTTTCTTTAACAAGAGTCTCTTCTCTTGCAGTATCAACATTTCCTGCTCCACTGGATTATCTACCAGTACACTACTGTGCTGTTATTTCTTGGTTTAAAAAGAGGGAGGAAAAAGGTCTACCTTGACCCCTTATTCTCTTCCAGGTTTTATTCTATTTTTCTTTCAGCAAAACACCTCTTAAATTTCTGCCATCAGTCATTTCACTTTTCTTCTCATTTTCTCTGGAAATCATTGCAGTCTTTGGTGTGCGCCACTTTAGCGAAATCGCTCTTGTCAAATGCATGTGGGACTTCTGTTGGGAAAGATGGTGTTCAATACTAGGGCTTCAGTTTACTCAGTTTGTCAGCAGCCTTTACCACTGATGATCACTCCTACCTTCTCAAAACATTTTCTTCATCTAGATTTTAGGAAACCATGTTATCTTCATGACCTGCATATGGTCTCATGGCTTTAAACAATAAGTATGCATTCATGAATTTCAAAGCATACCTCCAGACCAGACACCTCATCCAAACTTGACACTCATCCATCCAGTTGTTCAGTGTATGTACTCCATTGGATGTCTAATAGACATCTCCAGCTTAACAAGCTCAAACTGAAGCTCTTGAATTGTGACAGCCAAAACCTATTCATTTCATAGCCCCCTCCATCTAAACAAATGGCAACTACATTCTTCAGGTTGAATAGACCCAACTTGATGATGATATCCTCCATTGTCTTTATTCTTCATATCTGCAAATGCTATTCACTCATAGTTGCAAATGCTTATAAAAACTCCTCTGTCACTATCATCCTCATTCAAATCATCATTTTTTCTCTCCTGGATTATTGCAATAACCCATAACTTGTCTTTCTTCTTAAGCCTTCCACACAGGCAAATTATACCCCAACTAAACTAAAATATCCACACTAAAGGAGTCATCTTACAATCAATATGGCTTATGTCCTTTTTCTTGAGGAAGTAGAAGCAGATGTGGGTTCAAATTCACATTCTACCATTTACAGTATGAGTACATTATCAACATTTTTAGCCATTATTCTTTCTTTTAAGAAATGTGTATGTAATTTGCTCTCTCTACTCCACAGAGATTTAAAGGGCATTAAACAAATACAAAAACACATCTGTGTATGTGAAATTGGTAAAATGTTACCCAAATATAAAATGATAACAAGGGGCGCCTGGGTGGCTCAGTCGGTTAAGCGTCCGACTTCGGCTCAGGTCATGATCTCGCGGTTCGTGAGTTCAAGCCCCACGTTGGGCTCTGTGCTGACAGCTCAGAGCCTGGAGCCTGTTTCAGATTCTGTGTCTCCCTCTCTCTCTCTCTGACCCTCCCCCATTCATGCTCTGTCTCTCTCTGTCTCAAAAATAAACGTTAAAAAAAATTAAAAAAAATAAAATGATAACAAATTGATAGTATAGTTATTATGACAAGCAAATACATGAGTCTACACTGTATGATATTTCAAGTGTCATAAAATATTAATAACTTCAGATTAATATAAACCATAATAACCACTTCATATAATGTACTACACAAAACGGGGAAGGGGAGAAGAGTATAGCCCAGCCACTTGAGATGGACTTGTAAAGATTTATTAAGCCCAGGGAACAATCTGCTGTCTAGCAAATTGGCATTTGAGGGGTGTCACAAATAATGTACTATACTTTACAGTGCACAGGTGTCCAAAGGCTATTACAATCCAAGCATTGCACTAAAATTGTATGAAAGTAATAACATGGTTGCTATGAGAAGGGTACTCAGAAAAGAGCTTTTTAAAAAAGCTATTTAGTACAATCACTGCTGCCTTTCGTCCAATAAAACTATAGCTCAAGAAAAAAAAAAAACCCTGGAGAAATTAAATCCTCTGTTCCCAGTTCAGCCTCTTTAAGTAATAACAACAGGATAAAATAATTATACATCAGAAGGGTGTCTGAAACTCTAGGCTTGTTAGATTCAACCCACATACAAGGGATTGTTGAAAGCTGACCGAGGGCCTGGAAAGTATGGGACCTCCCCATGTCAGCCTACTTTTTGAATGAATTAAATGAATCCTTTACAGTAAGAATTTGGTATGAAATATTTTTTGGTGTACTTAGTTTGGAATATTGTATATGTCTCTAGCAAAGGCTTGGGACCTTTGATGCATGCGTTTTGTTGACCGTGTCCTTGTGTCAGTTCTAGACTGAAATTTTCATTATGTTCAACTGATTATTTAGTTAAAACTTCCCACAAACACGGGTTGAATTCTGAATACAAAGGAAATACTAAAGCTCAAATGCTTTTTCTGTGCTATACTCTTAAATCCAGGATTATACTTTCTATCTTATGAAAGATTGGAGTTTTAAAATGTTACTCAGATACTGAGATACATCGTTTTCTTTATGGGCAGAAGTTGAGTCCATGTACAATAAAGATTATAAAAGGGTATCATAATTATAATTGCCATTCTTATAAACCATTTTAGTCTTTTTCTTTTTTTTTCTTTTCTTTTCTTTTCTTTTTTTTTTCTGTTGTTTCTTTAACCGATTTCCCTATCTGGTAGGAATTAGGCTAGGTATTAGAGCCACAAGGTTGAGCAGGAAAGATGTGGTCCTTGATATGTTCTTACTATATAATGTTCAGATATACAGGCTCTTAGTTTCTGACATCTCCAGACTCTATTTCCCTCCCCTTGTTCTTTTAGATCCTCTTCTTTCTTCGCATGAACTTTTGAGGTCTTGCTCCATTTGAATTCTGTTTCCAGCTCACACTCTTTCATGTGGGGATTGCGTCTAGAGCGGTTTTCAGGCTGTCAGTTGTGAAAGCTCGCAGCATCCTGATGGCTCCAGCCCCTTTCATCATTTCAGTGGGCCCCTTGCAGTTACTCTGGAATCGGAGTTTGAGCTAAGGTCCTCACACCAACTCATCCTTTGCTTGGAGTGTCTCCTGGCTGTTGGAGGTCTTCTTGTTCCCACCTCACTCCCTTTTGCCTCATTCTGCATAGCTGCTGATACCACACACATCTTTTAGGTGCCTTGGTTTATCCACACCTGCTAATATTTGGGGCGAGGGGGTTACAGATACATTTTCACCTCTTTTCCTTATTGATACCTGCTATGAGCTTTGGTTTTTTCCTCTTCTAGTTGGTTTTTCTCTTATTTATGGGGGTTACAGGGAGATTCAAAAACTCTGCCACCACTGACATCCTCCCAGAATTCAAAACATGTAGTTTTGAACTTGTCTGGACAAGTAGAGAATCTCTGGGGATGGAATAAAGCTAAGATTTATACACACGCCAGAAGTTATAACAGCACAGCTGGTCTGCACACAGAACTGGAAACTGTGAATCAGGCAGTTGTTTATCAATATCTGAATGTTTTTATTCTTGGAAAGCTTTCTCTCAGGCTGTTAAATCTATACTCCACTAGCATTCTATGAATATGTACACATACATATAGACTGCAGACAAAAAAGTGTACACATAATATTTTGAAAATGGGAGCCAAACGGGGATGCTACATTACCACCTGTGTCTAATTAAATATTTGTGGTAATTTAATGTAATTAAAAATTAACAACCATTTGGTACAGAGTAATATATCATACTTCCTCCATCAGTTATGTGTTTCAATATGCTCTGTGGTTGATTGTTTTAACTTGGACTTGGTGTTAATAGCTTCTACTGTTGGTTGAATTTTACATTTAACATAACCTCTGCTTGCATCTCTAGGTTCCACCTTGCATCCAGTTAATTCTTTCTTATTGTGAGATCTTAGCTAGAATGTCATTTCCTTAAAAAGCGTTTCCTGACCACTCCACACCCTGACACCATTTACAATCTGTTTCTTCTTTTATTCTTTGTGACAATAATTGGGGTCCCCCCCACTCCCTTTGGTAGCACCTAGGAAGGATCAATGCTTGAATAAACAGCCAAACAGTCCCCTTCTGATCTGCATACTCTGTTTTTTTTTTTTTAATTGTGTGATTTGAGGAATAAGGTGGAGTCAAAACCTTTCCTAAAGATTTTAAGGGTCACATAACACAGAGCTTCCACTACTTCTCGAATGTCTGATGCTCTGTACTATGTGACTTAGTTGATAATTATGTTGTTGGAGTAGGAATCGCCATCCCTAGATTCTCTTGTGAAAGCACAGCCAGAACAGTGTCATGTAACTGGTGTTGGTGGTGGTCTTCTTCTTTTGTCTGCACAATTACTCTTCTACAGTACTAGGAGCCACACTTCTAAATTGTTATATTTACATAACTTGACCACTCTTGCCTTAGGGTTAGACAACTAAACTAAATTGGCACTAAACCAAATTGCCTTAGGGTTAGACAACTAAACCAAATCAGAATTTCTTTGCAGGGACATAAAAACCAGAATCTAGGGGCATGTGAGTGACTCAATCGGTTAAGCGTCCGACTTCAGCTCAGCTCATGATTTCATGGTTCATGGGTTGGAGCCCTGCATCCGGCTCTGTGCTGAGAGCTCAGATCCTGGAGCCTGCTTAGGATTCTGTTTCCCTCTGTCTCTGCCCCTCCCCCACTCATGCTCTGTCTCTCTCTTTCGAGCATAAATAAATATTAAAAAACATCAGGATTGAATATAGCTGTTCTTCTCAACAGAGGATCTGTAAACCTCAGAGATACGGTCAGCCGTGTCCTACCATGTGAACTTGTCATAAAGTAAAGTGGTATTCTGTGAGCTAGAATGATGATGCAGTCTGGTGGACATGAGAGATGGGGAGGTGTTGTGTTTGTGTTTGTGGCCCTGGCTGTAGTTTATTTCCGAGGTCTGACTGGATCTACGTCTTTCAGCTCTCTAAGGAATTTTTGTGTTCTAAAATTACTTTTTCTTTTAGTACAATCCCATTGAGTGGGTTTTTGCTAGTCATAATCTGCAGAGACCTAATAAAAATACTAATTATTAGCTATTGAATAAGCATATGACACAACATTTAAGAGTTATAAATTCCTATTGCTTTCAGTTGAGGAAATGAGCAGTCACTGTGACAAGAGAAGGTTCATTCTCCATACAGCACTTGATTGTGTTAAATAGGGTGTGCAGAACTATTCAGGATTTGTTGTTCACTTGGCAATTGATATCTGAAGGGAACTTGAGATTCATCTAAGCCATATAACCGTGTCTTCAGCATCTTCCGGATGTATCATCCTTCTTAAGTAGAGCTCAGCAAACTTCCTTAATAACAGTTACAGAGCTCATGTGAAGCAGTGACATGAATATAACCTAGACTGTCTGAGACCCAACTGTAAATAATTAATGCTCTCGTTTAATATCCTCCTGGCCTATCATGGCACCACTAAGAGATGGGGGTATGAGGAAAACACTGGGTCTAAATATCAAATTGTTATCTCTGCCTCGGGCGTGGAAACCATCTGGGGCAGGAGATAAACCTAACTCTCTATGCATCTTCAAGGAGCTCTTTTACTCCTGTTGTTATCACAGAAACTCCCTGTGGATGCTTTCTCAAGCCCCAGCCACTGATAGAATGTTTGAACCTAACTCAGTTATTGATTCTGTGATCCAATACCTCCAAAGGTTGATTTTCATACTACATGCTTGAAACATGCTGAATCAGAGTCAAAGACAGGGAAATTTGTTAAATTGTAGTTTATAAAATGAAAGAACAATTTCCCTACTGGTTAGCTCTTCGTTAGCTCTGGTTAGAATCAGAGAGAGAGACAAATACAAAGTTTAGGGCCTTGGCAGGTAGCAGCTACACAGGTAAGTCAGAGCAGACCAACAATATGGTAACTGATTTTCCTCTCTGACTACCAAAAATAGATTGAGGAAGAGGTGCCAAACTAACAGATGTTTTCAGTGTAACTTGGACCCTTCTGCCGATCCAGAATAAATCTCAGCTTCCCGGGATTTATCTTCTACTGTTCATTTGAATTGCTGGAGAATAAAAGCCATACCTTCTTTTAATTTTTTTTGTGAGGTTTTGCTATTATGACATCAATAAAATTAAGGAAATGAAGTGAAAATGAGGAAAGTACTCAGGTTTATAAACTTATTGATAAACTAATTGTAAACAACTAATCAATATGTAAATCAGGAGCATGCCATAGTAATCTGTATCAGGGCATTTGAATTAAGTGACTAGAAAATTCCAAATTAACTTTTTCCAACAATTTCTGATATTTCAGGTATTTTTTTGTATGTCCATATGTATGAACAGTCAAATATCTTCATACTATTATGTTATTGTTTCCATTCATTTTCATATTTTAGATTGTATGCCTCCCTTGTTATGTTTAGAGCCATTAGGCATGAAACCTACATGGTTAAAACTGTAATTGCTAAGTTGTTAAGTGTTGTCCATAATTGCTATTACCATGGCTAATGACACCATAGAAACAATGATAATCATAAAAAAAAGAGAAAATTGGACATTTTAAACAGAATAGTGTAGATTAAAACAGGACTAACAGATCTCATGTGGAAAGCCTATATTTAAGTAAGAAATATCCTTTTTTCTTGGACTGAGATTTCCCTTCAAAGGCATTATTTGTTTGTGACTCTCGGTATACACCCAGTGTCTCTACATCATGGCATCAGATTGCTGGAACATAGAGAAAGTTTGTCATAATGAAATGTCATTTCTTCATAAAAGTCTTGGACATTTAAATCTGTAGAAGTAATGAAGCTGATATCATCAAACTATCCCCTACTCTTTAAAATTAAATATTTTTATTGATTTTTGCAAATGTATGCCAAAGTCAGCATTTTATCATAATTTCTTATGGATTTTTTTCTTTCCATGGAAATCTATTAACTCGAAGTCTAAACTTTAAGTGGTTTTTTTTGTTTGTTTTATTTTGTTTGTTTGTTTTTTTACTTTGCTGAAATTTGTGTTATAATGTTAGATTTCTTGCCAGGCAATAATTTTAATCCCTTTTAAGTACATTGTTACTCTTTTTGATTTTGGTGCCAGTTGTTAGAGCAAGATGAGAATTATCACAGCATGTGCAGAATTAGAAAGTATTTTTAGGGATCTCTGTTCAGGGTAGGAGGCAGACATCAACAAGGTAACTGCTATTTCAGATGCAGTGGGAAGTTACTTATCAAATCTGTTTCACCAGCTCTAGCAGCTATGAACCACATGAGTAGGAGAGAGAAACTCTCCTGAGCTTCTGTTTGTCCATGTGGAAAACATGGAAAATAAAGAGCCCTGGGAACCCTATCACTCAAACAATGTAAGGGGAAAATAGAATAATTTATATAGGAGTGCCTGGGTGGCTCAGTTGGTTAAACATCCTGCTTTTTGGCTCAGGTCATGATCTCATGGTTCATGAGATCTAGCCCTGAGTCTGACTCTGTGCTGACAGTGTGGAGCCTGCTTGAGATTCTCTCTCTCTCTCTCTCTCTCTCTCTCTCTCTCTCTCTCTGCCCCTTCCTTGCTTGCATGGCCTCCCTCTCTCTCTCTCAAAATAGATAAACTTAAAGAATCATTTATATAAAGGAGCTTTATAAACTGTCAAAAGCTGACCAAAGGTCAGAGGCTGTCAACTTCCCTGTGAATCTGGTAAATGTTTCTGTTTCTTTGACCTACGTAGGTAGATCAGGGTCTGAGTCCTCCAGGGACATTCTCAAGCTCCATGTAAGAAACTCTGTCTCTGATTTCCTGGGAATGTAGGAGTAGTAAACATGGTTCACTGAATGTCTTTTGGGCACCCAAAGAAAAAAAAATAGCTTAGAGATACGAGCCTTAAATACAACAAATCCTTTACATTACAAATCCTTTATATTTTGTTTTTATACTTAATGAATTTTGGGGTTATTGGGAATTATATAGAGATAATTTTTATTTCTTGACTAAAGATAATAAGAAAACAGCATTTCTCATGGAAAAGGGGAAATAAAAAGTCTTGTCTTTTCATTTTTTTATCCATTCAAGTCTCTGAATTTCATATAGACATTCTAGAATTGAAACAAAAGCATGAGTACTGAAGTAGTTAAATATATGTGTGTTTAATCAAGTTTAAGCACAGCCGCTAACACTGCCCATACATATGTGGGATTTCACTGTTCATATCTGCACATTAAGTATTTTGATGAGACACTGCTAATTTTATGAACTCTATATATGAAATGTAGAAGAAAAGGAGAAGATCTGATATTATCCTAGAGATATGTTACTTGATTAGCAAAATTATTGACAAAAAATAACAGTATTTTGTTTATAATGGTACCTTCCCTCTACATTTCTAAATTATTATTTTTTCCCTTTGAGCCTAGCTTTTTTGATGACCTTCAAGCCTTTGGGGCTGTAATCAAATGAGAGGATTTATTTTTGAATGTTAAGAGTGAAGATGGTCATGGAAATAAAAGCTCTAATTATGATAAGGTTGAATATGGCATATTAGACTACAAAATATTAAATAGAATTTATTAGCTAATAATTCAGTTCTAAGTGCTGCCTTTAGCTCATCACGTCTTTTAGGGCACTACGGGAAGGGGCTGTGCTGGGAGGCTATAAGTCAAGTGCATTTTGTCGGGGCTACTTTGTCACACACTGTATGATGCTCATGTATGAACCTGCTCCCCTCTCTCAAGACTGGCTTGTTTCCATCTGATGTCTTTAGGTCAGACCTGCAGGGCACGGTTCAGGAGAAGAAATAGCCTGGACCTACTATACAGAACAGCTTATTCCATTTTTGTCTTAAGAGATGACTTCTAAGTCTTGCCGGATGATGGTATTCAAACTACTAGCAGAGGAGTCTCCCTCAGAAATGTTATTCCGGGAAGTCTGAGGTGGAATCAGACTGGTGGTATTTACTTGCAAGTCTCTCCGGGCACCAGCAGCTTCTCATCTATAAGAAAGGGACTGTGATAAGCTCAGCCTCATCAACTCTGATATTTAAATTTAGTCCAATATAGACTCTGCAATTAAACATGTCTGAAGTAACAGATATAATTAGACAAGTGGAAAGTAACAGATACAAGGCAGGCCTTGCAGGCAGTGCTGAAAAATAAAAAGCAGTTACCCCCAAGAAGATAACAAAGCAATGTCTTTGGCTTTGTAAATGCTTCTGGAAATGACAAGCCCATTAAATCACCAGATTCACAGATTTTTCTGCAGAGTATATAGACTTGCTTCAATAGAGGATGTACTGACTATTACAGGAAATGCATTGAATCACAGGAAGAGTTTAAAATGAAAGATTCCCTGAAGGCTTTTGTGTTAGTGTGATATGACCATCTGGTAAAGGAAGTAAGTAGAATGATCAAGACTTCTATGTAAATTTGTTAGACTCTGAGTCTCTTTGCTGTCCAAAAGCCCACTTTTCCTATTTCCATGATAAGTGCTGGTAAGTGCAGATATAATCTTAAAGAGATTTCTAAATGACACATTCTTAAAATCAATACTTGGAATACACAGTAACACCTTGATTTGCAAGCACAATTCGTTCTGGAAACATGCTTCTAACCCAAAACGCTTGTATATCAAAGCGAATTTCAAGAACCATTGGCTCATTTGTGATTATGTGATGTTCAGCACGTACTACTCCTATTGCAAGACATCACTCCTTTATCACATTAAAATTTATTAGAAATGTTTGCTGGTCTTGTGGAACACTCGGAGAACACGTTACTCGCAATCCAGTTTCATTGTATTTTTGTGGAACACCTTTTATCTATGGCAGTGAGGTTTTATTATTTCTCATTCATCATGATTTAGTCCTAGACTGGTTTCTTCTGCACATCTATGGCACACGCAGGTTACTGCTTTCCCTTTGTTGTTCTCTCTTCTGAGTATGAGAGGAAAATCATTTTAGTAAGCATGGATGAGATAACAGTATTTCCGAGAGCTGAATGAGAGAAATATCAAAGTTTATAGAGGTTTCAACACAAATTCAGATTTTCTGTTTTTCTAAATCATCTCTGGATTTAGAGATCCTTCCTTAGAATTCTATATTTCTAGCTTCTTAGGTAGCTTGCTTATTTATTTATTTATTTGTTTAGCCTTCATTTTGGGGGACAGGAAAATACCACCACCAATGAAACCAAAAACTGCTTTTGCCTTCCTAACTAGTCAGGTAAATGATGAGAAAACATAACCTAAGGCTGACCTAGAGGTCATTTTCTGAATTAGCTCATGGAAGAGTCTGTATTTATGACCCAAACCCAACCACTGAATGAATTTCCATGTGTGTGTTGTAGAACTAAGCAGAAATTACTCTTTCATCGTCAGTAGAGCAGAAGCAGTAACATCCTTCTGAGTACAAAAGACGGAAACTCTCTTCATTTATTCTCCTGTGGTGCCACCCAATTTGAAATAATTAATTACCTAACTACCCATGTTATATGTGACTACCTGTATATTATGTATACTTTTATAGGAAGAATAACTTTACCAAACATTCAGGAAAATATGGTACCTTGTTTACATTCTGGATGATGAATACCAGCAAAAGTTTTTCTCCTTTTGCGTGCTCTTTTTAGTACTGCCTACAAACATACATAGTTTTTTAAAGAACACATTTATTTTTATACTATTTGATACTTTGCTTTTTATTTTCAGCTTGACCTTAGATCATATGCATATTTTCTTCATTGCTATCTGCATTTCACACTATTTCTATGGCAGCATAATGGGACGTTTTATTTGTATGTAAATAAATCATTTCTGGCTGATGTAACCTTAAGATCAACTCTAGTTCCCTGTTATAGATGATGCCACAAAGGAGATAGGTGCCTGCAATAGGGTACTTGAAGTATATCAGTTTTTATATAGTAGCAGGTTGTGATTCCACATGTTTTGGCTTCTCTGGTGTTCTGGCTCTCTATTCCTGGGCTACAAGCCACCCTCCACTTAATGACATAAGGCTACAACTGTTTTATTATGCACATGGATTTGGTGGTCAGGAACTTGGATAGGACACTGTGAAGATAGAATGATGTTCAGGGCTTCTGCTGGGAAGACTGAAGTGGCTGGGGGTAATCTGAGTGACTGGAGGCCACAATCATCTGGAGGTTTCTTTACTCCCATATCTGGCTGCTGGCCGGTGATGACTCAAAGTCTGGGCTCACCTAGGACCATCTCTCAGAATGTTTACACACAGGCCCTCCACATGACTTGGACTTCTCACAGTGTGGCATGTGTTCTGAACGAGAGTATCGTGCCAGGGAACAGCTGACACAGTGTTCCAAGTGTCCAAGGGGACCAAGATGCTGCAAGGAAACTAAATCATGTGGGGCTTTGTAGGGGACAGGCTTCTTTGGATTTAGCTTTAGAAACCACTGAAATGGAGGGGTGTCTGAGTAGCTCAGTTGGTTGAGCGTCCAACTTCTGCTCAGGTCATGATTCCACAGTTTGTGGGTTTGAGCCCCGTGTTGGGCTCTGTGCTGACAGCTCAGAACCTGGATCCTGCTTGGGATTCTGTTTCCCTCTCTCTCTGCCCCTCCCCCCACTCATGCTCTGTCTCTCTCTTCTTCAAAAATAAGCAAAAACATTAAAAAAAAACAAAAATAAAAAGTTACTGAAGTGGCTTCGATCCAATTCTCTTAACTACAAATAGGTCAGTAGAGCCAGTTGAGATTCAAGGAAATTAGACTCCCTCTCTTAATGGGGCCTGGTAAAGTCACATTACAGAAGAACAAATATGATAGAAGATATTTTTATAGCCACCTTGGCCACACATGTGAGTTACTACAGTATTATTTCTGGGGGGACAAGATTTTAAGTGTATATATTAATTATGTGGTTGAACTGTGGAAACAAAGCTCCATTTGGATCAGAGTGTTTCTACAAACTGCTTTCCCAGCCCAGAGAGATAAATAGCTTTAATGCTGCTCAGTAATCCATTAGCAGAAGGTGATTGCTTCAGTCTTTGTCACTGAAACCTCAGAGACCACTTTTCAGTGGGGCCACAGTGTTTCTGATTCACCTCTTTGTTTTGACTTGGAGCCAGATCTATTCTCAATGTTTAGTTCTTTTTTCCAATTATAAAAGTAAACATGCCCTGAGGCATATGCTTATCATCTCCTCTTTCTATCTGAAAGCTGTTGGCTAGGATTATGCAAAGTACCTGATTTAGTTGATTAAGTAAGTAATCCATTTAGGTTTTCATTCTTGCATGAATTCATGGATACATACATTTATTCCTTTAACAAATGTTTATTGAGTAGTTTTTTGCTAAGTGAAATACATTGTGAATAAAGGTATGATCCCCACTCTCATGGAGCTTAATGGATTTTAGGGCAGAGTAAGAAGAGGTATTAAAAATGCATATCATAGGGGCACCTGGGTGGCTCAGTAAGTTAAGCATCTGACTTCAGCTCAGGTCATGATCTCACAGCTCGTGGGTTCGAGTCCTGTGTCAGGCTCTGTGCTGACAGCTCAGAGCCTGGAGCCTGCTTCAGATTCTGTCTCTGTCTGCCTCTCAGCCCCTCCCTGACTCAGGCTCTGGCTCTCTCTCTATCTCTCTCAAAAATAAACATTGAAAAATTAAAAAAAAATAAATAAAAATGCATATCATAGTACGCATACAACAGCATGTTGTGATGAATGCAGTGAAAGATAATGATGAGAGTGATGTGTGGAAAATGAGGAACCTGTCTGTTCAAGAGGTAGAAGTAAAGCATTTCAGCCAGGAGACAGCATCTGAAAAGGAAATTTATAGTTGAAGAATGGAAGGCAGGGCAGTTTCCCTAGTGCAGTGAGTAAAGGTGACAATAATGCAAAAGCTTTCGTAAGGTGGGCGATGGTCTGGTCCTGCAGGTCAGTTGAATAGTCTGAATTCTATTCTCAGCATGAAGTAAAATGATGAAATGGCCTCAAGGTGACATAATTTAAATTTTTTTTTAATTGAAGTATAAGTTTAATTGAAGTGAAGACATACAATGTTAGGTGTCAGGTGTACAACACAGTGATTGGGCAACTCTGTTAGGCTCTACTCACCATGTGAGCTGCTACTGTCTGACATGTGACATGATCTACCTTAATCCTTCAGAAGAATTATTTGGGTAGAGAATAGTGTGAGGAAGGTTAGAAGGATTCCATAGAGATCAGGAAGGCACCAATTTAACAATTCAGTTGGGAGATAATCCTGGTTGGTAGAGGAAGTAAAGAGCATCGGAGAGCTTTCAGATATATCTTGAAATTTAAGAACATTGGTGATGAATGAGTTGTAGGTGATATGGATAAATTGCTCAGTGGCTCCTTTGGTGGAGCTGTCTATCCTTAAGGACAGGAAAGCCACACAAGGATGAATCATGCTCTGCTGCACATCAGTCAGATGGTAGGTGGCCGGCAGTGACTTGAGGAGGCAGCTCCATAGTGTGGAAAGGAAGATGCCCTGTGGGCTGAAGTTAAAAACTACTGCCACATTCTCAAATACTCCCCAAAGCCCTAAGGATATTATGGTTGGAGGAAATAAAGTACAGGTGAGCAGCAGAAGATAAGGTCCGAGAGATAACAGGGAGCCACTTTGTGTCAAGACTTTGTAAGTCATGGTAAAGACTTAGGATTTCAGTAGGAGTAAGATGGGAAGCCATTGGAGTTTTTTGGTACAGAAAATAGGTACGAGCTCATCATGTTTTAATAGAATTACTCTGAGCTGAAGTGAAATTGTAAAAGAGCAACATCTGGTTTAGGGAGACAGATGAGGAAAATGCATAAATCATGGAGACAGATGATGGTAGCTTGTGCCAAGATGTTGGTCCCGAAGGTGGAAAGCAGCGGTCAAATTCTAGAAAATCTTTGCAAGCCATTTGCTTCAGAAATAAACAGTTTGGTAACCATAATTCCTTGCATTATTCCAGAAAACATAGGTTGAAATGGGATTCTACGTTGTACTGAAACAGCATACCTAGCAGAAGAAGAGTTGTTACATTCCATGGTAATGTGCCAAAGGATGAAGCTAACCCCATGTCCATTTTGGGTATGAAAGTAATTTCTTTATGAAAGCATTGAAAACAAGGAGCTGCAAGTGTTTTCCACTCATGTTGTTTATTTTCCCCTGCAATGCAAATTTCCTATACGTATGTTTCAAAGTAAAATAAATTAATTCTTGGAGACATGCACTGCTATCCTTTAGAGGATAACACAGACCTCAAAGTGTTTTAGATAAGATGCTTAAAAGTTCTATGTGCATATATCTTGTTGGATTATGACTCAAACAAATGAACTTAAAAAAGAAAAAAAATATGATAGAAAAATATAAGCACATAATGAATATTTGATCATTATTAAGGAATTATGGTCATAATTTTAGGTATGATTTGTGATATCATGGTTAAGTTTTTAAAATGTCCTTATCTTTTGCATGTGCATACTGAAAAATTGATTGAAACTGTAGAATGTCTAAGATTTGTTTGAAAACAAGCTGTTAGGTGTATTGTGTATATGTGTGTTGGGAGATGAAATGGATGGGGATATATAAAAAAAAAAAAACAAAAAAACAAGACAGGCCATGAGTTTATAATGGGTAATACTGTAAAGTGTGTTTATAAGGCTTTACTACACTATTTGGTTTACTACACTTTTGGTATTTTGCATATTAAAATGTTTTTAAAGTGAGCTGTTACATTTGTAAAACAAGTGACATGACAAATTGTATGAGACTGGTTGCCTGCCCAGGAGCATCCTATAGTGTGATGATAATCAAAGATGATCAGCTCATAGGTTGGTATGGCTCACAGGTTGAGAAATTAAATTTTCTAAGGCATCTAGAATTAGTTGAACTTATGTGACTGATTCATATTAATCAAGTTCAGAACATGAATTTAAAATTGAAGATAACTTTTATTAGTGATCAGAATTCTTCAGCATTTTACTATATACACCCCCTGCATGTATCAGAATAGAAGGTTATAGAGGTGCAAGGTACTACAGGAAAAAGAAGTGCACCATTTTGAAGGATACATTATCCATGACTTGGTGAGGCCTGGTGAGCCCTCTCTGATCTAATAAAGGACAACTCTCTAGGGATCGGAGGCCAGTGCTTTCTCCAAATTCTTGGTCTGTGCTTGACATATGTACATTATCAAATTCTATGTTTCTCTATCCCATTCTTTTGGACTCTTTGATCATATTCAGCTGCAAAGTCATTAAAGTGATAGTTTTAGACAGATATTCTAATGTACTCACTGACTGTGAGTCAGGAAGCATTCTAGTCCTGTGTCCATCACCATGGTTTTTTTCTCATAGATCTCATTCATGAATTGTTACTTATAATATCATCCTGGGGGTAGTTACCATGACATTTGGTCATATCTTCCGGTTGTCACAGAGAATAGAGAGCCACCGTGTTAGGTACCCTTTCATGTTTACAGATTTTGTAGATGGGGACTGGACATCTTAGGAAGACCATCTATCTACCAAAATAATCCTGGTCCACAGCCCTGCATCTCGATCTAAAATCCTGTCCTTGAATTAAGTATCCAGTTTTTTACTGAATTTATAAAATCTCTATACCTTTATGAAAAACATGCTTCCCAAAGGAAATAGTTGATGTTGTGTTTGTAAAACTGGGTCTTTGGCTATAAACCTCAAGAATGTTAAGGTTATACTATTACTGTTTTCAAGGGTACACATAATTTTCTAGAAATACATTTTACTTTAAAATTCACTATATTAGATATAATTTTTACTATATAATTGAAAGGAAATTGTATACCAACTCTATTTGATATAGAAGTGTTCTAGACAGAGTCACGACGTTCATTCTCCTTTCCAGGTGCCCTTCCTAGATCACTCTTTTGTTATAAGCTTAGTCTAAGACCAAGTACATTACTAGTAACAACCTCACATAGAATAAAATGCACATTTAATAAATGGTAACAATTTGTCTACCTAGCATGTTAGGTGTGCACCATCATTACACATGAATTTTGAGGGAGATGGAAAAAGTAATATAACCTCTTTATAAAATTACAGAAATAATTTAGGAAGAGAAAATACTCAAATTCCCAATCAGTGATAACCATTATTAAAATTTTGCATGAACTTTTCAATGTGTTTTTTCCCCCATGCATCTATTTACATATAGATTGACATACAAATATAGTTACATGTTTTTGAACAAGAGTGACATTTTTTATTTATTGAGGTGAAGTTCATATAATATAAAATTAACCATTGAAGGTGAGCAATGTAATGGCATTTAGTACATTCACAGTGTTATACAAAAAACACTTCTATCTAGTTTCAAAATCCTGGCATTTCCATCACTCCAAAATAAAACCCTATATGCGTCAAGCACATTCTCCCCAGTCCCTTCCCCCCAACCAGCTACTAGCTGTCATTAATATTCATTCTATCCCAAAGAATTCATTTATTGTAGACATTTCATATCAAAGGAATGCTTAGTCCCTAACCTTGTATATCCAGCTTCTTTGACTTAGTATAAAGTTTTCAAGGTTCCTCTACTATATAGCATGTATCAGTATTTGATTTCCTTTTTCAAGGCTGAATAATACTCCATTTCACATATATACTGCATTTGTTTATCCATTAATTCATTGATGGACATTCTGTCTGTTACCACTTTTTTTGGCTATTGTTACTAGTGCTATTATGAATGTATGTACACACATACATGTCTTTGTTTAGCACCTCCTTTCAATTCTTTTGGGCATATAACTAGGACTAGAATTGCTCAGTCATATGGTAACTCTATAATTTTTTGACAAATAGGAGTGGCTTATTTTATACATATGGTTGGGTAATATGCTTTATAAAATATTAAATGTTTTTTGATGACATTCTACAATTACTTAAAAAGTTTCTCAATTTTGGCCATAAGTGGTATGTAGTTTTTATCAGGATTATAATAGAGGAAAATTTTTTTCCTCTTTGTGTAAGCCTGTGTTTCAGAGTAAATCATATGGAACTTAAGTGAAATCTGTCACAGAAAAAAAATCTTTAGAACAAGCATTCAAAGGGGGGGCGGGAAACAAGCATTCAAAGAAATATAACTGTTATCTATTTGTTTAGATAAAAGAGCTGTTGAATGCCACTTCATGAATTGTCAATTTTCATGTACTGAATTGAAAGAATAAATATCAAGTTTTTTTGATAGCTAAACCTTTTTCTTCAAAAACACAACAGAAAAAGAATGGGTCTAAGGTTATAACATTGTACAAAAATACATTTGTCAAATATAAAGTCAGTTGACAAAACTCAAGTTTGTCCCCACAATTAGTATTTGAGCAGCACTAAACCAACTCAAAGAATTTAGAGAACTATGTATTTTTGTGTATGAGAAAGTACTAACAAAATTCTTACTCATTTAAACTATTCAAACATTATTTATATATTCTGTTGCTTTGGGATGCAGAGTTCTAAATATATCTGTCAAGTCCATCTGATCCAATGTATCTTTCAGGGCCCTTGTTTCTTTATTGACCGTGTGTCTAGATGATCTATCCATTTCTGTAAGTGGGGTGTTAAAGTCCCTTGCAATTACCACATTCTTATCAATAAGGTTGCTTATGTTTGTGAGTAATTGTTTTATATATTTGGGGGCTCCGGTATTCGGCGCATAGACATTTATAATTGTTAGCTCTTGCTGATGGATAGACCCTGTAATTATTATATAATGCCCTTCTTCATCTCTTGTTACAGCCTTTAATTAAAGTCTAGTTTGTCTGATATAAGTATGGCTACTCCAGCTTTCTTTTGGCTTCCAGTAGCATGATAAATAGTTCTCCATCCCCTCACTCTCAATCTAAAGGTGTCCTCAGATCTAAAATGAGTCTCTTGTAGACAGCAAATAGATGGGTCTTGTTTTTTTATCCATTCTGATACCCTATGTCTTTTGGTTGGTGCATTTAATCCATTTACATTCAGTGTTATTATAGAAAGATATGGGTTTAGAGTCATTGTGATGTCTGTATGTTTTATGCTTGTAGTGATATCTCTGGTACTTTGTCTCACAGGATCCCCCTTAGGATCTCTTGTAGGGCTGGTTTAGTGGTGACAAATTCCTTCAGTTTTTGTTTGTTTGGGAAGACCTTTATCTCTCCTTCTATTCTAAAGGACAGACTTGCTGGATAAAGGATTCTTGGCTGCATATTTTTTCTGTTTAGCACACTGAAGATACCGTGCCAATCCTTTCTGGCCTGCCAAGTTTCAAAAGCGAGATCAGTCACGAGTCTTATAGGTCTCCCTTTATATGTGAGGGCACGTTTATCCCTTGCTGCTTTCAGAATTTTCTCTTTATCCTTGTATTTTGCCAGTTTCACTATGATATGTCGTGCAGAAGATCGATTCAAGTTACATCTGAAGGGAGTTCTCTGTGCCTCTTGGATTTCACTGCCTTTTTCCTTCCCCAGTTTAGGGAAGTTCTCAGCTATAATTTCTTCAAGTACCCCTTCAGCACCTTTCCCTCTCTCTTCCTCCTCTAGGATACCAATTATGCGTATATTATTTCTTTTTAGTGTATCACTTAGTTCTCTAATTTTCCCCTCATACTCCTGGATTTTTTTATCTCTCTTTTTCTCAGCTTCCTCTTTTCCCATAACTTTATCTTCTAGTTCACCTATTCTCTCCTCTGCCTCTTCAATCCGAGCCGTCGTGGTTTCCCTTTTGTTTTGCATTTCGTTTAAAGCGTTTTTCAGCTCCTCGTGACTGTTCCTTAGTCCCTTGATCTCTGTAGCAAGAGATTCTCTGCTGTCCTCTATACTGTTTTCAAGCCCAGCGATTAATTTTATGACTATTATACTAAATTCACTTTCTGTTATATTATTTAAATCCTTTTTGATCAGTTCATCAGCTGTTGTTATTTCCTGGAGATTCTTCTGAGGGGAATTCTTCCGTTTGGTCATTTTGGATAGTCCCTGGAGTGGTGAGGACCTGCAGGGCACTTCCCCTGTGCTGTGGTGTATAACTGGAGTTGGTGGGCGGGGCCGCAGTCCGACCTGATGTCTGCCCCCAGCCCACTGCTGGGGCCCCAGTCAGACTGGTGTGTGCCTTCTCTTCCCCTCTCCTAGGGGCGGGATTCACTGTGGGGTGGCGTGGCCCATCTGGGCTACTTGCGCACTGCCAGGCTTGTGGTGCTGGGGATCTGGGGTATTAGCTGGGGTGGGTAGGCAAGGTGCATGGGGGCAGGAGGGGCAGGCTTAACTCTCTTCCCCTTAGGTGATCCACTTTAGGAGGGGCCCTGTGGCAGCGGGAGGGAATCAGACCTGGTGCCGGAGGGGTGGCTCTGCAGAAGCACAGCGTGGGGTGTTCCCTGGCAGGAACTGGTTCCCTTTGGGATTTTGGCTGGGGGATGGGCGGGGGAGATGGCGCTGGCGAGGGCCTTTGTTCCCTGCCAAACTGAGCTCTGTCCTCCCGGGGCTCAGCAGCTCTCCCTCCCTTTGTCCTCCAGCCTTCCCACTTTCTGAGCAGAGCTGTTAACATATGACCTCCCAGACGGTAAGTCGCGCTTGCTGTGGGAACACACTCCCTCAGGCCCCTCCGCTTTTGCCAGCCAGACTCGGAGGCTCTGCTTGGCCGGCAGGCTGCCCCTCCGCCCCGGCTCCCTCCCGCCAGTCCGTGGAGCGCGCACCGCCTCGCCACCCTTCCTACCCTCTTCCGTGGGCCTCTCGTCTGTGCTTGGCTCCGGAGACTCCATTCTGCTAATCCTCTGGCGGTTTTCTGGGTTATTTAGGCAGGTGTAGGTGGAATCTAAGTGATCAGCAGGACGTGCGGTGAGCCCAGCGTCCTCCTATGCCGCCATTTTCCTGGACCTGGACACATACTTTCCTAGGCAGTTGAGCTTCATCAGTGATCACAACAGACAAACATGGTCTCCCTCAGAGACTATTTAGAATGTTTACATTTTCCATTCTTTATGTAAATATAATTATTAATATTGATAAGTGCTAAGGATATGGAGTTGGAATTTTCCTAGAAAATAATGCCCTCGACTATTGCAAAAATTGACCTAACTACAAATGTATAACCTGAGAATCACTCAACATTTTGCTTCATTTGAGCTATCAGTAGTAAATCTGAATAATTCATATAAAGGATAATTGTATCATACGATTCATAGCTATTTTGTCCATTTTTTTTTTAAACCTTTAGTCTTTCTCTTCCTATTTCAGAGAATGGCTTGCTATTTCTCAAGTCAGTTTCACTCTTCTTTCAATATTCCTGGACTGTATTTGTCTGCCTCCCTTGCAGTTGAGTTTGGCCATGTGAATGAGTATGTGAGCAAGTGTGATATTGGCAAATGTTCTGTGCACCAATTCAAGCCATGGCCCATGTAAATCTTGAAAGGGAGATCTTGCCTGCTTCTCCCATCATGCTGGCTTGATGCAAATGGGCCCAGTAACCTTGGAAGTCATGTTGAATATAGTCCATTCAAAATATGGAAGGAGGATGAGTGCTTATTTTCCGCTTGGAGGAGAGCCACCTGCTTAATAGGACTACCCATTTTAAACCCCTGTTTAAGACATTTTGTGTATTACAGCAGCTAGAGTTACCTTAACTATTATATTTACCTCTATAAATAGCAAAGGAAGACCAAAATGTCAATGCATTGGGAGGAAAAGAGCTATTTCAGAATGTTGAATTGAATATAAAAATAGTATTGGTTTCTCTAAAAATCTCTTTTCTTAAAAAAATATAATTATAATATATATAATATAATATATATATATATATTTCCACTTCCTCCAAGTGTAGAATGAATTGAGCAAGGTTGCTTCCCTTAGAATGAAAGCTTAAAGAGAGCCAGAGGAATTACGAATTTATTTTTTAAATTTTACTTGATTTTTTTGTTTGTTTAAATTTTTAAAATTTAACTGGACTGCATCTAAAGGAAGATAATGAGGACACAATGAGCAGAAATGACATGAGTGAATTTTCTACGATGTTTTCCCTATTGCACAAAAAAACTCCATCAAAAATAACTAGAAAAATGCAATACTTGTAATCAATGTAACTAAGAATTAGACTATGATTTGAACCTAGTGGCAAGAGGATATAGGCAAGTCTTAAAATGAATAACATTAATTAATAAAAAGAATCATTGGGATGATCAGGGTTTTATGTTTTAATTTTAGTGTCAAAGAGGTTATGGGTCAGTAGAAATTTAAGAAAATTAAGTGGCAAAATTAATGAGTAATATTTTCAAAACTAGGTCATTTTGAGGGGAAAAAATCCTCGGCAATTTAATTTTGCAGTTTTGGATTTTGTAAAGTAGTAATTAATAAAAATAAGTAACTGGGGTTTATAAACACAAAAACTATCCAGGACATTATTTATTAGTGTTTTGATTCTTGGGCATATGGGTATAGTATTTGTTATTGAAAATGTCTGAAAAGTAACCTAAGGGTAATAGTGGACAAGTACAAAGGTTTTCCAGATGGGAGTAAATTGGATTTCAGAAGCTGAGAACAGAAGAGTCTGGTGTTCATCTATGTTACACTTTAGAATGAATTCTTAAGCTAATGGTTTGAGTGTTTTTAGAAAAGAAAATAGTAGCCATTACCTAATGTCTTTAGTAAATTCAAGTCTTGCCAAATCAACCTGCTGTTCTTTTTTAAAGGGTAATTAAACTGACAGTTGAGGAAATTGACAGAGTTTTTTACATCTTAGTGTAAGCCAGGCATCTCACAAATATTGCTTATACACAGGAAAGAATCATATGCCACAAAATATCACCCTTAAGTGCAATTCTAGTCAATTTAGCAGTGGATATGGAAGCAACTACTGCAAAGCTAACTAAAGTTGTTTTTGTTGTTGTTGTTTTTACTTAAGCTTACTTAGGAAAACAAATCCTGTAATGACCTCACATTCAGTGGAAAAATAATCTTTATTTGGTTTGCAAGAGAACATGACCATATACCCATGATTTAATATTATAAATAACATTTTATAAAATGAGTGATTAGTCAGTAATTTGTTTTAATAGTATATTCCAATTTATTTAACTGACAAAATTCACAAGCAGCACACCACAAATTAAGTGCCATTCTGGAAGGTAATATGGTAGAAATACATATGTGTACACACATATGTATATACACATGTATATTTACACACACACACACACACCAGCTTCAGGAATGAGAAAATACATGATTCAGAAATATGCCATGATACATACATGTCTTATCTAACTGGAAAATCATCAGCTAAAATATGCAAAAGATTCTACTACACATTGTAGAAATATCAAACAATCCCAGCCAGTAATCTAATAATAATGATAAAAAATTAACACTGATTTTTTTTTTTTAATTTTTTTTTTCCAACGTTTTTTATTTATTTTTGGGACAGAGAGAGACAGAGCATGAACGGGGGAGGGGCAGAGAGAGAGGGAGACACAGAATCGGAAACAGGCTCCAGGCTCCGAGCCATCAGCCCAGAGCCTGACGCGGGGCTCGAACTCACGGACCGCGAGATCGTGACCTGGCTGAAGTTGGACACTTAACCGACTGCGCCACCCAGGCGCCCCAAAAATTAACAGATTTTAAGTGAGAAAGGAAGAATAATAGCAAATGAAATTTCTGATGATAACTTGGACCAAGAGTGATAATACATAGTTAACAGTGTTCATTTTGAGCATTTCCAAATTTCCAAATAGCTGCACGTGAATTGATCTGGTAATCTGCTGTGCAACAAATCACTTCAAACGTAATGGCATACATGACAGTCATTTTATTATGCTCATGGAGTCTGTCAGGAACTTGGATAGGGCCTGTATTCCTTTCATAAGGCCTCTGTAAGCACTTTTCACAAACGTGGTCATTTAAAAGAGCTGAAAGCTACTCTCTCACAGTTTTGGAGGCCAGAAGTCCACAATGAAGGTTTGTGTAGGGTGGTGGTCTCTCAGAAGACTCTAAAGGGAATCTATCCTTTACTCAGTTTCCAAATGGAAAATCTAGACTTGAAAAGCATAGTAATTGAACTGAAAATTTCACTAGATGAAACCAACAGTAAATGTGAGTTCACAGAAGACAGAACTCATAACCTTGAAGATAGATGAATAGACTTGATCTAAACTGAAGAACAGAGAGAAAAAGACAAAAGGAAAATGAATAGAACCTTAGATGTTCAGATGATATGTGGTGAAATACCTAGTATTCATCTTATGTTAATGAGAGTTCCCGAAGAATAGAGGAGAAAGGAGTAGAAAAGAAGAAATAATGGCCCCAAGGATCCCAAATTTAATGAAAATCATTAAATTAAAAATATAAGACGCTACATTAACCCTGGGTAGAATAAATGCTAACATAACATTGTAGTATCTTCTGGACATTAACTCATTCTTCCCTTTGTAAATACTTAATAGATCTTGAGTTTGACTTGTGTGTGCCATTCAGCCTTAATGTGACACAATTATTTTTTTATTAAAAAAATTTTTTTTAACGCTTATTCATTTTTGAGAGACAGAGACAGAACACAGTAAAGGAGGAGCAGAGAGAGAGGGAGACACAGAATCTAAAGCAGACTCTAGGCTCTGAGCTACCAGCACAGAGCCCGGACATGGGGCTTGAACCCACGAACCGTGAGATCATGACCTGAGCTGAAGTCAGTCGCCTAAATGACTGATTCACCCAGGTGCCTCATCAATGTGAAACAGTTTTTTAAATTATTTTCTTTTATTTAAACCTCAGGGCATTATGATAATTTGGGTTTTCACTTGCAGTAAAATTATTACTTCCCCAAATGGGTGAAAGGGAGCTATGGAATAACTTCCAGTTATGGAATGAATAAATCACGAGGATGAGAGGTACAACATTGGGAAGATAGTCAATAACATTGTAATAGTCTCATATGGTTTCAGATGGTCGCTATGCTTGTGGTGAGCATAGCATAAAGTACAGAATGTTGAATCACTGCTGTATACCTGAAACTTAAGTAACATTGTGGATCAATTACACTTCATTTGAAAAAAGTGAAAATACAAGGAAAAAATTAGTACTTGCCCATTAATTCCATTTCTTTTTTCCTCATTTTTCTAGGGAAGGAATGGGCAGACTCTTCTATGAAGTTCCAGAGAGTAAATATTTTCAGGCTTGTAGTCTATACAGTCTCTTTTGTAACTACTCTATCATTTTTGTGTGAAAACCACCATGGACAATATGTAAACTAATAAGCATAGTGTGTTTCAATACAACTTTTAAAAAAATAGAAAGTGGTCTGGGTTTGACACGTAGGCTGTAGTTGCTGAGCCTTACCTGGGATAATAAAAGATGTGCTCCTTGGGTGGGGGAAAAAAAAAAAAAAGGAGATTTTGGCTCTGAAATTACATGCCCTTATCAGAAAAAAGGATTGTGATCCACGTAATTTTGAAAATGTTTACATTATGCTTTTATATTAGGAAAAGAACACTTTCCTTTTTAAAAGTAAAATGATCAAATTTGAGAAATACTAACCTTAAGGAAGATCTGTACTGGTGAACTACAGGCTAAACTTCTTTTTCAACAGTTAATATCAGTAATTTGGATGAAGTTACAAAAATCTGGATGGAAAATTTAATACACATCTGGATGGAAAAATTTAGCTCAATAGATATCAATGTGAATTTGGTTGACAGAGTTCAATGAAAGTATGTACTTTCAATAGTAATACAAGCATGGGCTTCATCAACTCAAGTACAGCACATATTACCTGGAACAGTGCAATTCAAAATGTGGTCTTTAATGGCTATCCGTCTCCAATAGTTTGCTACTGGTTTATGATGAAATAAAGAAAGCAATTGAAAGAAAGCAATTAACTGAGTAATGTACTTCACTCTTTGACCAAAATGTTTTAATAAAACTTTTGTCCTCAATAGAGAGAGGGATAAAAGCCTACTGGTATTTCACTACAGATAGTATGAGAATTGCTGACCTGAGAGATACTCTGTGGTACTGATTGTATGTGTCTTTGGTGCTTACTCATACCTAAGTTTCTGGTACTTTCAGAGAGGAGAAATTAGGATAATGGACAACCTGGAAATGACATCAGTTGATTAGTGGTAGAATGGAGAGGTAGCAACAGGAGGTCTGATTATTTTGGAATTTGAGGAGTCATCATAGGAAAAAGAGCAAGTGCTTATTATGTGTAGATAGAAGAACCAAAAGGTAGAAATTAGCAGGGGAAACATTTTGACTCAATAGTCAGAAGAAGCCGGATTCTTAGAGTGAAAAATGAGAGTATTCTCCTATAGGATGAAAATACTCTGCAATATTAGAGCTACTCAAATAATTTCTGTTGATAAGTTGAAAGACATTTGGTATAAGACTGATTCTTGGGGTGCCTGGGTGACTAGATTGGTTGAGTTCCGACTTTAACTCAGGTCACGATCTCACAGTTAGTGAGTTCAAGCCGCACATTGGGCTCTGTGCTGACAGCTCAGAACCTGGAATCTGCTTCAGACTCTGTGTCTCCCTCTTTTTCTGCCCCTCACCCACTCTCAGTCTCTCTTAAAAAAATAAAATAAAAGACTGATTCTTAAAAGTTCTTTTCCAAACCAAGATTCTAGGACTCTAAAAATAGGATAAATAATCTAGTTTGGTAGTAGGGTACTAGCTTGTGCTGAATATAATCCTCATTGAAGTCTGGAACTAATAGTGCTGCTGTCTATGTAACTTCAAGACCATACTAATTAAATGGGTAGGTCTTGGGGCGCCTGGGTGGCGCAGTCGGTTAAGCGTCCGACTTCAGCCAGGTCGCGATCTCACGGTCCGTGAGTTCGAGCCCCGCGTCAGGCTCTGGGCTGATGGCTCGGAGCCTGGAGCCTGTTTCCGATTCTGTGTCTCCCTCTCTCTCTGCCCCTCCCCCGTTCATGCTCTGTCTCTCTCTGTCCCAAAAATAAATAAAAAAAAAAATAAAAAAAAAATAAAAATAAATGGGTAGGTCTTACTCTTATGACATGTTTTGGTTCCCTTAGAGGTGTAGAGTTTTGGCTGTCCTATTTAAAAAAAGTCACTCATCCTGATAGGGTATTATGTAATCTCCATACATTTTCTTCCTAAGTCTTTATTTTTGTTAAACAATATGCTTTTGGCCTTGAGCTATCCAGATATTTTTCTCAACATTATATCTCTTACTTCTGCATATGTATTGTAAAAGAATAAGCCAGTCTTGAAACATACTCAGGAACTAACTGTGAATTTGACAGTCACAGGTATAACTGAGATGAAGTGAAATATTATTTTGTATCCTGAAATAACCTCCTCTCTTCTAAACTCTCACAGGAACTTCTTTATACTTTCTGATTCTTTTCTTTTTAAAAAATTTTTCTCATTGCATTATATTTATCATTGTTTTATAATACATACATGCCAGAACTTCATCTTTTCTCTTGTTGGTCTCTCCTGAAATCAAAAGGCCTGCATAATATTTTATTTTCACACAATAGGTAGAAAACAGCCCTCAAATGGTAAAGGCTTCCTCCCTTGCAATTTTTACTATTTTGATACTTGTTGTGATACCAAATAAACAGTGAGTGCTTATTGAGTCATTGCTATGTTGAGTCTTTGTGCTAAACATACTGTTATCTCACTATTTATCCTCAGTCATGACTTAGCTCTGCCTCTAATCTGGGTAAACCTGGTGATTAACTACACTTGCTGTTACTAAAATGAAATTTATTTTTGGTTCATATGTGCCAAAGTAGGGAGTTTGAATTATCTTGACTTGCCCTTAGGGAACCATATATATTTAAGCCATTTGTATATGTCTTATACCTTTAACATACTACCCAGCAGTGATTGTGTCATATTGTTATATTTTCTACCTTTCCTTTTTTTTTTAAAAAGACATTTATTTATTTTTGAGAGACTGAGAGACAGCATGAATGGGGAAGGGGCAGAGAGAGCAAGAGGGAAACACAGAATCTGAGCAGGCTCCAGGCTCTGAACTGTCAGCCCAAAGCCCGATGCGGGGCTTGAACCCATGAACCATGAGATTCATGACCTGAGCTGAAGTTGGATGCTTAACCGACTGAGCCACCCAGGTGCCTTGTTATATTTTCTTAAAAGAATAAAAATCCCTTATACAAGGGTGACTCAATAAACATTTATTTCATGATTTACTAATTTTAGCCTGACATATAGACAGGTGTATACAGTTACCCAAGACTACTAGGGAAGTAGATTAGATGGAGAAACCACCCATTCATGAGTAACTTATAAAGCAGAATAAGGTATATGGAGCAGCAGTGACCCTTTCTAAGAGTGGACCATTAGTAAACAGAGTATTTGTAAGACTGGGGATCCTAGTAAATAATCCTGGGGCTGAGGTGGAAATTGAACTCTGCAATCAGTCTTGTCATGTTCTTGGTGCCTATGCCAAATTTAGAGTGCAGGCTCTCAACTCTCATATGCCTGGGTTTCTGTTCTATTTGAGCTGCTTAATTTTAAGTGACCATAGGCAAGTCATGTAATTTATCTGTTCCTCAGTTTCCTCATTGAGAAAATGGAAACAACAATACCTACCTCAGAATGGTGGTGAGGAGTAACTGAGGTAATCTAGGCTAAGCAGGAAGGAACATAGTATCCAGCACCAAGCAGGCACTCAGTGAATGACACTTCTTTTTCTTCTTTTATAACTGGTTCTGGAATCTGGATTTGGCTCTGGCTCATAGATCCTAATTCTAATATTTATGTTTTATTTTTGACCATATTCTAGCATCTAATTCATGTTCACTTCTTCTCTTGGCTTTTGTTGTTGTTTTGGCTTTGGGCACTCAGTTTCATTGTTATCCATTTCTCAGAACTTAATCTCACATGGTCCTCTCAAGAATGGTGAAAAAATAAACACTAACACAAACACAATGAAACAAAAAAGACCTGACTTTTCTTTAGAGATATATTTAAAAAAAATTTTTTAATGTTTATTTATTTTTGAGAGAGTGCAAGCATGAATGGAGGAAGGGGCAGAAAAAGAGGGAAACACAGAATCCAAAATAGGCTCCAGGCTCTGAGGTGTCAGCACAGAGCCAAAAGTGGGGCTCGAACTCAAGAGCTATGAGACCATGACCTGGGCCGAAGTTGGACACTTAACCGACTGAGCCACCCAGGCCCCTAGGGAGTTACTTTTTAATCACTTGAATATCTGATGAAGTCTGCCTTCTGTATGTATAAATAATATTTGAACAAGACTTATACTAGCTTCCTAAAAGTTTTTGTATTTCTTTTTTACCAGACAAATTTGCTGATCAGAAAATGTTAATAATGGAATATATAGCAATATCTTTACATTTTTGTTTTGTCTCAATATTTTTCTGTTGCAGAAGAGTAATAATAACTTAGCCAGGTGAAACTTGATAGTATGTGAACCTTGGATTTAATATAAATGTAGTTTATGTAGCTAT
The DNA here is from genome assembly GCF_018350195.1 of Panthera tigris. Lineage (NCBI taxonomy): Eukaryota > Metazoa > Chordata > Mammalia > Carnivora > Felidae > Panthera > Panthera tigris. The sequence goes on along the minus strand of NC_056661.1, from coordinate 92,567,684 downwards.
GTAATCATTATAACCTAAAGTTATGGTTTTGTGGACTTGAACTCTGCTTTAGATAAATATTGTATTTTTAAATGAATAATTGTGTAACATATTCAGTAATGTAACAAAATAAGTAACCTGAATATTAAATAAGTTTTCTTTAAGAATTAGGGGATTTTCAAAGTGCTATAAAAACTGGTTAGGTAAGCACATAAATAATTTTAGGTTTTCATAGATTTGATGCATATCCAAAGATTATCTGGATTAAGAAATTAGAATTTCTGTTAGTTATTAGTTTGTTTATTCTTACCACAAGGTTAGCCTCAACTATCAAGAATAGTAAGCCTTTAAGTGTAGTTTGCATTTAAAATCTGAGAATGAAAAAGTATGGTGAGTTAAATTATCAGTAGCATATTTCTATATGTCAAATACCCAGGTAAGAGACTATAGTAAATGAAATATGCATCTGCATTTTTAACTAAGAAACATTTACTAAAGAGCACCTTAATAAAGCTATTTTATTTTTAAGAATTGATCTAATTCAGAGGTTCAACCTCACTGAAGAACTTCCAGGATAAAATCAATACATTGTAAGGACTTACGCCATACTGAATGAACATAGCCCTTCATCACTTTGCTTATGTATTTGTAGTCCACATATTACTGTTAACTTTTATATTCATGGCAGGTGCAGGAGTACAATCTGTCTCTGAAATATTCCTGTGATTATTCAAAAATGACAATTGTCAGGAGGTAAAAATACCAGACTAAATTACTCAATTATCAGTTGGTAATTAGAGCTGGACTTAGCTGAACAGGTGTGGTGTTAGCTGGGCTTCTTTATGCATCTACAGCTGTCTGTGAGATGTAGATCTAAGGTAGCCTCGATTCAATGGCCAACTCCTTGAGGTTAACTCAGACTTGTTTACAGGGAGACACATTTGAACGGCTGCAAGAACACAAGCAGCAAAATAGCACCATTTTTCAAATCTCTGTTTCCACTATGTTATATTCCATTATATTATACTCTATCCTATTGGCCAAAACAAGTCCGATGACCAAGCACCTTAGTCAGCGGGATAAGGCATCAAACAAAAGTGAGGACACAGGAAGGCATGAATAAGTTTGGGGCTATCACTGTAATAATTTATAATGAGGTTTAATGAGGTCATTTACTTTAAATAATCTCTTTACAATAAAATAGTTAAAACACAAAATATAAACATAGTACCTTTTTCAACATGAATTTTATTTCAATTTGAATTTGCTTGATACCACAAATATTTTGTTATTTGGTAACATCCCCCTGTAGCAATAAGCATTTCCTAGTGACACATCTACCTCCACATGGTTGATATGCAGGAAATTCGAATCTTCATCCTTACTTCCCTCCATCCCCACCAACCTTCTTCATTGATCCCTCAAAAATTATATCTGATGTGTTTCTTCTGACATGAAATGAACTTGACGCGATACACTGAACTAAACAAACAAAAAATCAAACCCCTCAAACTTATATCCTCTTTTTTTTTTTTTTTTATTTACAAATGGTTTTGATTGTTTACTGACCAGAAGATTTGGGAAAACCTGAGAGTGAAGATAGAATAAGAATTATAATTCAAGGTGATAATGTCTCTCAAGAAGATTTTTAGACTAAACTGACTATTTGTAGGCTAAATAAATGAATCAGGAGAAGAGAAAAACTTTGTAAGCTTTGTAAGAAAAAAGTATAATTATGGAATGAATTCACAGGGAGTATAGAAATTATTCTTGGAAATAGGACAGGCTTCTTTGTCTTTGGGAGAAAAAGAAGGTAATACAAGTGTAGACTGAAGAACAAGACTTTGCAAGGAGCCAAGTGTGATGCAAAAAGGACATGTTACATTGGAAGGAAATACATTTTTCTTTCTCATGCATCTTAGTAAGATCAGAGGTAGCATCACTTACTTAGATTGAAAGTCCAGTTCATTTCACCTCACCTCACATTATTTGAGCATCTCCTGTGTGACAGGACTCCTAATAGTTGTTACCTGTGATCCAAAGAGGAATAATGCATGATCTCTTTTTTGAAAGATGTTACAATCTAAGTGAAAAACAGTCATGTAAACCCAGTGTAGTGTTCATAGGAGGACTCTCAGAGAATACGCACGTACGCTTGCTTTGAAAGGATATATGGGGGCACCTGGGTGGGTCACTCAGTTAAGTGCCCGACTTCAACTCAGGTCATAATCTCACAGTTCGTTAGTTCAAGCCCCACATCTGTGCTGACAACATAGAGCCCGCTTCAGATTCTCTGTCCCCCTCTCTTTGTGCCCCTCCCCCACTCATTCCCCCCCCCCCCCCAAATAAATAAAAACTTAAAAAACAATAAAAAGATGTATGGACATTGACCATGAAAAAATGGAGACAGAAATTTCAAGCAAAAGAATAATAATTGCCAAATCAACCAAGATGGAAACATTCAGTATTGATAGAAATGTTTCTCAATTGTTTTTAACCTATTATCCCTTTGATGAACATGAAAAATGTTCACAACCCTCTTCCAGAGATGCTGAGTGGCCTCTTACTGATGAAGAGTTATTTTCCTGGTATAAAACCTGGTGTTTCTTAGTGGTAAGACTCTGCCTGAGCACATTGAAGTGCCAATAGGAATAATGTGCAGGTCTTTTCATAAGCAATTCTGTTAGGAAGTGAATGCTGAGGAAACCAGAGGTAGTAGAATATAAGTAGAAAGGGAGTAAAGCTAAGGTTAGCAAGACTCCTATTTTTACCCAGAGGAGCCTTAGATGACTAGAAATGGCTCTGAGGCAGTAAACCAAAGGGCTTAAAATTTTCTGCCAATCAAATTCCAATATAACCTCTAATGAAATACCAATTGATTACAATAAACCAACACATAGGGACTGTGTTCCTCCTTTCTACATGTTTCAAGATACTTTTTACCAATACTCTTTATTTGCCCACAAGGGAAGCCCAACACCATTCACTTGTATTGAACTGATCCTTTGGCTGTCAAACAAAACCTCAGATTTCCAAGTTCATGTTAACTAAATGATTTTAGAAGCTATTTGGGTAATCAATTTAGCCTTCTCTAAAGGCTACCCCTTTTAATGACAATCTCAATAGGGGAATAATGTCATTAAGCCAGTTTCAATTAAACACGTTTATTCATAATATCATAGGTTAAAGTCATTCTTATGTTACTCAAACATTCCATAGTTGTATATTTTTATATTTAACCATCCATTCTTAATGCCTTTGGGTATATTTTATGAAAGGAGTGGACATCTGTACTAAATGGCTCATGAGGCTTACTTGTCACACCTGAGACCCCAAAGGTTACAATATTAAAATTGACATGTGGGTTAGGTTGAGAAATTTTCTTCTGATGGTTTTAATATTAATTTCTTTCACTCTCCTACTTAAAACAACTGTTTTTAAAGTATCTGTATTGAATAGAATAATCAAATTTAAATTTTGATAATTTATCTTAATTTTCACCTACCCAATATTGCTCTACTGTCAGGGAGTAATGTAAAATGTAGTTAGGAGCTTGAACTTTGAAATCAGACAAACCTAGGTTTTGGTTGTGTGAATTCAGGCAGATTTTAAACAATGCCTTAAGCTTGGTGTTCTTTCTTTCTCTCTTCCTTGTTTGTTTTCTTTCTTTCTTTCTTTCTTTCTTTCTTTCTTTCTTTCTTTCTTTCTTTCTTTCTTTCTTTATCTTTTTTTTTTTGTATATGTCCATTCATTTACCTATCCTTATTTATAAAATTGGTAAAATAGTATCTACTTTATCTCTCAAGAAGATTTTTAGATTAAGGAAACAGTATGTTTGTAGGAAAAAGAAATGAATCAGGAGAAGAGTGAGGCTTTGTAAGAAAAAAGAGTATAATTATGGAATTACTTTTGGAGGGTTGCCGTCATGACTTATGAGATCAGGCATAAGAAGTGGTTTTGGTTTTTTGGTGTTGTTTGTTTTGTTTTGGAAAGAATAGACTTTCAGTGAATCCTAGGTATTAAAAATAAAATAATACTGAGCTTTTCTCTTTAGGCAGGCATCTCCTCATTTTGTCCTGAACATATCATGCTCTCTTGATCCCTACTTGTTTGTGTATGGTTGTTCCTTCCACTATAATCCCTTACTTGAGACTCGGTCAAAACCCCACTTATTCCATGAGGATTTGTCCCATCAATGCAGAATACACAAGTTTCTGAAGATAGATCTAAATTTTGGGGGCACTTGGGTGGCTCAGTTGGCTGAACATCCAACTCTTGATGCCAGCTTAGGTCATAATCCACTGACTTGTGAGATTGAGCCCCTCATGAGGCTCTGTGCTGTAGGTGTGGAGCCTGCTTTAGGGTTTCCTCTCTCTCTTTCTCTGCGCCTCCCCTGCTCATATTCTGTCTCTCTTTCTCTCTCATAATAAATAAATATTTTATAAATAAATTTATTTGCTATGCACTCTTTGGTCTTTAATTGGAGTTATGGCCCAGTATTGTTTGTTGATTTGCCCTTATATATGTACTTTTTCTGAAGAGATTTTAAATTCTTAGATAATAAATTACATTAGCAAAAGACAGCAAACATAACAAAAATACTAACAACCAAAATAACTCTCCCCCACAAGATACTTCCAGAATGTACTTCAAGCTTTCAGGCATTTACTAACTGAATATTTGAGTGTCTGTCTTAGGATGTTAGAAATGACCCTCAAATTCAAAGGGGTATTGAATATACCCAAAATGAAATATTGTTTTTCCTTAAAGTTCTTGTCAGCCAAACCTTTTATTGGTGTGGGAAGGTAGGTTTTACATCACAAAGTAAAAGCAAATTTACCCCCAAGCTGGGTGCTGCATTTTGATTTGGGGCCTCCTACAAACTTAACTGTGACGTTAGGACTGATAAAGATGGGCAGGGGCTGGTTTTCTTTCCCTGGCTTGCTTCAGACCTCCTTTTATTATCTTTGGTTGCCTAGCAACAGATACGGTTGTGCTAAGGCCAGAAGATGCCATTCAGGTTCTTCCCTGTGCTGTAATTTTGAGTGTTTATTCATTAACCATATTTCTTTGATGTTCACATAAAGACCCATGCTAGTGGGAAAAATGGGAAAAGAGTTATCTGGCTAATGGAACAGCCACACATTATTTGAGTAACATAGAGTGAGTTTGTTTAAAAAATGTGCTGAGTAAACTTCTTTGATAATTTGAAGAAAAATAATTTGGTGGTGACTTACTATAATTTAAAAAGAAGTGGAAGAGATTTCTCTATAGGTGGCCTCTTTCAAATTGCAGGTTTAAAGGTGTCTGATCACAGTAAGGAACTAATTGCCTGGTCTTAACTAGGCTCACTGCTGTAAAAGATCTTGGAAACATTTCTTCTCCTGGTGTTTGTATCACCTTGAGCTTCATTTTAATGATGCCTTGCTCTTTTTGTATTGAACCTCATATCAACAGAAAATGTGAGCTGTTTTCACTTTTATTTTAAAGAAAAGTTGTGTATAAAAAGTTTGAATATGCTGAAGTTTCTCATTTGTTTTAAAAATTCTGCTGAGAGGTAGATTTGTCTCATTAATTTTTTAACAGTTAATAATACTTTGTGACAGCCACCGTCGCTAATAGCTCTGTAATATTTCCCTTTTTTATCTCAGAAATATAATTACCAGCACCATTGGAGTATTTTTATATAACTGTATTGATGGAGAACCATGAGAAATCGCAAATTTATGTATTCCAAAGTCTAAAATTATTTAAGGCATTTTGTACCATTTTATAACTAATTTTTCCACCTACCCTAACTTTAAATTTAGAATGAATAAAATCAGTTTGAGATGTTTAATATTTTAAAAAGCAACTGACTTCTAATTCAATCCAACGCACCCTACTATATGTTTGTTATGTTTATATGACTAAGCATGGCATTTGAGGTCTTGCGAATATGAAAAAGATATAGTCTTTATTTTCAGGTGATTTATGATTTATGAAGGAGATAACAGACATGCAAGTTAGTATAAAACAAAGTAGAATGTAGTTAAAACAGAAACCTATGCAGATATGAATACATATACTAGGTATATTCAAGAGACAGAAGAATTTAAATTTATCTAGGACAGTGGTTCTCAAACTTCACCCGGGTCCAACCAGCAGCATTGGCATCATTTGAGAACTTTTTAGAAATGCAAATTCTTGGGACTCATCCCAGACTACAAACTCAAAAAGTCAGGAATAGAGTCTGACTGTCTGTTTTCACAAGCCTTCTGGATGACTCTGATGCATGATAAAATTGGAGAACCACTGCTGTGGAGCTCAGTTGTGCAATATGGTAGCCACTAGCTACATGTTGCTATATAATTTAAATTTAAATTAAATAAAATCAGGATTTCACTTCATCAGTTGTATTAGCCTCATTTCAAGTGCTCAGTAAGAATATGGGGCCAACAGCCACCATATTGGACAGAACAGATGTAGAATATTTCCATTATAGTGGACATTTTTATTGGACAGCATTGCTCTACGACATGGAGCCCTTATGGGAGATTATTGAGAAATGAAAGAAAGTAGATTTAACTCAGATTGTAGCAATTTTTAAATGTACCAGTAAGGAATTTGAGCCACATTCTGCTATTTGGAGAGAATGATGAATTCTTACTTTTTTAAGAAAAAGACATAAGAAGCCTGGACTTTGTTTATGGAATATCAGTCTTCCAGTCAGATACCTGATGCTTCATACTGAGTGAAAATGGAGGAAAACAAACACTAGGTAGACTTGTACTGAGACTGTAATAGTGGGAAGGGAAAGAAGAATGTGTGTTTATAAAACATGGAGAATATAGACTCAGCAGAAACTGATTATCTTTGAATAGGAGTTGGTCAGAGAGGTAGAAAGATTGTACAAGATTGGATTTTGAGTGAATAATTGGGACAAGATTAATGCCATTACCTATGACAAGGAAATAGGAACAGCAGTTTATCTGATTATGTGAAAAAAGATGTATTTGCCATGTAACTTTTTTAGTCCCATAGTTTTTATGTTCCTATAGAATTTTTCTGCATTATTCTTATAACACAGTTTCATCCTTTGCTTGCTATCTACTGATTTTTTAGATAAGAACTTTTAATGACAAAAATGAACATTTAACCATAGATGATTCTGAATGTTTTTCAGAAATGAAGGAGAGGGAATAAATTGTATCTGTTGATGAATTTGCTATGATATGTGAAAATAATTTCCTCTTTCCCCCTTTTGCTATAAAATACTATTTCTGAGTAAAAGAGTTGCAAAGAAAAAAACCTGGTTGTAATGCATTCAAGGAAAATTCTAGGTTCCTGAACATTATGGTTGGATTTTGTGGTAAAATTGAAATGATTTTCAATTTTTTGTGAAGTGGAATATTTATTTTTGAAAATAAACAGAGTGCTTAGAGTGTTAGGCATTGTTCTAGTTCTTTCCGATCATACAAATATCCTAGTAGCACATATCCTTACACAATAATATGCTTAAATCCCTGTGGAATTATTTTATTTTCATTTTGAAGATTTAAAAAAAAAAACAGGGGTGCCTGGGTGGCTCAGTTGGTTGGGCGACCGACTTCGGCTCAGGTCACGATCTTGCAGTTTGTGAGTTCGAGCCCCGTGCTGGGCTCTGTGCTGACAGCTCCGAGCCTGGAGCCTACTTCAGATTCTTTGTCTTCCCCTCTCTCTGCCCCTCCGCTGCTCATGCTCTGTGTCTCTCTGTCTCTCAATAATAAATAAATGTTAAAAAAAAATTAAAAAAAAACAATGTTGGCTAATGTCCTGTAAGAACACTTTGTGCATTTTAGATTAGTTCTTTACTGAGATAACTGTCATAATTTTAGGCATCATAGTAAGGTAGAAAAGAATTATTCTGTTGGATGTCCAGCATCCGGTGTTGTCACTTCTAGTATTTTTAGGATGCTAAGTAAAGAGTAAAATTCTATGGGCTAAAATTTTCCCATTTATGTAATAAAGAGTTTGAACTAGATTGCCTTGTTTTTATGTCTTTAAATGGGTCAAAGCATGAAAACATACTTGCTTGCAAATTGTTTATTAGCTGTTACTTATCAAAGAGCATGCCTCTTGGGTGAAAACAAGGCACAGGGCAGTCAAGCTGCTGAGGACTCAAGGAAAATAAGATTTGGGACAGATGATGGAGTTGATAGTGTCAGATTAGACAGTAGCAACTGGAGACTGACTCTGAAGTCTGTGAGACCTGGGGTAATGTTTTAAATAGGGGAATTGCTTTTCTCATGTAAACGTGATTCTCATTGGTAATGGGGGATATGATGGAAATAAAGGGAAATGTTAGATATAGTTGGCAGGAAGTGGAATGAGAAAGGCTTCTGTAAAAATGAACTCTGTTCATATGACTTGGCTGTACTTGGTCTGCCTCTAGTTTCTGTTATTACCATTAAATGCTTATAACTCTGAATCTGTGTGATGTAGAAGTAACCTGGCAGATACATTCATGGGTGAATATCAGATAGGGTAGAAATAGCATTGAGTAGGGAATAAGGAAGTCTTGGTTGGGTGTTAGCTCTTCTAATGCCATGGTGTTGCTTACGTTGACACCTAGTTCTTTGCAACTATCCTCCTGTCAGACTGGACACTTTTAGGTATATCTGAACCACAGTGAGAGCAATCTAAACAGCAGGTGGCTAAATTGTTCTAATTTCCATCCAGCCTACCTAGTTTACCAGTTAGTTGAAATTGGCAGCACCCCAGATCAAAACTCTTTCTGGTAACAAGTAGTCCTTAGGCCACATGGATTTGTGAGCATTCAAAAGGTTGACGTTGACTGTGTCCAAACTAGAAGAAACACTAGGTATGTGTAGCAGTGAGGAGTGATTGATCATTCTGATCAGTTTAATGCCTTTTTTTTTTTTTTTTTTGTCTTATCTCCTGCTCAAGTCCTTTGTCTGCAGCACGAACACTTATTAAATTTCTCTTCAGGTCTTTCCAAATGGGGTTTGCTAATTACAGTTTCTAAGCCTCCTAATTATCATTAACTGCATTTACATAGAGTTGTTTCATATTGACCCAAGGAGGGATGTCTGTTATGCAGAGAACCAGAGGGTGAGACAGGAATAGTTAAATCTATGCTTGAACCTGGTCAGATTCTACCTGTGCTTTGGCTTTTCCCACTCCTTTGGCTACATATAAATTGTGCAGTGACAATGCATTTAGGCTTCAGATTTCTCAATGATCAGCAGTTGTGAATTTTATTACTTCAACAAAGGACTGAAAATAGTTTTTCAAAATAATTTACATGATTCCCCATAAAATGGAATTACTTGATAATTCTTAAAAAATCAGTTACTACACTGATACATTTCCCTTAATATAATCATTATTCTCATTTTAATATAACACAAGTCCTAATCCTCCCTTCTCCCATAAACTTAATCTCTAGGCTGCATTTTTTTTTCTCCCCTGCACACAGAGTAGTTTGGATTTGGGGAGCTCTGAGTCCCTTCAAGCTCTGAGACTAAGTCTCAAAGTCAAGTATGATAATAGGAGGATTTTTTTCTAGTTTCCCGAGATTGAAGTTGTGGAAAGTGTCTACTGTGCTGTTTTCTAAAACATCCCTTAGATTCACTGAAGTGAATAGACCATTGCAATGGTCTGACACTGAATGCTATTTATCTTCAGATATTCATCAAATGGTTGCCTCTCACTCTTCCATGAAATGATTTTGCAGGCTTTCAGTCCTTGAAGCAAGTGGCATTTTTCTAATTTTAACTCAGGTCAATCATTTGGGTGAGTATTGATGAACAAGCATTTGTTAAAATCGTGTCTCAAGTAACGTCAATCTGGATTGAACATGTGCCATGCCTAAGAGATTGCTTCATTAACCTGCTGACACTGCCAATGAGAGTTCAATGTTGTTTCAAGAAAGAGTCCCAAGGGCACACACCCTTTGCTATTTTTACCATTTACTCTGACAGTCCATGAATCTCATGACTTTTTTTTTTTGAAAGCTAAATAATTTATTAAGATAATTTCAATACATTATTTCAGTTCTTTAAAATGTTGATGACTATAATATTTGATAGCTGAGCTATAGATTTATTGAGATATAGTAATATGGAGGTCACAATATAGGACCCAATGAGCTATTTCTATGATTATGATTATATTTATTTATTTATTTTCTTATTTATTTATTTACTTACTTACTTACTTTAGAAAGGCATGTTTGAAGCCACTTATCTGCAAAGTATTGCCTGAAAGGCCTAAGTCATGAGACCTTCTCCCAGGGACTAGATATTATAATGTTCACTTTGCCATTTGTTTTTTATTGATGTATAATTGACATCTAGTATTCTCTTCAGGTGTACATCATAGTGATTTGATATTTTTATACATTACAAAATGATCCCCACGTGATAAGTCTATTACCATATGTCACCATACAAAGTTATTACAGTATTATTGACTATATTGCCTATGCGGTACATAATATTTCCATGACATATTTATTTTTTACCTGGAAGTTCATGCATCTCAATCCTCTTCATCTATTTCACGTGCCTCCCAAGCCCTCTTCCCTCTGGTAACCAACAGTTTGTTTCCTGTGTTTCATTTTTTTTTGTTTGCTCATTAGTTTCATTATTTAGATTCCACAAATAAGTGACATCAACATGGTATGTGTTTTTGTCTGATTTATTTCACTTAGTATAATACCTTCTAGGTTCATCCATGTTGTCACAAATGGCAAGATTGTATATTTTTGTGGCTGAGTAATACTCAGCTGTATATGTCTATACCACATCTTCTTTATCCATTCATTTATCACTGGACACTTGGGTTGCTTCCATATCTAGGCCATTGTAAACAATGCTGCAATGAACATGGGGTGCATATATCTCTTCAAATTAGTGTTTTTCATTTTCTTCAGGTGAATACCTAAAAGTGGAATTGCTGGATCATACAATAAATTTATTTTTGAGTTTTTGAGGAAACTCCCTACTGCTTTCCATAATGGCTGCACTCATCCCACAACAATGTACGATGGTTCCCTTTTTCCACATCCCTATCAACGTTATTTTTTGTGTTTTTGGTATTAACCAATCTGAAAGGTGTGAGGTGATATCTCATCGTGGTTTTGATTTGTATTTTCTTGATGGTTAGTGACGCTGAGCATCTTTCTGTGCTCACCTTTTCATGAGCATCAGTTGGTCATTTGTATGTCTTCATCTCGCCATTTTTGAAATGGTAAAACAACTGCTATGGCTTTCACTCCGGAAAACCTAGTATGTGCCCATTTGACTTGCTGTCAAATATGCTTGAGTTTATCTAAAAAAAGTATTTAAAAATCATATATTCCACTAAAAAAATTAAACTGTGTTTTTTAAATTATTTTTTTAATGTTTATTTTTGAGAGAGACAGAAACAGAGTGTGAACTGGGGAGGGGCAGAGAGAGATGGAGACACAGAATCCAAAGCAGGCTCCAGGCTTTGAGCTGTCAGCACAGAGCCCAACGCGGGGCTTGAACTCACAGACCACGAGACCATGACCTGACCTGGTGTCCCAAAACTGTTTTTATCAGAGATTAATTCAATAGCATATTTAAAAGTTGGATAATTAAAATACAAATAAATCCATGAAATTCACTAATTCTAAAGACACAGTTTGATGACTTCTACATCTATACTACCCAGATCAAGATGTAGAATATTTTCAAACTTCATAAGTTTTCCAGCATCCCTTCCAATTGTATATTTCCTCCCCTGTTGAGGTAACAACTATTGTGATTTTTATCATTGGGACTGATTTTGCAAGAATTTTTTTATTCAGATGCAGAGACAGAAAATAGAAGGTCACAATATAATGCGGGGAGATAAGAGCCATGAAGAAATTACTACAATACAAAAGTCATCCCTAAGTCCCATACATTTGTAAGGGCAGTTATGCCATTTCAGGTTTTACAGTATTTGCTTTTTATAAATATGTACATCCTTACAATCATAATCCACTCTCACAACACTTTTGTACAATGAATGCCATTATCTCCATTGTACAAATGAGACCACTTGAGGTCATAAAGTTGAACTAACATGCCTGTATTGGTTTTCTATTGCAGTGTAACAAATGGACACATGTTTAGAAGCTTAAAATGACACATATTTATTATCTCACTTTCTATGGGTCAGGAACTCAGGTACGGGCTAGGAGGTATATACCAGTGGGCAGGAATCTTTGGGGCTATGTGCCTACTACATTGTCAGTGGTGTCACATAGGTGATAAGACATAAACTAAACCTGGCTGCATATCTTCTGTATCTTTACACCATACTTCTGTATTAATTCAGAATGAAGTGATATTAAAAACATCTCTTCTGGTCAACTAAAGGTATCATTTATTGAATTCTTACGTTCCATTACCAGATTTAAAGATAGTGGCAATCTTAGGAGATAACATTTGAGTCTCATTTTAGAGATAGGGAAGCAGATGCTTGTAGAATTTAATTAACTTGGTTAAGATCACACAGTTTGTATATAAAGGAGACAAGATGCTAACTTAGTTCTTTCTCATTCCATATTCTTTGCACTTATCCACTATATGACATGCCTGATGGTAATATTTGAACTAGCCTTTGAAGGATATGTAGATTTTCAACAGACTTAGAATGAGAAATTACAGTAACACGCAGAAACAACAGCAAAAACAGAGGTAAAGAGTTGGGGAAGTGTCAGTTACGTTGTGTGAACTGTGGTATTCCCAACAGGATACTTGGATTGCAGCAACCGAATATTTACCTTCCCTTACAAGAGCATTTGATTGGCTAATGCTTTATTTTGATACCAATGACTTACATTGGTAAATACTATAAATGGCCCTATAGAAATTTGTGGTATTGCATGTAAAGGAGAGTGTTCATTTCCTATTTGGGATCTTTTTCTTCAGAACTTTTGAGACAGATTCCTTTCTATTTCTCAGATGAAGAGCTGGGCTCAACCAGCATGCAATTAGTTTTCCTCTTTGCTTGCTTAGAAATCTTGGTGCTGAACTTTTGGCCCATCCTAACATCTGTATGACTTTATGATCAGTGTGCTTTCCTTTTTTGGTGTTACCCTCTTTTAATGTATTTCATCTCTAAGCTGTCTTTAAATTCTTCTTCAAACGAGTCAGGGTATAAGTACACAAGTTTATGAATAAAATCTAGGTAAGCAGTTTATCAGAACCACTTAGAAATTTGCAGGTAGGCAGAATTCCTGACGCTCAGCTATCAATCCTCCTAAGCTGAAGGAACCTGGGTGCACTGGAACACTAAGCCATTAGCTTGGCTGTTATGCTATTGTCAATAGATCCCAATGGCGGGCCCAGACTTTGCATTATAAAGATTATGATTTGGACCTACTGATAAACATTCCATGCTGGTGTCTCCTTCCTTTAACTTAGGCAGTAATTGAATTCAAAGGATGTAAAATGTGAGCTGTAAGAAATTAAAGTCCTTCCACAATTACTTCAAAAGCTGTGTCAGCTCAATTTAGATAAAAGTAGGCTGGCACAGACTCACAGAATATGGTACATCAGCAAAGCGATGATTGTTACAAATAAAAGCTCACACCTCTCTCACGTTTTCAAAAATGCAAACTGTGTTAGAAAAAATGATGTGATACAACTCTGTGGCGAACAGGATATAGGAATTTGTTGTCATGCTAAGCTGTTTGGATTTCATGGCAATAGCTAAAAGCAAAAGGCAACCCCGATGAGGAATCATCAGCGAAGAAGGTAAGTTGAAAAATGTTGGCCCCCCATAAAAATTGAAGGAAACTAGAAAGAAAGGGGTGGGTTACAAATGATTAAAGGATCAGATAATAAAGAAGCATAAAAAAGATGGGAATCACCCAGTATGAGAGTTGAGAAGACGAGGTAAATGTCCTAGAAAGCTTTGAGGACAGAAGCACAATGAGAGGTGAATGGGAGTGACACACAAATCAAACAGGTAAGGAAAAAGCAAACAAAATGGTCAAGAAGACACTCATAAGGAGGTAGCATTCATATATGCACTTGATGTACATCATAAGATGAACACTGATGCATCAGGAGAATTGGGTTGGAACCATAGCAATGTCACCTGTTGTAGCTATTCTTTCTTGTGAAATCAAGGGGAAAATAAGAGGCTCTTCTACGCGGAATACATAGAAATTCTGATTTGCTAGATGTCTTTGAAGTCTTTGGATCTTAGACAGCAAGACACTAGGGGACACCTGTGTTCATTTAGTCACCTTCATGAGGCTAATCAGTCCAGATGTAATAGACATTCAGCTCAGACCTCTGTTACTTTACTGTGGCTGCAGTTAGGAATTGTCACAAATGTCATGGCAAAAAAAACCCCAGAAATTTATTTTCTCACAGTTCTGGAGGCCAAAACTCCAATTTTCCTGAGCCAAAATCAAGGTATTGGCTAGGCCACACTCTGTCTTAAGGCTCTGGGGGGGAAATCTGTCTATTGCCTCTTCAAGCTTCTGGCGATGCCAGGATTCGTTGGCTTGTGGCTGAATACAATTTCGAATTTCCAAGCCAACACCTTCCAATCACTCTCTGCTCTTTCTTCACATCACCTTTGCTTCATGTGCATAAAACCTCCCTCTCAGTTTCTCAAGGATACATGTGATAGCATTTAGGGTCCACTTGTATAGTCCAAAATAATCTCCCCATCTCAAGATCTTTAGCTTAATCACATCTGCAAAGTTCCTTTATCCAAATAAGGTAACAGTCACATGTTCAAAAAGAGGAGGACCTGGTATCACTGGAAGCCATTATTTAGCCTATGACAAACCCAATCTGGACATAAGATGGTGTCTTGGCATAAAATAAGGACTTTGATGTAAATGTGCCTTTTCTTAGCCTCTCTAGGCTTTGGTTTTACCCATCCTTCAATGGATATGATGTGACTTGCATTACTGCCATTGTGAAAAATGAATGATAGCATGTTTACAAAAGTGTTGCCTAAGTGATAAAGCACTATACAAATATAAGGCAGTGTAAATATTTTAATAGCAAACAATTGTATTTTAATAAAATATTAGTAGTGTTTTGCTGGATTAATAATGTAACTATGATAACACAATGATAGGATTTGAGGGAATCTGGGAAGATAGGATCGAAAATATCTCCTCCTTTGGGGCTCCTGGGGGGCTCAGTCGGTTAAGCGTCCGACTTCGGCCTCAGGTTATGATTTCGCTATTAGTGTGCGTGAGCCCTGTGTCAGGCTCTGTGCTGACAGCTCAGAGCCTGGAGCCTGCTTTGGATTCTGTGTCTCCCTCTCCCTCTGCCCCTCCCCCACTCGCACTCACACTCGATGTCTCTCTCTCAAAAATAAATATTTAAAAAATTTAAAAAAATCTCCTCTTTTGTCCTCTGTGTACTTACATTTTAAATGGAATAATGATAGCACCCACATCTCAGGATTGTTTTCAAGATTTAATTAAATTAGCTGATGTGTGGAACATACTCAGAGTTAGGCATGTAGTACAGTTAGTAAAAATAATAAAAAAGCCCAACTGAACTAAGAGCTCCGGGTAATTGGTCTGGGAATTTCAGGAAAAGGATGTACACGGATATGGAGAGGAGAGATTGTCAAAGAAATATTTTGATATATCCCTTAAGTGGCAAATACTGTTTTGGGTTAGCCCTGCTTTCAATTTTTTTTTCTTAAAATGTGCACATCCTTTTTTTTAGCTTTCAATATTTGTGTTAGTTAATTGTATAATGACAAAGAGAAGTGCCTTAAATAGAACTCATAGTACCACTTGGGTTCTATGCAGTCTATAAAATAGGCCAATTGAGGGATTAGGATGGAGAAAGTATTAGGATTTTTGACCCCCATATATCATGAGCCTATGACTTCCTACATACGATAGAAAAGAGTCATGTCACGTGTAACAAATCCACGTAGATAAATCGTTAGAGGACCATCAGATTAAGTGCTATAAAAAAAGCATTATAGGAGTCCAAATATGGTAGAGGGGGCTGGGAAATTTTTCATAAATAGATGATCTTGGAACTGAATCTAGGAAGGTGAGTGGAGGTATACCTCAAAGGCAAAAGTGGAAGAACATGCTTCAGGCTTAGTAGGCAAAATATGGAGGCATGAGAACATAGTAGGTTCAGGAAACTATAACTGCTAAAAGTAAAGTTTAGTGAGCATTTGTAGTATTCCAGAAAAGACTTTGAAAAGATTGAGCTAACAAGGAGCTTACAATTCTAATGAGTTTGCCATTTTATCATGAGTGGTGTAGAATAAGTTTACATAAAAAAATTAGATCCCAATTGAGAAAGTATAACCTGTAACTTGAATACACAGCTCAAGATGGTATACTGAAGCCATGATATTTTGTATTATATTTCTCTTTATTTTCTACTAAGTGTATCAATGAATGTACTAAGAAGGCATTCTGTAATAGCTAGAAAATAGATCTTTCATTCATTTACATGATATTGCCAAGTTTATGGCCAATAAAAGTTACAGTTGAGGGAACATTTCAGGTGAAACAGAGCCCTCAATGGAGTGGGTAAAGATATTTCTTGGTTTTCCCCATCCCTCCTTCTCTAGAACCTCAGTCATATCTTTTAATTCAAAGTGAATTGTGAAAAAAAAACATGGACTTTGAAGCTGTGACAGGGAGTTGGGAAGATGGATTCCATGCTTCTCATTAAGTGCCAGAAGCTTTAAAGTGAAGAATCCCAGGAAAGTCACATAAACTTTGTCCATAGCCATCAAGGAGACTAAAATAACTTAAAAACATTGCGGTGTTTGATATCTGACTCACACAAATAAATTTCTTTGGACTTGTAGTTTTCTTTGCCTAAAACTCTATCCAATCTTCCATAGCAGTCACTCTGGATCTTCATTTTACAAAAAAAAAATAAATAAATAAAGTAACCTTAAAATTTTTATACTTTGGGGTGCTTGGTGGCTCAGTTGGTTAAGCGTCCAACTTCAGCTCAGGTCATAATTTTACGGTTCATGGGTTCGAGCCCCATGTCGTGCTTTGTGTGGACAGCTCAGAGCCTGGAGCCTGCTTCAGATTCTGTGTCTCCCTCTCTTCCCCTTCCCTGCTCACGCTGTCTCTTTCTCTATCTCTCTCTCCCCTTCTTTGTCTCAAAAATAAATAATGATTTAAAAATTTTTAATAAAAAATAATTTTTATACTTTGAAAACATTTTTTTTAATTTTTTAAATATTTTATTTGTTATCTATTTTACCTGGGAGTGGTAAAACTGAGATGTGACTACAGTTAATGGCAGAGCTAATGATTACCAGTATTAAATACATTAGGATGAGTTATAGTCCCCCCGAAGTAAACAGTATGGGCATTTGAACACTCAAAAGAAATTTAAGTAAGGTTTAAGTTAAATATTAAATATTAAATAGTGATAGCAACATTTAGAGAGCATAATACAATACTAGAATGTTCCATGTTGGAAGAAAATGAAAGTTTTTTGAAATTAAAACAGTGATAATTAAAAAGATTCATTCCATGTAAAATCTAGCAGGTAGTGACAGTAGATTAACTATTGTATAAATTGGCTGATTAGAGAAAGAGCTTGAGAGGTGTTCATAAAACTTAGAATAATAATAGAATAAGTTTGAAATTTTAAGAGGTGACTGACAATAACTTAAAAAAACAGCATTTTATTTATTGATTTTTAGAAGCATTTTTTTCACATAGTGATACTCTAGAAATAGGGTGCATCTAATGGCCTATACCATATTAGTTTTTTCAAATTTCCTTATTTTGAGAGAGAGCAAGTGAGTGAGAGAAAGCAGAGGGGCAGAGAGAGAGAGAGAGAGAGAGAGAGTAGAGAGAGAGAGTGTCCCAAGCAGGCTCCATGCTCAGTGCAAAGTCTCAGTCTCATGAATCATGAAATCATGACTTGAGATGAAATCAAGAATTTGATGCTTAACCAACTGAGCCACCCAGGTGCCCCTCTACCATAGTATAATTCCTGTTTCCTGATTTGTATATTGCCTCTGAAATTAAGTTAAATTTTATTGTGGATAACACCATAGATGTGCTGAAAATGAGAAATAGCAGTTCCAGAGGTGTTAAAGAACAGCAATTTCATTCAGATTCTGTGTCTCCCTCTCTCTCTGACCCTCCCTCATTCATGCTCTCTCTCTGTCTCAAAAATAAACATTAAAAAAAAAAAAAGAAGAGCAATTTCAAAACAGGGGAGTGAAGGGCTGATGAAAAATAGCTGATGAAAAAAAACACCTTAGGAAAAGGCAAGAATGTTCAAATTGAAAAGACTCTCTGAAAGCTAGGAAAAACAAAAGCAAACAGACCCACAGTTGGATGTGTTTTGGTAATTTTTGTTAATTTCCTTGATGAAGAGAGAGTCATGAAGCATACAAAGAGAACCCCTCTCCCAACCACCCCTACCCCAAAACAGACAAAAGCAAAAATCAGATTTTTCATCACACATATCATTCCCCCCCTCCCCATGCTTCATTGCTGGGAGACTCCAAATAACAAACAAACAAAAAACCATGACTCTGTAATTAGATCTTGCCAAAATCTTCCCATACGCATCCTTTTTCACAGGATGTTAAACTGCATCCCCTCTTTTTCTCTCATGTGATGTCTCATAGAATGACTGGAAAGAACACTGGACTGAGAAATACAGTTTTGGATTCTGGTTCCTACTCTGTCATAACCAAACTTCAGCATTTTCAATTAGTATGTTCTGTCATTTTGGACTTCGATTTCCTTTCATGTTAATCAATTTGAATTAGTTGATATAACATTTGTGCTAGCTGTAATATATATATATATATTACATATATATATATATATTTATATTTAATATATATATATATTTAACTGTGAAGTTGTCCAAAACATGTCTTACAATTGCCACAGAGTTTGAGGAGTAACTTTGCAATTTGAAGTAGGAACCAGAATGCCATGGACATGTGAGGTTTGTTGTTGTTGTTGTTGTTGTTGTTGCTTTCAATGCTATTGTTGTTTCATTCAAAAGTAGGGGCGCCTGGGTGGCGCAGTCGGTTGGGCGTCCGACTTCAGCCAGGTCACGATCTCGCGGTCCGTGAGTTCGAGCCCCGCGTCAGGCTCTGGGCTGATGGCTCAGAGCCTGGAGCCTGTTTCCCATTCTGTGTCTCCCTCTCTCTCTGCCCCTCCCCCGTTCATGCTCTGTCTCCCTCTGTCCCAAAAATAAATTAAAAACGTTGAAAAAAAAAAAATTCAAAAGTATATCCCAGTAACCTTCTAATACATTTCAGACTGGCCATAAGATATGGAAGCACTTATCATGCTTACCTAGAGTTTTGGTATTATTGCCATAATTTTAACTTGAATAGAAATGTCTTGAAAGTAATTACCATCTGCAATTTTAAGACCCATGACTGCTAGACCAATTAATGAACAATTTTCTGATTAGTAATATTCTAAGTCAACAGAAAAATGTTGAATAATTTAAAAGAAAGGCTGATAAATCAAAATACTTTAAGCAAAGCTATTTTTATATATTTCAAGAAAATGTTTGTAGTCTGTCTAATCATAATGTTTTCATCCCATATTCAGTATTCCTCAGTGAAATCACGAATTTGGTACTAACCAGGGTCTTCATAAAGAACAACTTCTTTTCTTAACTCTCTTCTCTTTTCAAAGAACAACAGACTAACTATAGGGATAATCTAGCTATTTTACAGAGTTTTAATGCTCCCTTCAGGATGAGTGTATTTAACAATGGATCACCGTCAACTCTAAGGATATAGCAGTCAAGTTTTGCATAGAGCAATCTTTCATCAGTGACTATATGCTAGAGTAAAGGCTTTGATCATTAAGTTTATAGATTATTTCAAACTAGGTAAGGTGAATAGTTTGGAAAGTAGGACCTAATT
Organism: Panthera tigris; assembly: GCF_018350195.1. Taxonomy (NCBI): domain Eukaryota; kingdom Metazoa; phylum Chordata; class Mammalia; order Carnivora; family Felidae; genus Panthera; species Panthera tigris. The sequence goes on along the minus strand of NC_056661.1, from coordinate 92,547,809 downwards.
CCAAAGTTGCTTTTATAAATGAGAGATCACCAGGGCCATTTAGAATGAAGTTCATTAAAGTTCATTAAAGCACTCCAGACATGTACAATTGCTGAGCTTGTGGGTAAGTATAATACTTGAGCTTGTGGCAGTGGACATTACACATAAGCCACTTGGACTAGGAGACAGTGGTATAAAGGGCAATTCAATCATCACAGTGTGCCTCACTTGATGCTATGGGAGGCAGTGTAGGGAAAGGGACCCTGTTTTAGAAACATTGATTTTGAGGACTTTAAATGACCTCAGAATTCACTTTGGCCGATACCTTAAAAGCTTGTTACTGTTGGTCCAAAGGAAAATATGACGTGAGAATATGTCATTTATAAAAACAAACCTAGAATTTTAATTTTTCCCAAATGATTGTGGATTCACAAAGTACAAAGCAAGAATTAGCCACAAATTGTTAGACTTCTTTATCCCTCAAATTGATAGAAACACAGTCACTACTTTGACTCATGGTGGTATTTATTACTATTTAGCCATTTTCATTGTGGAAGAAAGTGAAATGTATGACATTATATATGTGTTAGAAATCCTAGTGTTGTATCCAGTTGTAGAAGAATATTATTAATTTATACCCCTATTCTTCAGTTTTATTATTAAATATTTGTAATAATATTTGTGTGCTTGAAATGAAATTTTGATGATAAATCCATAAAACATTAAGATATTCTAATATGACTTGTTTACTGATTTTCAGAGCTCTTCAAAAATAATAATAAAATACTCTCAATTTGTGAAATAAAGCATGTAATGAGAATGTCACCCAGTAGCACTTACAATTTTAAGCAGTCATTAAAGTGACTTAATATTATGGTGATATACAATAGGAAAAAAGGAAAAGAGGATTCTTAAAATCAGGCCATATTCAAGAGTAATAGCTTTCATAGGAGGAGTTTGAACACAGATATCCAAAATGTAGATACATATTAAAGACAACACTGCAGAGCTCAGGAAAAGACCTGCTAAACTAATAAAATACGGTAATAGAACTCAGTTGGATTAGTAATGATCTTATAAAATGAGATTTGCTGATATCTTAATGTTAGAGACCATATTGAATTGAAACCAATATGAACTTTAAGTGCAATTATGCATTCCTCCAAACGGTAACACAATAGCAGGGGCTATTGGCTTATTTGGGGGACAATGCAACTCTTCTCAGTTTTTTGAAGCCATTGTTAAAGATGCAATCCTATAGATAATTTTCAAATATCCTATAACAATAGAAAGAATAAAACCATCTTTTCTGTGTTTAAGCTCCACAGAGTAAATATGTGTCGGTGATTATTCTATTACACTCTTCTCTATTCCAGCTTTGGGATTTGTGTATGGCCCATAATAAAGCTCTATTACTATTAAAGGAATGAATAATCTAGTTCATTGGTCAGTACTATAGAAAGTAACAGCATTGAGTTTTGGGATGTAACTGCTCAGTTTTAGGGTTTCACTACTTAATAATGTCATTCAGGCCTCAGGGATTTCACACTCTATTGGGAAATCAGGCTTAGGAACAAATTATAGCAAATAGCGTGATAATAAAAGTTTGTACAAAGTACTAAGCCAGTATGGAATGTCCAACTCGTGCCTTGGCAGTTTGAGGACTTCCCAGGGAGGCTTTTCATGAACTTCTGTATCTTCAAGAAAAATTAGTTTGATGAGTTTCTGGTAGATTTAAATTTTATTTGAGGTGATTGGACCCTAAGTTAAATCAATGCCTACCTCTTAACTATTTACCCAGACTTATGTCCATTCATTCATGCCCAAATATTTTTTTACTATTTATCCATACGTGCTTGAGATAGATAAATAAAACTGCTCCCCTAGAAGCTAGATAAAAAAAAAAAAAAGCAACAAAATACTATCGATGTTTTCTATGAAATATCTAAAGCAGAGGCAGGGGCATAAGTCAATGTTATAAGCCATTATAGGTTTATGCACAAGTTCCCAAGAGAGAATTAACTCAGCCTACTTGTGAGGGAGGGGGTATGGACTGGTCACAAAGGATCACCAGTTAAGATAACAGCTAAAATGGTACTAAAAGGTTGCACAGGAGTCAGCTAACTAGATGGACCGTGGAGAGAAAGCAAGGGATGTTTTCATGAGAAGGGGGCTACTTAAAAAAGAAAGAACCTCCAAAAGTTCAAGAGATTTCTTTGTTCACCCAGCTGCAATGTGTTGATATATTTGGATAGCAAATTGGGTTGCTATGTTCTTTGGCCGTATTTATTCTGAAAGTAGCTGGCCAGTGAGGATTTTAAGTAGAGCAAATTTTCACATTAACAGAACATTGAAAGAAGAGTGCAGAATGCTTTGGAAAATAAGTAACTTGGAGGAAGTTAGAAGACATGTAGTATTTTAAGAAATTCAGAGTGTCTAAACCAATGTAGTAGTAGTGGGATGAAGATGTGGTTACATCTACTCAGGAGAAAAAAAAATAACTAATAGTATTTTTGTTGTTTCCATTCTGCCTTGTTTCATAAAATGTTTATGTAGCTTATAGGAATATTTCAAACACAACAGGAAATCATATTAGGTCATAAGATTACACTACTCTAAAGAGGGTGAGTGACTGATCAATTAGCAACTGGGCCAATGAAGACGGGATGATAGTGCCTTGGGTTTTTGCTTGGAAAATAGGGCAAGCCGAGTTCTTCATTACTTAAATAAGAAGTAACATGGGAAAATTAGCTTACCTGGAGAGAAAGAAAGTTTGTTTTTGTATGTGTTGAATTTGAGATATCTATGAATCATCCAGATGAGAGTGTCGAAATGACAGTTGGATATTTTTGCTTAAAATTTAGGATAATGGATTGAGAGACATTAACAAACATGGTATAGTATCAAATATGTGCTTGAAAACTTCTGAATGAAAACTATCCCAAAACTCAGTAGTCTAGAGCAAGTACTTATTTTTGGTGCTGGACCTGTGGATTATATGTGGCTCTGCTGGACTAAGTAAGTTAACACTTGTCTTTGGCCTGTAAATCATCTCAGTACTACTTCACTTGTCTCCTTAACCCAGGACTAGACATTTCCCAAGGGATGTTCCTCTTATAATGGATGGCAAAGATGCAAAAAGAGCTAACAAAAGCTCATGATGTGTCTTGAGGCCTCAGTATAGAGTACACCTACCAAAAACTACCTTGTGGTAATACTCCATTGAGCAAAACAAATCACATGGACTAGCCAGTCATCAAAGGGGCCAGGAAGTAGACTCTGCCCAGAGGACACTATGGAAAGGGAGAATTCTCAACAAAAATACAATTTCTCATATGTAATTGTTTGGATCAGTAGGGTTGGGTGACATCATTCACAGGGGTGAAGTAAAGAGGAGACGATGAGAGCACACTCAGAAACACTAATGTTTGTGTGTTTAATTTTTTTAATATTTTATTTTTGAGAGAGAGAAAGAGCATGAATTGGGGGGGAGGGGAAGAGAGAGAGGGTGACACAGAATCAGAAGCAGGATCCAGGCTCTGAGCTGTCAGCACAGAGTCTGATGCGGGGCTCGAACCCACGAACTGCGAGATCATGTCCTGAAGTCGGACGCTTAACTGACTGAGCCACCCAGGTGCCCCAGAAACACTCATGTTTAAGGAATAAACCCCAGAATGAAAATAAAGGATGTAATAAAATTAGGGAAATAGAGAATCCCTGAAGCCAAAGAAGGGGAACTTCAGTGAGTAGGATGAAGAAAACATTATGTCATCACATGCAGAGTTCAAATCGGGATTGAAAATGTCTTTTGCTTAGTAATTTGGTGTTAATTAATGAGAGCAGTTTCTGGACAATGGAGGCAGATGCAAATTGTAGCAAATCAAGTGGAAGGGAATGAAGTGGGCATCACTATAAACTACCTCTTTGCAAAGCTTGTCGGTGAAGGAAAAATGGAGGAGGGGGTCTGAAGTGGGCAGACTACCTGTGTTGAGAGAGTGATACTCTTCTAAAACCTCTCATAATGTTAGGCCAGTTGGAAAATAATTTATTTGAAAAGGATAATAAATCACAAACCCTAGATTTTTATGACCATATCTTGAAATCCATTTAAAGTAGTTAACTATATAGAACAAAAATGATTTATTTTAGTCACAAAAGTTTTATTCCCATGTGCCAGGTATTACATTATTAAGATGTAGATGTAGAAATATAAATAAAACCTGATTCTGAAATTCAAGGAAATTCCCAGATGAAATACCTATGTGTCTAGAGTTATGGTTGCAAAGCCTGTGTGTGCGACCATCAATTCACTTGAGAAATTCTTCAACTATATTTATATGAGCCTTAAAAATCATGTGATTTACTCCAAACCACTCATTTTCCAGATTTATTCCAACGAATGAAATTCAATTGAATGGACCAATTTTAAGGATTTCCATTGCTATAAATGTATGACTTCATGTCTGATGTTTGTGGCTTTAAAATGTAGAAGTGTCAGCAAAGATTACTGCTCTCTGATGGAAACCATCAAGAAAGCTGGGGAATGTGTGGAAAAAGTGAAAGAGAAAGAAAATTTTGTATTCCAAATAGGATCGGAAAGGATGAGTTCAAGATAATTCTACATACATATGCTTAGAAGTCAAGGCATTTGGAACCATTACTTACCAAGAAAGACTGACAGGTGATGGTATTTATAAAAATTAATCAGTTTTTAAATCTCTCCTCTCATTTATCACTCCTCAGAAGCATCTAAATAGGCTCTTTTTCCCTCTAAATCTTTGATACTCTGGTTTATCCAATGTTATCTACAATCACCAAATCATCATCAAATTCTTAAGGCGATAGGTAGTTGTTGTAGCTTAAATAGCTTAATGAGCTTCAGACCATTAGCAAACAAATTTTAATGCTGAAAGAGCTAAGAACTTGTCCTGATTTTTTTTAATGTTGAGTATAGTTGACACACAATGTTACATTAGTTTCAAGTGTATACCGTAGTAACATCTCCACATATTATGCTATGCTCACCACAAATATAGCTATCATCTATACCATAAAGGCCATTAAAATATCATTGACTCTATTCCCTACCCTGTACCTTTTATTCCCATGACTTACTCATTCCATGACTGAAAGCCTGTATCTCCCACTACCCTTTAACCATTTTGCCCATCTCCCCAACCCCCTTCCCTCTGGCATCCATCAGTGTTTTTTTTTTCTCCATATTTATAGGTCTATTTCTGCTTTGTTTTGTTTTGTTAGATTCCAGATATAAGTGAAATCATATGGTATTTATCTTTTTCTGATTTCACTTAGGTTAATATCCTCTAGGTCCATCCATGTCATTGCAGGTGGCAAGATTTCATTCATTTTTAGGGCTGAGTAATATTCCTCTGTGTGTGTGTGTGTGTGTGTGTGTGTGTGTGTGTGTGTGTGTGTGTTCTTTATTTCTCTTTGATGGAAATTTAGGTTACTTACATTTCTTGGGTATTGTAAATAATGCTGCAATAAGCATAGGGATGCATATAGCTTTTTGAATTATTGTTTTTGTTTTCTTTGGATAAATGCCCAGTAGTGGCATTACTGGATTGTTTGGTATTTCTATTTTTAATTTTTTGAGGAACCTCATATTGTTTTCCACAGTGGGTGCAGCAATTTACATATCCAGTGGATGAGGGCTCCTTTTTCTCCATATCTTTGCAAACACTTGTCATTTCTTTTTGAGTCCAGTCATTCTGACAGGTGTAGGGAGTTACTTCATTGTGGGCTTGATTTGCATTTCCTTGAAGATGAAAAGAAAAAAATGCTGATGAATCCAATTTCGTCAATACTGAGAACTTAACATTTGGCCTTTAAAAAAGTGTTAGGGAAGGGTACCTGGGTGGCTCAGTTGGTTAAGGGTCTGATTTTGGCTCACGTCATTATCTCCAGGTTTGTCAGTTTGAGTCCCTCATCTGGTTTGTCTGGCTTTCTACTGTCAGTGTGGAGCCTATTTTGGATCCTCTGTCTCCCCCTCTCTCTCTGCCCCTCCCCAGCTCACATGCACTCTCTCTAAAAAATAAATAAACATTTAAAAACTAATTAAAAAAATTGGTAGGGAAATAAAGGACAAGTCAGACTCGGTGAAAATTGTGTGTATGTTTGCTGACAAAAAGCTTGTATTCATAATGTATAATTTTTTTTAATATATAAAGAATTCTTAAAGACAAGCAATAAAATAAAGAGAAGCCGACATAAAATTTTGAGTAAAATCCTCATTAAATATGTTACTGGAGAATATGCATATTCAAAGGTATTCAGCATTATTATTCTTCAGGCATTTCAAAGTAAAACAATAAGATACCACCACATAACATAATGTCAGGCAATTGGAACTCTCATATATTGTTGCAGGAGAGGAATGTTTTCCAACCATTTTGGAAATCAGTTTGGTATTTTCCTCTATAACTTTGTGTGGTGATGATCACACTTATCACGTGAGAATGTTGTAATGTGTAATGTCAAATCACTGTGTTGTACACCTGAAACTAATAAAGTATTGCACATCAACTCTACTTCAATTAGAAACAAATATATTTTTTAAAGCTAATTGCAGTCATATAAAAAAAGAAAACATAAGAAAAATGGTAACAAAAACTTCTAAATAAATTAATTTACTTCAGCCCTAAACTAGAAACAACTAAATAAATGTCGATCAATTGATGGATGATAAACATATTTTGTATATTCACACAAGGTAAACTACTTAGAATAACAAAGAATATGTATTAAATATAGACAAGCCCTACAACATGATACTAAGCAAAAGAAGCCAGGTAAAAAGAGTACATATTATGCCTTTATAGAGTTTTAGAATGAGAAAACAAATCTGTAGTTGAAGAAATCAGATCTGTGTTTTAGAATATAAATAGAAAAGATTTAAAAGGGAAATTAGAACACTGGGTGATAGAAAAGTTCTATTTCACATGGAACACTTAAACTGTACACTTAAAATCAGTACATTTTATTGTCTGTAAATAATGCTTCAGTACAAATGAACTAAACATGATAAGCAGAGTCAAAAGGCAAGCTATAGCATGGAAAATTTTTGTTGTGTGTCTCAGGCCTAATGCTTAATTGCTTATAGTATAAAGACAATTAATAAAAAAAAATTTAACTCTAATAACCCATAGAAAAATAGGCAATGAATAGACACGAAGTTAATATATAAAAAAATGTTTGGTACCCTCTTAGTGAAAATGTAAGTGACAAGGAGAAAACACTTTTTACCTAAATACTGGACATCAAAACGTTTGATCATACTATCAGTGAAATTTAGGGAAATGACATTTTATACATATTTTGTTAGATGGCATTTTGACATATTTAATCAAAAGAACCCTATTGTTGAGTTAGAAATTGTACATCTAGGACTGTTGTCACTAACAAACTCACATATATCTGAATTGATTTATATATAGGAGTATTAGTTGTAGAGTTGTTTGTAATCTCATAATGGAATAGTAATGCCCATGATACATGGCAGGCTAAATGAATTATGTAAAAGCCATGCTCTGGACTACTACAGAGCCATTACAAAGAACAAAACAGGTCTCTATGAACTACTTGGAAGGAGCTCCCAGATACAGATATAAATGGTTAAGGGACAGAAACAAAGTGCAAGACTATACACGCACACATGCAAGCACACCTGCAGACGTAACTCTATGTGCTGGAGGGCAATTTATTCAGATAGAAAAGCTGAATGCTGCTTTTATTTTGTTGGCATTCTTTGCTCAGAGAAACACTTTTTCTGAGTGTTTTGAGATTGGGGGAAAGTCCAATTTTCTAGAAGTATTTATGGTTGGAATCTTAACTAATTTTTAACATTAAATAATTGCTCCCAGTTTACTCTTCAGATATGCATGCCTATGAGAACAGAAATAATATATCATTAATCATCACACATCAACATTATGCAATTCTCAGGCATTTTTCCTGGATCCATGGAGACTTTTGATTCATTTAGAGTCCAGTCTTTGCCATGTTAAATCCCTGATGCTACTTGCAATGTCTTTCAATTAATACAGTCATTTTGTAGTCTAACACGGGAGCCCAATTCAATGACGTCTGTTGTGCAAGCCAAACATTATAATTTACTGCTAAAAAGAGATTCTAATGGTGCCAAAGGAGGAAATGCACTGTTAAATCCTGACTGTATAGAATATTATCCTAATTTTAGGTGTTGGTTTTTCTTAAATGATTTGCTGATGGTATAAAGGTGCAAAATGCTTGAGTGACTTTTTAGTGCATCCCAATTTGAAATGTTTGTATTAAGAACAAAGGAAGGGAAAGTCCCATTAGTGAAAAAAGAAAAATAAATTTGAGGGATTGAACCCAATACAGTTGGAGCGTTTTTTTCTACCTATTTTATGTGATTCCAAATATTAAATATTCCATAGATAAATTAGTGTATAGAGAAAAGTATTTAAAAACAACAAAAGTCCAAGTTTTCATTCTTGCCATAAGATTTAATTACAGCAAAAGAATATTTTTCTAAGTGTACATTAAAGTAGGGAAACTTTTTCTATTGTAGGTCATTTGCTATATAGTGATAGTGTAATGAAAGTAAAACACAAATTAATTTAGGCAGAATTCCTACAAGGAAACCACAGGTGCTATTTTATTTATCTGACTTTTATAATAAAAAGAAACTAAAGTGTTATTCTAAAAAGTATAGTAAATATTTAATATTCTTACTGAGTTTCACACTATGGTTCGTTAAGAAGAAAGTGATGGACATAGAAAGAAAGAAAATATAAATCTGGCATTAATGTGGGAGAGGGACTCAAATTCTAGAGACATACTCAGACAAATTAAGAAGTCAGGGAACACAACCATGGAAGCACCTTCCTGGAATTAAAGAGAATGAATGGAGAGAGGTGGATAAATGAGGAGAAGGGAAGGCAGAGAGATAATTATTAGATAGACTGCAGAGGTTCCAAAGTGTTAGGTAAATTACTCTTGTCAACTGTTTCCCTGAGGCTGTGACTTCAGGGTGTCATTAATTCTTCTTATCGTTATTCCTATTAAACACTCTAAGATTTCATTTGCTCTTTAGCTCAAGGAGTTCCCCTGTTGAAATGTTTTTTAATGACCTCTGGGTGTGACCACATCAATTCCAGCATAATGACTCCTGGTCAGACTCCAGACTAGAAACTTCTGTACCTGCTCTCATTTTGCAGGTTTCCTTTTTACTTGTTGCAGTTTAGGGGCTTTTCCCTCCCTCCCTCCCTCCCTCCCTCCCTCCCTCCCTCCCTCCCTTCCTTCCTTCCTTCCTTCCTTCCTTCCTTCCTTCCTTCCTTCCATTACAAAAGGAATGATGCAGAGAAGGGACATTACAGATTGTAAAAGGGGAAAAAAATAGATTTATTATTGTTCAATATCTTTGAAGCACAGTGAACAGTATTTTCCTCTCATAGATTTGATTACATCTTTAAAACTACTTTCTGGGGAAGACATTTGAGCAAAAAACTCAAAGCTGTGCCTATTCAACTTTTAAACTTCAAAAATGCTTTTTATTATTCCTTAGGAAACACTAAATATTAAGGTATAATTAATTACAGGTGCATGGGTGGCTCAGTTGGTAGAGTGTCTGACTCTTGATTTTGGCTCAGGTCATTATCCCAGGATCGTGGGTTCGAACCCCACATTGGGCTCTGTGCAGGCAGCATGGGGCCTGTGTGCTTCCCCTGCTCTCTCTCTCTCTTTTTCTCTCTCTCTCAAAAATAAACATTAAGGTCTAATTAAAAATGGGGGTGCCTGGGTGACTCAGTTGGTTGAGTGTCCAACTTCAGCTCTTACGGTTTGTGGGTTCAAGCCCCACGTTGGGCTCTGAGCTAGCAGCTCAGAGCCTGAAGCCTGCTTCAGATTCTGTGTCTCCCTCTCTTTCTCTGTTCCTCCCTTGCTTGTGCTCTCTCTCTCTCTCAAAAATAAATAAATGAACATTAAAAAAAATATATGAAGGACTAGGGGCACCTGAGTGGCTCAGTTGGTGAAGTGTCTGACTCTTGATTTTTGCTCAGCTTATGATCTCACAGTTAGTGAGTTTGAGCCCTATGTTGTGCCGTGCACTAACAGCATGGAATCTGTGTGGGGTTCTCTCTCTCCTCTCTTTCTGCCCCTCCCCACCTCTCTCAAAATAAATAATTTTTTTTTTTTAAAAAAGACAGAATAATTGAAGGATTGTGACATTTTGTATGAAATGCTTATATTTCACACATGTATTGTCTAACTTTTTCTTAATTAAAAACTACATTTTTAGAAAATGCCTGGCTTATACTAAATATATTTCACAATGATATTATAATCTCGACTCTAGACAAACTTCCATACTAACTTACTCCACCTGTGCCATTACTTTCTAAAAACCTAAAAGATATTCTTTTCCTGTAAACATTAATTTGATACAAACTTTATGAAAACTAGAGGATTTCTTCAGACAGCTTAATTCTAAACTGTGACTTAGTATAATTCATTTTTTTTAAGTTTATTTGCTTTGAGAGAGAGAATGAGTGTGCTTGAACACACAAACTGTGAGATGGTGACCTGAGCTGAAGACAAGTTGGATGTTTAACTGATTGAGTCACCCAGGCGCCCCTGGCATAATTTAATGTTAAGACTTGTATTTAGAAGTCTTTCCTGTTAAAAATAAATAAATAATAGACTAAACCATTTTAAAATATTATTTCTGAATAAGAAAATTTAAAAAATGGCAGCCTAGGGGTGCCTGGGTGGCTCAGTTGGTGAAGCATCCCACTTCAGGTCAGGTCATGATCTCACGGTTGGTGAGTTGGAGCCCCGTGTTGGGCTCTGTGGTGACAGCTTGGAGCCTGGAGCCTGCTTCAGATTCTGTCTCCCTGTCTCTCTCTGCCCCTCCCCCACTCATGCTCTGTCTCTTTCCCTCTCTCAAACATGAATAAACATTACAAAATTTTTTTTAAAGTAGCAGCATCGTTTAGTTTAGTTGTCTACAAAATTATATTTTGGGTTACATTCAGATATTCTCAAAGAAAATATTCCTAAATAAGTATAATTATAATAAATGGCAATATGTTTTTTTGTAGAATAATATTGATGTTATTTACACTGCATCCAACTACCTACCTGTGACCAGCTTACCATCTGGCTGTGAATTAATTGATTTTGGAAAATTGCCTATGGATGGCATTTTAAATTTGGAGAAAAGCAAAGAAATTTTGTATTTCAGGAAAGTTATTTGATTTTTTAATTTTTTCCTTCCCATTCTTTTTCTTCCTTGCTAACTTCTTTGGTATATTCAACAAGTAAAATATTTCAAAATCAAATTAGTAAAACTCATGCAATTCATAGTCATTTCAGGTTTCTCTTTGTTGGATACCTTCCTTCACACCATTAATGTTTGCATAGGAAGACAGTCCTATTGCTTTAAGAAAATATAAATCCAAGTGCATTATTATTTTATAGAAAACTCTTTGACCTCTTAAATCATGCTGTTACCTGGGAGACATTAAGATTCTTGGGAGTGATTCAAACCAAACCAAACCAATACAACTTGTTCATCAAATGTCTCCATTAAAATGCTGCTTTCCATGTTGGCCATACAGTCTGGATGGATGAATCAAGTGCTTATCAAATTGCACCTAAAGACAATCATCAACAATCACGCAATCTCTAAAACATTTGTGTATCATTATTACCAGAGCCAGAGGTGGTGAATTTAATTTCTCATAATTTTCTCTATGCAAAATAGTAGTGGTCTTCATATATAAAATCACAAAACACAATGGATTTGATTGTCCAGCCACTCCATTTAAAACCTCAGATTTTCTGTTTCCCAGATCCAGTTTGCCATATGATTGACATCCATGTGTATGAAAGAGGCATACTACTCAAATAATTGATAGTCAATGATCAAGAAGACAATAGGAACCAATGAGCTTCAGTAAAAGGAACAAAGGGAATAGATTATTCTGGCCAATTTCCATTATTTTATTCACTAGCACCATTTTCTCTTTCATTTGCAATGTTAACTGTGTATGAATTATCAGCAAATGTACCTTAAATGATAGCATTCAATTCTTTCAATTTGTGCCCATTGTTTAACAAATTTCTATAATTAAAAAGACACAGATGATAAAAATAAGTGAGATGTTTTTAACATATTCTAAATTGGCTATACCAACACAATCAGGTCAAACCTCACTGGGAAGAAAATGTAGTCATTTATTTTGATTGTGACCCAAAATATTCACACTGAATGATTGTGAAATACATGTATGGTATATGTGGTGTAATTGATGCTGTAAGCTTTAAGTTTTCTTCCTCATTCAGACATCAGCCCATTCTCTACAAAACACTCTCACCATGACTTTGGAAAGATGGGGATAGTGAAAAGGGGAAAGTGCTTTTTTTTTTTTTTTTAATGGACAATGGAAATGCTTTGATTCATTAGAACAGACTATGACTGTATGTGCATGAGCATTTACTGTGCATTCAACTAAAGTTTCATAAGAGAAACGACAGCATCATATCGATAATGCTGTGACCCTGTTTCATTTAGTTTAATCGCTACTTTGTTCTAAAGAATCACAGACAGGTAATCTTAGTGCCATCCAGTCTAAACAGTTCAGGTAGGTTCTAATTTTTCTGTCAGTGTTGATCAGCTGCTAGTGGCTAGTGCTGTATTGAGCAGGATTCTCAAAACCAAGCTGGCTTTTCAGCATTCCATATGGTAATTACTTGGAAATGTATGATACACGTGTGAGAGTGGTGGTACTCTCGCTATCTTACTTGATTATTTCTGATCTAGTACATTTTTTTTTTTTCCTTTGGAGGAACCAGGCTGGGAAGGGTGAATGACATTTGTAGAGAGAGTACTGTATTCCAGATCAGGCACTCTGCTAAGCATGTTTACAGCTATTACCTCATTGACTCCTGACAGAAACTTTATGGTGGCATGATCTTCAATTTACAGAGGAGACAACTGAGTTTTAGAGAGATTAAATTATATGCTTAGGACAAAGAAGTAAAATCAAGACAGACCTAAGCACAGCAATAATAACTCCAGATCTCCTACCCCGAACCATTTTACTCTCTATCATTACTTTTCTCAGGTCAGCAGTATCAGAACTTGAAACCTATTTCTGGATTAGGATCTACTGTTTCTTACCACTAATTAATTTTTTAGCAATCACAAATGATTGGTAGGTAAAATAAAAGCAGTACTTTTTTTTTTTCTTGCAACTAAAAGTACAAGTTGCTGGAAAAATAGAGCCATAGACTTTGCCTGTTGAAAGGGACTCCAACTGTTACCTGCCCCAACCATTGTTTTTATGCTCAACTATTTCCTTCTCTATTACTTTTTATTAGTGATAACTAACTCAAAACCTACTCAAGGAAATAATATTTTATATACTTATACATTATATTGTTTTGAATTAAAGTCATTTGATTTATTCTGCCAATTACTTCCAATTCTTAAGCATATAAAAATATGTTATTTTGTGTGAAATGCTATGTAGTGGAAAGAGCTTTCCACATGGTGTCAGTTAAGTAATTTCTGGTTCTGATGTTACTACCTATCAATTTTGAACTTGTAATTAGATTACACAGTTAACCTAGGATTTTAATTTCTAAGGTATTTGATGTCTCCAACCACTATTCCAGTCTGTTCAATTCAGTAAATACTATTGGGGGTCTTTTGTGTGATGGGCATTATACAGAGTTGTGATACCACCTGAATAAACCAGAATCTTCATTGGCGTGTGAAACAAACATGTAAATATAGATAACTATAAACATTGTTTATAAAGTTTTATAATACAATGTGATAAAAATATTTATTATGATAAAGGGACACGAAGTAAGAACAAAATCTTAAGTATGCTTCTGAGCCTCAAGTAAGAATAAATGTTTATGTGCTTTAAGAACAAAACTACACAAAGACAAGTAGTATATTATGATAATTATTATCATTACCCTGAATATACTTCTTAGTCTTTTAGCCCCAGAAAATAGCAGAAATTCACGTTGTCTTAAAAACAAAAGATTAATTATTGTAAGAACTTGTGGATAATTGCAGTAGGAGTCACAATTAACATAATCACCTTTGAAAAATTACTCTAACATGGTTGTGCCTTAAAATGATGGTGCTTTTTTCTTTTAAAACTCCAACTTACTACTTTTATTTGTTTTTATTTTTATTTTATTTTATTTTTTTGAGAGCAAGAGAGAGAACATGCATGCAAGCAGGGGAAGGGGAGAGAATTGCAAGCCGGCTCTGCATTGTCACCACAGAGCCTAACACAGGGCTCGATCTCACAAACTGTGAGATCATGACCCTGAACAGAAATCAAGAGTCTGACACCTAACCTACTGAGCCACCTAAACTAAAATGATGGAGCTTTGGATACGGCCATAGTCAGAACCATCATTCTAGACTGGAGAATTCATAACTGTATTGACATAATACTATAAAGGTGTTTCTTTTTAATATGAAACAAAACATAAAGAGAAAACAAATTATGAATGAAGAAATTCATACAAATTCCATTATTCCTTGAAGACACATTTAAGTGTAAAGTAGGAACCCACGGTAATCCTTTAATCTCAGTGGCCACAAGTAACCCTCTAAAATCAGAATTAATATTTACTTTTGGAGCATGAGGACAATCTAGTGTCAAATGTACTTCATTTTATTTTCTTGAACCAAAAATTTTGATGTTTGTATGGGACTAATGCAGGCTAGTCTGCTTTTCCTCCGCTGTAATTTACATTTCAACCAGCAGCTCTTTACCATCAGATCAAGCAAGTATTTCTGTAATCTGGAATTAAAATGAACAGATCTGAATACTTCTTCTAAAGGAATAGATTTGTATTAATCAATTTGTATTCACTGAACTGATTGTGACAAAAAAGTATGGCAGAGTATCGGTCTCGTTAGGAGATGTTGATCATTAAGTTACATATGTGTTCTTTCACGCATGTATCTTTCATTTAGTCAACCATTCAACAAATATTTTTTGAGCACTGATGTAGAGAACAATCTCTGTAAGGTGTTAGGGATACAACAGTGAGGAAGGAAACTGACACGGCCTCTGTCTTTATAGAACCTAACACCATGGGAGAGATCTAAATTCAATAAGTAAATAAGAATATATTATAAGTTGTGATACATAGGGAAAGAATATGGTGAAAATAACAGGGATCTGTTTTAAATAGGGTGGTCACAGAAGGCTTTTATGAAAGTTGGTATTCAGTGTGAGATATATTGGATAGTAAGGAGCTCACAAAGTGTGGAATAAAAAGTGAAAGTAGAGTTAGTCAATGTAGGTTGTATAATGGGCAGAGGCATTTGCAGAAGTATTAAGACAAGAAAAAGAATACTGCTCTTGGGTAATTGAAAGGTGGTTAGCATGCTGGAAAACAGAGAAAAGAACCAGAGGGAAGGCAGAAGTGGCTAGAGCCAGGTTACACAGGATGCTGTTAGCCATAGTCAGGAGTTGGGATTTTGTTGCCATATAACATGTTGAAATCTAGAGGTCTGCATACAAATTGAACTCATTAAATCATTTGTGTGGCCCTATATTGTATTATAAAAACTTGCACTCTTTTATTTGTTCAGTCGCTCATTCATTACTTAATTTCTTGATTCCTTCCTTCATTTTCTGAGTGCCAAACTTTATGTATCAAGAATCAAAGAAATTGTAAGAAAGCCTGTCCTCCTTCATAAGACCATAATAAATAGGGATAGGCAGATTTTTAAAAATACACATTATATTATAATATAAATTGTGTTAGTAATAAAATTTCAAGTGCAATAATACTTCATTAAGTGTTTAGATCATCAGGGATGTCATTC
Organism: Panthera tigris; assembly: GCF_018350195.1. Taxonomy (NCBI): domain Eukaryota; kingdom Metazoa; phylum Chordata; class Mammalia; order Carnivora; family Felidae; genus Panthera; species Panthera tigris. The sequence continues at coordinate 92,531,953 of NC_056661.1, read as the reverse complement.
AGAGTCAGGAAAAGGTTTTTAGAAAACATGTTTGCCCTGGACCTCTTGAAGTCCACAGTACACATATACCAAGTAAGTCAGGCATTCCAATCGGTGTGCCCAGCACTGGGGAGTTTGTTCAGGGAATGTATCTGGCATGCATTGTGCAAAGGAAGGAGATGAGTTTCAATAAATGGATTGGAAACAAATTGTTAACCTGTTTTAATACCAACTACAGTGTTTTGAATAGTCATCTATCAGGCCAAAGAATTTTCAAGTGAGAACATGACCTAATAAGGGGATGAATTTTAGGATGATATTTTTAGTTTTTTAGGATGACTACTGTGGCCTCTAACTCAGGCCACCATTTAGCTCCCAGAGTTAATATGCTCTTCCCTTCATATGTATATCGAGATTTTATGGCAGTCATACTTTATCATGGGTATCATCCTCATGAGATCCCTAAACAGTCACAAACCTAAATTCATTATAGACACTTGAAACATGCTGATTTGTTCTTATGTTAGTTTTCTATGGCTGTTGTAACAAATTATCACAAACTCAGTGGCATAGAAAAAACACAAGTTACATTTTTACAGTTTTAAATTCAGAAATCTGAAATCAAGAAGTTGGCAGAACTGTATGCTTTCTGGAAACTTCAGGAAAATCTGTTCAACTAGCTTCTAGAGGCCACATGCATACAATTGCTTATGGCTCCTTCTTCCACTTCAAAAAGCCTGTCACTCTAACCTCTGGTTCCACGGTCATATCTCCTTTTTCTGGCTTTAATCACTTGTAATTACTTTGGCCCACCTAATAACACAGGTTAATCTTCCCATCTCAAGGTGGTTAACTTAATATTATCTGCAACGTCACTTTTACCCTATAAAGTAGCATATTCACAGGGTACAGGAATTAGGATGTAGACATCTTTGGGGACATTATTCAGCCTTCCACAGTTCTGCAAATGTCATTGTCAAATTGTGAGTTCTGAACTGTTGGGCCCCCAATACTTGATTGAAAATTTTTCTCTTCTCAACAGAGAGTGAGATGGCAGAGCTTCAGAGGCTCTGAGTAGGAGACAAAAAGCTGCATGATTTTGCTTTACTTTTCTACCAGTTGCATTTTACTAAAGTGACACTGTCCCATTGAAGGGAATAAGGGAGCCTTTGAAATACTGCCATGTGCAGGATCCCGTGATGCTAAGATCCAGAAGAGCTTTCATTCCCATCTTTCTTCCTCAGAAGGGAGTCGTCACTCTGTTGGAAGCCTCTTTGAAGCAGCCACAGCTTTGGGGTTGCTGAGTGCAGGGACTTCTCAAAAAAAAAAAAAACAAAAAAAAACCCTCCTCTTTTCATTTCCTGTCAACGAGGAGTCCTAGTTCAAAAGACTGCTCTCTCTTTCCTTAGTTTTTCATATGTCTATTAATAGGACAGTGCCAGGCTCTGACCAGTTGATAGATTCATGAGACTAATGAGAATGGGATTAGGTTACCAACTTTCCTGTCTCATTTGTGCAATTATGAGTAACACAATGGAGGTATAATGGCTCCATGCCTTTTAGTAAGATCTTATTCTTGAGGACACCAAGAAGTTTTAAAAAGCTTAAAAAGTAAGCCACTAATCTTTACACTTTAATTGGCAAGGATGTGGGAAAACTATTACCTCATTTCAAAAAATAAAGCTACATCTGTACAGGTGGTCAAACAACCAGCCTGAAGATTTATATCTTCTCCTTCTCCTTCTTCTTCTTTTTGTATGTTCAGATGGGTGATCATTTAGTACCATGTCTGAAAAACACTTGAAACAAAGGAGTCACTGAGCAAGTTTAAGCCTATTTGTTAAGTCACTGTGGCTGACTTGTGGAAGCCCACATACCTGGGCAAAGCAGTAGCTATATTTGGAATAAATGAAGACTGGCTGAATGTCAAAACAGTTAAGGTCCAGAATCCAGGTGTGTACGTATATAGCAAATATTTAGGAACAGTAAAGTGCCTAGATTTGGGGGCATAGATACACTTCTTTCTAATTCCCTATTAAGGATTGGCGGTTGTGAAAAAAATAGAGAGGTGATTCTGGACTTATTGGTTAATGATGTGAAAGGGCCAGAAGCTCTAAGTAAGGTTTACAAGGAGGTTAGTAAATTGATTTCCAAGTCTATAGTCCTCTCAACTCATTGCCTTTCTTAGTTAAAATTTAAATTTTACTACCAGCTCGTGAAGTTTTGACCCATTGTCTACAATACAATTCAGTGGACTATTATTATTACTTTAAAGAAATATCTGATGACTTAAACCTGGTCCCATGTCTTCCAGTTCAACAATCAGGAATTTGAGATTTTCAGTTTCTGTGGCAAACCAAATAAATGTCCCTCATTCTCAGAATTGAATCATGTTATTCCCAGAGTTAAAAAGGAAATCTCATATTTTTTAGTAAAAATATTTTCTTTTTAAAAAATTCTTAACTTACAGAAATATTTTGGAAATCAGAATTTTTTTCCAGGAAAAAATAAGTAATGATTAAGGTTATTGATGAGCTTTTTAAAATCACACTGTGGCTTAGCTTGTAAGCCTTCTAAGTCCCTTTGAGGTTTTTAATGAGGGAATAGATGAGGTGTGAAGAGGTTCTAGTTTCTGGTGAAAGTGAAAATGGAGAGGGCACTGGGGTGTGGAAGGTTTACAAGTCAATAGGGACCTAGAAATAATTTTCCATTTAATACTACTTTTATTTCTCTGGGTAATAACCTCTGAGAGTCCAACACAAGCTGTGATAAATGAGTTTGCTCACCTTTGGTAGATGTTTTGTAGACTAAGAGGATGCTGTTAACAATCTTAGTGCTTTTTCTTTGTCTTTATAAACCATGCTTATTATAAGGTAATGGAACTTAGGCATTCTACACTTTTCTAGAAGCATATTTTATTAGATTCATTACATATTTCTGGAGGGTATTTTGAAAAAAATATGTACATTTTTAGGAATGTTGACATAATATTTTACATACCAATTCCTCTTCTAGGAATTTTCTCTAAGAAATACTCATAGATACATGCAAAGATTTATGATCAAATATGTCCTTTGTTGTTTTCATAAAAATATCAGAAAAATTAGAAACAATCTATATGTTCACCATATGATTTGGTTAAAGGCAATGTATTTTTCTGGATCTAACCAGGAGATAGATACACACAATAGATGAAATGGGTGGTTTAATATAAAGAATAATTAAACTCTGATAAAAAGAGTAAGTAAATTTTACATATTTATTATGTATAGTTTATATATAAATGTATAAATATAACAACTATATAATTAAATTATATAGATATATACAACTATATAACTAAATCATGCACACACACATTTATCACGCACACACAAAAAGAAGAAACGGAGCCAGAGATTGATTCAGACTTCATTGAAGAAGGTATAGTCCAGCTCACTGGATAGCAGAGACAGGACAGCCCATCTGTAGTCACTGGACAAGCAGGAGGCAACCCACTAGAATGCAGGCATAGAGTTGACATTCACTAACTAGTGGTAGAAGTGTACAGAGGGGTGGGAACACTGTGAGCTAAAGGAGAACTATACAGTGCTACCGGACAAACAGAATCTTGTCAGTCATAGGCAGGCTGTGCAAGGGACCACAGAGAGAAAAACAGCTCCATGGGCTCACGCCAGGTTGCAGGAATGCTGCTCAGGAACTGCAAAAGGAATTGGGGCGCTCATGTGGATGAAAGGCCTTTAGAGCAACAGTTTTCTGGATCAAGGAAGGCATGGGAAGTTTATCTCCAGGCTAAGGCTGTAAGGTTGCCAAAAGCTCTCATGGTTTGGGTCAATTGCTAATAGCAGAACTCTAGGTAATATCCTTTCAGCCACATTTCTGACATTCCCACACTGTGCTGCAGCTGGAAAATGCTAGAGAGCCCCTTCCTTCTGCAATTTTTTCTCTACATCCTCTGAGAGAGGTTAACATCATGTTCACATTAAAGGAGAAATATTTAAAGGAATTCCATCTATTAGGACAAATATCGAAGGGTGGATTTAGAGGTAATAAATTAATAATGCACACATGATGGTAAAGCAAAAGATAGTATTAGGTAAACTGTATAATCTTGGAATCCATAGTGTATATATTATGTATTCCTTTGGAGCAAAGAGGTTTGTTTAAGGTCCAGTATAAATGTTTTGACTTCCCTAAGCTGAGATTTTTTTCTGATGTAACACAACTCACTTGGTGTTGAGGTTTTATGTGACCCTCCTTGAATCATCCTAAAAGAAATGGAGTTTGGGTAACTGACAGATATCACTGCCGTGAGTCCTAACATACTTTGTCGTTCACCCAGGAGTCTCTTGTCTTCTGTGAACAACCTTAACATATGACATAAACACTTTAAGTTGAAAGCAAGGTAAAATTTTAGACACTTCTCTGTTCTTGACTCATATTAACTAGCTAAATAACTAAATACACTAGACTATTTTCTAGAACTGGCAGGTGCTATTAAAAAGATAAAAGGTGGGGGGCGCATAGTGGCTCAGTTGGTTAAGTGTAGGACTCCTAGTTGCGGCTCAGGTCATGATCTCATGGTTTGTGAGTTTGAGCCCCACGTTGGGCTCTTTGCTGACACTGTGGAGCCTGCTTGGGATCCTCTCTCTCTCCCTCTCTTTCTGCCCTTCTCCTGCTCTATCTTTCTCTCTCAAACTAAATAAACTTAAAAAAAAAAAAAGAAAATTGAAGAATAGAACAGAATGAGTAGGGGAACTCCTTAGGAAAGTGGGTAAAGAAGGCTGCTTTGAGAAACCAACTCAGAGTTGAAACATGAATAATGAGAAAGAAAATGCCATAGTAAAATTTCAGTCAAAAGAATTACATGACAAGAAGAGCAAATGCAAAGCCCCTGAGAGGGCATGAGTGTTGGCCTGTTTGAAGGAAGGCTAGAAAGTCAGTGTGATGGAGAGTACTGAATGAGGGAGTGACAGGGGTGGAATTCTCGGGGGAGGTAGGCAGCAGGACCAAACCCTGAATATACTGCAGGCCTCAGTGAGGATGAAAGTCAGTGGAGGGTTTTAGGATGGGTGGGATGATCTGATTAATGTTTTACAAGGATGACTCTGGCTGCTATAAACAAGTAGGAACAGAAGGATTAAGGGTTGAGTTAGAAAACTGTTAGGAGAAAACCAACATAAGGAAAGCTTGATGATTATGGCTAGGATCACAATTATCTTATAAATGAGAAAATAAACAAAAATCCAGTACTAAAAATTCATTGGCAGCATTTAAAAATAACAGGTGGATGACTTCAAGACATAAAGTATAAAAAGTAATGGCCAAGGAGAAACAAAGATTTTATCATGACTCTGCAAGGTGCTTAACTCCATACTTAGAGATCAGAAGTACTTTTGTAAAAGATGAATCAGCAAATCCAGTAAAGTCTGATAGTGTTCATCTAACATAGGAAATGGGTATGAGAGATAGCTGGAGGTGCTGGCTTGAAGATGGCTGTGTAGGAGGACGCTGGGCTCACGGCGTCCTGCTGATCACTTAGATTCCACCCACACCTGCCTAAATAACCCAGAAAACCACCAGAACACTAGCAGAATGGATTCTCCAGAGCCAAGCATAGACGAGAGGCCCACAGAAGAGGGTAGGAAGGGCAGAGAGGCGGTGCGTGCTACATGGACTGGTGGGAGGGAGCTGGGGCGGAGGGGCAGCCCGCTGGCAAAGCAGAGCCCCCAAGTCTGGCTGGCAAAAGTGGAGGGGCCAGATGGAGTGTGTTCTGACAGCAAGCGGGACGTAACATCTGGAAGGTTATAAGTTAAAGGCTCTGCTTGGAGAGTGGGAGGGTGAAGGACAACGGGAGGGAGAGTTGTTGAGCCCCGGACGACAGAGCGCAGCTTGGCGGGGAACAAAGGTGCTCGCCAGCGCCATCTCCCTTGCCCATCCCCAAGCCAAAATCCCAAAGGGAATCAGTTCCTTCCAGGGAACATGCTTGCACCGCGCAAACACCCAATACTGTGCTTCTGCGGGTCCATCCCTCTGGTGGAAGGTCTGACATCCTCCCGGTGTTGCAGGGCCCCTCCTGAAGCGGATCACCAAAGGAAAAGTGAGCTGAGCCTGCCCCTCCCACCCCTGTGTACCTTGCCGATCCACCCCAGCTAATACGCCAGATCCCCAGCACTACAAGCCTGGCAGTGTGCAAGTAGCCCAGACAGGCCACGCCACCCCACAGTGAATCCCGCCCCTAGGAGAGGGGAAGAGAAGGTACACACCAGTCTGACTGTGGCCCCAGAGGTGGGCTGGGGGCAGACATCAGGTCTGACTGTGGCCCAACCCGCCAACGCAAGTTATTCAAGACAGCACAGGGGAAGTGCCCCGAAGTTCCTCACCACTCCAGGGACTATCCAAAATGACGAAACGGAAGGATTCCCCTCAAAAAAACCTCCAGGAAATAACGACAGGTAATGAACTGATCAAAAATGATTTAAACAATATAACAGAAAGTGAATTTAGAGTAATAGTCATAAAATTAATCACTGGGCTTGAAAACAGTATAAAGGACAGCAGAGAATCTCTTGATACAGAGATCAAGGAGCTAAGGAACAGCCAGGAGGAGCTAAAAAATACTATTAATGAGCTGCAAAATAAAATGGAGATGACCACAGCTTGGATTGAAGAGGCAGAGGAGAGAATAGGTGAACTAGAAGATAAAATTATGGAAAAAGAATAAGCTGAGAAAGAGATAAAAAAAATCCAGGAATATGAGGGGAGAATTAGAGAACTAAGTGATGCACTAAAGAGAAATAATCTATGCATAATTGGTATTCCAGAGGAGGAAGAGAGAGGGAAAGGTGCTGAAGGGGTACTTGAAGAAATAATAGCTGAGAACTTCCCTCAACTGGGGAAGGAAAAAGACATTGAAATCCAAGAGGCACAGACTACTCCCTTCAGATGTAACTTGAATCGATCTTCTGCATGACATATCACAGTGAAACTGGCAAAATACAAGGATAAAGAGAAAATTCTGAAAGCAGCTAGGGATAAACGTGCTCTAACATAAAAAGGGAGACCGATAAGACTAGTGATGGATCTCTCTACTGAAACTTGGCAGGCCAGAAAGGAATGGCAGGAGATCTTCAATATGATGAACAGAAAAAATATGCAGCCGAGAATCCTCTATCCAGCAAATCTGTCATTTAGAATAGAAGGAGAGATAAAGGTCGTCCCAAACAAACAAAAACTGAAGGAATTCGTCACCACTAAACCAGCCCTACAAGAGATCCTAAGGGGGATCCTGTGAGACAAAGTACCAGAGACATCGCTACAAACATGAAACCTATAGACATCACAATGACTCTAAACCCATATCTTTCTGTAATAACACTGAATGTAAATGGACTAAAAGCGCCAACCAAAAGATATAGGGTATCAGAATGGATAAAAAAAAAAAAAAAAACAAGACCCATCTATTTGCTGTCTACAAGAGACTCATTTTAGACCTGAGGACACCTTCAGATTGACAGTGAGGGGATGGGGAACTATTTGTCATGCTACTGGAAGTCAAAAGAAAGCTGGAGTAGCCATACTTATATCAGACAAACTAGACTTTAAATTAAAGGTTGTAACAAGAGATGAAGAAGGGCATTATATAATAATTACCACTATCCACCAAGAAGAACTAACAATTATAAATGTCTATGTGCCGAATACCGGAGCCCCCAAATATATAAAACAATTACAAACATAAGCAACCTTATTGACAAGAATGTGGTAATTGCAGGGGACTTTAATACCCCACTTACAACAATGGATAGATCATCTAGACACTTGGTCAATAAAGAAACAAGGGCCCTGAATGATACATTGGATCAGATGGACTTGACAGATATATTTAGAACTCTGCATCCCAAAGCAACAGAATATACTTTCTTCTCGAGTGCACATGGAACATTCTCCAAGATAGATCACATACTGGGTCACAAAACAGCCCTTCATAAGTATACAAGAATAGAGAACATACCATGCATACTTTTGTACCACAATGCTATGAAGCTTGAAATCAACCACAGGAAAAAGTCTGGAAAACCTTCAAAAGCATTGAGGTTAAAGAACACCCTACTAAAGAATGAATGGGTCAACCAGGCAATTGGAGAAGAAATTTAAAAATATATGGAAACAAATGAAAATGAAAATACAACAATCCAAATGCTTTGGGACGCAGTGAAGGCAGTCCTGAGAGGAAAATACATTGCAATTTAGGCCTATCTCAAGAAACAAGAAAAATCCCAAATACAAACTCTAACAGAACACCTAAAGGAAATAGAAACAGAGCAGCAAAGACACCCCAAACCCAGCAGAAGAAGAGAAATAATAAAGATCAGAGCAGAAATAAACAAACAATATAGAATCTAAAAAAACTATAGAGCAGATCAATGAAACCAAGAGTTGGTTTTTTGAAAACATAAACAAAATTGATAAACCTCTAGCCAGCCTTCTCAAAAGAAAAGGGGGATGACCCAAATAGATAAAATCATGAATGAAAATGGAATTATTACAACCAATCCCTCAGAAATACAAGCAATTATCAGGGAATACTATGAAAAATTATATGCCAACAAATTGGACAACCTGGAAGAAATGGACAAATTCCTAAACACCCACATACTTCCAAAACTCAAACTGGAGGAAATAGAAAGCTTGAACAGACCCATAACCAGCAAAGAAATTGAATCAGTTATCAAAAATCTCCCAACAAATAAGAGTCCAGGACCAGATGGCTTCCCTGGGGAATTCTACCAGACATTTAAAGGAGAGATAATACCTATCCTTCTCAAGCTATTCCAAAACGTAGAAAGGGAAGGAAAACTTCCAGACTCATTCTATGAAGCCAGTATTACTTTGATTCCTAAACCAGACAGAGACCCAGTAAAAAAAGAGAACTACAGGCCAATATCCCTGATGAACATGGATACAAAAATTCTCAATAAGATACTAGCAAATCGAATTCAACAGCTTATAAAAAGAAATATTCACCATGATCAAGTGGGATTCATTCGTCTGGTTCAACATTCACAAAACAATCAACGTGATACATCACATTAATAAAAGAAAAGATAAGAACCATATGATCCTGTCAATCGATGCAGAAAAGGCCTTTGACAAAATTCAGCACCCTTTCTTAATAAAAACCCTCGAGAAAGTCGGGATAGAAGGAACATACTTACACATCATAAAGCCAATATGAAAAGCCCACAGACAACATCATCGTCAATGGGGAAACACTGAGAGCTTTTTCCCTGAGATCAGGAACACGACAGGGATGCCCACTCTCACCGCTGTTGTTTAACATAGTGTTGGAAGTGTTGTCAGCAATCAGACAACAAAAGGAAATCAAAGGCATCAAAATTGGCAAAGATGAAGTCAAGCTTTCGCTTTTTGCAGATGACATATTATACATGGAAAAATCCCATAGACTCCACCAAAAGTCTGCTAGAACTGATACATGAATTCAGCAAAGTTGCAGGATACAAAATCAATGTACAGAAATTAGTTGCATTCTTATACACTAATAATGAAGCAACAGAAAGACAAATAAAGAAACTGATCCCATTCACAACTGCACCAAGAAGCATAAAATACCTAGGAATAAATCTAACCCAAGATGTAAAAGATCTGTATGCTGAAAACTATAGAAAGCTTATGAAGGAAAATGAAGAAGATATAAAGAAATGGAAAAACATTCCCTGCTCATGGATTGGAAGAATAAATATTGTCAAAATGTCAAAGCTATCTACACATTCAATGCAATCCCAATCAAAATTGCACCAGCATTTGTCTCAAAGCTAGAACAAGCAATCCAAAAATTCATATGGAATCACAAAAGTCCCTGAATAGCCAAAGTCATTTTGAAGAAGACCAAAGCAGGAGGCATCACAATCCCAGACTTTAGCCTCTACTACAAAGCTGTAATCATCAAGACAGTGTGGCATTGGCACAAAAACAGACACATTGACAAATGGAATAGAAACCCCAGAACTAGACCCACAAATGTATGGCCAACTAATCTTTGACAAAGCAGGAAAGAACATCCAATGGAAAAAAGACGGTCTCTTTAACAAATGGTGCTGGGAGAACTTGACAGCAACATGCAGAAGAATGAAACTAGACCACTTTCTTATACCATTCACAAAAATAAACTCAAAATGGATAAAGGACTTGAATGTGAGACAGGAAACCATCAAAACCCTAGAGGAGAAAGCAGGAAAAAACCTCTCTGACCTCAGCCGCAGCAATTTCTTACTTGACACAACCCCAAAGGCAAGGGAATTAAAAGAAAAAATGAACAATTGGGACCTCATGAAGATAAAAAGCTTCTGCACAGCAAAGGAAACAACCAACAAAACTAAAAGGCAACCAACGGAATGGGAAAAGATATTTGCAAAAGACATATCAGACCAAGGGCTAGTATCCAAAATCTATAAAGAGCTCACCAAACTCCACACCTGAAAAACAAATAATCCAGTGAAGAAATGGGCAGAAAACATGAATAGACACTCCTCTAAAGAAGACATCCAGATGGCCAACAGGCACATGAAAAGATGCTTAACATCACTCCTCATCAGGGAAATACAAATTAAAATCACACTCAGATATCACCTCACGCCAGTCATGGTGGCCAAAATGAACAAATCAGGAAACTATAGATGCTGGAGAGGATGTGGAGAAATGGGAACGTTCTTGCACTGTTGGTGGGAATGCAAACTGGTGTAGCCACTCTGGAAAACGGTGTGGAGGTTCCTCAAAAAATGAAACATAGACCTACTCTATGACCCAGCAATAGCACTGCTGGGAATTTACCCAAGGGATACAGGAGTACTGATCCATAGGGGCACTTGTACCCCAATGATTATAGCCGCAGTCTTAACAATAGCCAAATTGTGGAAAGAGCCTAAATGTCCATCAACTGATAAATGGATAAAGAAATTGTGGTTTATATACACAATGGAGTACTACGTGGCAATGAGAAAGAATGAAATGTGGCCCTTTGTAGCAACGTGGATGGAACTGGAAAGTGTGATGCTAAGTGAAATAAGCCATACAGAGAAAGATAGATACCATATGTTTTCACACTATGTGGATCCTGAGAAACTTAACAGAAACCCATGGGGGAGGGGAAGGGAAAAAAAAAGAGGGAGAGAGCCAAAGCATAAGAGACTCTTAAAAAATTGAGAACAAACTGAGGGTTGATGGGGGGTGGGAGGGTGGGGAGTGTAGGTGATGGGTATTGAAGAGGGCATCTTTTGGGATGAGCACTGGGTGTTATATGGAAACCAATTTGACAATAAATTTCATATATTAAAAAAATAAAAAGGAAATGGGTATGAGATATCTTGGAGAGCCTACATATGTGTAGAAAATATCTATGGCGCTTGCTATATTTAGGACAAGATAAAGAATACTTGTTACAACTGATAGCATAGAAATACAAAATATTATAAGAGACTATTATGAACAACTATATGCCAATAAACAGGATAACCTAGAGGAAGTGAATAATATTCTAGAAACATATACCCTACAAAGACTGAATCATGAAGAAATAAAAAATCTGACCAGACTAATATAATAATTAGGCAGTTTGAATCAAGTAAACTCCAAAGAGAATCTAAAACCAGATGGTGTCCCTGGTGAATTTTATCAACATTTAAAAAAGAATTAATTCGAATCCTTCTCAAACTCTTCCAAAACATCAAAGGGGTGGGAACATTACCAAACTCATTTTTTTTTCCGGCAAGCAATACCCTGATACCAAAGCCAGATAAGGACACAATAAGAAAATAAAGTTACAATGCAATATCCCTGATGCATATAGATAAGAAAATCCTTAACAAAATATTAGCAAACCGAGTTCAGTAGCATGCTAAAAGATCATTATACTATGGTCAAGAATTCATTCTTGCAATGCAAGGATGGCTTCACAGAGGCAAACTGATAAATGTGATACATCCAATTAATAGAATGAAAGATAAAAATCATATGATCATGTTAATAGATGCATAAAAAAGCATTTAACAAAATTCAATGTTCATTCACTATGAAAATTCTCAACAAATGAAATATAGAAGGAACATACTTCAATATAATAAAGTTCATAAATGACAAGTCCAAAGCTACCATCATACTTAAAATGTTGAAAACCTTTAAGATCAGGAACAAGATAAGACTGTCTACACTAACCATTCCCTTGGAATATAGTACTGGAAGTCCTGGCCAGAACATTCAGTCAAGAAAAAGAAATCAAAGGCATCACAAATTGAGAGGAAGGAGTAAAATTGTCTCTATGGATGGCATAATGTATATACATAGACAATCCTAAAGAATCCACCAAAAACTGTTAGATCTAATTCTGAATTCAGTAAAATTACAACATACAAAATCAACACATAAAAATCTGTTGTATTTCTAAACACTAATAGTGAATTATCCGAAAGAAAGAAAGAAAGAAAGAACGAAAACACTGCCATTACACTAGCATCAAAAAGAATAAAATACTTAGAAAGAAATTTAGCCAAGGATGTTACAGAGCTCTACATTGAGAACTATAAAACATTAATGAAAGAAATTAGGATATCTTTCCATTTATCTGTATCTTTATCTTCATTTACTGGGAGAATCAATATTGTCAAAATGTCTATACTATCCAAAGCCATCTACAGATTTAGTGCAATCCTTATCAAGATTCTAATAACATTTTTCACAGAAATAAAAATAAACAACTAAAATCCATATGCAACCACAAAAGTCTCTGAAGAGAGCAATCTTAAGAAGAATACAACTGGGGGCATCACACCTCATTATTTCAAAAACTATATTACAATGCTATAGTAATCTAAACAGAATGGTTTTGGCATAAAAATAGACATGCAAACCAATGGAACAGAATAAAAACCCAGAAATAAATTTCACATATACATTAACTAATTTTCAACAAAATCCTCAAGAATACATAATCGGGAAAGAATAGTTTTAATAAACGATGCTGAGAAATCTAGATAGCCACAAACAGGATAATAAAATCTGACCCTTATCTTACAGTATGAACAAAAATCAACTCAAAATAGATAAAAGAGTTGAACATAAGACATTGAAACTTAACCTGATAGAAGAAAGCATAAGGGAAATTCTCCTTCATATTGGCCTTGGCAAGGATTTGTTGATTGATTGATATGACACCAGAAACAAAGACATCAAAAGCAAAACAAAACACGTGGGACCACAGCACTCTAAAAACCTTCTGCACAGCAAAGGAAACAACAAAATGAAAAGACAACCTATGCAGGAGGAGAAAATACTTGTAACACATTTGCGTGACAATGGGTTAACATCTAAAATATAAAAGGAACTCATCCAAATCAATAGAAAAAACAAATAACCCAATTAAAAAATAGGCAAATTTCCTGAACACTTTTTCAAAGACATACAAATGACCAACAAACACAGGAAAACACGCTAATCATCAAGGGAAATGCAAATCAGAACCATCATGAGTTATTATATCACATTTGTTAAGACTATCATCAAAAAGTGAAAAAGTAACAAGTTTTGGCAAGAATGTGGAGGAAAGGGAACCCGTATGCACTTGTTGGTTGGAATGTAAACTGGTACAGCGTTAATGGAAAACAATATGGAAGCTCCTGAAAAAATTAAAAATGGAACTACCATACGACCTAACAGTCCTACTTCTAGTTATATATCTGAAGGAAACAAAATTCATATCTCAAAGAGATGTCTGCACTTCCATGTACATTGCAGCATTAGTCACAACAACCAAGACATGGAAACAACCTAAGTGTCCATCTATAGATGAATGGATAAAGAAAATGGAATTATCTGTCTATTCACACAAATACACACACAATGGAATATTGTTGAGCCTTAAAAAAAGAATTAAATTCTGCCATTTGTGACAATATGAATGTCACAACCTGGAGGGCATTATATTAAATGTAATAAGCCAGACACAGAAATACAAATACTTATATTTGTAAGTAAAATATCTTATATGGGAAATCTAAGAAAAAAAGTCAGGCTCACAGTAACAGCAGAATTGTAAATACCACATGCTAGGAGGTAGGGGAAAAGGGAGATAATGATCAAAGGGTACAAAGGTTCAGGTATAAAATGATTAATTTTAGGAGATCTAATGTATAGCAGGTGACTACAGTTAATATATTCTATCTTGAAATTTTCTTAGAAAGTAGATCTCAAATGTTTTCTCACACACACACACACACACACACACACACACACACACACGGTAATTATGTGAGATGATGAATGTATTAACTTGTTTATGGTAATCATTGAACAGTGTATATATTTGTGAAAATACCTCAAATATATACAATTTTCATTTGTCAGTCATACCTCAGTAAACCCAAGGGGGGAGGAAATGATGCATTAATGGTACAGTTGGATTTATATAACTTACTACTCTCGTAAACTGCACCTTTGGCAGTTACTTAAAATGAGTCCTAGATACTCATTTTCTGCTTAAAAGATGAGGAAGAAAACATTTTAATGGCTCTTGCCCTTTTGTTTCAATTCCTATTGCAACTCCATATATGGATGCCAGGCAAGAACTTTGGGGTGTGTAGTCTTCTGGGGCAATGCCATTCAGAGGTACATTTGCTTTGCTTTGTTTGCTGTAGCGCTGGGGGCTGTGCTAAAATATTTAGGCATATATGTAAGACGTAAAATGACTCTTCTGATTGGAGGATTCATTGCCACGCTATAAAAGCATTTCAATTTATGGTTATCTGTATTTCATTACAAATGTTTTCACTGCAGAGTTAATCAACTTGACCTGTGAGGAAGGTAGGGCCAAATGAATGACTTTCTCATTTAAACCTTCCATAGTCATTGTATGTAGCATTGTCCATTTTTGAAAGAAAAAAGTGAAATAATAAGTTTTATATTTAAAAAAAAGCATTTTTGGATGGGGGAGAAGAAATAAAATCTTATACATAATTTGACCTTTTCACCTTATTTTTTTAACAGTGATATTTTCAAAAGTTAGTATCTTATCCACCATTACATTTTAGTTTTTATATGAATTTTTCCATCCAAGTACCCTTTGGTACCCTTTGATTTATAAACTTTATAGAAGATTATAAATCAGCGAGGGGTCAAATCACAAGGGTTGTAGAAGGAAGAAGAGTTCCAGAATATATTCATGAATACCAAAAAGAAAAAAAAAAGTTAGAAACAAGTTTGTAATTTACAGCTGCCCTGAGGCAGCAATAACTAATACACTGAAAATTTACCCATTTTATGCATCTATTTTGCTTGTTTTACTACTTTGCTTTTCATAAAAAACACATTTATTTCAGCAACTGTCACTTCTTTTGGCATTTATGTGATCTCTGAGCTATGTATGAAAATACACATATTTCTACATCACAATTTTTATTGGAAAATTATTTTACAAATTTATATCAATGCTTTTTTGTTCCATGCTAGAATTATTTTCATCATTCTTTTTTTTTCTTGTCACCTCAGAAAATCAGTCTTAAAGCTTATATAGTTTAACATCTGCTTTAAATTCGTTTTCAATTGCTGCTCAAGTGACATTGTATCATTAAGTATAAAGAGAAACAAATGGAAATTTTCAGAAAACAAATCATCCCAAAAATTATTCAATAAGAATAGCACTGTAAATATTTAAATGGACACTAGCCTCATAAATACGCCATGCGATTCACAGCTGTAACCTAATGAGTTCTCATATTGTTCCTGGGAGTCAGTGGAATAGTTTGAGCAAGTGACTACTTTCAGATATATAGTGATAGTATAAATTTGAGCAGGGTAAACAGAAACAGGTGGCCTCTGTACTTCCCAAAAGAATGGCCATGAAGAACCCAAGGCTTGGTTTTCACAATAATTTATTGAATAAAACTTTAGACATTAAGGAAGGGAATGGTAGTGGATATTTCCTGCTTGCTCAGTTTAGCATTAATTCTGAAATCTTCTGGTAGGAGCATCCACATTTTTATTTACTTTCAGATAGTATATTTCAGATGTGACTGTCTGTGTACCGGGTTTCAGAGATGGTACCTTGATGCAGGCCTACTCCTTTAGAACTTTACTTCCCATTAGATGCAATAACTGATTCAATAATTTACAGATAAGCTTCTATTTACTGTTCTGTCTTCCATATCCCTCTCAGTCTTCCTCTGTGGCATATTCTCTGTTATAACAGCCTGAAAATTGTGGAAGTTGGAAGGAGTGACCTAAAGGGATCCAGCTTTGAGGTAAAGGAAGAAAGTAGCTAGCCATCCTAGGTCACTCTGCTTTGCACTTTCTGAGAAACCATGACTTCTTGCCTGTTGGGTAGGGTGGTGAGTTGCAATAACAACAAAGCCTGTTACTAACAAAAACGATTTCCAGATTTCTACACTATGCTGTAGATATAGGAATTGTGGTTCAACAAGGTCTCTGGGGTGGACCAAATGCAAATTGCTCTAAGTTTTAATAAACCTTGTGGGGAGTTGTATTGACAAGAAATTTTCATATAAAAAGTGCTGTGATTGTTCATACCCTATGGCAATTCCTGCAAAGCAGTCTTCAATCCTTTTATTTTTTTTAAAGGTTTACTTTATTTTTTAAAATATTTTTTAAGTTTATTTATTTATTTTGAGAGAGAACAAGCCCAGGGTAGGGACAGAGAGGGTGGAAAGAGGGAGAATCCCAGGAAGGCTCTGTGCTGTCAGTGCAGAGCCTGATGCTGGCCCTGAACTCATTAATCATGAGATCATGACCTGAGCCAAAATGAAGATTCAGTTGCTTAACCAACAGAGCCACCCAGGCACTCCAGATTTATTTTATTTTGGGGCACAAGTGGGGGAGTGGGGCAGAGGTGGGGGAGAGAGAGAGAGAGAGAGAGAGAGAGAGAGAGAGAATGAATCTCAACCAGACTCTGGGACCAGTGCGGAGCCTGATGCAGGGTATATCCCCTGATCTGGGATCATGACCTGAGCTAGAATCAAGGGTCGGATACTCAACTGAGCCACCCAGGCACCATAGCAGTCCTCTATCCTTAACCAATGTCAAAGCTGAAGAATTAATAAGTGGTAAATCTGGTATCCAATGGGTTATTTGATGCCAGAAATTGGGTTTTTAGCAAATTTGCGGATTGCATCAACAAGGCTGGGAAGCTCTTATCCATACACAATTTGCCACATGCAAAAAAGACTGCTCCAAAATCTTGGGACTGAATTCAAATGCAACTGTGGTGTGATTGATGGTGGTGTATTGTCTGTCTTTGGGAAGGAAGTGAATGCATTTTTAGTTAAATGTGCAACCTTTGCAAAAGTTTGAGGAATATGTACTTGTTAAGCCCATGCATTCTTTTTAAATGAAGTTTTTAGAATAGTTTCATATTTGCAGAAAAGTTGTGAAGGTAACAGAATTCTGATATATCCCATGCCAGTTTCCCTACTATTAACATCTTGCATTAGTATGGCACATTTGTCCCAGTCAGTATAACGATACTTGTACATTAGTATACATTAAAGTGCATACTTTAAAAATCTGAATAAAGTTTTACCTAGGTCTGTTCCCATATGATCCTATCTAAGGTATCACATTACATTTAGTTGCCATGTCTCCCAAGGTTCTACTTGCTTTCGGCTTTTTCTCAGATTTTCCTTGTTTTTGATGACTTTGACAGTTTTGATGAGTACTGGTCAGGTATTTTGTAGAATATCTCTCAGTTGGGATTTGTCTGATGTGTTTCTCATGGTTAGATTTGGGTTATGGGTTTTTGGGAGAAAGACCACAGAGATTAAATACCATTCTCATCACATCAAGGATATATGCTATAAACATGATTTATGACTATTGATGTTAGCCTTTAAGACTGAAGTGGGTTACTCCACTGTAAACTTACTCTTTTTCTCCCTTGAACTCCTGGGAAGAAATACACAGAACAAACTTAAGTGCAAGAGAGTTATGCTCCACTTCCCTGAGAGTAGATTATCTGCATAAATTACACAGAATTCTTTTGCAAGGGAGATTTGTCTATTCTCCATGTGTTTATTCAATCATGTATCTACTGTATCAGTATAAACTCATAAGTATTATTTTATACTTTCATTTATGATTCAAAGTCATTTTTTTTTGCTTGTTTCTCAAATCCTTCCAGCTTTGGCAATTGTGAGCTCTTTACAGTAGCCGCTGTGTCCCTTGACATAGCCCCATGATTGAAGTTTCTTTCAAGAGTACTTATTTTCCAGCATTATAAGATGCTCCACACTCATATTGTAACTTCCCTTTTCCAACCCCCAAATGAGCCATTTCTCCAAGGAGACTTAGTTCTTTTTATTAGAGAATGGTATTAGAAACAAAGGTCTGGGTGCTAGGTATGTTTTTTGCTACTGAGGTGCTTCACATATAATATTAAAAAAATCATTAGCAAGACTCATGTCAGGGAGTTTTATTCCTGTATTTTCTTATAGAAGTTTCATGGTTCAGGCCTTATAGCTAAGTCTAGTCAGTTTTGAGTTAATTTTTGTGTGTGCTGTAAGATATGAGACCAGTTTCATTCTTTACATTTGAATATCCAATTATCCCAACACTATTCATGGAAGAGACTGTCTTTTCAATGGAATATTCTTGGCTCTCTTTTCAAACACTAGTTGACTATAAGTGCTTGGGTTTATCTCTGGACTCTCGATTCTGTTCCATTGGTTTAGCTGTCTGTCGCTGTGCTAGTTCTATACTGTTTTAATGACTTTAACTTTATAGCATATCTTAAAATTAGTAAGAGTGATGTTCCCTGTTTTGTCTTTCTCTCAAGGCTGCTTCTTTTCAAGCTCTTTCATGGTTCCATATAAATTTTAGAAGTTTTTTCTACTTCTGTAAAAAAAATGCCATTGGGATCTTGATAGGGATTGCATTTAATCTTTAGATTGCTTTTGGTAGTATTGACATTTTAACAATATTAATTTTTTCAATTCATGAACATCAATCCTGGAATACATTTCCATTTATTTGTGTCTTTTTCTATTTATTTAATCAGTATCTTCTAGTTTTCAGAGTAGAAATCTTTCACCTACTTTGTTAGATTTATTCCTAAGGTTTTATTGTTATGCTATTATAAGTGGGATTTATTTATTTTTTTTCAGAAAGTCTTTTGTTAGTATATAGAAGCACTACTGATTTTTGCTTGTTAAATTTGTGTTCTGCAACTTTACTGAATTCATTGATTAGATCTAACAGTATTTTAATTGTCTTCAGGATTTTCTCTATATAAAACTGTTACCCTAAATACCGACAATTTTACTTCTTTTCCTCTCCAATTTTGATAGGTTAGTATCAAGATTTTCTTGACTTAATGCTCTAGCCGGGACTTCTAGTACTATGTTGAATACAAGTGGTACCAATGGGCACTCATGACTTGTTCAAAATCATAGAGGAAAAGTTTTCAATTTTTTACCACTGCATATGTTAGTAACTGTGGGCTTGTCATACATCACCTTTATTATGTTGAGATAGGTTCCTTCTATGCCTAATTTGTTGAGTTTTTATCATGAATGGATGTTGAATTTTATCATATGCTTTTTATGCATTGATCAAGGTCTTCATATGATTTTTTTTCTTCTATTAATGTGATATACTATATCTATTGCTTTGTGTATATTGAAACTTGCATCCCAGGAATAAATCACATTGATCATGATGAATGATCCTTTTAATGTTGAATTTAGTTTGCTAGTATTTTATTGAGAATTTTTGCATTTATATTCATCAGGATTATTGGCCTGAAGCTTTCTGGTGTCCTTTTCTAGTTCTGATATCAGGATAATGCTGGCCTTGTAAAATGAGTTTGAGAGTATTATGTTCTCTTTGATTTTTTGGAAGATTTTGAGAATTGGTGTTAATTCTTTAAATGCTTGGTAAAAATTCAACAGTGAAGCCATCAGGTCCTGAGCTTTGTTTCATTGGGAGGTTTTTGATTATTGATTTAATCTTCTTACCTATTTAGATAATTGCTTATTTAGACATTGTTTCTTCCTTATTTGAAATTGGTAAGTTGTATGTTTCTAGCAATATTTCCATTTCTTCCAGGTTGCCCAGTTTGTCGATGTATAGTTATTCATAGTAGCCTTTTATGATTGTTTAATTTCTGTGGTATCATTTATAATATCTACTTTTTTATGTATAATTTGGTTGATTGGGATAATTTTTCTTTTCTTTCTGGTTAGTCTAAGGGTTTTTCAATTGTGTTTTATCTTTTCAAAGAACCAACTCTTAACTTTGGTTAATTTTTTGTTTTTCTGTCTTCCATTTCATTTATTTCTGCTTTATATGATTTCTTTCCTTCTGCTAATTTTGGGCTCAGTTTTTATTTTTTCCAGTTGCTTAAAGTGTGAGTTGGGTTGTTTACTTGGGATATTTTTTTTGTTTGTAGTGTAGGCATTTATTGCTATGAATTCCCCTCTAAGAACTGCTTTTGCTGCATATCTCACAAGTTCTGATATATTGTGTTTTCATATTCATTTGTCTCAGGAAAAATTTTAATATCCCTTTATTTGACTCATTGCTCATTCAGGAGAGTGATGTTTGACTTTCACTTGTTGATGAATTTTCTAGTTTTCTTCTTACTTATTCCTAGTTTCATGCCATATGATCTGAGAAGATACTTTGTATGATTGTAGTCTTTTTAACTTTTCTAAGACTTGTTTGTGCCCCCAAATATAATTGATGCTAGAAAAAGTCCATGTACACTTGAGACGAATGTTTTTTTCTGCTATTGTTAGATAAAATATCTGTATGTGTTTGTGAGGGCCATTTATAGTGTCATTTAAATCTGCTGTTTCCTCATTGATTCTTTGGATAATGTATCCATTGTTAAGAATAAGGTATTAAAGTCCCCCACTATTATTGTATATTGTTTTTTTTTTTCTTT
This sequence comes from Panthera tigris, assembly GCF_018350195.1. Lineage (NCBI taxonomy): Eukaryota > Metazoa > Chordata > Mammalia > Carnivora > Felidae > Panthera > Panthera tigris. Next base: position 92,511,009 of record NC_056661.1, on the reverse strand, counting down.
TCTCTTTAGCTCTATTAGTATTTGCTTTATATATTTAGCTACTCCAGTGTTGGACACATAAATATTTACAATTGTTATATATTCTTGATGTATTGCCCTGTATATTGTATAATGACCTTCTTTGCCTCTTTTTACCATTTTTCAGTTTAAAGTTTAGTTCATCTGATATAAGTATAGCTACTCTTGCATTTTTTGGGTTACCCCAAAAATGAGAGTTTTACTTCTCCTCTTCATATTTTAGGTTATTGCTGTTACATACTTTTTATATTGTGTAACCAATACTGATTATTTTAAGCTTTAGTTGTTTTACTCCATTAAAAAATTTTTTAAACTAGAGTTGTAAGTGATTTATGAACCACTAGTGCCATATTGCAGAATATAACTATGAGTATATATTTACCATTTCCAGTGAGGTTTATACTACCTTTTTATGTTTTTATGATATTAATTAGGGTTGTTTTAATTCCACTTCAAGTATTCCCTTCACATTCTTTGTAAGGCAGATCTGGTGGTAATAAATCCTTTCAGTTTTTCCTTTTTGGGAAAGTCTTTATCACTCCTTAATTTGTGAAGGACATTAATGCTGGATATAGAGTTTTTAGTTGAAAGTTACTTTCTTTCAGTATTTTGAATGTATTATCCCATTTTCTCCTGGTCTAAAAAAATTCTATTAAGAAATCCACCAATAATTTTAATTGGTGGAGATTTCCTTGTGTGTAACTTCTCTCTCTTCTCCTGTTGCTCTTAAAATTCTTTGCCTTTGCCTTTTGGCAATTTAATTATAATGTGTCAGTGTAGCCATATTCGATTTCAACCTATTTGGGATCTTTTGGGCCTTATGAATGTGAAGGTCCATTTCCCTACATTCAGGAAGTTTTCAGACATTATTATTATTTTTAAAAAATATCCTTGGTGTCTCTTTCCCTTTCCCTTCTACAATTCCTATAATAAGAACAATATTTTCTTTCATTGTATCTCATCATTCCTGTAGGCTTTCTTCACTCTTTTTCATTTTTTTTTTTTTTTTTTTGCTCCTCCAATTTCCAATGTCCTATCCTTCAAGTCACAGATTATTTTTTTCTGCATGGTTTTGTCTACTTTTGAAACTTTTTATGGAATTCATTCTTCATTTATTTTCTACTCTACAATTCCTGTTTGTTTTTGATGGTGATATATTTCCTCATTGAACTTCCTGCTTTGTTTATATACTGTTTTCCTAATTTTGTTGTATGTCTGCATGTTCTTATAGTTAATTAAACTTCCTTAAGTGGATTCTTCATTTTTAGTTTTTTAATATTTATTTACTTATTTTGAGAGAGAAATAGACAATGAGTGGGGGAGGGCAGAGAGAGGGATAAAGAGAATCTGCCGTCTGTGCAGAGCACGATGTGGTTCATGAGTCCGTGAACTGTGAGATCATGACCTGAGCTGAAATCAAGAATCAGATACTTAACCCACTGAGCCACCCAGGTGCCCCTTGAGTGGATTCCTTTGAATTATTTGTCTAACACTTTATAGATCTACACTAGTTAGGGTTAGTTATTGGAGCTTTATTAGTTTTCTTTGGTGTTATCACTTTTCAATATTTTGTATTTCTTACATTGGTATCTGTGTATTTGAGTAATTGAATAATAGAGGTCTGCTCAGGCAGAAACAGTTATTTACCATTCAGCTCAGTTTGGGGTTCCAAGTGTATCTGCTGGTGATGTTCTTGGGAAGATAGAGACTGCTATCATGGTCTATTTTTGGGCAAGGCAACTATCTGACCTTTGAGGATGGAATGGGGGTTGTGCCCCTGCTGAGAACAGTAGGATAGGACTGCTGGCTTGGTTTCTATCCAAGTGAAGCTGTAGGGTGGGCTGCATGGTTGACTGGATTCTCTGATTAGGCTTATTAGATAGTCAGAATTGGATATTATATTCAGTAGTATATGGGGCTATGAATTAGGTTTTCTGACCAGGTAGAGCATCAGGATGAGACCCAAGGCCTATACAGCTTATTTGAGGACCCAAATCTGGACAGACTATACACTGGATTCTCTGATCAGGTAAGGCCACTGGTTTTACTCTATAGACAGGGGAAGCCATGGCCTGTGCTGTTCAGGTGTCACCGTACATAGGGCTGTTGCATTGCTACCCTTGTGCTCTGGTTAGGTTCCCCAGCTGGACAGGTTAAATGGTATATTCAGCAATGAGCAGGGCAGTGAATTAGATTTCTTGCCAAGGCACAGCGGGAGAAGTAGCTTTAAGGCTGATAAAGTTCTTTGTTGTATTAACTCAAGCTAACCTGAACCCCAAGTTTTGTGACAAAATAGGGCAATATGGTTTGTTCTGCAAACTATTTACTCTGACCACGCACATCTCTGCTCAAGTGCTGCTGGTCAGCACAACTTCCAGGAGTTGTTGCCAACCCTTCTAGTCATATGAGTCCAGAAAACACTCTCAGGTTGGGTCAGCTATGATCCAAATTCTTGCCTGTATGGGAGGAGTGGCTGCTCCAGACCACTCTCAAACGGGCTTTCTGGTTGGGAAATGCTGGGAGCTACCCTTATCCTTGGCTATGAATTAATCCCTTTGGTCTATTAAAGAAGGGGAGTACCACACATCTGGCATTGGATTTGCTCTGGGGATGATCAGCTTTGCTTGCTTGCTTCTCTGCTCAAGCACTTCTGGGTCACACTGCTTCCAGTTGTCACAAGCCCCTCTGGTGGGAGACATTCCACAGGAGGTAAGGCTGTGATTCAACTACTTGCCTGGGTAGGGCAAACCGGGCCCTAGGACCTTTTTTTTTTTTTATCTATTTATTTATTTATTTATTTATTTATTTATTTATTTATTTATTTTTTTATTTTTTTATTTTATTTATTTATTTTTTTAATATATGAAATTTACTGTCAAATTGGTTTCCATACAACACCCAGTGCTCATCCCAAAAGGTGCCCTCCTCAATACCCATCACCCACCCTGCCCTCCCTCCCACCCTGCCCTCCCTCCCACCCCCCATCAACCCTCCGTTTGTTCTCAGTTTTTAACAGTCTCTTATGCTTTGGCTCTCTCCCACTCTAGCCTCTTTTTTTTTTTTTTTTTTTTTCCTTCCCCTCCCCCATGGGTTTCTGTTATGTTTCTCAGGATCCACATAAGAGTGAAACCATATGGTATCTGTCTTTCTCTGTATGGCTTATTTCACTTAGCAACACACTCTCCAGTTCCATCCATGTTGCTACAAAAGGCCATATTTCATTTTTTCTCATTGCCACGTAGTATTCCATTGTGTATATAAACCACAATTTCTTTATCCATTCATCAGTTGATGGACATTTAGGCTCTTTCCATAATTTGGCTATTGTTGAGAGTGCCGCTATAAACATTGGGGTACAGGTGCCCCTATGCATCAGTACTCCTGTATCCCTTGGGTAAATTCCTAGCAGTGCTATTGCTGGGTCATAGGGTAGGTCTATTTTTAATTTTCTGAGGAACCTCCACACCGCTTTCCAGAGCGGCTGCACCAATTTGCATTCCCACCAACAGTGCAAGAGGGTTCCTGTTTCTCCACATCCTCTCCAGCATCTATAGTCTCCTGATTTCTTCATTTTGGCCACTCTGACTGGCGTGAGGTGATATCTGAGTGTGGTTTTGATTTGTATTTCCCTGATAAGGAGCGACGTTGAACATCTTTTCATGTGCCTGTTGGCCATCCGGATGTCTTCTTTACAGAAGTGTCTATTCATGTTTTCTGCCCATTTCTTCACTGGGTTATTTGTTTTTCGGGTGTGGAGTTTGATGAGCTCTTTATAGATTTTGGATACTAGCCCTTTGTCCGTTGTGTCATTTGCAAATATCTTTTCCCATTCCGTTGGTTGCCTTTTAGTTTTGTTGGTTGTTTCCTTTGCTGTGCAGAAGCTTTTTATCTTCATAAGGTCCCAGTAATTCACTTTTGCTTTTAATTCCCTTGCCTTTGGGGATGTGCCGAGTAAGAGATTGCTACGGCTGAGGTCAGAGAGGTCTTTTCCTGCTTTCTCCTCTAAGGTTTTGATGGTTTCCTGTCTCACATTCAGGTCCTTTATCCATTTGGAGTTTATTTTTGTGAATGGTGTGAGAAAGTGGTCTAGTTTCAACCTTCTGCATGTTGCTGTCCAGTTCTCCCAGCACCATTTGTTAAAGAGACTGTCTTTTTTCCATTGGATGTTCTTTCCTGCTTTGTCAAAGATGAGTTGGCCATACGTTTGTGGGTCTAGTTCTGGGGTTTCTATTCTATTCCATTGGTCTATGTGTCTGTTTTTATGCCAATACCATGCTGTCTTGATGATGACAGCTTTGTAGTAGAGGCTAAAGTCTGGGATTGTGATGCCTCCTGCTTTGGTCTTCTTCTTCAAAATTACTTTGGCTATTCGGGGCCTTTTGTGGTTCCATATGAATTTTAGGATTGCTTGTTCTAGTTTTGAGAAGAATGCTGGTGCAATTTTGATTGGGATTGCATTGAATGTGTAGATAGCTTTGGGTAGTATTGACATTTTGACAATATTTATTCTTCCAATCCATGAGCAGGGAATGTCTTTCCATTTCTTTATATCTTCTTCAATTACCTGCATAAGCTTTCTATAGTTTTCAGCATACAGATCTTTTACATCTTTGGTTAGATTTATTCCTAGGTATTTTATGCTTCTTGGTGCAATTGTGAATGGGATCAGTTTCTTCATTTGTCTTTCTGTTGCTTCATTGTTAGTGTATAAGAATGCAACTGATTTCTGCACATTGATTTTGTATCCTGCAACTTTGCTGAATTCATGTATCAGTTCTAGCAGACTTTTGGTGGAGTCTATCGGATTTTCCATGTATAATATCATGTCATCTGCAAAAAGCGAAAGCTTGACTTCATCTTTGCCAATTTTGATGCCTTTGATTTCCTTTTGTTGTCTGATTGCTGATGCTAGAACTTCCAGCACTATGTTAAACAAGAGCGGTGACAGTGGGCATCCCTGTCGTGTTCCTGATCTCAGGGAAAAAGCTCTCAGTTTTTCCCCGTTGAGGATGATGTTAGCTGTGGGCTTTTCATAAATGGCCTTTATGATCTTTAAGTATGTTCCTTCTATCCCGACTTTCTCAAGGGTTTTTGTTAAGAAAGGGTGCTGGATTTTGTCAAAGGCCTTTTCTGCATCGATTGACAGGATCATATGGTTCTTCTCTTTTTTTTTGTTAATGTGATGTATCACGTTGATCGATTTGCGAATGTTGAACCAGCCCTGCATCCCAGGAATGAATCCCACTTGATCATGGTGAATAATTCTTTTTTATATGCTGTTGAATTCGATTTGCTAGTATCTTATTAAGAATTTTTGCATCCATATTCATCAGGGATATTGGCCTGTAGTTCTCTTTTTTTACTGGGTCTCTGTCTGGTTTAGGAATCAAAGTAATACTGGCTTCATAGAATGAATCTGGAAGTTTTCCTTCCCTTTCTATTTCTTGGAATAGCTTGAGAAGGATAGGTATTATCTCTGCTTTAAACGTCTGGTAGAACTCCCCTGGGAAGCCATCTGGTCCTGGACTCTTATTTGTTGGGAGATTTTTGATAACCGATTCAATTTCTTCGCTGGTTATGGGTCTGTTCAAGCTTTCTATTTCCTCCTGATTGAGTTTTGGAAGAGTGTGGGTGTTTAGAAATTTGTCCATTTCTTCCAGGTTGTCCAATTTGCTGGCATATAATTTTTCATAGTATTCCCTGATAATTGTTTGTATCTCTGAGGGATTGGTTGTAATCATTCCATTTTCATTCATGATTTTATCTATTTGGGTCATCTCCCTTTTCTTTTTGAGAAGCCTGGCTAGAGGTTTGTCAATTTTGTTTATTTTTTCAAAAAACCAACTCTTGGTTTCGTTGATCTGCTCTACAGTTTTTTTAGATTCTATATTGTTTATTTCTGCTCTGATCTTTATTATTTCTCTTCTTCTGCTGGGTTTAGGCTGCCTTTGCTGTTCTGCTTCTATTTCCTTTAGGTGTGCTGTTAGATTTTGTATTTGGGATTTTTCTTGTTTCTTGAGATAGGCCTGGATTGCAATGTATTTTCCTCTCAGGACTGCCTTCGCTGCATCCCAAAGCGTTTGGATTGTTGTATTTTCATTTTCGTTTGTTTCCATGTATATTTTAATTTCTTCTCTAATTGCCTGATTGACCCACTCATTCGTTAGTAGGGTGTTCTTTAACCTCCATGCTTTTGGAGGTTTTCCAGACTTTTTCCTGTGGTTGATTTCAAGCTTCATAGCATTGTGGTCTGAAAGTATGCATGGTATAATTTCAATTCTTGTAAACTTATGAAGGGCTGTTTTGTGGCCCAGTATATGATCTATCTTGGAGAATGTTCCATGTGCACTCGAGAAGAAAGTATATTCTGTTGCTTTGGGATGCAGAGTTCTAAATATATCTGTCAAGTCCATCTGATCCAATGTATCATTCAGGGCCCTTGTTTCTTTATTGACTGTGTGTCTAGATGATCTATCCATTTCTGTAAGTGGGGTGTTAAAGTCCCCTGCAATGACCACATTCTTATCAATAAGGTTGCTTATGTTTATGAGTAATTGTTTTATATATCTGGGGGCTCGGGTATTTGGCGCATAGACATTTATAATAGTTAGCTCTTCCTGGTGGATAGACCCTGTGATTATTATATAATGCCCTTCTTCATCTCTTGTTACAGCCTTTAATTTAAAGTCTAGTTTGTCTGATATAAGTATGGCTACTCCAGCTTTCTTTTGGCTTCCAGTAGCATGATAAATAGTTCTCCATCCCCTCACTCTCAATCTAAAGGTGTCCTCAGATCTAAAATGAGTCTCTTGTAGACAGCAAATAGATGGGTCTTGCTTTTTTATCCATTCTGATACCCTATGTCTTTTAGTTGGCGCATTTAATCCATTTACATTCAGTGTTATTATAGAAAGATATGGGTTTAGAGTCATTGTGATGTCTGTATGTTTTATGCTTGTAGTGATGTCTCTGGTACTTTGTCTCACAGGATCCCCCTTAGGATCTCTTGTAGGGCTGGTTTCGTGGTGACAAATTCCTTCAGTTTTTGTTTGTTTGGGAAGACCTTTATCTCTCCTTCTATTCTAAATGACAGACTTGCTGGATAAAGGATTCTCGGCTGCATATTTTTTCTGTTTAGCACACTGTAGATATCGTGCCAAGCCTTTCTGGCCTGCCAAGTTTCAAAGGAGAGATCAGTCACGAGTCTTATAGGTCTCCCTTTATATGTGAGGGCACGTTTATCCCTTGCTGCTTTCAGAATTTTCTCTTTATCCTTGTATTTTGCCAGTTTCACTATGATATGTCGTGCAGAAGATCGATTCAAGTTACGTCTGAAGGGAGTTCTCTGTGCCTCTTGGATTTCAATGCCTTTTTCCTTCCCCAGTTCAGGGAAGTTCTCAGCTATAATTTGTTCAAGTACCCCTTCAGCACCTTTCCCTCTCTCTTCCTCCTCTGGGATACCAATTATGCGTATATTATTTTTTTTTAGTGTATCACTTAGTTCTCTAATTTTCCCCTCATACTCCTGGATTTTTTTATATCTCTTTCTTTCAGCTTCCTCTTTCTCCATAACTTTATCTTCTAGTTCACCTATTCTCTCCTCTGCCTCTTCAAGCCGAGCCATCGTGGATTCCATTTTGTTTTGCATTTCGTTTAAAGCGTTTTTCAACTCCTCGTGACTGTTCCTTAGTCCCTTGATCTTTGTGGCAAGAGATTCTCTGCTGTCCTGTACACTGTTTTCAAGCCCAGCGATTAATTTTATGACTATTATTCTAAATTCACTTTCTGTTATATTATTTAAATCCTTTTTGATCAGTTCATTCACTGTTGTTATTTCCTGGAGATTCTTCTGAGGGGAATTCTTCCGTTTGGTCATTTTGGAGAGTCCCTTGCGTGGTGAGGACCTGCAGTGCACTTCCCCTGTGCTGTGGTGTATAACTGGAGTTAGTGGGCGGGGCCGCAGTCCGACCCGATGTCTGCCCCCAGCCCACTGCTGGGGCCACAGTCAGACTGGTGTGTGCCTTCTCTTCCCCTCTCCTAGGGGCGGGATTCACTGTGGGGTGGCGTGTCCCGTCTGGGCTACTTGCACACTGCCAGGCTTGTGTTGCTGGGGATCTGGTGTATTAGCTGGGGTGGGTAGGCAAGGTGCACGGGGGGTGGAGGGGCAGGCTTAGCTCGCTTCTCCTTAGGTGATCCACTTCAGGAGGAGCCCTGTGGCAGCGGGAGGGAGTCAGATCCGCTGCCGGAGGTTTGGCTCCGCAGAAGCACAGAGTTGGGTGTTTGCGCGGAGCGAGCAAGTTCCCTGGCAGGAACTGGTTCCCTTTGGGATTTTGGCTGGGGGATGGGCGGGGGAGATGGCGCTGGCGCCTTTGTTCCCCGCCAAGCTGAGCTCTGCCGTCCGGGGGCTCAGCAGCTCTCCCTCCCTTTGTCCTCCAGCCTTCCCGCTTTCCGAGCAGAGCTGTTAACTTATGACCTCCCAGACGCTAAGTCGCGCTTGCTGTCGGAACACAGTCTGTCCGGCCCCTCCGCTTTTGCCAGCCAGACTCGGGGGGCTCTGCTTGGCCGGCGAGCCGCCCCTCCGCCCTGGCTCCCTCCCGCCAGTCCGTGGAGCGCGCACCGCCTCGCCGCCCTTCCTACCCTCTTCCGTGGGCCTCTAGTCTGCGCTTGACTCCGGAGACTCCCTTCTGCTAATCCTCTGGCGGTTTTCTGGGTTCTTTAGGCATGTGTAGGTGGAATCTAAGTGATCGGCAGGACGCGCTGTGAGCCCCGCGTCCTCCTACGCTGCCATCTTCCGGAACCTCCCCCTAGGACCTTTGAAGATCCAAATCTGGCAGATGTGCACCCTGCAACTCTCCCTAATCAGAATGTGCTATTTGGCTTTTTTTAAAACTTTATTTTTGAGAGAGGGAGAGAGGGAAAGAGAATCAGAGACAGAGTATGAACAGGGGGAAGAACAGAGATAGAGGCAGACACAGAACCTATAGCAGGCTCCAGGCTCTGGGTTGTCAACCCAAAGCCTGACCCGGGGCTTGAACTCATGAACCTCGAGATCATGACCTGAGCAGAAGTCATATGCTTAACCAACTGAGCCACCCAGGAGCCCCACAGTGTGCTATTTGGTTTTGCATATTAGCAAAGCCAATGGTTGAGATTACTACTTGGGCACTATAGGTACGGATTTGGTCTGCCAAGGTCCTGTGCAAGTTTTTGCAAGCACTTCCCCCCTGCTCTATCAGTCAGATTCCCAATGATTGAGGCCAAAGATTTCCCTGCAAACCCTGTGATGTGAAATTAGAGTAGGGGCTTCTATGAACTGAGTCACAATGCTCAGGGTGGTTGTCCTTTCTGGCTCTCTTTTCCCTCTTGAGGAACTGGAGGCTCAGGGGAGATCTTTCCATGTGGTACGGCACTGGCCTGGGGGGAGGGGCAATGGGGTCAACCTCTGGCCTCTTCTCTTACCCTTTCTAATGCAGTTTGTCTTGGTTTTTATGGTGCACAGCCGTGTTTTCAGCCTCACGCCATGTTCTAGGATTGTCCTTGCGGTGTTTTGTTCTTGAATAGTTGTTGGTTTTTGTTCTTGTGAGATGGAGCAAAATCAGGAATAATTTACACCACCACCTTGGTGATGTCACTCTCCAGTTTTATGAAAGACAATTCTTTCTTCAGTTAATTGCTTTTGCTCCTTTGTCAAAATAGTTGATTTTATTTGCATGGGTCTTTAACTGAGATAGTTCTTTTATTCCATTGATCTCTTCTGTAGCCAATATCACACTGGATTCATTAGCATAGCTTTATAGTGAGTATTTAAAAATTGTATTCTGTGAATCTTCGAACATCTTCAGTATTGTGTTTTCTACTCTAGGTCATTTGTCTTTCCATAAAAACTGTGATAATTTGTTGATAGCTACATAACAGCTTCCTAGAATTTTGACTGAGTATGTATTGGAGAATCTGTAGATGAAATGAAGAAAAAATGGTATCTTAACATTACTGAATATTCCATTACATAAATATGAGAAAAATTACTTATTTAGATCTGAAATCTCTTTCATCAATGTTTTGTAGTCTTCCACAGACATTGTTCATACTTTGTTAGATGTGTACTAAGTATTTAATTTTATCAATGCTACTGTAATAGTGATTTTTAAATGTCAAATTCCAGTTGTTTATTGCTGACACAGGAAAGTAATTTATTTTTGCATATTGATCTTTTATCCTATGACCATCCCATACTCATTTATTAGTTCCATTAATTATTTTCTCAATTCTTTGGGGTTTTTACCTAGACCATTATTCCCTCTTTAAATAAAAACAATTTTATATCTCCATTTTCAGTTTGTATACTTTTATTGTTTTCCATACCTTAGTGTATGAGCTCAGGCTTTCAGTAAAATTTTGAATAGGAATGGTGATAAAGCATATTCTTACCTTATTTCCAATCTTATTGGGGAAAATCCAGTTTCTCATCATTAAGTGTCATGGTAAGTGTAGGTATTTTGTGATGTTTTTATCAAGTTTAAGCAGTTGTTCTCTATTCCTAGTTTTGTGAGGTTTTTTTCTTATATTATGAACAGATATCAAAGTTTGTCCAATAGATGCTTTTTCTGCTTCTTTTGGTATGATTGTCATTTTTCTTCTTTAGTCTGTTGATGTGGATTACATTGTTTTTTGAATGCTGGACCACTCTTACACATCTGAAATAAATCCCACTTTGTCATGGGTATTGCTTTTTATACATTGCTGGATTTACTATGCTAATAATTTGTTGAGAATTTCATATCTATACTCATCAAAGATGCTGCTATGTAATTTTCCTTTTCTTCAAAATGTCCTTGTTTGCTATTAGAGTAAATGTGGAGTTACTGAATGAGTTTTGAAGTGTTTACTCTTCTCTCCAGTTATGAAGCAGATTACGGAAATAGGTACTGTTTTTTAGGTATTTGGTTGAAAGCATCAATAAACTTAGCTGGACCTAGTTCCTCCCTCCTTTCTTCCCTCCCTCCCTAAAGTTTTATCAATTATTGATTTAATTTCTTCAATAGATATAAAACCATTAAATTTGTTTTCCGTAGGTGAGTTTAGGTAGTTTGTATTTCAGGGAATTTCATATAATTTATCAAACTCGTTGGAATAGAGCTGTTTGCACTATTCCTTTACTGCCCTTCTAATTTCCATGCTGTCAGTAGTCATGAACTCTTTGATTTCTGACAGTAGCAAATTTTATTCTTTTCATTAGTGTAGCTACGTATTTATAATCTTATTCTTTTTTGCCTCCCAAAGAACTTTTGGTTTAGTTGATATTCTCTTTTGTTTTCATTGGTTTATGTTCTAATGGTTTCTGTTCTAATTTGCATTTTTTTTCTTATGTATGGTTGAGGTTTATTTGCTCATCTCCAGTTTTATATGGCAAAAGCTAGTATTAAATTTAGCTCTACTTCTCTTTAAATGTTATGTATTTATTGCTACCAGCACCCTCTAGGCATTGCTTTCATATTGCCTGTGAATTTTGAAAAAATATTTTTATTTTTATTTAGTTCAAGATATTTTACATGCAGAACTTAACAGTTTCTTTATTGAAGTATAATTGATATAAAATGTTATATTAGTTTCAGGTGTATAACATAGATTTCAACAACTGTATACCTTAGTCTCTGTTCACCATATGTGCAGATACCACTTGCTGTTACAATACCATCAGCTATATTCCCCTTTGCTGTACCTTTCAACCCTGTGATTTACTCATTCCATAACTGGAAGCCTGTACCTCCCATGCCTCTGCACACATTTTGCTCATTCCTCCACCTCCTTCCAGTCTGTCAACCGCCAATTTGTTCTTTGTATTAGTGGGTCTGTTTCTACGTTTTTGTTTCTTTGTTTTGTTTTTAAGATTCCACATATAAGTGAAATCCAATGTCATTTGTCTTTATCTGATTTATTTCACTTAGCATGAACCCTCTAGATCCATCCATGTTGTTGCAAGTGGCAAGCTTTCATTCTTTTTTTATTGCTGACTAATATTCCATTGTGGGTATGTTATGCATATACATATATATGCATACATACATATACACACACACTACACTTTCATAACCATTTATCTATCAATAGATACTTAAGTTGCTTCCACATCTTGTTTATTACAAATAATGCTGCAGTAAACATCCTTGTTTCATTTAGCGTTTTCATTTCCTTTGGGTAAATACCCAGTAGTGGAACTAGTAGATAGTGTGGTATTTCCCACATGATCCCAATTTATATTCCCACCAACAATGCACAAGCATCCCTTTTTCTTCACATCCTCACCAACACTTGCTATTTTCTATCTATCTGTCTGTCTATGTTTGCATGTATATAAGTAAATAATTTCTGCACCCAGTGTGGGGATCTAACTCATGACCCCAAGATAGAGTCACATGCACTACTGACTGAGGAGCCAGGTGCCCCTATTTTTTGTCTTTTTGATACTAGCCATTCTGACAGATATAAGGTAAACAGTCTCTCATTGTGGCTTTGATTTGTCTTTCCCTGATGATTAGTGATATTGGGCATCTTTTCATGCGTTTGTTGGTCATCTTTACGTCTTCTTTGTAAAAAATGTCTATTCAGGTCCTCTGCCATTTTAAAATCAGACTATTTTTGAGGGTTGAGTTTTACAAATTCTTTATTTAATTTGGATATTAACCCCTTAGAAATACTTGAAAATGATATATTCTTCTCCCATTTAGTAGGTTGCATTTCATGTTGTTGGTGGTTTCTGTGAAAAACTTTTCATTTTGGTTTAGTCCCAATAGTTTATTTTTGCTTTTGTTCCCCTTGCCTTAGGAGACATATCTAGAAAAATGTTGCTAAGGACAGTGTCAAAGAGATGAGTGCCTCTGTTTTCTTCTAGAAGTTTTATGGTTTTAGATCTCAAATTTCAGTCTGTAATCCATTTTGAGTTTATTTTGTGTATGGCATAATAAGTGGTCCACATTCATTCTTTTGCATGTAGCTGTCCAGTTTCCCAAACACCATTTAAGACTGTCTCTTTCCTATTGTAAGTTCTTGATTCCCCCGTCACAGATTAATTGACTAACCAAGGGTGAATTTATTTCTTGGGTCTCTATTCTGTTCTATGTGTCAATTCTGATCTGTGGGTTTATTTTTGTGACAGTACCATACTGTTTTGATTACTATAGATTTATAATATATTTTGATATTGGGGCTTATGATAACATCCAACTATGTTCTTGTTTTTAAGATTGCTTTGGCTTTTCAGGGTTTTTTATGATTCCATAAAATTTTTAGGATTATTCTAGATCTGTGAAAAATATTTCTATTTTGATTGTGATTGTATTGAATCTGTAGATTGCTTTGGATAGCATAAATATCTTAACAAAATTAATTGTTCCAATTCATAAGTATGGTATATCCTTCCATTTGTGTTATCTTCATTGTTGTTCATTAAAGTTTTACTGTTTTCAGAGTAGAGGTATTTTCTTACTTAGTTTATTTCTAGGTATTTTTTTTGTGCAATTATAATTGGGATGGTTTTCTTAATTGAGCTTGGTGCTACTTCATTACTAGTGTACAGAAATGCAACAGATTTTTGTATGTTAATTTTATATCCTGCAACTTTTCTGATTAATTTATAACTCTTAATAGTCTTTTGGTGGAGTCTTTAGGATTTTCTATATGTAGTATCTAGTCATCTACAAATAGTGATAATTTAACTTGTTTCTTACCAATTTGGATGTCTTTTAACTTTTCTTGTCTGATTGCTGCAGCTAGGACTTTCAGTACTGTGTTGAATAAAAGTGGCAGGAGTAGATATCCATGTCTTATTTCTGATGTTAGAGAAAAAGCTTTCAGTTTTTTACCGAGTGTGATGTTAGAAGTGGGTTTTTCATGTATTGCCCTTATTATGTTAAGGTATATTTTCTATAAACCTGCTTTATTGAGAGTTTTTATTATGAGCGGATGTATGTTAGAAACTGGAGAAGGGAAAGTAAGGTATTCTACCAACTGACAAGGTAATTTAAGACTGGAAAATTAAGCAGTCAACTTCATACAGTTTACACAGAGTTTTATTTAGGGTAATTTACTGACAGAGGGATGACAATCCAGGAGCTGAAGAGCTATTCTCTACAAATTTAAGGCCTTAGTCCACAGATTTCATAGAGTGAGGGGATGTGCAGAAGTCACTGGGGTGAAATAAAAGGTTTAACATTTAACAGATCTCATGGTGCCATCTGTAAGTCAAAGGGCGCCAGTGGAGAAGAAAATGTTATTGCTACTGTGTATCTAAACAACTTTTAAAAAGATCAAAACAAGCCTTCCGATATTCTGGTCAGGACACATGTTAACCTCCAAGGGACCTGGAACATGTAACCTTGAAATGGGTCATTGTGTGGAAATGAACAAAATGGAGGGCCAAAGATGGAGTCAGTATTGTCAGCTGTCCTACAGATGTTGAACTTTGTTGAATGCTTTTTCTGCTATTGACATCATCATTTGGTTTTTGTCTTTCATTTTCTTAATGTGCATATCACATTGTTTAATTTGTGAATATTAAACCACCCTTGCATTCCTGGAATAAATTCCACTTGATCGTGGTGAATGGTCCTTGTAATGTATTGGTAAATATGGTTTGTCAATATTTTGTTGAGGGATTTTACATTTATGTTTATCAGAATCATTGGCTGGTAGTTTTTAATTTTTTTAGTTTCTCTATTTTCTGCATCAGGGTAATGTTGGCCTCATAGAACATATTTGGAAGCTTTCCTTCCTCTTCTGTCTTTTGAAATACTGGAGAAGAATAGGAATTAACTATTCTTTAAATGTTTGGTAGAATTCACCTGGTCCTGAACTTTTGTTTGTTGGGAATTTTTTTTTATTAGAGATTCAATTTCATTGCTAGTAATGAATTTGTTGGCATGTGAGTTTTCATATTAGTCTCTTATATTCCTTTGTATTTATTTGGTGTCAGTTGTTACTATTTCTCTTTCATTTTTTATTTTATTTCTTTGGGTCTTTTTTTTTTCTTGATGAATCTGGCTAAAGGTTTATCAATTTTGCTTATCTTTTCAAAGAATAAGCTCCTGGTTTTGTTGCCGTTTGCTCTTTCCTGGTTTTGTTGCTGTTGTTGTTATTGTTACTCTATTTCATTTATTTCTGCTTTGATTTTTATTATTTTATTTTTTCTAACTTTGGGGTTTTTTTGTTCTTTTTCTTTTTGCTTTAGGTTTAACATTAGATTACTTCAGATTTTTCTTATTTTTTGAGGTAGGCTCGTATTCACTATAAATTTCCCTCTTAAAATTTTTTCAATGTGTGCCCCAAATTTCAGATCATTGTGTTTTCATTTTCATTTGTCTCCATGTATTTTTTTTTTTTGTTCCCTCTTTGACTTTTCAAACAATTGGTTGTTTCCACGTGGTTTTGATGAGAGCAAATAACATGAAAGAAGCTTTCAAAAAAGAGGTGGAAGGTCACTAGATTTTACAGATATGAGGACACAAATTACAAAGGGAATAGTGGTTGGGAAATCATAGCCAGAGGGGAAATGGTGTTAATGATGAGTTGTGTGGAGGTAATCTAACATTTGCCTGTGGATTTGATGGTCTTTCTGGTTTGGATTTTTGGCAGTGACTAAGATGTACAGCAATGTACGATAACATGAGATGAGTTTTATTGGTCTTTCAGAAGAAGGAAAACCTTACAGCATCCCCTTGGGATTTCTCTCAGGCAGTTTCTGAGGTCATGGGGTTGGGGATTGGTAGGAAGTGCTACTTAGACCATGAATATCTATAGGCTTCTTTTAAAAACTTCACCTGGTGTCCCAATTGGGGAAGGGCAGTTTATTCAGGAATAAGGTGAGCTTGGTAGGCCTCCTTTGAAACTTTTTATACACTATGTGTCAGCCTAGATTTGGGTAGGACTTAGTGAAAGCATGTTGACCTTTATTGATTTCATTTAAAGTCTAAGAGAAATATAGCTAATGTAAGACATGTTGTGGAAACTGTGATGAGAGTTGCAAAAGTGAATTATCCCAGTCTTCAATGAGATAACATTTTTATCCAGTTACAATACTAGCATTTTGGGCAGGAGACCATTATTGACAGAAGGAAGATCATGAATACATTTAGGAAAGCATTGCCAAAAAATTATTGAAAACAAAACAAAACATGTCAAGATACGATGAAAAGAAGAAAAAATACCCACCACACAAAGTAAAAAAGATGAAGAGATCCAAAAACAGGAGGGAAAGGAGAAAACTTAGGTAAGGATGGAGAAAAGGCTAACATTTATATGTAAATTATTAAATCAAGCTTGCTTTTCACTTTGGGAATTTTGTTAAATTGTAGAATCTCCATATCTAACGAGGCACACAAGATTGTGCATTTCTAACAAGCTTTTTGGTGATCCAATGCTACTGGTTTTCAACCAAACTTTGACTGCCACGGGGATAGATGAATAGAGTTCATTGGAAGCCATTGCTCTATATCTATTCTGTTATAATTTTATTTTCCCCTTTTAGCTCCCAAATGAAATATGTTTAGATTTCTAACATTAAAGTGGCTTACCATTTTTTTTGTTGTGTTACAGAACATTATGTCTGTATTAGCATTTTTTTTGATCATGAAAAGTATACTCTTTAATCCCCATCTACCCACCCTCTGGTAATAAACTGTTCTCTATAATCAAGAGTCTATTTCTTGGTTTGTGGTTTTTGTTTTTTTCTTTGCTCATTTGCTTGGTTTCTTAAATGCCACACATGAGTGAAATCATATGGTATTTACCTGTCTCTGACTTATTTCACTTAGCATAATATTCTCCATCCATGTTATTGCAAATGGCAAGATTTCATTATTTTTTGTGGCTGAGTAATATTCCACTGTGTGTGTGTAGAGAAATATCTGCTAATGTGTTCTGCCCATTTATTAATTGGAGTACTTAGTTTTTGCGTGTTGAGTTGTATCTGCTCTTCATATATTTTAGATATTAACCCTTTATCAGTTATGTCATTTGCCAGTATTTTTTTCCTATTCCATGGGTTGCCTTTTAGTTTTGTTGATTATCTCCTTAAATGTGAAGAAACTTTTTATTTTGGTGTCCCAATAATTTTTTCTTTCATTTCCTTTGTGTCAGGAGACAGATTTAGGAAAATGTTTCTACAGCTGATGACAGAGATACTACTGCCTGTGCTCTCTTCAAGGATTTTTTAGGTTTAAGGTATCACATTTAGGCCTTCAATTCATTTTGACTTTATTATTGTATATGGTGAAAGAAAGTGGCCCAGTTTCATTCTATTCCATGTGTTCTTATTCCAGTACCATACCATTTTAATTAGTACTGCTTTGTAACATGACTTGAAATCTGGAATTGTGATGTCTCCAGCTTTGTTCTTCTTTATCAAGGTTGTTTTGTTTATTTGGGGTCTTTGTAGTTCTATATAAATTTTAGGATTGTTCTAGTTCTGTGAAAAAAATGCTGTTGGTATTTTGATAGGGATTGCATTGAATGTGTAGATGGCTTTGACTAGCATAGACATTGTAACAATACTTGTTCTTCTAGTCCATGAGCAAGAAATATCTTTCTATCTCTTTGTGTCATCTTGAATATCTTCCAACAGTGTTTTATAGTACAGATCTTTCACCTCTTTAGTTAGGCTTATTCCTAGGTGTCTTACTTATTTTTTTTTTTTTAATTTTTTTTTTAACGTTTATTTATTTTTGAGACAGAGAGAGACAGAGCATGAATGGGGGAGGGACAGAGAGAGGGAGACACAGAATCCGAAACAGGCTCCAGGCTCTGAGCTGCCAGCACAGAGCCCGACGCGGGACTCGAACTCACAGACCGCGAGATCATGACCTGAGCCGAAGTCGGCCGCCCAACCGACTGAGCCACCCAGGCGCCCCTGTCTTACTTATTTTTGGTATAATTGCGAATAGGATTATTTTCTTAATATCACTTCTTCTCCTTCATTACTATATAAGGATGCAACAAATTTCTGTACGTTAACTTTGTATCCTGCAATTTACTGAATTCATTATTGGTTCTAGTAGTGTTTCGGTAGAGTCTTTAGGGTTTTCTGTATAGTTTCCTGTCATCTGCAAATACTGACAATTTTACCAATTTGGATGCCTTTTATTTCTTTTTGTTGTCTCATTGTGTGGCTAGAACTTCCAGTACTATGTTGAAGAAAAGTGGTGGGAATAAGCATCCTTGTCTTGTGCCTGACCTTAGGAGAAAAGCTGTTAGTTTTTCACCATTAAGTATGATGTTCACTGTGGGTTTTTCATATAACATCTTTATTATGTTGAGGTATATTACCTCTAGATCTGGTTTGGAGAAGGTTTTTATCTGAATGGATGTTGTACTTTGTCAAATGCTTTCTCTGCATCAATTGCAATAATCATACGTTTTTATCTTTTTTCTCATTGGTGTGATATATCACATTGTTTTGCAAATATTAGTCTTGCATCCTGGGAATTAATTCCACTTGACTGTAGTGGATGACTTTCTTAAATGCATTGTTATATTTGGTTTGCTAATATTTTGTTGAGAAATTGTGCATCTTTGTTCATCAGATATACTGGTCTGTGTTCTTTTTTTGTGTGTGGTGTTTTTATCTGGTTTTGGCTTCAGGGTGATATGTGCCTCATAGAATGAATTTGGAAACTTTATTTCCTCTTCTATTTTTTTGGAATAGTTTGAGAATAGGTATTAACCCTTCTTTAAATGTTTGGTAGAATTAGCCTATGAAACCATCTGGTCCAGGGTTTTTCTTTGTTGGGAGCTTTTTGATTACTGATTCAATTTCAATGCTGGTAATTGGTCTGTTCAAATTTTCTATTTCTTCCTGCTTTAACTTTGGTAGGGTATATGTTTTTAGGAATTAATCAATTTATTCTAGGTGGCCAATTTGTTGGCATATAATTTTTCATAATCTCTTAGAACTGTATTTCTCTGGTATTGGTATTTATTCTCTTTAATTAGTGATTTTATTTGGGTTTCTCTCTCTCTCTGAGTCTGTTAGAAGTTTATCCATTTTGCTGATATTTTCAAAAAACCAGCTCCTGGTTTCCTTGATCTGTTCTATTATTTTTGTTTCTATATCATTTATTTTTGCTGTAATCTTTATTTTCCTTTTGCAGGATTTTGTTTTTTCTACTTTTTCTAGTTCCTTTAAGTGTAAGGTTAGGTGTTTTGTTTTTGGCTTTTTCCCCCCTCTTCTTGAGTAGTACTATATTGCTCTGAACTTCCTCCATAGAACTATTTTTGCTGAATCCCAAAGATTTGGACCATTGTGTTTGTCATTTGTCTTTATTTCTTCTTTGATTTCTTGATTGATGAATTCATTATTCAGTAGCATGTTATTAAATCTTCATGTATTTTTTCTGCTCTGTCCAGATTTTTTTCTTGTGCTTGATTCCTAGTTTCATAGGATTGTGTTCAGAAAAGATGCATGGTATGACTTCAACATTTTTAATTTTTTTAAATGTTTATTTATTTGAGAGAGAGAGAGAGGGAGACAGGATCTGAAGCAGGCTCCAGGCTCTGAGCCATCAGCACAGAGCCCAATGCGGGGCTTGTACTCATGAACCGCGAAATCATGACCTGAGCCAAAGTCAGATGCTCAACCGACTGAGCCAGCCAGGTGCCCCCTGACTTCAGCTTTTTAAAAATATGTTGAGACTTGTTTTGTGGCCTAATCTATTCTTTGTACACTTAAGAATAATGTTTATTTTGCTGTTTTAGGGTGGACTGTTCTGTATTTGTCTATTAAATCCATCTTGCCCAATCAAAACTATTTCCTTGTTGATTTTCTGTTTGGATGATCTATCCATTCATGTTAAGTGGGGTGTTAAAGTCCCCTACTATTATTATATTACTATCGATCATTGCCATTATGTTTGTTTCATGCACTTAAATGCTACCATGTTGGGTGCATAAATATTTACAATTATTGCTTCTTCTTAGATTGTTCCCTTTATAATTATATAGTGTCCTTCTTTCCCTCAGGTTACAGTCTTTGTTTTAAAGTCTATCTTGTCTGATATAACTATTACTGCCCCAGATTTCTTTTGACATCAGTTTCCATTATAAATGTTTCTCCATCCCCTCACTTTCAGTCTGACATGAGTCTCATGTAGGCAACATATAGGCGGGTCTTGTTTTCTTATCCATTCTGTCACCCTCTGTCCTTTTGATGGGAGCATTTAGTCCATTTTCATGCAAAGTAATTCTTGATAAATATTTATTGCTATTTTTTACTTGTTTTGTGGTTTTTCTCTGATCCTTTCTTGTTCTCTTTCATGGCTTGTTGGCTTTCTTTAGTGATACAGATTTCTTTTCTTTATTTTTTTGCATATGCATTAGTGGTTTTTGATATGTGGTTACCGTTAGGTTTGTATACAAAATCTTCTGTATATAGCAGTCTATATGAAGTAGGTGGTCACTTAAGTTTGAAACCATTCTTATTCCTCTTCTGCCATGCTTTAGATACATGGTGTCGTATTTTACATCTTTTTTGTGAATCCCCTGATTTTTATCAAAATATTTATTTTTAATGTTTTGTTTTTTTTTTTTTTAATTTTAATACTCTCACTTATGGTCTTATTTTACCCAAAGAGTCTCCTTTAATATTTCTTATAGGGGTGGTTTAGTGGTCATGAATTTTTAGTTTTTCTTTGAGAAACAATATTTATATGTCCTTCTATTCCTAATGATATAGCCTTTCTGGATAGAGTATTCTTGGCTGCAGATTTTTCCCTTTCAGCACTTTGAATATATCATGCCACTCCCTCTGGCCTGCAAAATTTCTGCTAAAAATCCACTGAGAGCCTTATGCGGTTTCTCTTGTATGTAACTGCTTTCTTTCATCTCTACTTTTTGCCATTTTAATTACTATGGGGCTTGGTGGTGGACTTCCCTGGGATGAATTTTTTGTGGGGGATCTCTGTGCCTCCAAGCTGGATATCTATTTCCTTCCCCCTATTACAAAAGTTTTCAGTTTTTTTCAAAATTTCTGCCCACTTTATCTCTCTTCTTTTTCTGAGATCCCTATAATACAAATGTTTTACAGTTGATGGAGTCACTAAGTTCCTTAAGACTTATGCCCTGTTGTGGGTAATGTTTGATCCCCAGCAGGAGTGGAGTACATTTTAACAAGTTGTGGATGATCTGCTTGCAAAATGTGACCTGACATTGCTGCATCAGAAGTGAGATGGGTGTCAGGAGATGTGGTGTTGGGTGAACATAAATCTTCTCATTCTTATAATCTCATGGACAACCTGTTCTTACAGGAACGGGATGTACAATGTTTCTTCTCTTGGTGCTTTTGCATACAGTGTTGTCAAAAGATAAAGAATTAATTCTTTTACTTTTTTATAATAATAAACTCAAAGCTGTTAAGAAGATTGTTGCATTTTATTCCATGTCTCCTCCAGAATCTATTTTGATGAAGTGGGTAAGGTTTGCCATCACCCACTACTTCTGATACCAGTGTTAGTTTTATACATTCAGAACACTTTCTGAGGGTTAATTTTATATTCTGGAGTAGTTCTAAGCACTGCGTTATGATGCCATTTGTCACTTCTTTCTAGAGGCACTTCACATTCAAATTGTCCTGTGTAGTCATTTTATTTGTCTAACTTCTTCAGCAACCTTTATCCCTTCATGTATTCACAGCCAGCTCTTCACACTGCAGAGTGCATGCAAATAATTCCTGGATAAAGCATCTTAATTTTAGCTGCTCTATCCGTATACCATAGACTGCAGGACTTACGAACAGAAAGTACTTCTCAAGTTGTGGAGGCTGGAACTCAGATATCAGGTTGTCAGCATGGTGACTTCTTGTTTTATTTGTAGACTTCTGAGTTCTCCTTGTGTTCTCACATGGCAGACAGAGATGGAGGTAGCTCTCTGACTTTTCTACTAAGGTCACCTACAAATAGCATCACCATAGGAATTAGATTTCAACAAATGAAATTTAGGGAACATTCAGTCCATAACAAATACATGTATGCAAACATTCTCAGTTGGAGCTAATTGATCTTCTCCTTTCAGTTACTCCCACACCCAAAAGCCCACAAACTGAATCAGTGTGTTAGCAGAGTGCTTAGCAAATACATAAAAGACTTTTGACTTGGAAGTCTGATTACAATTCAAAAATGTATATTTCTTGTAAAGTAACTTTTGCTTTTATTGAAGGGCTGAAAGTTTGCATTATTATAGAAACCTTGAATGATAGAAGAAAATATTTCCCTATGTTTCTATTATCACTTCACCCCCAACCTAGCCTCAAAGCTTAAGTAAGTCTGAAACCTTGTTTCAAGGAGAATGGAACTTATTTTCAATTTTACCTGCAGCAGACTGAGGAAAATACTGCTATGCTAAGCACTGGTCCTTTTGGACTTTTAGACCACAAAACGTATAAATCAAATGATCTTCTCTTTTGAAGATGTTTTTTTCCAGCCACTTAGGTTAGCTTCTGCTTTAAACTTACTCTCCCTGTGACATGCACATGTTGTGTTTCTTTGGCATCTTCTGATGAGAGGAGAACAATTGATAGGAGCAGCAATCACAGGAGCACTCAACGTGCCCCTTCAGAAACTGCTATGCTGCCTTTTCCTCTTGCTGAACAAGTCCTCCTCTGTCTTTGAAAAAGAAGGCGGTTCTCTCTGCCTGTTGAGCAAGTTCAGTTTAAAAATCTTATGGGGAGAATTTCACAGCATGTAAGCAGAAACAGTCTTATTGCCTCTATTTTCAGAACCTCTTCAAATTACAATAATATGCCCAAGAAGCATATGAGAAAAGCTTTTTGAGCTAAAATAGAGCTTTTACCTTTTAAACCCAAAATATAAGTAAAGAAATCACTTTGCTCTTAAGAGTTTATTTTCCAATTGTAAATTCCACACTTCAGGAAATGTTACATTCTTGTGGGAACAAAGAAAGAAATGCCTGTATAAAACAAGTCTTTTCTATAAATATTAGACTCTTCCACATAGAAAATCCTTTTCTAATTTACCACTTGTGTAAATATGATAAATTTTCATTTCCCAAAAATTATTTGGAAAATATATGGAGAAATATATTACTATATAAATATGCACTTAAATTTTTTTCAAAAACTTATATTACTCATTTTTATTCATCATAGTTAAGGAAAGCTCTATCTAGTTTCCATGTTTCATAATCCCCTAAGATGTTTTTGTTCATATTCTTGATGGAAATCAAAATACTTATATTTTAATTGACATGACTGAGCATTATTAGACTCTAAATGAAGGTATATGTTACATATTCTTATACAAGGCATAGCTTAATTTTAGTTATATGTTTCTTATTATATAATTAAAATTTGTTTGTTCTAACATTGACAATGGGAGGTGAACCTGAAAATTAAAGTTGGATAAATCTGTGTACAAAATTCAGGAAACAAATAGTCAACATGGCAGATAACTACCTTTGTTTGATACTTGGGAGTTGATATATTGATTAATAAATCAACTTACTTTATGCATAATCTATTCTAAGAGTTCCTAGAATATTGTGAAAATGTTTACATTTGCATTTATATAGTGATAAATTCAGGCAGGGGAAAATTAGGTACTAATGGACCAAATTGTGACAGCAATTACTAAGTAGATAGCCACTTCTTTTCTGTAGCATCTATAGAACTTTGCTAGGGTTGCAGAGCTCTTGAGAATGAGGATGATAGCCAGTACTTAAAGCCCCAGCCAATTTTCTGTTATTTTACTGCTAAGAGTCCAAGGATTCACTCTAAAATAATTTATTTTTCATGTACAGGATAGAGGAGCTAAAAGAATATTCCAACTAAGTACTTGCCCTTGCTTTTCAGAATAATAAAATAAAAAAAGGCATATTACAAATACAAAAAGGCAAATCATTTATAGCTTACCAAAAATGTTAAAATAAATATAATTTTTGGTTTTTTGAAGAAAGAAAAGAAACGTTAAGAGAATAATAGAATTTTGTTTTATCAAACATCAAAACATTTTTTTTTAACATGTATCAATTTGTTTAAACACTTATCCAGGGGTAAGTCTCTAACCACATCAAATCTCTAGGAAGTATCTTAAATTGTGAAATAAGATGGGAAAAATCTCTCTAGGTATAATAGTCATGATAGAGCTTGACTGACAAAATCAGCACAAAATAACAGACACAAATGTATGAACAAAAAGCCAAAGCTTTATTGGATGGAGGAGGCTTAATAACTCAGAGCCATATATCTATGTCCATCTGTATACATTTTAAAGTGAACAAAATTGGCTATCTTGTTTCCCAGCCTGCTGCCAATTGGATAATGGTACTAAGAGGGTAGTGGTATTATTAGAGGCATATACAGTGATACAAGGAGAGTGAGAAACCTGACCAAACGCTATCAAGAGAGTAGGAAAAATTATCTCTATGCCCCATGGTTTCAGGTTACTTTATAAGTCCCAGTTTCCCCAAGTAAGTGAGGGGAAAGATAAGTGTTGTTAGAGCTGGAAGGAGAAAGAATGATAAAACTGTCACCTGCAATACTTTGGAAAGTCGGTAATGTCTTTTATAGTTTGGTGGAAATGCTGGAAGACCCTAGTAGCGTGAATTGTCTACTGTTGACTATCCTTGAAAAGGAATTACATGAGGAGATAAGCCGAGGGCAGAAATTGCCAGTTTGAGAGAAGAAATGAAAAGCATGAGAGACAGTCCTGAAAGTTAAGACTTGAGGTTTGCAAGGCACGTTGTGTTTTGATTTCTAACAGGAAAAGGTTAGAGAAAAAGTGTTTGAAATCAGCCTTGTGGCAAAGATGGTATAAAACATATGGACCATATAACAATTGCTAAAATATCTGAACAGGTTAAGTGGCAGAAAGTCTGTGCTTTTCATTGGAAAGACAATTTCTGTGAAAAAAGAGTAAGAATGTGACTTTCTTAAAAAAGTCCTGGCCATTCAAGGTGTCTTCAATTATATATAGAGAGGCATGCCTTGAGAAAAATTCTGAATGTGGTTGTTTGTACATAATATTGACTGAAATTAGAGGCCAATAAATTATTGGAAAGAGTTTTACTATCAAGAGGAACACTAGTGTGGACTAAAATAGACTACTGTGCTTACAATTCTCTGTGGTCAGAAAATGGGCTGAGAAAGATTTTCACCACTCAAAAAGTAATATTGTCACACATTTTCTTCAGCTGGAGCATATTCTGAAGATAATGGAAAAAGAATTACCTTGAGGTGAGTGGATTCAAGGACCATAGACAACAATGGACTGGGGATTACCTTCAGGAGGACAAATCAGAGCCCTATCCAGGATTATTCCCTTCAACTGGGAAAGAAGCCCATTTCTGTATATGGCCAATATGAACTGGCATTGCTAAATATGAACAATGAGTGTATGTTTCTCCATCTGAGTAGAAGTGTTCATGGTAGGTAGGCTTTCCTTGTTTCACTGCTCTGAATCTGATTGATCTGGCAGAGGGTGTCTGCAGGTGGAGAACTCCTAGACCTAGGATTTGAGCTTAAGTAGTAAATGAGAGGGAAGATTGTATAGTTTACCTTGGGAGGAGGTGAGTATGTAAGTAAGAGAAGGAAGAATCCAAGATTTGCTGATCTTAAAGGAAGACTGTGGTAAAGCCTATTGTAGTTCGTCAGTGTTTAATTCTCTGGAAAAGAATTATGTTCAGATTCCTTCTCTCATTAGGGCCAAAGTTGGCCATCTTCCCTGTTCTTGCCAAATGAATGTAAACAGAATTAATGTAATAAGAATCTTTATGTCATGGGGCATACTTTTGACATTCCTTTTTCACTGCAGCCCCCCATGTTCCAGGCAATTCCTTTTGTATTTTTGCTACAATAAATACAGCTACAATGACATACACATATCACTTTGAAAATATTTAAATGGACGAAGTGTAGATTCTCAAAAGTGGAATGATTAAGGCAAAAGATATAAATGCAGTAATTTTGATAGATAGGATTAAACTGCCCTCCAAAACAGTGCTCCTAATTTTCATGAATTTATTAGGAGTTTATGAGATGCTGCTCATTTGTTTAGACATGCCAAGAAAATGTATTGCCAACATTTGGATGATCAAACATTATGAAAATGGGCAATGTTTCTACTCTTATGTGATACAGATATGGATCATCAAAACTCTTATCTTTTATGGATGTATAAATGTAGACAGTTAGAAACAGAATTTTGTAACATAAATTAAAATCTGCCATGTGAAGAGTTTCAGTGGGTTTTAAATCTAATTAAAATTTGTTTTAAATGCTTATTTTTTTTTTTGAGGGAGAGACAGAGAGAGTGAATGTGTGAGTCAGGGAGGGACAGAGAGAGAGGGAGACACAGAACCCTAAGCAGTCTCTGGTCTCTGAGTTGTCAGCACAAAGCCCAACACAGGGCTCGAACTAACAAACTGTGAGATCATGACCTGATCCGCAGTTGGATGTTTAACTGACTGAGCTACCCAGGTGCCCCTAAATCTAATTTTTAAAGTGTGTAACATCTTTTGTCTGGAAAAACTACTTATCTGAGAAAATGTACACATTTACTAAGCAAGTTATTACGTTGATGTATAAATAATATTTGTTAAGTTTCACTCAGTAGTGAAAACAATCAACTTGGAATATAAGGTAATTTCCTTAATCTGATAATGGTATCTCTAAAAAGAATGTTTGGCAGACATTACACGTAATGGTGAAATACTGAAAACTGCTTGAGATTAGGAATAACAGGGGGTATCAGATTGTGACACTTCGATTAAATATCTTTTTTTTTTAATTTTTTTTTAACGTTTATTTATTTTTGAGACAGAGAGAGACAGAGCATGAACAGGGGAGGGTCAGAGAGAGGGAGACACAGAATCCGAAGCAGGCTCCAGGCTCTGAGCTGTCAGCACAGAGCCTGACGCAGGGCTCGAACCCACGGACCGCGAGATCATGACCTGAGCCGAAGTCAGCCGCTTAACCGACTGAGCCACTCAGGCGCCCCATTTTTTTTTTTTAATTTTTTTTTAACGTTTATTTATTTTTGAGACAGAGAGAGACAGAGCATGAACAGGGGAGGGTCAGAGAGAGGGAGCTGTGTTAAATATCTTAACCAGTGTTGTAAGTCATGAAAAGGAAATTATATATATATATATATATATATATATATATATATATATATATATATTCTAATTCATATATTTGTATATTCTATATATATTCTAATTCATATATATATGAATTAGAAAGATACAAATCTACCATTATTAATAGAAGATACGACTGAATCAAGAAAATCCAAGGGAATAAACTATTAAAATTAATAAGTGAATGGATAAGTCACTGGATAGAAGATCAGTATATAAAAATACCATGTTTCTATTTCAGCAACAAAGTAGAAATGGCGTTTCAAAAAGTTATCAATGAAGTAGTGACAACATTATCTTACAGTAGATAAAACCCAGCAAACATTTGTATCTACATCAGAATTTTGAAATCCCATAAAGCTGCTCAAGAACCACTACTCTATATAATAATTTTAAAAAGTGGCATAAGAGCAAGAGAAGACCTGTACACAGGTATTGTCCATTTTTGAAAGTTTGTGTTATACCATTTTGCTTTTACAAAAGACTTACATTAGTACCAGTTTTTGCTACTCCAAAGAAATCTGAAGAGGATTTTCACTTTTACAACAAAAAGGTGAAAAACGAGAATAGTACCATCACACATATTCCCCTTGCCTACACTTAGCATCCGCATCAAGCAGCTATAGTTTTGACCTGTGTCTGTGAGCATTTGTGCTTTATCTCAATTTCTTTTGTGCGTCTGTTAGCAAGAGGTGTCCTAAGGTACCAGCAAAGCCTAAGATAGGTTGTTTTTTGGGTTTGAGAATGCTTAAAACATGTTCCATATAAATTAATGGCACTTGCTTCTTTGCTTTAGGTCATTTCAGCTAATGAAATATTTCATAGGAACACTGCACTTCAGATAGCAAGGGAAGTCTGTATAGGGATTTATGATGTTTATTGATTGAAACACTCAATACTATAAAGATGTCAGTACTACATAAATTGACATATAGCTTTAATGTAATCCCAATAAAATGTCTACCTGTTTTCCTTTTTTTGGAAATTAACAAGCTGGTTTTAAAATTTATATAAAATGCAAAGAAGGGTAATTCAGGTAACAAGATGAATTTGATCTGTGCTGTTATCTTGCACTTACTAGAAAGTGCTTTTTCACCTCTGACAAAATGAGGAAAAATCCAATTCTTTTGGCACCATAGCTTGTCAAAATACTTTTATTTCCCCTTCTCTGTGGACAATTTCTTCAATTCCCTTACTAGAGGGGTGAGAAACCACTGTTTTTGTTGTTGTTGTTTGTTTTGGTCTGAGGACCCACTTTTTGCTTTTCCACTTAGTCTAGGGCGGGTGGTGGGTGAATTAAAGCTTGTTTAAGGCTTTCAAATCTTTAAGACTCGTATAAAACTTACTTGATCTTAGGGACAAAAGAACTGCTTATAGTTCTGTTTTATTTTTAACCAGATAATCTATAATCAAACTACTACATCTCAGTAAGACCAACTAATGGATGTCTTTGCTTCCTAGAATCCAAAAGGCAAGAAATTCACAAAAATCCTGGCCTTCAATCTTGTGTTCATATATAGATGATGCTTATTTTTAAGAATGACTTTCCCAATAATTTTCTCTCTTCAAACTCCCTATCTCACTTTAAGGTAAACTTCTTGGAAGCTTTCTTAGCCCTCTCATCCTGAATTAGTTGCTTCTTCTCCATATTATCTTGGGACCCTGCTTATTTATCTCTCATGGAACATTACACTGTTTCAGAGAACAGAACCAAATAGACTCCAATATCTCAAAAACACTAGATGTTTACAGATCAAATAACCAACCAAGGTAAGTATATCTGGTTCTCAGATATCCAGGAACTGAAGCATCATCTATTCTTTTGGGGCAGCACAGTAAATTTCATTAGTGGCAGAAGGAGAAAGAACATGAAATATGCACAGGAGGATGTTTTGGTCAGACCTGGAAGTGGTACACATCATGCCAGTTATATTTCCTTGCACAGAGCTCAGATCCATGGTTCATACAACAAGGGACTCTGGGAAATGTAGTCTAGACATGAGGCTAGCTGCGTTTCTCAGATCAAGATCTGTACCATAATTCTCACACCAAATTTATTGTCTTTCCTGATACCACTTCTTTTTCCTGTAGTCCTAGTTTTTCAATTTTTCTTCACTCATTCTCTAAAGCTATAACATGCAGTCTTCCTTTGACTCCAATTGACTGTGGAATAAAATGAAGACCAGCCAGTTCTTTGATAGTATGATCCAGACAACATGCAAATGTACCCTCTTCCTACCAACCTTCATTCTTCTAGACAAATTCCCTCATCTGGATCAAAAATATTTCTTACGTAATTTATTTAGACAGATAAGTTATTTTACCACCATTTAACGCTTCTTGAACACATTTTGTAGAACCTTAGCAATGACTTCTTAAAAGTCTCTCTGTTCTTACCCCTCTATACTCCAGACAGGATACTATTCCTTGTCCTTGGAATAAAACATGCAATTTTAGGTCTTGGATTTTTTTTCCTTTCTTAGTTAAAAATAACCTTTCCTTTTCCCTTTCTTTTATTTTCCACCTCTGCCTTCTTGATATAAGTATCCTTAAAGATATAACTCAAATTTCATATCCTTTGCAAGGCTTCTCTTTCTTAACATCCAACCCATAATTTCAATCACATTTTTCTTTTTGCTCCCACAGGAAATTTTTATACTTGTTTTATAGTATTTGTCCCTATGAACTTGCACTGAAGTTATTTGTGAATAGGTCTCTTTCTCTTCACCTAGACAGATTCTTAACAGTGGTTATAGCTTCTTATCCATCTGTCTCTCCAGTATGTGTATACAAGTTAAATACTTGTGGGACTCAATTTTAATAATCTAGGTACCCATTCATCAATGTTTTATTACAAAAAAAACCCTTAAGAAATAGTTCTTAAGAAATAGTTCTCAGGAATTAAGAGAGCTTTTTATAAACAAATATAATCAGGTATGAAAAGGATAAAGAAAATATAATACATGTGATTTCACTCATGTGGAATTTGAGAATCTCAACCCATGAACATAGGGGAAGGGAAGGAAATATAAATAAAAACAGAGAAGGAGGCAAACCATAAGAGAACACACTGAGGATTGCTGGAGGGGAGGTGGGTGAGGGATGGGTTAAATGGGTGATCAGCATTAAGGAGAGCACTTTTTGGGATGAGCACTGGGTGTCATATGTAAGAAATGAATCACTAGGTTCTACTCCTGAAGCCAAGACTACACTGTATGTTAACTATTTGAATTTAAATAAAAATCAATCAATCAATCAATCAATCAATAAATGTAATACATGTTAAATGCAACTACCTACAGGAATCTTTTTAGAACAGTATTAGTTAAGTGCTATAAATTGATATTCCTTATATAGTGCTATAAAGCCAGAGTATGCAGTAAGTATTTTTAAATTCTATGTAGATACACTTCAGTATATGACTGATCTATATACTAACAATATATTTTCTATGGTTATGAAAGGGGGAAAAGAACCTACTGGAACACATATGAATGAATACAAATTTGCTTTTAAAGGGCTTATAGGAGAAATACTGGTAAGTTAGCTAGCTTATCAGTGATTGACAAGTAATTTGTAAGTCAGAAGACTCTTGTAGACAGATGCCAGAATTAGGGGTTGGAACAGGCTTTGTTTAATGTACAATGCCAACTTCTGCCTTTTTTTTTCTCCAGACCTTCTCAGCCAGTATACACAGACTCAGCCTAATTCCTACCATGATTAAGGAATTAATCCTTAATTCCTTAGGAATCCTATATTCTTTATATATAGCTCAAAAACAAAACAACACAACTCTGGAACTAACCACTGGTGAGTACAGAATGCAGCTTATTGCCAAAGATCTGTTGTCCAGTATATATAATATGAGTCTTGAACCTCCACTTGGCCCTGACAATCAAACTTTCACAACCTTCTGTCCCCTTGTCTTGTCCTGGGAGTGTTCTGCTGTGGCTTGGCTTGGAGTTACAGTTGTCTGCCTAGCAGAAGCCGCACCTAGAATTTCAGCTTTATTGTTTGCGGCTCTGATGTTTTTAAACTGTTCAAGGCCCTGTCTTCCAGGGTGATGAATCATTTTTCTATAATTTCCAATATTAATGAAGACCTTGTAGTGAAGGTTTCCACCAGCGACCTGTTTTTCTCTACTTTCTAGGCTCCATTGCCTGTAGTATACTTTTTGGTTTGGACCTCAACTTCTGACTTGAAAAAATCAGAAAAGACATTATTTCTTTTTGTCACTAAGCTTTGTTTAGCATTATTCTCCCTTTCCTTCCTTTTTATTAAAGTGCTAATCCTACAAATGTGTCTGTTTATGCAGCTTGCCCTTTTATATGGTCTTCCTGTCTCTCCCCTAGTTGAGAGGACTTCAGTGTATGTTTCTGATCCAATTTTGGTGTTAGTTATTACAGAACATTGTGTTTTTTTGTTTTCCACCACTCTTCTCTCTGCAAGTTGACATAATTAGTCCCTTGATTCCTCTTAGACCAGTGACCCAGTGTTTCAGTTGATGCATAATCATATTACCTTTTCAAGTCTTTACACAGCAAACGGCGACATGTTTATTAACTTCTATTTCTGTTTCTGTAACGGAGGTGAGTTTATCTATTATTCTCTGACATGTTTCATGTCTTATTAAACTTAGGGGTACTTTCTTTTCTCCTCATTCCTTCTCCACACAAGCATGATAAAGGTACTGAGGTAGCCAGCATAAAGGAAATATCACAGTTGTGGAAAGGGCAGATTATATTTTGTCAGTGAATCCCAGTTCAAAACTATCCTTGTTTCCTTAGGTATATCATCTCAATATCAGCTTCCTTATCTATAAGATGGAAATAATACTACCTTTTGTTATAGGGATTTTAAAACAAACTCAAAGTGAAGAGCTTGTTATAATTAATACTCAGCATATATGAAAAGCATACTAAGTGTTTAAGTAGCTGAGCCCAAATAATAAATCATTATGTAGGAAAATATGTCAAATTAAGTAATTGTCTTTAATAAGATGTAATATACTTAAGGTTAGAAAGGAGTTACCAGAAAAACATTACATTATTACATTATTTGTTTATTTTAGTAAGACATTAGAAGCATAACTAAAAATATGTATAGGAGAAAGGTTATATAGTGTAAAATATAGTTGATAATTTAAAGATTATAGGAGTGATGTAAGCATCAGAGTGGTTTAAACATTCTGTCTTTTATGCCTGGGTGGCTCAGTCTGTTGAGCATCTGATGCCTCATTTAGGCTCAGGCCATGATCCTAGGGTCATGGAGCCCCACATAGGTCTTCATACAAACATGGATCCTACTTGGGATTCCCTCTCTCTCTCCCCCCTTATGTTCTCTCTGAAGATTAAAATTAAAAAAGTTAAAAAATAGGACATTCTGCCTTTCAGTTCCCCATTTTCAACAAAGAGTTAGACATTTATTTATGAATAAATGTACTTTTGTGGGAGTTATAGGATCCAGCACCATATGCTGAAGGACTCAAGAGGAGTTTTGCCCACCTCTGCATCCAGTTGCAGGTAGACAGACTTCAGTATCAACTGTGGAACCAGCAGAGCAGCAAACTTGCTCTAAACCCCTCTTTTTGGGGGTGGGGGGAGCAGGGAACAAACAAACCTGAGAGTGCTGAGTTGGGAAGATAACCACAGACAAGAAAATTTCAGAAGGCCAGTCTTCCTGAGGGGAGATTCCAGCATACCAGTGGTGTGTGTGCACAAGCACCCACACAAATTACAAGTTTAGATGCAGTAGAGATGGTACATAGAACTTCATCAATGCTATTCCTCTCCACTGCCCTCAAAGATAATATTGCACAATGCTGAACTATTAAGTGGCAGCAAAGGGAAAAGGAAAGCAGTGAGTAAGTGCCTGGCTACCCCAGTGGTGTAGGACACAGCTGGAAAAACAGTTTCCAAAAGCACCCAAAGTACTGAGTTGGGAGCCTCTAGGAGTGGCTGGAGGGAAAAGGTCAGGAAAAATGCAGGTAAGAATAACAAGACACAGTTCCTGCTGAATGGACTTAGCAGGAAGGCCACAACAAGCCTTTGGGAGTACCACGCATGGTGATAGAGGTGCTTGCAGATAGAGTAGGCCTAATGCCCTGAGTACTACCCACACCTCCCCAACTCTGTAGCCATCTTATATAAACTCCTGTGTGAGTGAGAGTAAACTGCAGTAGACAGAGAATATGCCCAGAAAACAGGCCAGGGCCTACAGGTAAGGGAGAAACCACAAGTTTGAGTTGAAGTGCCATATCTGAAAAAATAAAAAATGTTTAAGAATTTTGCTTAAAAAATTAAAATCCTTGAAAGATTAAGAATTTCTCAAGAAGAACCAATAAAAGTGTAATAGGTGTATTCATACAAAGGCAGAGAAAACCCCCAAATAATAACACAACCAAAGACAGAGACCCTATCTGAAGGCAATTAACAAAGCAGTGGCTGTTATTTCAAATATGAAAGCAGCAATTTAAGTCTACAAAAAACAGAGACAATCAAGAAAATATGTTATCACCAAAAGATAGTAATAATTCTAAAATGACAAAGCTCAAAGGCATGGAATCTTACATTCTAGTTAAGAAAGACTTCAAAATAACTGTTTTGATCCCAAAAGGAACAGAGAGAAAAATAGGTGAAAACTTTCCTAATCTGGGAAAGGCAACAGGTGTCCAAGAAGCACAAAGAACTCCTAACAAGATGAACCCAAGGAGGGCCACAACAAGGATAGTAACATTTAAAGTGGAAAATGTAGTAATAAAGAGAAAGTATTAAAAGTGACAATAGGAAAAGAAAAGAATTACATAGAAGGGCAACCCTCTAAGACTAGCATCAGATTTTTCAGCAGAAAATTGGTAGACTAGAAGAGAATGGCATGATATATTCATAGTGGTGACAGGAAAAACCCCCACAATCAAGCAAGGTTAACCCTAGCAAGGTTATCATTTAGAGAAGAAGGAGAGACAAAGAGTCTCCTAGACAAACAAAAGTTAGAGTTCATTATCACTAAACCAGCCTTACAAGAAATGTTAAACGGAATTCTTTTAAGTGGAGAAAAAAAGGCCATAAATGTAAAGAAGAACATTTTGAAAGGAAAAAAAAAAAAACATCACAGGTGAAAGGAAACATACTATAGGTGGTAGAATCACCTCTTATAAAGCCAATATGGAGGTTAAATCAATTATATCTACAAAAATTATTCAAGGGCTACATAAAATAAAAAGTTGTAAAATATGACATCAATAGTGGAGAGGGTAGTAAAAATTGAGTGCTTTTGGAATGTGTTCAAATTTAATTGTCAACTTATGAACTGTTATATACATAAGATGTTACATATAGATCTAATGGTAATCCAAAATCCAAAATCAGTAATAGATACACAAAATAGAGAGGAATCCAAGCATCACAAAAAGGCCATCAAACCACAAAGAAAGAAAAGAAAGAAGCAGAGGAACTACAAAAACGGCCAGAAAACAACACAATGACAATTGGTACATACCTATCAATAGTGACTTTAAATGTAAGTGGAATAAATGCTTCAATCAAAAGACATAGGATAACAGAATGAATTAAAAAAAAACCACCCATCTATGTGCTACCTTTGAGAGACCTACTTCAAACAAAAGGACACACAAAGATTGAAAGGAAGTAATAAAGAAAGCTATTCCATGCAAATGGAAGTGGGGGGAAAAAGCTGGTTGAGGCAATATTTATATCATAAAATAGATTTTAAAATCAAGATTGTAGCAAGTTACAAAGTAAGGGAATACATAATGATAAAGGGATCAAATCAAGATAATATAACAAGTGTAAATATCCATGCACCCAACATAGAAGCACCTAAATAAATGAAGTATTAACATACATAAAGGGAGAGACTGACAGTAATATAATAGCACAGAGTTTAACACCCCGCTTACCTCAATGGATAGATCATCCAGGCAAAAAGTCAACAAAGAAAAAATGACTTTGAACTATACATTAGACCACACAGACATAACAAATATAGAACATTTCATCAAAAAATAGCAGAATACATATCCTTTTCAAGTACAAATGAACCATTCTCCAGGGTGGATCACATTTAGATCACAAAGCAAGTATCCATATATTTAAGAAGGTTGAACTCAAGCATTATTTCTGACTATGAAATTAAAAGTTAATTACAAGGAAAAAAGACCTGGAAAGACACAAATGCATAGAGGATAAGCAATATGCTACTGAACAACCAATGGATCAATAAAGAAATTGAAGAGAAAATTAAAAAAAATATATATGGAAACAAATGATAATGAAAACACAATGGTCCAAATTTTGGGGAGACAGAAAATGCAGTTCTAAAAAGGAAGTATACAGTAATACAGGCCTACTTCAATAAAAAGAAAAGTCTCAAATAATCTAACCATTCACCTAAATAAGCTAGAAAAGGAACAAATCCAAAGTTAGAAGAAGAAAGTAAAGAACAAAGAAAAAAAAGAAAAAGATCAATGAAACCAGGAGCTGGTTCTTTGAAAAGATAAAAGAAAAAAAAATAAAAATAAAAAAACTGATAAACCTTTCTTGGGTCTGGCTAGACTCAAGGAAAAAACAACAGAAGAAATAACAACTGTTATACAAGTGCACAGAGTACATTTTCCAGGACATATCATATAAGACACAAAATCATCCTTAGCAAATTTGAGAAGACTGAAATTATGCCAAGTATCATTTCTGACCACAATGGTATGAAATTAGAGGTTAACAACAAGAGAAAAACTGGAAAATATACACTTAACACAAAAATTAGAAAACATAGTCCTGACAAAAGAATGGGTCAAAGAAAAAATAAGGAATCCAAAAATACTTTGAGACAAATGAAAATGGGAACACAACATACCAAGATTTATGGACTGCTACAAAAGTGGTTCTGAGAGGAAGTTTATAGTGATAAATATTTTTAAAAATAGAAATATCTCAAGAAACCTTACTTTGCCTCTCAAAGGACTGGAAAAGTAAAGAACTAAGCCCAAGTTTACCAGAAGGAAGGATATACTGAAGATTAGAGCAAAACTAATGAAATTGAGATGAGAAAAAAAATAGAAAAAAACAAACAGCTAATTTAAAAAATACACATTTGACAAATCTTTAGCTAGACTAAGAGGAAAAGAGAAGACAAAATCGAAATGAGAGAGATGTTAAAACAGCACAGAAATATAAAGTTTCATAAGAGACTCCTATAAAGTGAGATACTAACAAATTGGATAACCTAACAGAAATGGATAAATTTCTAAAACCCACCAGCACTAAAGTGGAGAGAAATAGAAAATCTGAATAGACAAATGTGAGGAAGAAGACTAGATCAGTAAACAAAAACTTCCCAATACAGAACCTTTAGGAACAGATGGTTTCATTGACAAATTCCAACAATCATGTAAAGAATATTTCAAACTTTTCAAACTCTTACATTTCCAAACTCATTTTACAGGGCAGGATTACCCTGTTACTAAGCTAGATATAAGGACACTATAATAAAACTAAAGACCCATATACCTAATGTAAAACATAGATGCAAAGATTCTAAACAAAATAATAGCCAACCAAATTCAACAGAATATTAAAAGGATTATGCACCATGATCGAAAGGAATTAATCCCTGGGATACAAAGATGTCTCAATGTATGCAAATATCCACATTAACAGAAAATAAAAATCATACGATTATCTGAATAGATGCAGAAAAAACATTTGACAAAATACAGTATTTTTTCATTAAAAAAAAAAAAAAAAAAACCTCTCACCAGCCTGGATATAAAGGGAATCTACCTCAGCATAACATAATACAGGCCATATAAAACAAACCAATAGGTAGCATTGTATTCAGTGGTGAAATATTAAAAGATTTTACCCTAAGACAAAGAACAAGACAAGGATACCCACTCTCACTAAACTTATTCAATGTGGTATTAGCAGTCTTAGCTGTAGCATTTAGGCAAGACGAAAAAATGAAAAACATCCAAATCAGAGTAAAAGAATTTAAATTGTCTTCATTTGCAGTTAATATGATATTAGTAACATCCTAAAGATTCAACCAATAAATTGTTGGAACTAATCAACAAAGTCAGTAAAGTTGCACAATATAAAGTCAGCATACAGAAAATCAGATGCATTTCCATACACAAAGTTGAAAAATAAAGAAAACTATCTTATTCACAATAGTATGAACAACAATAGGAACACATTTAGCTAAATAAAAACTTATACAATAAAAACTTTGATGAAAGAAGTTTATGAATACACAAAGATATCCCTTGTTCACAGACTGGAAGAATTTTGTTAAAATGTCCATACTATATAAAACAATCTATAGATTCAATGCAACTCCCCAACCCCAATTACAATGGCATTCTTTACAGAAACAGAAAAATTAATCCTAAAATATGTATGGAACCACAGAAGACCCCAAATAGCTAAAGCAATTATGAGAACTAAGAACAAATCTGGAGGCATCAAACTTCCTGATATTAAATACTATAAACTACAGTAATCAAAGCATGCACACAAAGACAAACCAAACAGAATTGAGAGCTCAGAAAACAAAACCAAACAAAAAAAAAACCCTGTACATTTAAAGTCAACTAAGATTTGACAAGCCAAAATCCTCAATAGGGGAAGGATAGCCTCTTTAACAAATGGTGCTGGAGGCACGTAGGTGGCTCAGTTGGTTAAGCATCAGATGGTGATCTCATGGTTCGTGGGTTTGAGCCCCACATCAGGCTCTGTGCTAACAGCTCAGATTCTGTCTCTTCTTTGTCTCCCCCTTTCTCTGTCCCTCCTCCACTAGTGCTCCCTTGCTTGCTGGCTCTCTCATAAATAAATAAATAAATAAATGTGCTGGAAACTCTGGATAATCATATGCAGCAAAATGAAAATGGACCTCTATCTTACACAACTCATAAAAATGAACTCATATTACAGATTTTAACATAAGATCTCATACCATAAAAGTGTTAGAAGAGTTCAAAAGGAAGGTGCTCCTTGACTTTGGTCTTAGAAATGCATTTTTTGAGGTAACACCAAAAGCACAAGTGACAAAAACAAAAATGAACAAGTGGGCTTATATCAAACTAAAAGCTTCTATACAGTGAGAGAAACAATCAGAAAAATGAAAAGGCAACCTAGAGAATTGGAGAAAATGTTTGCAAACCATATATGGACAAGGACTAATATCTGAAATATATAAGGAAGTCATATAACTCAATGGAAAAAAATGGGAAGAAGAACTAAACAGACACTTTTTTTTCAAAGAAGACATCCAAACAGCTAATAGGAATCTAAAAATATGTTCAGCATCACTAATCATCAGAGAAATGCAATCAAAACCATAATGGGTATCACCTTACATCTGTCAGAATGACTATCATCAAGAAGAGAATTGGCAAGGATGCCGATTGGCAAGGATGTGGAGAAAAGGGAATGGAACCTTTGTACGTTGTTGGTGGGAATGTAAGTTGGTTCAACCACTATGGAGTTGAATATGGAGTTTCCTTGAAACCAATATGCAGTTTCCTTGAAAAATTACAAATAGATCTACCATATGATCTAGCAATTCCACTTCTGGTTATATAACCAAAGGAAATGAAAAGAGGATATTGAAGACATGTATGCACTCCCATGTTTATTGCAGCATTTATTCATAGTAGCCAAGATATGGAACCTAAGTGTCTATCGATGGATGGCCAAATAAAGGAGAGGTGATCATTCTCCCTCCCCCACCACCCTCTCTCTCTCTCTCATGCCTGTGTGCACGCTTGCGCGCGCGCGCGCACACACACACACACACACACACACACACAATGTATTCTTATTCGACTGTGAAAGAGAGGGACATCCTGCCGTTTGGGACAGTATGGATGAATCCTGAGCACATTATGATAAATAAGTCAGAGAAAGACAAATACTGTATGATATAACATATATGTGGAAGTTTTAAGAAGCCAGACTCATAAAAACAGAAGAATTGTGATTACCAGGCTCAAGAGGGTAGGAGAATTGGGAAGATACACTGTTGAAGGTATAAATCTGCGACTAGTAGGATAAATAAGCCCTGAAGATCTAATGTATAGCAGAGTGATGAAAGCAATTTGAAGTGTATGATACAGCATTGTTATCTAAGACTAGAGCTTAATTTATGGTACCACACACACAAAAATTCTGTGATGTAATAGAAGTGTCAGGTAAAGCTAGGGTGGTAATCATATTGCGATATATAAATGTATCAAATCAACATGTAGCATACCTTAAATTTACATATAATTTTTTAAAGACACAAAACACACAAAAGAAATAAATTATATAAATACAATATATCTTAGACAAGCCTGATTAATATAATTTTCTGTGTTGATGAAAATATCCTTGGCCTGCAATGGTGTCTGTCCACCAGTAACGATGGAGTGTTTGAATAATGGTGACACGAAGATCAAAATTTTTAATTTTAGATTTTAATTATTGAGAAAAGGGTACTAATAGAGAGTTGATGTGTCTCATTTCTAAAAGTAGGTAGTTAACAGATTTAAAAATAGCACAGAATCTTTTAATATAAAATCTGGGTAAAAGCATGGTTTCTGAAGAAGAAACCACAACATGGGTAAATTTTACTTTTTTTGAGTAGGGTCAATATATATGATAAGAGATATTAACTTATATTTTGCTCAAACTTTCTGAAAAAATGATGAAATGTTTTCATATTCAAAGATCTAAATTTTTAAAATTATCATGCAGTTAGGATAATTTTTATTAATGATCTAGACATTAAACGCTTGATTATCTAATGGAATTTCTTTTCGCTTTTTTAGGCCTCTATATTTACATTCCATTGACCTGTGTAGGGTTGTTTACTTTCAGAAGATTTTTCTAAATTAACTGTATCCATGTACACCCTCCCCCCCCCCATTCTGTCTACAAACACTGAATTCCTTACTGCTGAGTATAGGTAAATAACACCCACAGAATAATGTGTTCTCATCTTTTGTTTCTACCATGTATCCTTAAGTCCATTCCTTTTTTGTTTCCTCCTCTACTACTTTCTTTCTACCATGCCTTTTGGAACTTCTTGTCAAGCCTTTTACTTAAGTTATTAATATTTATATTATTTTAATTTATAGACATTAGTAGAGATTAAAGTTACTCTTGGAGAAAACCTCAGAATCATCTGTTAATACACAATTATTCATTACATTCTTAAGCATATTAATATAATAAAGGGTTATGTATCTCTGCTTTATGTACTCAGAATTTACAAACTACTGATGCACTAACAGGAGGGTTTTAATTTGTCAAAATTTCAAGTTAACAAAGTACTTCAGTTCTCTGTTGACATTGTAGCACAGAAACTTTCCACTTGTCATTGAAAATTCAATTTGATTCCTCACAAGAGCATCTGTTGATATTTAGATTCTATCAACAGGATTAAAAATGTTAGATCTATAATGCATATATGGTTTATGACATTTCTTTAATTCATTTATTTTTCCATTAAATCTTTTTTTCTCTAGGCTTTTATTTTTTTCAAAGGAATATGTTCTTTACTTTTCAATCATTCATAAAGTTTTCATACCTCATGTTTCAGAATGTTAGACTTTATTTTTATTTTGCAATTCTCTGTAGTTTTAATTCTTCTGAAACAGTAATTTTTTAGCAGTAAAATCTAACTAGGAGGAAGAAAAATTGGCAGCTACAATAAAGTATGTGTTTCAGATGTACAATAAGTATATCTCTTTTTAATATCAAGATCATGCACTGAATTTTCAGTGAGTTTATCATGAATATAAAAAAAATCCCTTTGACTTTGTTAAACAATATCACACTATATTCATGTCTGTGTCTTTTAAATTTTTTAAAAGACAGAAAATGATTTTTCTTAAAGAGCGTGGAGCTGTCCACGTTTCTCCAAATAACCTAAATGCTGACCTAACCCAGAAATGCACCCATTTAAGTAGGCATAGGATTCATTCAGGTATATTGCACCATCTGTTGTATTAATGTTTTATAAGTATTTTAGCAAAACATATTAACAGTTCACACTTTTAAACCTTCATTTATATCTGTAATATGTCTGAAGTTATTTGTGTCAAGTTCACTAATTTGATGTATACATGTATGACAAGTTAGACATCCATCCTTACTTCCCTCTAAATTCACAAGCATTTGGATAATAGTGTATCCCAGGAAAGCCTGTCTTTCTGGGAAGTTATCATGCTCATCTAATTACACAGAGATTCATCCATGAGGTTCCAACTTAGTGAAATCAATGAGACATATGGAATCACAGGTGTTTGGTTCTCCATGAATGAATTATACCTACATGATGCATTGACTGTATGAAGAACCTTTTATACCACACTCAAGCTTAGGTCTAAAGCTTGTATGAGAACTAAATCACGTAGATCCACTTTTTCTCTACAGAAATTATCTTCATTGTAAAAGTAGTATTAGAAGAAATTGGGGGAGGGATCTCATAGAAAAATAATTTTATGTTCTGAGTGTAACAAATAGGCAAAACTTCCATGAAACAGCAATAACTTTGTGTGTGATTCATAGTTCCTTTTATTTTGCTAGAGGGTAATATTAAAATAATTTCATTTGTAGAAAAAAATGGCAAGGTACAAGAACCCAGCTTCCACATCTCTCCATAAGGAGAAGTGATTGGACAGCTATCCACAAATAAAAATAGCTCCAGAAGACCTTGAAAACACATTTAGGAAATTTTAGCCACAGCGTGGAATGAAAACAAACCTGAGAATAATTACACAAGAAGTAAAAGAAGACTTCGTTTAGCCTGCATCATCACATTTCCCAAGTTGGCACTGTTGTCTGACAACGAGGTTCTAACCAGCTAGAAAGAGTTCTCACCAGGAAAGGAAGAGTGGGGTGACCAACCAGCCTCTTCAGGCATGATGCAAAACAAAAGTCCAGCTTTGGTTTTATAAAACCCAGACTGGCAAAACTAATACATATACATCTCTTTAGGAACAAACAAGAAAGTAAAGACAATTGTTACCAGATAGGCAGGGGGAATGTCTGTGGTTCCCAAAGATCTGCTCTGTATATAGACTCAGCAGCTTCCACCACTGACAAAGTCACCAGCCTGTACAATCACTGTAGATCCCCCTCATATCTTGGCAGTTATTAGCTTACAGGTATTTTTGTTTCCTAAAATCAGATACTTCAGTCCTTCCCTGACCCTCCCACTGTGCACCTGTATATTCTCAGACTGATCCTCATCACTAGCCTCCATTGCAGTGTGCATGCCCAGTGGGAGAGTATACATAACTAGGAAAGCACATTGGCATCTTGGGCCCCCGCAACCGCTTGCAGGCCCAGATCAGGCCCTCCATTCTGTCGTTGGCAACACCATGACAACATATAATTAGCCCCTCCCTCCATGTGTGCACCTGCATACTCCCCAGTGTGACTCCTGTGACTGCACTTCACTGCACAATACACAACTAGGGATGGGGTGTGAAGCCATAGGAGAGCACA
Source organism: Panthera tigris (assembly GCF_018350195.1). NCBI lineage: Eukaryota > Metazoa > Chordata > Mammalia > Carnivora > Felidae > Panthera > Panthera tigris. Next base: position 92,468,338 of record NC_056661.1, on the reverse strand, counting down.
CTAACAGCTGGGGCCTCCGCAGATTCCAGTGAGCCCATAGTTGGTTCTGACCTTGATACCTGCCCTGATCTCCATCTCCATGAGTTTGTCTCTAACTGGTCTCTGCCACTACATAGACACCTACAGCTAGCCTCCACAGCTAAGTGTGTGAATACCACTGGCCCTGGACACCAGTGCTCCCTGCCCTGGTTTCTAGCTACTGGACTTGAAGGCACCACTTAAGACTAATCAACCCTTGAAACCTTTGAAGATTCTCCACAATCCTTGCCAAGGAAAGCTTAATTATCAATATTGTGGACCCAGTTGCTTGAGTTGAAGAGATATCACACTTCCCCTGCATTGGCACACTCTACAACCAGACCCAGGGTCACAGCATGATACAATATGCCCCCATCTTCAGGGGAAAGACTTTCATTACCAAAATCAGCCCATAAATCTGGAAGAGGTGACTGATTCTTCAAATGTGCAGACATCTACACAAGGCTACAGGGACCACATAGAAACAGGGGAACATATATCCAAAAGGAATATAGTAAACATCTAGTAACTGACCCCATAGAAATGGAAATAAAAAAATTCAAAGTAACTGATATACAGATGCTCAAACTGTTACAAAGCATACAAGCAATTTAACATCAAAAATACAAGAATAAAATAGAAGTTAAATAAAGAGGAAAAAAAAACAAAAAAATCTAAAAAAAATTGGAGCTGAAGAATGCAATGACTGAACTGAAGAATTCCATAGAGAACTTAACAGCAATCTTGTAAAAGCAGAAGAATCATGAAAAGAAATAATATACGTATTACTGGAGTCCCAGAAAGAGAAGACAGAAAGAAAGGTAGAACACTTATTTAAAGAAATAATGGTTGAGAACTTCTCAAACCTAAGGGGATTTTTGGAAATATAAGTTCATGAAACTAGGTCACCTTAAAATTTGAATCCAAAACGCTCTTCTCCAAGACACACAATAATAAAACTGTCTGACACTAAAGGAAGAACATTTTAAAAGCAGCAAGAAAAAAAAATTATCAAAAAAAGAAAACCCAGTGAATTTATCAGATTTCTCAACAGAGACCAGGAAAGAAATGCGGTGATGTATTCAAGAGCTAAAGAAAGAAACTGCCAATCAAAAATATTTTGCCCAAAGTTGTCCTTCAGAATTAAATAGGGGCACCTGGGTGGCTCAGATGGTTAAGTGTGACTTCGGCTGAGGTCATGATCTCCTGGTTTGTGGGTTCAAGCCCTGTGTCAGGCTCCGCGCTGACAGCAAAGAGCCTGGAGCCTGCTTTGGATCCTGTGTCTCCCTCTATCTCTGCCCCTCTTCTGCTCTCACTCTCTCTCCCTCTGAAAATTAACATTAAAAAAAAAGCTGAAGGAATCCTTTGTTATTAAACTGTCTTAAAAATGTTAAGAGAAGTTATTCAAGCTGAGGCAAAGTATCACAATTAGTACCATAAAAACATATGAAGATATGCAACACTGATAATGGTAAGCATGCAGTCAGATTCAGAATACTTTAACTGTAATACAATGATGTGCTAACTACTTAACTCTAGAATAAAAGCTAAAGGTCAAAATTATTAAAAATAGCCATAGCTTAAACAATTTGTTAACGGATACACAGTAAAAACTATGTAAATGGTGACATCAAAAATATAAAAGAGAAAGGTAAAATAACAATAAACTTAAACTAAAATTTTAAATGCAGTTGGGTGCCTGGGTGGCTCAGTCAGTTAAGCGTCCAACTTTGACACAGGTCATGATCTCACGACTAGTGAGTTTCACCCCGCATCAGGCTCTGTGCTGACAGTGCAGAGCCTGGAGCTGCTTCGGATTCTGTGCCCCCCCCCCCCCGACCTTCCCCTGCTCTCACTCTGCTCTGTCTCTCACTCTCTCTCTCAAAAATAAACATTAAAAAAATTGAATTTAAATGCAATAAAAATTAAATTATCTGTATCAAATGGATATATGTAATTATATATTATATATATAAAACATATGACTTTTTTGTGTAAACCTCTTGGGAGCTACACAGAGAAATATACAATACGTACACAAAAGATAAAGACAAGCATACACTATGGAAAATCATCACATACATAGAAGGCAATGAAGGGTAGGAAGGAATGAACCACAAAACAGCCAGAAAACAATAAGGTGGCTTCAGTAAATATTTAAATGTTAAAAATACTCTAAATGGATTGCATTCTGCAATAAAAGATATAGAGTGGCTGGATGTATTGAAAAAAAAAAACTCACTTCGGCTTCAGGACATATATAGGTTAAAAGTGAAGGAATGCAAAAAGATATTCCATCCAAGTGAAGATCAAAACAAAGTGGAAGAAATGATACTTTCATCTAATTGACTTTAGGCCAAAAACATTGATAAGAGAAAACAAACCATTGCATAATGATATAGGAGTCATTTCATGAAAACATATAACAATTATAATATATATGTACCCAACAATGAAGCATCTAAATTCATTAAACAAATTCTAACAGATCTGAAAGGAGAATTAACAATAATAGCAGGGAACTTCAGCAGACCACTTTCAACAATGGACAGATCACACAAAAAATCAACAAAGAAACACTGGACTTGAACCACTCATTGGTCCAAATGGACCTAACAGATAAGTATAGAATATTTCATCCAATAGTAGTAGCATGCACATTTTCCTTAAGGGCACACAGGGCATTGCATAAGATAAATCACATGCTAGGTCACAAAACACCTTGCCAAATGTGAAAAGACTGAAATAATACCAAATATTTTTTCTGCCCACAGTGATAGGAAACTAACAGCCAATAACAGGAGGAAACCTGAATAATTTACAAGTGTGTGGAGATTAAACAGATAATCGATGGATCAAACATAAAATCAAAAGGGGATCATGAAATCAAGAAATATCTTTAAACAGATGAAAATGGAAGCAAAACATATCAAAACCTCTGGGATGCGGCATAAGAAGTTCTATAGGGGAGTTTCTAAGCACTTACACGTTAAGAAACCAGAAAGATCTCAAATAAAAAACCTCACTTTATACCTCAATGAACTAGAAAATAAAGAAGAAACTAGGCCCAAACTTGGAAGGAAATAGAGTTCAGAGCAGAAATAAGTAAAATGGAGTCCAGAAAAAATAATAAAATAAAAGAAAGGATTGATAAAACTAAGAGCTGGTTTTTGGAAAAAAAAATTAACAAAAGTAACAAAACTTTAGCTGGACTAAGAAAAAAAAAGAAGACTCAAAATTATAAATGAAAGAGGAGGCATTACAACTGATAATACTGAAATACAAAGGGTCCTGAGATAGACTGCAATGAACATATATATGCTAACAAAGTGGATAACCTAGAAGAGAGTTTTCCTAGAAACAAAACCTACTAAGACTGAATCATAAAGAAATAGAAAATCTGAATAAATGAAATACTAGTAAGATTGAATTAGTCATCAAAACCACCCAACACGGAAAAGCCACAGATTGTTTCATTGATGGATTCTATGAAACTTTAAAAAAATAACCTAGCCAATCCTTCTCAAAATCGTCCCAAAAATGGAAGAACAATCAACATTCTCAATTTTACATGGCTAGCATTACCCTGATACCAAAACCAGATAAAGAAACTATAAGAAAAAAAATACAGACCAGTATCACTAAATATTGATGAAGAAAATTCTCAATAAAATATTAGTAAATAAAATTCAGCAGCCCATTAAAATGTAATTCACCATGATCAAGTGGGATTGATGCCTGGAAGAGAAGGATGGTTCAACACACACAAATCAATAAATGTGATAACACCACATAGAGAGCTAAAAATCCTATGATCATATCAAAAAAGCATTTGATAAAATATATCCTTTCATGATAAAAACATTCAGTAAGTTGGTTATATAAGAAATATACCTTATCAAAATAAAGACCATGTACAATAACCCCACAGCCAACATCATACTTAATGGTGAAAGGTCAAAAGTTTTTCCTCTAAGATCAGAAAAGACCAGGGTACTCACCATTACCACTCCTATTCAATATAGCACTGAAAGTTTTAGACGGAGCCATCAGGTAAGAAATAACAGACATCCAAATAGGAAAATAAGAGTAACTTTGTCGTTGCTTTTAAATCATATGATCATCTGTAAAGAAAATCCTAAACAGCCACCAAAAAAACTGTTGGAACTAATCAATAAATTCAGCCAAGTTGCAGGACATAAAATTAACATACAGAAATTAGTTGCATTTCTATATACTAACAATACAGCAACTGATGAAAGAAAATAATTTTATTCACTATAGCATTAAAAAGAGTAAAATACCTAGGAATAAATTTACCCAAGAAAGTGAACTGTACAATGAAAGTAACAGGACTTTGATGAAAGAAATTGAAGAATACACAAATAGAAACATATTCCTTCTTCATAGTTTGGAAGAATTAATATTATTAAAATGTCCATACAGTACAAAGTCATCTATCTATGGACTCATTGCAATACCTGTCAAGGTTCCAATGGCATTTTTCACAGAAATTTTTAAAAAACTTGATATTTGTGTGGAGCTACACAAACAGTCTCCCCAAACAGTCAAAGCAATCCCGGGAAAGAACAAAGCCAAAAACAACCTGTGTCCTGATTGCAAACTATGCCACAAAATTATGGTAATCAAATTAGTATGGTATTGACATAATAGACACATAATCCAATGAAACAGAATTAGGAGCCCAGAAAAAAATCCTTACATTTAAGGTCAACTAATATCTGACAATGGGAAAACTGGCATAACCACATGACAAAGAATGAAATTGGATCCCTACCTTATACAACTTACAAAAATGAATTCAAAATAAATTAACTTAAATTTAATTCCTGAAATCATATAACTTGTAGAAGAAAATAAAGGGAAAATGTTCTCAGCAGCTATTACCTGAATATGACACCAAAAGCAAATGTGCCAAAAGCAAAATAAATGGTTCAACAAAATCAAACAAAAAAGGTTCACGGGAGCCTGGGTGACTCAGTTTGTTGAGTGTCTGACTCTTGATTTTAGCTCAGGTCATAATCCCAGGATGGTTGGATTGAGCCCCGTGTTGGGCTCTGCACTGAGCATGGAGCTTGCTTGGGATTCTTTGTCTCTCTCCCTCTGCCCATCTCCCTGGCTCACCCTTTCTATTAAAAAAAAAAAACCCCAAAAAACAGCAACTTCAGCACAGCAAAAGAACAATCAACAAAATGGAAAGGTATATTATAGAATGGAATATATCAGCAAATCATGTATTTGAAAAAAAGGTTAATATCTAAGATATAAAGAACTCATACACCTTAATAGCAAAGAAATCTAATAACTTGTTAAAGGTGGGCAGAGGAACTAAATAGGCATTTCTCTGAAGAAAAACTGCAAATTGTCAACAGGCAGAAGAAGAAGATGCTCAACATCACTCATTATCAGGGAAATCTAATCAAAACCACAATGCGTTATCACCTTACATCTGTTAGACTTTCTTATCAAAAAGACTAGAGATAACAAGTGTTGGTGAGGGATGAAGAAAAGGGAACCCTTCTGCATGGATAGTAGAATGAAAATTGGTATAGCTTCTATGGAAGATAGTATGGAGTTCCTCAAAAAATAAAAATAGAACTACCATATGATCTAACAATCTTACTTCTGGGTAGGTATACAAAGGAAACAAAATCAGTATCTCAGAGATCTCTGCACACTTATGTTTATCGCAGCATTATTTACACTAGCCAAGATATGGAAACCTGTGTGTGTCAATGTATGAATGCGTAAATAAGATGTGATATCTACACATACATACATACACACACATAAACACAATGGAATGTTTTTCAGGCATGAAGAAGAAGGAAGTCCTACCACTTGTGGCAAAATGGATGGATTTGAGGACATCATACTAAGTGAATTAAGCCAGACAGAGAAAGAAATATGGCATGGTATCACTTACATATTTAATTAAAAAAAAAAAAAGCCAAGCTTACAGAAACAAGGACTATAATAATGGTTGCCAGGGGCTGAGGTCAGTCAGAGGGTACAAACACCCAGCTATAAGATGAATAACTTCTGGAGATCTAATGTTCAGCACAGTAATTACAGTTAATAATACTATATTATATACTTGAATATTGCTAAGAAAGTGTGACCTTACACATGAAAAGATGCTGAACATCTCTCATCATCAGGGAAATGCAAATCAAAACTAAAATGAGATGTCACTTCACACCTGTCAGAATGGCTAAAATAAAAAAAAAAAACACAAGAAACAACAAGTATTGGTGAGGATGCAGAGAAGGAGGAACCCTCTTACACTGTTGGTGGGAATGCAAACTGGCACAGCCACTGTGGAAAACAGTATGGAGGTTTCTCAAAAAGTTAAAAATAGAACTTTCCTAGGATCCAGAAATTGCACTACTAGAGATTTATCCAAAGGATACAATACTACTTTGAAGGGATACATGCATCCCAATGTTTATAGCAGCATTATCAACAATAGCCTGAACGTCCATTGACCAATGAATGGATAAAGAAGATGTGGAATGTATATGTATGTATATGTGTGTGTGTGTGTATGTGTTACTCAACCCTAAAAAGAATGAAAATCTTGCCATTTGCAACAATGTGAATGGAGCTAGAGAATATTATGCTAAGTGTAATCAGACAGAAAAAGATAAATACCATATGGTTTCACTTAAAGGTGGAGTTTAAGAAACAAAACAAATGAGCATGGGGAAAAAGAAGAGGAAAAAAATAAGAAACAAGAGAACAAGTTGATGGTTACTGGAGGAGAGGTGGGTGGGGTGATGGGTTACATAAGTGATGGGAATTAAGGAGTACACTTGTTATGAGGAGCACTGGGTGTTTTATAGAAGTACAGAATGACTGTATTGGACACCTGAAAAAAATATTACACTGTATGTTAACTAAATGGAATTTAAATCACTTTTTAAAAAGTTTCAAATAGTTTAAATAATTTTAAACGAAAAAAAGGAAGTATAATTTTAAATGTCCTCCCTACAAAAAGAAACGATAATTTTATGATGGGAGGCAGGTGTTAATGTTATTATGGTAATCATTTTACAATATAGAAATGTACTAAATTAACACTTAGTACACCTTCAACTTAAAAACGTTATGCATCAATTTTATCTCAAGAAAACTGGGAGAGGGGTGGGAAGACATAAAAGAAAAGCAAAATAAAACATAAAGCATAATTTCTTAATGAGATCTACTACTTTCCAGTATTAGAAATTTACATCTTTCCAAAGTAATTTCAAACTTATGGAAAAGTTTCTAGAAAAGGCTATGAAACTGTCTATGACCTTCAACTACCCATCTATTAAAATTTTTCCATACATTCTATTTATCTTTCCATATGTCTAATTGAGTATTTTTCTATGAATCACTGGAGGATAATTTGCAGATAGGACACTTTATTACCCCAATAATTATTATATATTTCCTAAAAAAATAGGAGAGGTCTCTACACTCTCTTCTGTAACCATTATCCCATGATCAAAATCAGAAAATTATTGATATACTACCATCTAAACCACAGATCTTATTGAGATTAAACCTAAGTATCCTAATAACATCTAAATAAAGCAAACAGGAGAAAAGTTACTGTGGTCCAGGATCTGTGATTCAATTACTGGCATCCCCTTTAGACTCCAATCTAGTTCTTCAAAATGATTTTTTGTCTTTTGCATCTTTGACAATTTTGAAAACACAGCCAGTTTTTTTGTAGAATGTCCAATTATTGGATTTGTTTAATATTTCCTTGTGATCAGAACCAGGTGACTCATATTTGGCAGAATTATCACAGAAGTAGTGTTATGTCCTTTTCTGTGTATCTTGTCAGAAGACAATATCTTGTCTCAATCCTGTTTATGACAACTTTAATCACATGGTTCAGGTGGTGTCTGCCAGCTATTTCTATTTTTGCTTTTGTAATTTATAAGCATTTCTTGGGGAGATACTTTCAGGCTGTATCTTGTTTCTCATCAAATTTTCACTGTTAGTTTGAGCATTAATTTAGGATCATTTTCTGAATAAATTAGTGTCTTGATTGCCAAAATGGGATTTTCTAACTACATCATTTCTTCTACACTTACAAGTTGTTATTCCACTGGAGAGAGAGCAAGGGGGGAGAGGGAGAGAGAATATACACACATACTAAATAGAATTCAAAATTTGTTGAAATACTTTATAATCTTTGGCCTTAGGATAAATAGTAAAAAACTGTACTCCAAAATGTACTTGTGTTCAAACTCCACTTTCAGTTAGAATGTAGAATGTTGCAAAAGATTCCACACTACTAAATGTAAAATCTGTAATCTATGCAATCAGATACTTTTAAAGCTCATTAGCAAACTACTAACCCAAACAGTAAGTTGAACTAAATTTCAAAGAAATAAGACCCCATGAGAAGAGACAGAGCACATAAATGGTGTTTCTATTAAACAGAGCATGAGAGGAAGAGACAACGTATATAAAAGCAAGCAGGAAAAAAAAGTAAAAGTTTAATAAATTCTTAAATGTCAAATGCAAGTCTGCTTGACAATTGAAAATCACATGCAGTTACAGACACAATAGGAGTTAGCACCTATTTGACAGTTTTTTAAAGAGGCCTCAGGAGGAAGACTGGGGACAGAAAAGAGAATGAAGTGACATGTCTAGTGACAAAGGTATGCAGACAGTGCTTAGGTGATGTTGGGTGATATACCAAAGCTTATTTGGTGCCCTGGAAATTTCTCTGATATGAAGTTAAAGGGAAAAAAAAGATTGCAGAGGGAATGACAACAAGCCTTCTTTTCTTCTCTTTCCTCCTCCTCTCACTTGGGGATATACATAAGCAAATAACTTTCCACTGTGTAAGGGTCAGGAACCTTCTTGTACCTGGGATTTTCTGAGGATACAATGCAGGGTGCTGCTATCACTGAAGACAGAGCAGGAAACTCTTATGCTTAAACTCACCAAAGGGAAAAGACAAGGAAGGCTGAGCAAAGTTTACTCCTAGGGCTCAGGTGCACAAGATATGAGGAAGCATGAAGATACTATAGGAGGATTGAGAAAAATACCCCAATTATCACAATGAAAATTTTCCTGAGCCAAGTACCAACCAATAGTCTACCTCTGGGAGACTGACCCTCTAGAAAGGGTCAAAAAGATGGCAAGGTAAGAGGACCCGGAGCTCACCTCTTCCCATGGATACACAAGGTAACAGCCACATTTGTTCAACTCACTCTGAAAATGACCTGAGGATCAGCAGAACAGACTTTCCGTAGTTAATCATACACAGGAAGCCACATTAAACAGGTTAGGAATGGGTGCATGGGTGGCTCATCTAGTTAAGCATCCAACTTTTGATTTTGGCTCAGGTCATGATCTCACAGTTTGTGGGTTTGAGCCCTGCGTCAGGCTCCATGCTGACAGTGCAGAGCCTGCTTGGGATTCTCTTCTCTCTCTGCCCCTACTCCACTCACAATTTCTCTCGCTCTCTGAAAAATAAATAAACAAACTTAAAAAAATTTTTTTAAAGGGTAGGAGAGGCAGGTACCCAGTTCGGAACCAAATCGCTGATGAGACTAATCACACATGAGACATCACAAGCATGGAGAAGCCCGAGGATCACATTATTGGGACGACTGCTCACCACATTAGATTTTGAAAACCAGTGGGGCTAAAATTCATGAGCTTTAAAAATTAGTGGATATTAACTCTGGACACTTTAAAAGTCAGCAGGCTTAGCTCCGGGGAAGGTGGGGGACAATAGGAAACAGTCTTAAAGAAGCAGCATAATTCAGCTAAGACATAGCACAAAAGTAGCGGTTTGAAAAGCACTTGAGTTATACATGAAGGAAAGTTATTTACTAATCTCAGAAAGTGCTTTAGAGGGGCAGAGAACTCAGGAGACTTCTTCAAGAACAAAAGTGCTGACAGGCAACATTTCTTTTTCTTTCCCCTCAGTCTAGATATGGGATTTGTATGAACCAGCAGGAACACTTTCCACCTATTTTTCCAGCACTGAGTGCCCTGTCCCCCATGTTTCCCCTGTGGATCTACCTCATCAACCTGCCGGTCTCAGCAGATATCCTCTAAAACAGCTTGGACTTTGACACACATTGAAAGCAGTCCAGGCTGGAACCAGCACCACTCCAGAGTGAATCCTGCCCTGGGGAAAGGGGAGATAACCACACCCACCAGTGCACCATCAGTCCCAGCTGCCTAGTTTCTCAGCTGGCCATGCAGGAAGAGTATCCTCCCATTTAGTAAGCCTGCAGCTCTGGAAAACAGATGGGATGCAGACATCTGGTCTGATCATCAACCCTGCCTACCAATGAAAACCTATCAGGAGGCCTTACAGGGAAAGCACATAGCCATTTGAGGCACATGCTTCTGTGTAGACAGAGTAGGTGCACACTGCCAGCCAGATTGTTCATACTACCTACCTTCAAGCCCATGGAACCTCAGACCCCTTACCAGTGCAGGGACCAAACTCTACCCAGTGCACCCAGAGTAGGTAAATTGCAGCTTACTGGACTGAAAGCAAATGCCAGTTAGCCACAACAGGAGAGCACAGGCAGCTCACACAGGAGACACCCATGGACTGCCTGGTTCTGTGACCAGAGGCATTGCACAACAGGGTACCATAGGATTTCTTTTTCATAAGGCCAGTACTTTTAGAACAGAAGATGTAGCTGACTTTTCTAACAAATAGAATCAAACATAGAATCAGACAAAATGAAGAGACAAAGGAATACGACCCAAATAAAAAAACCAAGACAAAATGACAGCACAAGAGTTAAATGAAACAAAGATCAGCAATATGCCTGATAAAGAATTCAAAGTAGTGGTCATAAATATACTCACTGGACTTGACAAGAGAGTGGAGGATCTCACTGAGGCCCTCAACAAAGAGATAGAAAATATAAAAAAGAAGCAGAACTGAAGAACTCAATACCTGAAATTAAAAATACACTAGAGGAAATCAATAGCAGATTAGAGGATGCAGAATGAATCAGTGATCTGGAAGACAGGGTCATATAAAGCAAACAAGGTGAAGAGAAAAAAAAGAATAAAAAATGAGAATAGGTTACGGTAACTCGGTGATAGCCTCAATCAAAACATTTGCATTATAGGAATCCTAAAAAGAGAAGAGAGAAGGGGGCAGAAACTTATTTAAAAAATTAATACCTGAAAACTTTCTTAATGTGGGTAAGGAGACAGATAAACAGATTGAGGCATCACGGAGAGTGCTGAACAAAATGTACCCTTGGAGGACCATACCAAGACACATAATAATTTGAATGGCAAAAAGCAGTGATAGAGAATGTTAAAAGCAATAAGAGAAAAAAAAAGTTGTTGCATAGAAGAAAATCTCTATAAGGCTATGAGCTGATTTTTCAGCAGATTTATAGACTAGAAGAGATTGGCATGATATCTACAAAGTGTTGAAAGGAAAAAAAAGTTGCAACCAAGAATTCTCTATCATAATAGAAGGAGAGACAGTTTCCCAGACAAACCAAAATTTAAAAAGTTCATCACCACTAAACCACTCTTATAAGAATTGTTAAAGGGCATTATTTGAGTGAAAAAGTCATAACTACAAGTGAGAAAATTATGAAAGAAAAAAATTTCACTGGTAAATGCAAACATGTGGTAAAATTAGTAGATTAATTACTTATAAAACCAGTATGAAAGTTAAAACACAAAAGCCATAAAATTAATTATATGTATAAATATCAGTCAAGGGATGCACAAAATGAAAGAATGTAGAACAGGACATTATATGTATAAAATGTGGGTGGGAGCAGAGTAAAATTTAGTGCTTTTAGAATGTGCTAAACTTAAGCGACAATAACTTAATATAGACTGCTATACACGTAAAATGTTCTAGTATGAACCTAATGATAACCACAAATCAAAAACCTGTAATAAATACACAAAAAGAAAGGAACCCATGCATACATTAAAGAAAGCCATCAAGGCACAAGGAAAGAGCAAGAGAAGAATAAAAAAGAACTACAAATATAACCAAAAAACAATTAACAAAATGGCAATTGGTACATACATATCAATAATTATTTACTTATTTACTTATTTATTTAGAGAGCACAAGCAGGGAAGAGGGGCAAAGGGAGAGAGGGAGAGAGACAGAATCATAAGCAGACTCCATGCTCTCTGTGGAGCCCAAGGTAGGGTTCAATTCCGTGACCCTGAGATCATGACCTAAGCTGAAGTCAAGAGTCAGATGCTCATCCAACTGAACCACCCATGTTCCCCAATAATACTTTAAACATAAATGGGCTAATGCTTCAATAAACACACACACACACACACACACACACACACACACACATAAGGTGACTGAAAGGATTAAAAAACATAACCCATATGTATGCTATCTACAGGAAACTCACTTCAAATCTCAAGACACATGCAGATTGAAAGTAAATGAATGGGAAAATTTTTACCATGCAACTGGAAGTGAAAAAAAATCTGGGGTAGCAATACTTATATTAGACAAAGTAGATTTTAAAACAAAGACTGTATGGGGTGCTTAGGTGGCTCAGTTGGTTAAGTGTCCGACTTCGGCTCAGGTCATGATCTCGTTGCTCATGGGTGTGAGCCCGGCATCGGGCTCTGTGCTGACAGCTCAGAGCCTGGAGCCTGTTTCAGATTCTGTGTCTCCCTATCTCTGTGCCCCTCCCTCGCTCATGCTCTGTCTCCCTTTCTCTCTCAAAAATAAATAAACATTAAAAAAAAAAAAAAGACTGTAGCAAGAGACAAAGGAAGGCACATGTAATGATAAAGGGAACAATCCAAATAGAGTTATAACAACTGTAAATATCTGTGCACCTAACATGGAAACATACAGTGAATATCAACAGATATAAAGGGAAAAATTGCCAACAATACAATTATGGTAGATGACTTGACAACCAACCTACATCAATGTATAAAGATCATACACAGAGGAAATCAACAAAGAGACAATATTTGTTTTAAGTTTTTATTTATTTAAGTAATCTCTACACTCCATGTGGGATTCAATCTCATGACCCTTAGATTAGGAGTCACATGCTCTTCCAACTGAGCCAGCCAGATGCCCCAGGAAACAATAGTTTTGAATGACTCAATAGACCAGATGGACCTAACAGATATATATAGAACATTCTATTCCAAAGCAGCAGAATACATAGTCTTTGAAGTGCACATGGAACATTCTCCAGAATGTTAGGCCACAAAACAAGTCTCAATAAATAATATGAAGATTCTTTTCTGACCATAATGTTATAAAACTAGATACCAATTACAAGAAAAAATCTGTAAAGAATACATACATGAAGACTAAATAAGATGCTACTAAAGAACAAATAGGTCATGCATAACATCAAAGAGGATATTAAAAAATACATGGAGACTAAGGAAAATGAAAATATTATGGTCCAAAATCTTTGAGCTGCAGTTAAAAGCAGTTCTAAAAGGGAAGTTTATATAAATATGGGCCTACTCCAAGAAATAAGCAAATCTCAAATAAGCAACCTAACCTTACACCTTATAGGAGGTAGAAAAAGAACAAAGCCCAAAGCCAGAAGAAAGGAAATAATAAATATTAGAGTAAAAAATGTGAGAGACTAAAAATACAATAGAAAAGATCAATGAAAACAGTATCTGTTTCTTTACGAAGATAAACAGAATTGGTAAAACTTTAACCAGACTCATAAAAAGAAAAAAAGAGAGAAGACAAATATAAATAAAATCATAAGTGAAGGATGAGAAATACCACCTGACACTATGGATATACAATAGGATTATTAAAGAATATTATAAAAACTAATATGCCAACAAACTGGATGACTGAGAAGAAATGAGTAAATTCTTAGAAACATATAACCTTTCAAAACTGAATTAGAAAAAATAGAGAATTTGGACAAACTGATTACTTGCAATGAAATTTAATGAATAATAATCATCATCATCATCATCTCCTAACAAACAAATGTTCAGACCAGATGGTTTCACAGGTAAATTCTACCAAGCATTTAAAGATGAGTTAGTCCTTATTCTCTAACTATTCCAAAAAAAAAAAAAAATAGAAGAAGTAGAAAAACATTCAAAATCATTCTACAAAGCATTACCCTGAATTCAAAACCAAAGACATTATAAAAATAAATAAATAAAACTATAGGCCAATATCTCTGATGAACAGAGATGCAAAAAATCCTCAAGAAAATATTAGCAAATCAAATTAAACAACACATTAAAAAATCATTCAGTAAGATCAAGTAAGGTTTATTTCAGGGATACAAAGGTGGCTTAATATTTGCAAATCAATCAATGTGATTTATTACAGCAAGAAGAGAAAGAATAAAAACTGTATGATCATCTCAATAGATGCATAAAAAGCAATGAACAAAATACAACATCCATTTCTGTTAAAAATTCTCAACAAGGTAGGTTTAGAGGGAACGGAAGTCAACATAATAAGAGCCATATGTGAAAAACCTGCAGTTTACAATACTCAATGATAAAAAATTGAGAGCTTTCCCTCTGAGATCAGGAACAAGAGAAGTATTTTTACTCAACACTTTTACACAACATAGTCCTGGAGGTCCTAGCTATACCAATCATACAGAGAAAAGAGCTAAAAGACATCCAGATTGGTAGGGAAGAATTAAATCTCACTATCTGCAGATGAGGTAATAATATATATAGAAAACCCTAAAGACTCCACCAAAAAAAAAAAAACTATTAGAATTGATAAATGAATTCAGTAAAGTTGCAGGATACAAAATTAATACACAGAAATCTGTTGCATTTTTATACACTAATAATGAAGCAACAAAAGAGAAGGAAGAAAGCAATCACATTTACAATTGCACCAAAAAGAATAATATAGGACCAAACTTAACTAAAGAAATAAAATACCTGTAACTCTGAAAACTCTAAAACATTAATGAAAGAAATTGAAGACCACACAAATAAATGCAAAGATATTCCATGCTCATGGACTGGGAGAACTGGTATTGTTAAAATATCCATATTACCCAAATCAATCTATAGATTTGATGCAATCCCTCTCAAAATACCTACAGCATTTTTCATCGAACTAGAACAAATAACATTAAAGTTTCTAGAAACCATAGAAGACCCTGAATGGCCAAAGCAGTCTTCAGAAAAAATGAATAAAGCTGAAGGTTTCACAATCCCAGATTTCAGGATGTACTATAAAGCTGCAGCAATCAAAACAGTATGGTACCAGCACAAAAATAGACACCTAGATCAATGGAACAGAATAGAGAACCCAGAAATAAATACACATATGGTCAATTAAACTACAACAAAGTTGTCAAGAATATACAATGGGAAAAAGACAATCTCTTCAACAAATGGTGCTGGGAAAAATGGACAGCTACATGCAAAAGCATGAAACTGGGCCATATTTTTACACCATATACAAAATAAATTCAAAATGGCTTAAAGACTGAAATGTGAGACCTGAAATCATAAAAACTCTGAGAATAAAACATAGGCAGTAGCAACATTTTTCTAGATAGGTGTCCTGAGTCAAGGGAAGCAAAAGCAAAAATATACTTGGTACTGCACCAAAATGAAAAACTTTTGCACAGTGAAAGGAACCATCGACAAAACAAAGGAGGCAACCAACTAAATGGGAGAATGTGTTTGCAAATGAAATATCCAATAAAAGGTTAATATCCAAAATATTAAAAATCTTATACAACTCAACACACACACACACACACACACACACACACACACACACACACACACCAAGCAATCCAATTAAAAAATGGATGGGAACCTGAATGGGCATTTTCCCAAAAAAGACATATAGATGGCCATTAGGCACATGTAAAGATTCTCAACATCACTTATCATCAGAGAAGTGCAAATAAATTTCTTCAAACATAAAGTGAAAATATAGTCAAAGTTTTCTAAACTTCTCTACCTCTCTGACTTCAGTCTGAATGATGACATTATTGCAGTTGACAAGCTCCCCTTTCCGAAATGCCTTTATTTGAGAATCTCTGTAATTTCCTAATGTCTAATCTTTTATTCTGTTCCATCTTGGATTTTCCCCCTTTAGTTGTCTAGGTGATAGCTGTAAAATATGTTACAGATTCAGCACAATGTAGAAGGAAGACTTCAGAATGAGGGAAGGAAAATGACTCAGTCCAGATATTTCTTCATTTCTACCCCAGACAATGATCTGAGTTGTTTTTAAAGTCCACTTCTACACTTATAAGGGGACTTATGACAATGCACTGAAATAATTATCAGGAATGCCCAACACAAATAGAAAACATTATTAGCAGTGTTTAGACTGAAGGCAAGGATTGTGAATCTCTGCTTGATGGGAAATTAAAAGAAATATTAGTTACATGGACACCTAAGTTGCTCAGTGGTTGAATGTCCAACTCTAGATTTTGGCTCAAGATCCATGTCAGCATGGAGACTACCCGGGGCTCTTTCTCTCCCTCTCTTTCTGACCCTCCTCCAGTCACACTGTCTCTCTTTCTCTCTCTCTTAAAAAAATAGTTACATATTGATACAGTAAAATATTTCTACATCCTATCAGTACATTAACATATTGCTGCAATTTGTCATTTAATGCTTTCTTATAAAACCTTTAAAAAATGTTTTATGATATACAATAACTATGAAATTATAATATTGAGAACTCTACCTAATTGTTACTTTTCTAGTAAGACTTCATATTGAAATGTCCCTATCTGAAACTTTAACAGTTGGTTAATCCAGGAGAATAATTCACTGGGGGCTGCAGAAGCAGCTATGGCCTTTTCAAAGCCCCAAATCCTTTAAACCTCTTTTCTCCTTCATTTTAGAAACATGAATAGCAAGACACAAATCTCACAGCCAGATTTTTGCAGGGTATTTTTTTTTTTCTCTCGCAATTTGAGTAACGTATTTCTTATGACGGTCTTTACAATAAGCAAATGTTTATGGAAAAGCCAAGTGTTAAGGCAGCCATGCAAATTAACCATCTGGAGAGAACAACACTGTTTTGTCTAATATCGAGCTCAACAGATTTATAGGCTTATAAAATATCTTCATCTTTTAGCCTTTGCAATATTTTGGGATATATAACCAATCCTTATGAGTCATCAAATATAAATTAACCTTAAGAGGTGGGAAAAAATAGTTGACTGAGCCTTCCTGTTTCTTTGTATCAAGACAGTTATTTTGGAAATCATGACCAAAATAATAGGCAGTATCTAAAAACATATTTGAGAAGAATATTTTATTTTTGCTCAATGCATTTTTTTCAAGAAATGCCTAAAACCCACCATCATGTTTTAATTTGGTTGTGTGAACATATATTTAAGAGCCCTGCTGATAGTAATTGTGAGGAAGGCTGACATGATACAAACAAGTGAATAATGTGACTTATGGTCAGGGAACTCATGCATACCAGAGGCCAAAAGGACCCTACCATTTAAGGAAGAATTATAACATTCTTCCTTCCACGGTTTGCTGGAGACCCGCCTATGTTCCTTCATAGACAGGAGAATATCTGAGAATGTTACTTCACAGTTGAAAAAGGGAAGGGCAAACAGAATAAATTGATGTCCTGTCATTTGTTCACAAAATATCTGAGATGTTTATTCTGATATTCATGACTTTCCATGTTCTAACTCTAACTTTTCAATTTGTGCAGCAACAAATCCTGTTGATTTATCTTTTATTCTAGTCATGAAATTCACTACTGCTACATTCCCTATACCATATGATTTCTTCCCTAGGTACCTTCATTCACAGGTTTTCCTTTTTCCTATCTATCCCCTCTGTCCAGCAACCAATCTATATTCAATATTTAAATTTAAAATTTATTGAAGTATGATTTACAAGAAAATAAACACATTTAAAGTGTACAGTTTGATGAGTTTTGACAAATTATAGGAATTTATATATTCAAAATAAAGAATATATTCACTATCTTTTACACATAATTCTTATAATCATATCTGCTTTTAACCCCATTCCTCTTCACACATACCCTGAACCCAAGGCAAAAACTGATCTTGTGAATATTCATATTATGAATAACTGATAGTATGATATTATGAATTTCTGATATTATGACTTAGTTTTGCCTTTTCTAAAAATCCTAATAAATGAATTTTTGTAGTATATACTCTTTTGTATCTGGTGTCTAGCGTTTAGCATGTTTTTCTGAGATTCATCCATGAGGCTAATGTATTAGTACTACATTCCAATTTATTCTTATACTCCATTCCTATTATTTATATTCAATGTATAAATATTGCCAAAATTTATTTATCCACCCATCTCTTATTGGACACAGTTTCCGTTTTTTGAATATTATCAATAAAACTTTTATGAGCATCATATGTAAGTTCTTATGTGCGTATATACCTTTTATTTCTCTTTAATAAATGTCTGAGTGTAGGACTGTTGAATCATATATTAAGTGTATCTTTAGGTTTTTTAGAAATTGCAAAAATTATATCCCCAAGTGATTACACCTCTTAAACTCCTACTAGAAATATATGATTTTCAGTTACTACACGTATTCAACACTTGGTACAGTCAGTCTTTCTTATTTTAACCATGCTGATGGATGCCTATAGTATACTGTGGATTTCATGCACATCTTTCCCATGACTAATAATTCCAAGCACCTTTTCATGTGTTCTTTAAAGTGATTTATATATCATTATCTTAAGTTTCTGTTCAAATCCTTTATAAATTTTCACTGTATTGTTTTTCTTATTTTGACTTTCTTCTTATGCATTCCTTGGAAATAGGTCATCTAGGAATAAAGACAGTTTTTCTGCATCTTTCTATCTACAAGTTATGTGCATTTTCTGTTCTATTATTTCACTAGGGCCTCCAAAAACATGTTGAGTAGAAATATTGAGAGTAGACTTTACTTTCCCTTGATCTTGGGTGAAAACATTTGATGTTTCATCATTAAGCATAATGTCGGCTAGTTTTCCACAAATTAATGTTTTGTGTTTGTTGTTTATTATCACCAAGCTGTTGTATTGTGGCAAAACTACTGAATCTATTGAAATAATATTAAGGTTTTAAAAAATGGATTAATAATTTGAATTGCATTAATTGTACTGTTAAACTAACCTTGAATTCCTAGAATTGCATATTTGTCAAAAATCTCTGAACTGTACAATTGGTCATGGGATATTATTTTTTCCATATTTCCTGGGTTCATTTTGCTAGAATTTTAAAGAATTCTGTTTTTATGTTCACAATGGATATTTAACTGTGTCTTAAAATTTATTTTTCCAGCTTTATTAAAGTATAATTGACATAAAGCTGTAAGATATTTACAATATACACCTGATTAATTTATATATATGGTAAAAGAATCCCCCATCAAATTATTTAACACATCCATCACTTCGCATGTTTCCTTTTTTAAAAAAAATAATGCCCATTGGATTTTGTTATCATGGTAACAGTGGCTTCATAAAATCAATTGGGAAATAGTTCCTCTTCTTCTAATATTTTGGTGGGCACCCATAGAATAGTTATTTCTTTCTTTAAATTTTTTTTAATGTTTATTTTTGAGAGAGAGAGACAGAGCATGAGTGGGAAAGGGGGCAGAGAGAGAGGGAGACACAATCTGAAACAGGCTCCAGCCTCTGAGCTGTCAGCATAGAGCCTGATGCCAGGCTCGAACTTGGGAAGGCAAGATCATGACCTAGGCTGAAGTTGGACCCTTAACCGACTAAGCCACCTAGGCACTCCAGGTATTTCTTTTTTATTTTATAGAATTAACAATTGGATCCATGTAAGTCTGGACCTTTCTTTTTGGAAGGTGGTGAAGTATAAATTTAATTAATAGATTTAAAAAGTGAATTAATTCCTAAGTGTTGACACTTAAAAAGTTTGGAACTTTCCCATTTTATTTATATTATTGAATTTATTGGTAGGAATTTGTTCCTAATGATCTCTTATTACACCTTTAACATCCTAGGGTCTGTAGGATCTTTTTTTTCTGAACTCTGGAAGTTTATCAATTTTCCTGTTATGTCAAAAAATAAAGTGATATTTTTGGGTAAACTCATCTTCGTTTTTTGTTTTTTATTTTACTAATATCTGTTCATTTTAAAATTAGTAACCCCTTCCTTCCACTTAGATTTTAATTTGGTTTTTTAAAATCATTTTTAATGTGGAGGTTTAGATTCTAATTTTAGACTTTATTTTCCATGTACTGCTATAAATATTCTTCTAGGCACTGATTAAAATCCATTTTTGAAAACTGGATAGGTCGTGTTTTAACTTGCATTTAATTCAATATATTTTCTCATTTTGCTCGTAATTTCTCCTTTGACCCATGGGCTGTATAAAACAATGAGACCAAAACAAATGTTGTTTGGAACTCTGAGTAACAAATGGGATAGAAAACAAAGGAAGGATGGTTTGAATTTGTCTGCTTATAGCGACAATGATACTTCTTTAGGAAACTGCATTAAAAACTCAGGATTAAAGTTACTATATTTACTCAATGTAAATTATATATATATACTTATATTTATGTCAGAATTTTCACCAGTTAGTAGTACAGTAAGATAAGGAAGATAAAATCCCTCTTCTCAGAGTTAACTCTAGTCTAGTGGCGACAAAACAGCAAACATATGGGGCAGATGCTGTACAACAGAAATATTTTTAATTTTTAACTTTGTAGTAATGATATTAATAAAGTAAATGAAAAAAATTAAGTTTAATAATATATCTTATTTAACTCTATATATCTAAATATCATTTCAACATGCAATTAATGTAAAATTATTGAGATGTTTTATTTTGTCACTAAGTCTTCAAATAGTTGAGAAGTATTTAATATTTCCAGTATATCATAATTCAGACTAGTTACATTTCAAGCACTCAATAGCCACAAGTGGCTGGTAGCTACTTTATTGAACCTCAGTATGCTTGAAATAAACAGAAAGTGCTAATTTAGTTTTTACAGAAATATATCTCCATTGGACAAATTCCAGTGGAGTTCCATGGAACTAGCCCATGATTTTTCAGCATGTAAGAGATGTGATTTGAACCAAATTTTTTTTTTAAATCTAAATCTTGTGTTATTTTTATGACCCTCGATATATCTACAGTTTCTGTTTTCCCTGCCTCCTACCTTTTTAGATCATTAACTCCTCACTTTCTAAAATCATTATTTGAACTCATGTAATCAAAACTGATGGGCTTTTGGACTACACAGAGCGTTGAAGCAAAAAGCTCATCTCACTGATGTGAACACAAGGTAAGGACAGGAATGTAATAATGCTTCTCTTGACATGACTAGGGAATCAAGTTCTTTATATCTCGAAGTATAAAAGTGCATTGCAAAGGTATAATAGTGTGTTCTGGCTGAATCTGTTTTACTGCATAGGCTTTTAAAGAATAATTGGGAAAATTCTATTTGGACAAGCACGATAATAAAATGGATTATACTTGGTTAAAAACATGAAAATGGGTTTTTTATCCACAAATGGGTAAAAAAGTTTTCTTATTGACTGAGAAGCTCAGAATAGTTGATAGGTTTAAGGGCCTTATACTTCAAGATGTCACTGGTATGATCTAGACTTATTTTTAAGCCACCAGATCTATGTCATATTTTGGGGATATACTTTGTGTCCAAAGAAGTTTTTACATATTATGAATGTCACATCTGCAAAATCTAATTCTAAAAATGAACTGACTCACAGAATAAATTTAAACTCATTAATCCAGTCATCGAAACATATATAGTTGACTCTTGAACAACATGGTTAGAACCATGCAGGTCTGCGTATGCAGATTTTTTTCAATAAATACAGTACTATAAATGTACTTTCTCTTCCTTATAATTTCCTTAAGATTTTATTTTCTCTAACTTATTTTATTATAAGAATACAGCATATAATACATATATAAAACACGTTAATCGATTGTTTCTGTTATTGGTAAGGCTACTGGTCTACAGTAGGCTATTAATAGTTAAGATTTTCAGGAGTCAGAAGTTATATGCAGATTTTGAACCTACATCAGGGGTGGTCAACCTTCCCCTAACTCCCATCGTTGTTCAAGAGTCAAATGTGGACATATTTATTAAGCATGACAGACTTGGGTGCTGGAATTGCTTACTGAAATCACACAAGTTCTGATTTCTAATACTGCCTCTGGTGAAATGTCTGATTTTGACATATCTCTTAACTTCTCAGGCAGTCTTTAGTGAATATAGCCTGGAAACTATGAGCCTATAGCTCATATTCCATTGAGCACTTGAGGAACAGAGAAAAATATGTTTCCATTGTAGTCTAGTCAGACGTGTAAGCACAAATATTTGATTATTCAAAAACTCCCATGAGAGGTTTGTTTCTGAGATTTCTGTTTACTAGCTCTCAGATCTTGTCACACTTCTAAGCAATGTGATTGTTGCCAATTTTTAAAAACTTTATTGAAAAATATTTTAAGACAGCTGAATAAATAGCTTCCATATTCTTGGAAGGAGAGACTCAATATAGTGTATATGTATACATATTTTCATGTAGTTTTATGTATATAGATTTACATTGTTATATGTCATATAATAATTTGTCATATAATAGTCATATAATAAATTTGTCTTGAATTAGCCAGTGTTGTGAGATTTGACTGCTATGTTTTACCTCCAGGTCAGAACAAAAATTTTAGAGAAAAAATGCTATATGAAAGGTGTCCGCTAGCCCTGCTTCCTTAGATACTAGGTAAAGCAGCTGACTTAGAACATCAGTTGACACATTGCAGTTAGTTTGACTCACTTCCACTATGCTGTTTCTAAGCCAGTTTAAATTTGATAAGAAAGCCAAGTTGTGTGTTAGAGAGGGTAGGTTTAAAGACTAGCCATTTACAGCTCATTTGGATAACTAAAGAGCTTTGCTAAATTTTAAGACTGAACTTCAACATATAAAATCCTTCAAAAGCTGGTTCAAGATAAGCAGACATGATGAAAACAGAGTCTTAAGAAAAATAGTGATAGGTAATCCATGCAGAAAACAGGCATGACACTACAAATATTAAACAAAGCAGCACATGATTGGGTTCAGAGAGCTGTTTGAGGCAATGAAATAGTTACCTGTGCTTGGGCAAATGTAGGTGAAATGAGGTGTAGAATTTGCTTTGCAAGAAGGCATACCTAAGAAGAAGAATAAAGACGTGAACATTGAAATGGATATGAGTAAGGAAGGCAAATCTTATCAGAGATGCTGATTATAGATACAGGTCATGAAACTGAAAAATAGCATTTACAAGTAGCACCAAAGGCAATTTCACAGGGCAGTATTCATTCAGATATAACTAGAATCATGCAAGTTTTTATTTCTATTGCAAAGATCATCTCTCTGCTAGTACAAAAGGATGGTTGAAAATGACTGGATCTGCTAATGTGAAAGGATTAGCAACTTATCAAAGTGAAGTGCCTGTTCTTTTGGGGAAGGTAGAGAGCCTCTGTGGAGAAATGGTGGTGGTAAGTCTGGGAATCTCTTGAGTGGTGAATGTGGTGACCAAGTATTTAGTTTGTTTGCCATTGAGCTGAACCAGAGGAGAGAAAGTTACTTAATTAAAGCTATCCTTAATAGTCATGACTCCCAATCAATTATTCCTTCCTACCTGCCTCACTGCCTTAAAAACAAAAACACAACATCTCCTTTGCATTAGTCATTGTTCTTGCATCTGAGGCTTTACCAGTAGGCAAACTAAAGAGTATTTTCTCTAACTTATGGAGGTTATATTTAAATCAGGGCAAACAGACACCTAAACAATAGATAAAATGTATATATGTGTAAGTTAGTAATAAATAAATTTTCAAATGAGGTAAGGGAAAGAGGGTAGAAAGCTACTTACAAAACAGTCATCAAGGAAGGAGTCTCTCTCTAGTAAGGTGGCATTTGACACTTGAACGAAGTAGAGTGAGACATGGTATCTGGGGAAAGAGAGCACCAGGCAGAGATAACTTGCATATATGGCTTTGTTCATGCTATTATTGTATTATCTATGCCAGGAATGTTCTTTTGTCTTCTCTGCCTACCAGTATCTTATTTTGCAAAGCTAGGATTGAATACTCTTTCTTCTTTGGAATTTTTCTTAATTTCAACCAAGCTGTTACTTAGTAGGCTAATACAACCTTTTATTCATGTGCTATAACATCTTTTTAGGCTTATTTATTTTGAAAAGGAGAGCAAGCAAGCACAAGCAGGGGAGGGGCAGAGAAAGGAACAGAAAATCTCAAGCAGTCTCCACATTCAGTGTAGCATGGGGACTTGATCTTACGACTCTGATATCATGACCTAAGCAGATATCCAGAGTCCATGCTTAACTGACTGAGCCACCCAGGCACCACTAGAATAGTATCTTTTAAATCACCAAATAATAAAGCATGTGCTAGAGGCTGGGAACATGAAGAATAGGAACTCATGCCCTCACAGAGCCAGTGAAATCATACTCCCCTCAAGGAAGTTATGCTGAGTTTTAATTTTCTAGGATCCTGTCGTCCTTTTTTAGGAGACTATAAGAATTCGAAGATAGAGACTAGATTTAATTCATGTTAGTATTGCCATATAATTGTAGCATGCCATGTGTTGCAAAATCGTAAAAATATGACTGATATTGATAGAGAACAGCATTAATATTCATCCAGTAGTATCAAGAAGTTGCATGTCAGAATATAGTGTTAGCTATGGCTCTACTTGGAAAGTGGTTCTTTCTGTTTAAGGAAATGAAGTTATCTCCTTTATAGTGAAGAACATGAACCAAATGGAGGAAACTTAATGCTGGTACAGACAAGACCTTATATGAAAGACATAGGGCTTAGCATGTGAAATAGAAGAACATATCAGTGAATTAGAGCACAGAGTAATGGAAAGTAATCAAGCTAAGCTGTAGAGAGAAAAAAATGCAAAATGAGAAGAGACTTAGGCAACTCAGTGATACCCTCAAGCATAATAACATTCACATTATAGAAATCTCAGAAGAAAAGAAAAAAAGGACAGAAAATTTATTTCAAGAATTAATAGCTGAAAACTTCCCTAATCTGAGGAAAGAAACAGAAATCCAGATCCAGGAAGTACAACAAAATCAATTCAAAGATATCTACACCAAAAGGCATAATCGTTAAGATGGGAAAATATACTGTTAAAGAGGTAATTTTAAGAGAGATAAGAGGAAAGAAAGCAGTTCCATACATGAGAAGACCGATAAGCCTGTCAGCAGATTTTTCAGCAGAAATTTTGTAGGCCAGAAGGAAGTGGCATGATATATTCAAGGTGCTGAATGGGAAAAATCTGCCGCCAAGAATACTCTATCCAGCAAGGCTATCATTCCAAATAGAAGGAGACATAAAGAGTTTCCCAGACATACAAAAGTTACAAGAATTCATGACCACTAAGCCAGTCCACTAAGAAGTGCTACAGAGGACTCTTTGAGTAGAAAGAAAAGACCATAAGCAAGAGTATGGTAAGTAGGAAACATAAAAACAGTAAAATAAATGTATCTATAAAAATCAGTCAAAGGACTCACCAAATAAAAAGTATGACACCATACACCTAAAATATGGGAGGAAGAATAAAGAATGAGTTCAAATTTAAGCAACCATCAACTTAATATTGACTGCTATATATTGATGTTATATAAAAACTGAATGGTAACCAGCAATAAAAAATGAGTAATAGATATGCAAAAATTAAAGAGAAAGGAATCCAAGTATATCACCAAAGAAAGCCAGCAAACCAAGAGATAACAAGAGATGAAAAGAATGAAATACTATAAAAACAATCATAAAACAAGTAACAAAATGGCAATAAATACATACCTATCAATAGTTTCTTTGAATGTAAATGGACAAAATGCTCCAATCAAAATATATAGGGTGATGGAATGGATTAACAAAAAGACCCACCTATATCTACAAGAGATTCATTTCAGAGCTAAAGATACAGGCATGACTGAAAGTGAGGAGATGGAGAAATATTTATCAAGCAAATAGATGTGAAAAAAAAAGCTGAGGTAGCAATATTTATATCAGACAAAATAGACTTTAAGCAGACTGTGACAAGATACAAAAAAGGATGCTATATAATCATTAAGAGGACAATCCAGCAAGAAGTTATAATAATTATAAAAATTTGTGCACCCAACGTGTGGCACCCAAATACTTAAAGCAGTTAAAATAAACATAAGCGAAATAATTGATAATAATAAAATAATACTAGGCCACTTTAACACTCCATTTATTTATTTATTTATTTATTTATTTATTTAAAAATTTTTAATATTTATTTTTGAGAGACAGAGCGTGAGTGGGGGAGGGGGAGAGAGAGAGGGAGACACAGAATCTGAAGCAGGCCCCAGGCTCCTAGCTGTCACCACAGAGCCTGATATGGGGCTCAAACTCATGAGCTGTGAAATCATGAACTGAGTTGAAGTCGGACGCTTAACCAACTGAGCCACTCAGACACCCTTTAAGACTTTATTTACATCAATGGACAGATCATCCACATACCAAATCAACAAGGAAACAGTTACATTCAGAACACTCCATCTTAAAAAATAACATTTTAAAAAAAGTATATTCTTTTCAAATGTACATAAAGCATTCTCCAGAATAGATTACATATTAGGTCACAAAGTAAGTCTCAACAAATTTAACAAGATAGAAGTCATTCCATGCAACTTTTCTGACAACAAAGCTATGAAACCAGATATCAACCACAAGAAAAAATCTGAAAAGACCACAAATACATGGAAGTTAAATAACATGCTACTAAAAAATGAATGGGTCAATGAAAACTCAAAGGGGAAATAAAAAAATATACATATATGGAGACAAATAAAAATGAAAACACAACAGTCCAAAATCTTTAAGATGTGACAAAACTTATTCTAAGAGGAAAGTTTGTAGCAATACAGACCTACTTCAAGATATTAAAAAAAAAAATCAAATACCTCATCCTTACACCTAAAGGAGCTAGAAAAAGAAGAACAAGCAAAACCCAAAACCAGTAGAAGGAAATAATAAGAAAAATTAAAGCAAAAACAAATGAAATATAAACTAAAAACAGACAAAATAAAAATAGAACAGATCAATGAAACTAGGTGCTAGTTCTTTAAAAAGATCAACAAAATTTATAGATAAGCCTTTAGCCAGACCCATCAAAAAGAAGAGAGGACTCAAATAAATAAAATCACAAATGAAAGAGGAGAAATAACCAACACCACAGAAATATTAAAGATTATATAATATTCTGAAAGATTATACACAAATTGGACAACCTAGAGGAAATTGATAAATTCCTACAAACATAATGTTCCCAAACTGAAGAAAAAATAGAAAATTTGAACACACTTATTACCAGCAATGATACTGAATCAGTAGTTAAACTCTCAACAAACAGAAGTCTAGGACCAGATGGCTTAACAGGTGAATTCTACCAAATATTTAAGAAAGAGTTAATACTTATTTAAACTTTTCTAAAAAATAGAAGGGAAGAAAAACTTTCAAATGCATTCTATGAGGCCAGCATTACCCTGATAGCAAAACCCAATAAAGACACTATAAAAAAAATTGCAGGCCAATATCTCTGATAAACATAGATATAAAAATCTTTAGCAAAATATTACCAAACCAAATCCAACAATATATTAAAAAATCATTCACCACAATCAAGTGAGATTTATTCCCAGGATGCAAGGATGGTTCAATATTCACAAATCAGTCAATGTGATACATCACATCAACAAGAGAAATTTAAAAAAAAACATATATATGATTATTTCAATAGATGCAGAAAAAGCATTAGACAAAGTATGACATCCTTTCAAGATAAAAACCCTCAACAAAGTAGGTTTTGAGGGAACATACCTCAATATAATAAACATCCTCTATGAAGAACCCACTGCTAACATCATACTCAATGGGGAAAAACTGAATTTCCTCTTAACATCATGAATAAGACAAGGATGTCCACTCTCACTACTTTTATTCAATATGTTACTCAAAGTCCTAGCCACAGCAATCAGACAACAAAAAGTAATAAAAGACCTCCAGATTGGTAAGGAAGGAGTAATAGTTTCACTGTGTGGAGATGACACGATACTATATATGGAAAACTGTAAATACTCCACCAAAAAACTGCTAGAACTGATACATGAATCCTATAAGGTCTCAGGATACAAAATTATTGTACAGAAATCCATTGCATTTCTATACACTAATAATGAAACAACAGAAAGAGAAATTAAGAAAGCAATCCCATTTACAGTTGCACCAAAAATAATAAAATATCTAGGAATAAAGCTAACCAAGGAATTAAAAGATCTGTACTCTGAAAACTATAAGATATTGATGAACGGAATTGAAGAAGACACAAATGGAATATATTTCATGCTCAAGTATTGGAAGAATAAATGTTGCTAAGATGTCTATAATACCTAAAGCAACCTTCTTGTCTAATACAATCTCTATCAAAATCCAGAAAGCTTTTTTTCACAAACTAGAATAATCCTAAAATTTTTATGGAACCCCAAAAGACCCCAAATAGTCAAAACAATCTTGAAAAAGAAAAAGCTGAAGGCATCACAATTGTGCACTTCAAATTATATTACAAAGCTATAGTGATCAAAACAGTGTAATACTGGCACCAAATAGACACTTAGATCAATGGAACATAATAGAATGTCCAGAAACAAACCTGTGATTATATGGTCAATTTATCCTGGACAAGAGGCAAGAATACACAATGGGAAAAAGACAGTGTCTTCTATTAATGGTGTTGGGAAAACTGGACAGCTGTGTGCAAAAGAGTGAAACTGTACCAATTTTTTACACCACATACAAAAATAAATTCAAGGTTGATTAAAGACCTAAATGTGAGACCTGAAACCATAAAAATACTAGAAAAAAGCACAGGCAGGAATTTCCCTGAGATCAACAATAGCAACATTTTCTAGCTATGTCACATGAGGTAAGGGCAATCAAAGCAAAAATGAATTATTCGGATTTATCAAAACAAAAAGCTTCTGCATATTGAAGGAAACAATCAATAAAACTAAAAGACAACCTACGGAATGGGAGAAGATATTTGCAAATGATACATCCAATAAAAGATTAGTATTCAAAATATATGAAGAACCTATACAACTCAACACCCAAAAGAGAATCCAATTAAAAAATGGGCAGAAGACATTAATAGACATTTCTCCAGAGACATCCAAATGGCCAACAGGCACATGAAGAGATGTTCAACATCACTCATCATCAGGGAAATGCATATCAAATCTACAATGAGATATCACCTCACACCTGTCAGTATGGCTAAAATAAAAACACAAGAAGTAACAAGTGTTGGTGAGGCTGTGGAGAAAAAGGAATAATTGTGCACTGTTGGTGGGAAAGCAAACTGGTGCAGGTACTGTGAAAGACTGTATAGAGTTTCTTCCTAAATTAAAAAAAAAGAAGTACCCTACAATCCAGTAATCACAGCACTGAGTATTTACCTAAAAAATACAAAGACAATAACTCAATGTGTACATGCACCCCTGTGTTTATTGCAGCTTTACAACAGACATATAACAGAAGCAGCCCAAGTATCTATCAATAGTTGAATGGATACAAAAGATGTGGTATGTATGTATGTATGTATGTGTGTGTATATATAAATACACACACAATGGAATATTATGTGCAGTATGGATACAGCTAGAAATTATAATGCTAAGTGAAAAAAGAGAAAAACACTCATGATTTCACTCTTATGTGTACTTTAAGAAACAAAATAAATGAAGGAAAAACAGACACACCAAGAAACAGACTTAGTTACAGAGAACAACCTGATGGTTACCTGACGGGAGGTAGGTGAGGCGATGGGTGGAACAGGTGATAGGGATTAAAGAGTGCACTAATCATAATGAGCAGTGAGTAATGTATAAAATTGAGTTACTATATATTGTACACCTGAAACTAATATAAACATTGTATGTTAACTACACTGGTATAAAAACGGAAAACTCAAAAGTGATACACATTCAGTAAAAATTGTCCTCAAAATTGAATGTTGATATTTTCCTGAGCTATCGATATGCAGTATTATACTCCCGTGATGGTGTCAGCAATGGCAAGCCAGTTCCCCATCAGCCATGTGATCAGAAGAGTAATCAACTGATACATTTGCAACCATTCTGTGCACATAGAGCCATTTTGATTTTCATTTTCTGTACATATTCAATTAGTTACAGGAGATATTCGACATGTTATTATAAAATAGGCTTTATGTTAAATGACTTTACCCAAGTGTAGGCTAATTTAAGCACTCTGAGCACATTTAAGGTAGGCTACGTCCATTAATTTCATTTTTGACTTATGTTTTCAACTTATAATAATCTGTACTTGAAATCCATTGAGTTTTATAATAATTATGGCCAACCAGTGGTCCCTGAAAATCAGCCTGTGTGCTTTGATATGCTCTAGGCTTCATTCTGTCAGAGCCTGATTGCTTCCATCTCCAGTCCAGCTAAATGTAGCCATTTTCTCTTGCCACACTGAAGTCACATAAGGTTGAACTTGGTTCTTGCCTTCATAGGAAATGTCCTTAAATGAAGTAGAGTTTTAGAGCAGTATCTCAGGAGGGTAAATTGCCTTGTTGCTGTTCATGTATCTTTGTCTTCATGACCCACCTTCCCAGGCTAGATTCTGTCCCCTTAATTGTTGAGTTGCTGAATCTTGCGGTCTTTTTTCCTAGGCCTTTGAGATCAATTGTTCCTGCTAGTTCTGCCAGGCTACTTTGAGCATCAGTACTTGTGGTGTCATAAGTACCTACTCTCATATACCAATTTCCATTCTTCTCTGGTAGTTGGTCCTCAGCTCATCCACTACCACCAACCTCCATACTCAAGGACAGCCTTTCCCATCTTTCAGGTCCCCTTTCTTAACACTGGCTCTCCTGTTACCACTTCTGACTGCTGAGTACTTCAGCTGTTGTCTATGGCCTGGCACAAAAAGACAAGTGGAATATCAAATTGTCAGATACCTTGATGCTGTCTGGATTGCCTCAAAGGTGATTCTGAATGAGGCTGCTATATAGTTTAAAAAAAAAAAGCCTTGGATCTTGGAGAAAATGAATGACCAGTAAAGTTATAGAATTTTTGAATTGTCTGATAATCTAATCACATCTCCTCTATAATCATAGATGAAAAGGTAGGTTTATGATGCAATTTTAGAAAGGAATATAATTTTTATTATGATATGAAGAAACTGTGAAATGTTCACTGTAAAAAAATATGATTATGTAGAGGTTGTGATTTTGTGTATATATGTATGAAAACTAGACATGCTTGTCTATGTCAAGAGCCCATCAAGATTGTTACAGCCAAACACTGTTCTATTGTTTCCATATTATTTAATCTGTATAACCAACCTGTTGATAGACATGATTATGAGACCAGTTGCAGAAATGAAGAAACTACGGCAAAGGGAACATGCTCACATCTGCAGAAATGCCAAGCAGTAGAGAGATTTGAACTCAGGCTGTGTAGCTGATTACATGGTCTTAACTACTCATTGTCATTCTCATGCTAGTAAATACAGGAAAGGCCCAGGAAGGATATGTGCCAAAGCACTAAGAATGTTCATTACTGGAAAGTGGATTGAGAAGTAGGAAAGATAGGAAAGGTACTGCACTTTTTACTATACATAATTTTGTATTATTTTCATTGATAATTAAAGAAAGAGAAGTCTTTAAATTAGGAAGGTCCTTCCCTTATCTTTTTTTAAATTAAAATCTTTGATTTATTTACATATATATACTTAACATATAGTTATGCTACAGCACAATTCTCAAGTTATTTTACTTGAAATATTTCTGTTTTGTTTCTAATTTTCTTTCTAATTGTGAAATTGACATATTCAGCTTCTGAATAACCTCATTTTTTGAACATGGTACATCTATACCATTAATTCAAATGGCAGACAAATTTTATCTATATCTATATATATCTCTATCTATAACTATATATAGATAGATATTAATATACATATGGCCACATATGGACTCTTAAAAATGATCTGATGAATGAACATTGAAGATGAATGATTCCATGCAGAAAAAATGGAAGTGCACACACTGCTTGTATATAGCACAAGTATCACAAATTAATACAGTTTATACAAGGGAAGAAAATATTTTGTATCCAAAAAACAGAAAATCTTTACCTTCAGTAAGATGCTCAAGGATTTAACTTATTGACAAAGTGTGCAATTAAAAAACCACAGAATGCAATTAAAGAATATATATAGTGTTTAAAAATATCTTGTTGAAAATTATACTTAAAATGTGATGTGTAATTAAGGAAATAATATCTTAACTGTCTGGAAACAAAAGCATGCATTATAATATGCAAACATCATTTTATGAGTCCACAGTTTCAGGAATGCATCATGTATAAAAGGAGGCAGGCAGGTGAATTACCTTGGTGAATCCTTTAAAATAGGCAAAGAGCTGGCTACTTTCAACATAAGTTATTATATTCTTTTGGTTGCAAATAATGGAAACTATATGAGCTTAAGTGAAAAGAAGAATTTATTATTAGAATAGCAGGTGACAATCTCCACTCTTTAAGCCAAGGAAGAAGCCTTTGGAGCAAGGTTTCTCAAAGTGTGGTCCACAGCTTGGTGTCAGTTAGTTACTGGATATTGTCTGGATCTTCCACCAGCTTTTGAAGACATGGAAGCTTATTCTTGTTAATATCATCCAGTCCTGTACCACAGCACCCTGCCATGAGGGAAGCCTAAAAGGGCGCCTACTAAGGAGAAGCATAGGGAGATTTGCCTTCTTCAAGAGTTGCCATTAAACCTCTCTGAAGTGGTAGTGAGGGTTTAAATCGAGTATTGTACATCAAGGGCTTGGATCTGCCCTAGCTTGTTGAGAGTGGTCCACTCATATTATCATTACCCCAAGCAAGAATAACCAGCCAGAACCCAGGATTGGGATTTGGGGTAGAGTTATGGGGCCCAGCTTCCTCTAAAGAGATTCATTGTAAAGGCCCAGCAGCTGCAGATGCATGCCGAGGGCCGTCTACTTGCATCTGTCTTTATTATTACTGACCATGATTTGGTTTTGGTAGAGTGGATCCTGGATATCTGATAATCACGAACCTACAGAAAAGTCACAAGTGCGTTGCAAAGACTTTCTCTCTGATGTTATTTGAGGATCACAGCAAACCTGGTGCCTTTGATATTTTGGTGTGTCTTTTCTACAAACAATACCTTATCCTATGTAACCACAATATAACCTTCCAAAACAGGAAATTACCATTGGTATATTGCTGTCAATTAAGCCTCAGAAGTCATTAAGATTTTGTTGCCCAATAATATCCCTCAGAGCAGAATAAACAGAAATAAAATTTTTTCTCTAGTTTTTTTTTTTTTCAATACTTAATAGCCCCTCAGTCTTTTCTTGGCTTTTATGATTTTGACACCTTTGCAGATAACTGACCAATTATTTTGCATTATGTTCTCCTACTTGGAATTGGCTCACATTCCTTAAGAAGCACATGAAATAGAGGGTTTTTCTCACTGTATCTTTTATAGTGGCAAACTATCTCAATTTACCTAGTTATTGATGATGTTAACTTTGATTAGTTGATTAATATGGTATATTCCAGGCTTCTTCACTGTTAAGTTACATTTTCTCCTTGGAATTAATCAGCACTTTGTGAGGAGATGATTTGGAATTATATAAATATACCATTTCTCACTAAACTTTATGGTTTTCCACTTATTTATAACATCATACACTTATGTATTCTTATTCAATGAGCCATAATTAATTTTAATAATTAACTACTTTAATATTTTAATTTCAAATTGTTCCCCATTTGGTTTGTGGAAGACACCTGTGACTAGCCCCTATATCCTTTTGATATACCCCAATCATTTTTGGAGCACAACCTTATAGCCCAAGATGTTCTGGGTTTGCATTTTTTCCCTTCTGCCATAGTCATGTTCCTTTCCATGAAGTAGGCACTACATGAACTCATTCCTTCTGAGGTGGGAAACATGGATTTTTCCTGAAAAAAAATTGTGGAATCAACTGCTGGGTGGAATTGAAAACTGAGATGATATAATACAAGTATAGTTTTTCAAAGACAAATTTAAACAAGACTGACTACAATGCAATTTAGATTAATTCTAAAGTCGTCCTCAGAAACCCTTTTTGGACAAGTTGTTTTATTTTTCTTCTCCTTTATCATCACCAGGACTTTTGGTATCTGAGTGCTCTTGATCTGTAGTAGCTATCATTTTAAATCTCAGGACCTCAGGGGAAACTGTTGGTCTAAAAGCCATAGACTAATACACCACTGAAGTAAGGACCCACAAAAGTGAGAAGATGGAGCAAAGACCCATTTAGTCATTGTCCTATTCTTTGATCCAAACAAAAGAAACCAGTGTTCTATTGATGTCTTTAAATGTGACTACAGGCAAAATTGAAGGCAACTAAAGGAAAGGTTTAAAAGTAGTATTTATTTTCCTTTCTGGTGACTTGCTGCAAAATCAATACATGGCATTGAGTAAAAACTCCAATTTAAAAAAGAATCTCATCATGAATTACGAATAGAGAAATAGTTATTGACTGGCTTTCTAAAAATAGTGCTATCAAATATCAAAAAAAAAGTCTCTTGGTTGTTAGCACAGCTGATTCTGATGCATAATAAATTTTCTAGGAAGAAGTATTATTTTACAAGCTATCCTACAATTAGATATACTTTACATAGAAAATTCTGCAATCTTTATGAGTAATAGATAACATGTAAAGGGTTCTATAGCTAAATTATATAATCATATCTCATATTCTCTCTGAGAAATCTGGTGACGTAAGTATTATTCAGCTCATATTCTGTTTAAATAAAGGTAAACCTACATGCTATGACACCAAACATGATTCAAAATAAATAAATGAACAGATGTGGAGGTAGAATTGCAAAGGATATAAGAGATTTGCCCATGATCACTAATCTACTGCTGGTAAAGCAGCATCTTCTAATTCCAAGTTTTTACTACTCCTATACTTGTCTCTACACAGTGCTTTCCATCTTTTACCTTTACCCAGTGCATACTTTTTTAAGACTGTTTTTTAGTATCATTATTAAGTTTACAACAAAACTGAGAAGAAGGTACAGAGATTTCCCATATGCTCTTGGCTGCCACCCATTCATAGTCTCCCTGTTGTCAGCATCACTCACAATAGTGCTTACTTTTTAAAATAACAAGGATAAACCTACATTGAAAAAAAGTCATTCACAGTCCGTAGTTTACCTGAGGATTCATTATTGGTGTTGTACATTTAACAGGTTTGGCTACCATTGATACTTAAATTTTCTCCATAGATTTGTTTTTTTCAAGAATGTCATACAGTTGGAATCAAAGTAATGTTGACCCTTGAATAATGTGGGGTTAGGGTCACTGACCTCCCATGCAGTTGAAAATCCATGTATAACTTTTAAACCCCCAAATCTTTACTAACTGAATACTGCTGACTGGAAGCCTTACTAAAAACATACCATAGTTTAACACATATTCTATATATTATTTTCTTATATATTACATTTTACAATAAGCCAAAGAAAATATTCTGAAAATCTTAAAAGAAAATGCATTAACAGTATTGTATTTATTTTAAAAAATCCACATGTGAGTGGACCCACACAGTAAAACCTGTGTTGTTCAAAGTCCACTATAAATAGCCTTCTCAGAATATCTTCTTTCACTTTGCAATGTGCATTTAAGGTTATTATATGTATTTCCATGGCTTATTAGGTCACTTTTTTTTGGTCATATTGCATTGTGTGGATGTACACACCCAATTTAGTAGGGTTCAGTTGACTGGATTTGACAATTCAGCTAAAAGTTATCAGCAACATGATCTTAAAGCATTAAGAGGATTTTTTTAAATGAAAGTTTGTGATCTTTTCTCAAAACAGGTAGATTCAGTAGGTTCATGATTATACAGAACATCTCACAGGATTTGTAGTCATAAGAAGTGAAACATTTTGCCCTGTGAGCTTACTTATGATGATTTCTACCAGAAATCACTGTGGCAGACAAGATTCTATAGACAGAGAAAACAAGCTGAGATTTGGCTAATCAAGAAATTAGATGTTGATAATTTGTTTTTGCCTCTAATATGTCAAGCACCCTTCCATCTGTTGTAAGAAAACACTTTAACAGTGTAGAGTCAAGACCCAATGGGGAACTTAAAAACCACGTTTTGTTTTGGAAATTTTAACTAATTGAACAAATAATATAAAACATTCTTATCAACCAGTGAGTTAAAATGTCACATACAAGCCTCTTTGATCACATTAGGCCTAGCACAGGAGGGGAACAAGACTTTATTTAATTAAGTGATACCTTCATAGCATTCCCAAATACTCAGAAAGCTGAAAGATACATTTTTGGCATTCACTATTTCTCCAAATTGTCTTTTCTATAGAAGCAATAAAAATGAAAGACATGTGTTCTTATCTACCACATGCTGCTCAGAGCACCACAGTTTGTGAATTTTTAAGCAAAAATGGAGATTGTTTTTATTTCTCTGATTCTTATTTGCAAGTTTTATGCCCCAAACCTGTGTGCCTTCTGATCAAAAGTGACAGCTGGAAGTAGCAACTCGTTTAAGAGTGACATGTTGTGTTACACTCAGCACATCTCTGGTTTAGGAAATTAAAGGACAAAAAAATATGCAAACAGAGGAGGGAAGATTGCCACTTATCTTGATTTTTTTCTCTATATCGAAGTTTAAATGAAGGTAACCTACATGCTATGACACCAAACATGATTTAAAATAAATAAATGAACAGGGTTGGGAGCCCCTGTATACATTCCTTTGGCCCTTTCCTGAATATTCTATCCAATTTTTCCAAATTCTCCCCCACCAAAAATAAAGAAAAAGACGACACACAAAAGATTAGATAAATAGAAAATATTCTCAAAGCGTTATCTAATTTGTATTTTCATCTGTAAAAACCAAATTGCCTTGAACTTAATTTCTTTATACAGAACTAGAGGCATCATTTAAGTAATTTGAAATTACAGCGAATACTGCTGACCAGTTCAGTTTACAGACTAGTTTGATTACGTTTGACTTCTCAGTGTATATTGAAATACACCAAACACTTGTTTTTATGAGAAATAAAGGGGATTCATCATTCCCTATTTTTTTTTGTATTTTGAATTATTTTTAGGGGGATATTATGTTTCTTTATAAATAAAGGCATGCAGAAAAAGAAATCTTTTATTTTTTATTTTTATATATATATGTGTATATATATATATTTTTTTTTTTTTAATGTTTATTTATTTTGTGAGAGAGAGAGACAGACAGAGCATGAGCAAGTGAGGGGCAGAGAGAGAGGGAGACACAGAATCTGAAGAAGACTCCAGGCTCTGAGCTGTCAGCACAGAGCCCGACGTGGGGCTCGAACTCACAAACCATGAGATCACAACCTGAGCTGAAGTCAGATGCTTAACCGACTGAGCCACCCAGGTGCCCCAAGAAATCTTTTAGTTTTGTCTTAGAACATTAGAATAATACAATTTTGTCTTGTTCATTTAAAGAGTTTTAACAGGATATCTTACATTGGGTTCTCCTGAAATAAGTCTCTGAGTCATATATTTGAATACAACTGGTGTTTGGCAGGGAGGTAATCCCAGAAAGCCAAACTGATAGATGAAGAGAGTAAAACACAGAAGGGAGAGCGAATAAAAAGGTGTGTAAATGTGTTGGCCTTCACCATGCAACCAGTACTCTTTCACAGTTGCTTATAAGAGGTCTTACATATCTCAAAACTGCCTACCCAGATGATGAAGGGTACATGCAGTTAACCATCAGCTCTGTATCACTTGGTTGGCACTGGAAGTGTTAATTACCCCTGGATTTCCTGGGTACATTTGCTTGAGTGATAATCAAGATGCTGTTGAGTTTTATACGCAAGGGTGTCAAAGAAAGTATCAATCACAGTGTAAAACAAGAAGTTTCCAGTATGTTCTGAGGAAAGGATCTGCTTATTGGTCTATGCAATATATCCATTATTGATGTTTGTCAGAGGCTCCACCTGGCATTTGATACATTATAGAAAAGACTAGTATCATCATATCTGTTGGGCTACATGGCCTGAGTGACAGAGAAACTTTCACCATATTCTGGACTTGGAATTATAAAGTAGCTTCTTCCTCTGAACCCCGCTCTCGCCTAGAACTTTTCCAAGTTACCCATTACTAGAGGATTCTGAAAACTATGAATTGTAGGCCAATGCCAGTATGCTTTTTTTTTTTTCAAATCAAATTTTATTAGAACATAACCACATCTACTTGTTAATGTGTTGTCTATGGCTACTTTTTTTTCCACAATAGCAAAGTTGCATAGTTCCAACGAAACCATTTTGTCTGCAAAGCCTAAAATATATACTATTTTACTCTTCATAGAAAATGTTGGATAACTTCTAGAATAATAAACTGAAGATAGGAAGAATTTTCCTAAGTGTAGAATGTAGTGTTTTAAAACTGGGAAGTAAAATCAAGTAAAGTGTCTCAGTATGAATGGTATGTGATAGAAGGTATAACATTTGTCTTTTATCTTAAAGGGAGATATCCTGATATGCCAAAGACCCCAAATCCTTTGCCAATGTCAAAGATGCCATATTAGGGTTTATATTCCTATTTTTATTAAATCATTTACCTGACTTAAGCATAATCTTAAATGCAGATATGAGTTCAGAGTCTCCTTAAAAGATACCAGAGAGGCTACCTGGATCTCAGAGTTCAGTGAGTTGATAGATGACTGACTTGATCCTTACACTCCTTTATTTAGTGTTTCTATATTAGTTAACAAAAAAGATAACTTATAATACATGATAACCACCTCTGTCATACTGTTTAAGGACTATAGCCACCTTCATCCTTATGCATTACTTCACAATCCACCATGGGTGAGAATCTTGGTAACTGTAATGCTATTGTATGCTAGGGGTATCGCACCATCCTACTTATCAAGAACCATGTCCACACTTCTGTGTGACCTGTGAGTGACCCGACTCTATAATCACATGTTAAAGGTCTGATTACTAAGACCACATAGGGCATAAAACTACATTAGTCTAGGGAGAGAGAGGGAAGATGGCGGCGTAGGAGGACGCTGGGCTCACTGCGCGTCCTGCTGATCACTTAGATTTCACCTACACCTGCCTAAAGAACCCAGAAAACCGCCAGAGGATTAGCAGAACGGAGTCTCCGGAGCCAAGCGCAGACGAGAGGCCCACGGAAGAGGGTAGGAAGGGCGGCGAGGCGGTGCGGGCTCCACGGACTGGCGGGAGGGAGCCGGGGCGGAGGGGCGGCTCTCAGGCCAAGCAGAGCCCCTGAGTCTGGCTGGCAAAAGCGGAGGGGCCTGACGGACTGTGTTCCAACAGCAAGCGCGACTTAGCCTCTGGGAGGTCAGAAGTTAACAGCTCTGCTCAGAAAGCGGGAAGGCTGGAGGACAAAGGAAGGGAGAGCTGCTGAGCCCCCGGATGGCAGAGCTCAGCTTGGCGGGGAACAAAGGCGCTCACCAGCGCCATCTCCCCAGCCATCCCCCAGCCAGAATCCCAAAGGGAACAAGTCCCTGCCAGGGAACTTGCTCGCTCCGTGCAAACACCCAACTCTGTGCTTCTGCGGAGCCAAACCTCCGGCAGCAGATCTGACTCCCTCCCGCTGCCACAGGGCCCCTCCTGAAGTGGATCACCTAAGGAGAAGCGAGCTAAGCCTGCCTCTCCTGCCCCCGTGCACCTTGCCTACCCACCCCAGCTAACACGCCAGATCCCCAGCACCACAAGCCTGGCAGTGTGCAAGTAGCCCAGACGGGCCACTCCACCCCACAGTGAATCCCGCCCCTAGGAGAGGGGAAGAGAAGGCACACACCAGTCTGACTGTGGCCCCAGCGGTGGGCTGGGGGCAGACATCAGGTCTGACTGCGGCCCTGCCCACCAACTCCAGTTATACACCACAGCACAGGGGAAGTGCCCTGCAGGGCCTCACCACTCCAGGGACTATCCAAAATGACCAAACGGAAGAATTCCCCTCAGAAGAATCTCCAGGAAATAACAACAGCTAGTGAACTGATCAAAAAAGGATTTAAATAATATAACAGAAAGTGAATTTAGAATAATAGTCATAAAATTAATCGCTGGGCTTGAAGACAGTATAGAGGACAGCAGAGAATCTCTTGCTACAGAGATCAAGGGACTAAGGAACAGTCACGAGGAGCTGAAAAGCGCTTTAAACGAAATGCAAAACAAAATGGAAACGACGACAGCTCGGATTGAAGAGGCAGAGGAGAGAATAGGTGAACTAGAAGATAAAGTTATGGAAAAAGAGGAAGCTGAGAGAAAGAGAGATAAAAAAATCCAGGAGTATGAGGGGAAAATTAGAGAACTAAGTGATACACTAAAAAGAAATAATATACGCATAATTGGTATCCCAGAGGAGGAAGAGAGAGGGAAAGGTGCTGAAGGGGTACTTGAAGAAATTATAGCTGAGAACTTCCCTGAACTGGGGAAGGAAAAAGGCATTGACCTCGAAGAGGCACAGAGAACTCCCTTCAGATGTAACTTGAATCGATATTCTACACGACATATCATAGTGAAACTGGCAAAATACAAGGATAAAGAGAAAATTCTGAAAGCAGCAAGGGATAAACATGCCCTCACATATAAAGGGAGACCTATAAGACTCGTGACTGATCTCTCTTTTGCAACTTGGCAGGCCAGAAAGGATTGGCATGATATCTTCAGTGTGCTAAACAGAAAAAATATGCAGCCAAGAATCCTTTAACCAGCAAGTCTGTCCTTTAGAATAGAAGGAGAGATAAAGGTCTTCCCAAACAAACAAAAACTGAAGGAATTTGTCACCACTAAACCAGCCCTACAAGAGATCCTAAGGGGGATCCTGTGAGACAAAGTACCAGAGACATCACTACAAGCATAAAACATACAGACATCACAATGACTCTAAACCCGTATCTTTCTATAATAACACTGAATGTAAATGGATTAAATGCACCAACCAAAAGACATAGGGTATCAGAATGGATAAAAAAACAAGACCCATCTATTTGCTGTCTACAAGAGACTCATTTTAGCCCGGAGGACACCTTTAGATTGAGAGTGAGGGGATGGAGAACTATTTATCATGCTACTGGAAGCCAAAAGAAAGCTGGAGTAGCCATACTTATATCCGACAAACTAGACTTTAAATTAAAGGCTGTAACAAGAGATGAAGAAGGGCATTATATAATAATTACAGGGTCTATCCATCAGCAAGAGCTAACAATTATAAATGTCTATGCGCCGAATACCGGAGCCCCCAAATATATAAAACAATTACAAACATAAGCAACCTTATTGATAAGAATGTGGTAATTGCAGGGGACTTTAACACTCCACTTACAGAAATGGATAGATCATCTAGACACGCGGTCAATAAAGAAACAAGGGCCCTGAATGATACATTGGATCAGATGGACTTGACAGATATATTTAGAACTCTGCATCCCAAAGCAACAGAATATACTTTCTTCTCGAGTGCACATGGAACATTCTCCAAGATAGATCATATACTGGGTCACAAAACAGCCCTTCATAAGTTTACAAGAATTGAAATTATACCATGCATACTTTCAGACCACAATGCTATGAAGCTTGAAATCAACCACAGGAAAAAGTCTGGAAAACCTCCAAAAGCATGGAGGTTAAAGAACACCCTACTAACGAATGAGTGGGTCAACCAGGCAATTAGAGAAGAAATTAAAAAATATATGGAAACAAACGAAAATAAAAATACAACAATCCAAACGCTTTGGGACGCAGCAAAGGCAGTCCTGAGAGGAAAATACATTGCAATCCAGGCCTATCTCAAGAAACAAGAAAAATCCCAAATACAAAATCTAACAGCACACCTAAAGGAAATAGAAGCAGAACAACAAAGGCAGCCTAAACCCAGCAGAAGAAGAGAAATAATAAAGATCAGAGCAGAAATAAACAATATAGAATATAAAAAAACTGTAGAGCAGATCAATGAAACCAAGAGTTGGTTTTTTGAAAAAATAAACAAAATTGACAAACCTCTAGCCAGGCTTCTCAAAAAGAAAAGGGAGATGACCCAAATAGATAAAATCATGAATGAAAATGGAATTGTTACAACCAATCCCTCAGAGATACAAACAATTATCAGGGAATACTATGAAAAATTATATGCCAACAAATTGGACAACCTGGAAGAAATGGACAAATTCCCAAACACCCACACGCTTCCAAAACTCAATCAGGAGGAAATAGAAAGCTTGAACAGACCCATCACCAGCGAAGAAATTGAATCGGTTATCAAAAATCTCCCAACAAATAAGAGTCCAGGACCAGATGGCTTCCCAGGGGAGTTCTACCAGACGTTTAAAGCAGAGATAATACCTGTCCTTCTCAAGCTATTCCAAGAAATAGAAAGGGAAGGAAAACTTCCAGACTATTCTATGAAGCCAGTATTACTTTGATTCCTAAACCAGACAGAGACCCAGTAAAAAAAGAGAACTACAGGCCAATATTCCTGATGAATATGGATGCAAAAATTCTCAATAAGATACTAGCAAATCGAATTCAACAGCATATAAAAAGAATTATTCACCATGATCAAGTGGGATTCATTCCTGGGATGCAGGGCTGGTTCAACATTCGCAAATCGATCAACGTGATACACCACATTAACAAAAAAAAAGAGAAGAACCATATGATCCTGTCAATCGATGTAGAAAAGGCCTTTGACAAAATCCAGCACCCTTTCTTAATAAAAACCCTCGAGAAAGTCGGGATAGAAGAAACATACTTAAAGACCATAAAAGCCATTTATAAAAAGCCCACAGCTAACATAATCCTCAATGGGGAAAAACTGAGAGCTTTTTCCCTGAGATCAGGAACACGACAGGGATGCCCACTCTCACCGCTGTTGTTTAACATAGTGCTGGAAGTTCTAGCATCAGCAATCAGACAACAAAAGGAAATCAAAGGCATCAAAATTGGCAAAGATGAAGTCAAGCTTTCGCTTTTTGCAGATGACATGATATTATACATGGAAAATCCGATAGACTCCACCAAAAGTCTGCTAGAACTGATACATGAATTCAGCAAAGTTGCAGGATACAAAATCAATGTGCAGAAATCAGTTGCATTCTTATACACTAACAATGAAGCAACAGAAAGACAAATGAAGAAACTGATCCCATTCACAATTGCACCAAGAAGCATAAAATACCTAGGAATAAATCTAACCCAAGATGTAAAAGATCTGTATGCTGAAAACTATAGAAAGCTTATGAAGGAAATTGAAGAAGATATAAAGAAATGGAAAGACATTCCCTGCTCACGGATTGGAAGAATAAATATTGTCAAAATGTCAATACTACCCAAAGCTATCTACACATTCAATGCAATCCCAATCAAAATTGCA
Source organism: Panthera tigris (assembly GCF_018350195.1). Classification (NCBI taxonomy): domain Eukaryota; kingdom Metazoa; phylum Chordata; class Mammalia; order Carnivora; family Felidae; genus Panthera; species Panthera tigris. Next base: position 92,424,756 of record NC_056661.1, on the reverse strand, counting down.
CCAGCATTCTTCTCGAAACTAGAACAAGCAATCCTAAAATTCATATGGAACCACAAAAGGCCCCGAATAGCCAAAGTAATTTTGAAGAAGAAGACCAAAGCCGGAGGCATCACAATCTCAGACTTTAGCCTCTACTACAAAGCTGTAATCAAGACAGCATGGTATTGGCACAAAAACAGACACATACACCAATGGAATAGAATAGAAACCCCAGAACTAGACCCACAAACGTATGGCCAACTCATCTTTGACAAAGCAGGAAAGAACATCCAATGGAAAAAAAGACAGTCTCTTTAACAAATGGTGCTGGGAGAACTGGACAGCAACATGCAGAAGGTTGAAACTAGACCACTTTCTCACACCATTCACAAAAATAAATTCAAAATGGATAAAGGACCTGAATGTGAGACAGGAAACCATCAAAACCCTAGAGGAGAAAGCAGGAAAGGACCTCTCTGACCTCAGCCATAGCAATCTCTTACTCGACACATCCCCAAAGGCAAGGGAATTAAAAGCAAAAGTGAATTACTGGGACCTTATGAAGATAAAAAGCTTCTGCACAGCAAAGGAAACAACCAACAAAACTAAAAGGCAACCAACGGAATGGGAAAAGGTATTTGCAAATGACATATCGGACAAAGGGCTAGTATCCAAAATCTATAAAGAGCTCACCAAACTCCACACCCGAAAAACAAATAACCCAGTGAAGAAATGGGCAGAAAACATGAATAGACACTTCTCTGAAGAAGACATCCGGATGGCCAACAGGCACATGAAAAGATGTTCAACGTCGCTCCTCATCAGGGAAATACAAATCAAAACCACACTCAGATATCACCTCATGCCAGTCAGAGTGTCCAAAATGAACAAATCAGGAGACTATAGATGCTGGCGAGGATGTGGAGAAACGGGAACCCTCTTGCACTGTTGGTGGGAATGCAAATTGGTGCAGCCACTCTGGAAAGCAGTGTGGAGGTTCCTCAGAAAATTAAAAATAGACCTACCCTATGACCCAGCAATAGCACTGCTAGGAATTTACCCAAGGGATACAGGAGTACTGATGCATAGGGGCACTTGTACCCCAATGTTTATAGCAGCACTCTCAACAATAGCCAAATTATGGAAAGAGCCTAAATGTCCATCAACTGATGAATGGATAAAGAAATTGTGGTTTATATACACAATGGAATACTACGTGGCAATGAGAAAGAATGAAATATGGCCTTTTGTAGCAACGTGGATGGAACTGGAGAGTGTGATGCTAAGTGAAATAAGCCATACAGAGAAAGACACATACCACATGGGTTCACTCTTATGTGGATCCTGAGAAACTTAACAGAAACCCATGGGGGAGGGGAAGGAAAAAAAAAAAAAAAAGAGGTTAGAGTGGGAGAGAGCCAAAGCATAAGAGACTGTTAAAAACTGAGAACAAACTGAGGGATGATGGGGGGTGGGAGGAAGGGGAGGGTGGGTGATGGGTATTGAGGATGGCACCTTTTGGGGTGAGCACTGGGTGTTGTATGGAAACCAGTTTGACAATAAATTTCATATATTAAAAAAAATAATAAAAACAAACAAAAAGAAAAACAAACAAAAACAAAAAAAAAACAAAAAAAAAAACTACTTTAGTCTAAGCTTGGATTCCCTGAAAGCAGAGCTGGAGACAAATATGTGTATGCACATCATTAACTTCCAAGTATCATCCCAAGGCCCAGTGATCAACCAGGAAACTGAAGCAGAGAATGGGGTAAAACAAATACAAAAGGCCCATTATTAAACTGGCCACTGTTACAAAGAAATGGCATTTAGTTACACAGTCCCATGGGACCTTTTAAGGAACCTTTTGAAGTATGACTGGGGCATTACATTTTTAGAATGTATTAGTCATAAGTGAGTACTGCGCCTTTTCACTGGCATTTTATAACATAACCACAGTCTCAGAGCAGAAAATGCAAGGTTCATGGCATGTGTCCAAAGCAAGGGGACATTAGGTTGCATGCACCAGTGTGAATCCAGTAAAATAAACCTTGGCTTGAGGAAGAAAGGAAACAGATGTACCGAATGGGAGATGTCCAACACAGTATCAATTTTGAATTTTCCTGTTTTATTTTGATAAAATTGGCTGCAACCAATACAACAACAACACATCACATGTATTTAAAGTTCTAACCATTCATCTTCTGGTATGGAGAAGTAATAAACATTAATGCTAGTACAAATAAATTCTAGAAAACATTCAAAAGTGAGGACAATGAGTGGATTTCAAAGGAGAGTCAAAATTATAGGAAGCAATGGAATGTTTCATATTTTGTAACTGGGCAGAGCAACTGAATACACATTTTTCTAAAGACAGCAGACAAATAGTCAACAGGTACAGAGAGGGGCTCAACATCACTAATTGTGAGGAAAATGCAAATTGAAAGCAAAATGAGATACCACCTCACATTTGTTAGAATGACTGTCATCAAAAAGACAAACAATAAATGTTGTCAGGAATGTGGAAAAAAAGGAGCTCTAGTAGTCTGTTGGTAGGAATGTAAATTAGTGTAGCTATTGAAATAAAGTATGGAGGTTTCTCAGAAAATTAAAAATCAAAGTACCATATAATCCAGCAATTCCACTTTTAGGTATATTTCCAATGAAATGTAAACAAGATCTCAAAGAGATCTCTACAGTACCAGGTATATTGTAGCATTATTCAGAATGTATATTGACCACATTCTGACTATTAGTGCCCTCCCGCGACCAAGGTGACACAATGCCACCAAGAGGGCTCCCCTAGGCCCTTGATCTCCCCACTGAGAATAAGAGTTCAAGATGAACATTCAGGTCCCCCATAGCTGTGGCTTACTTTCTGGGAGGCCCACTAGGGTCATGCTTCACAGGAAAATAGGTGGTAATCAATGGGGCTTGGTAACTGGAGAGCAGGTTATAATGGGGAAGGGTGGGACTGGCTGCAACCAATCTTGATAGACTGAGTTACTACTTGTAGGAGCACCTGAAGATAAATCCCTGACTGTGGCTTTGCCCATCTGCAGAGCTAAGAGGGTGACCCCACTGATCAGAGAAATCAGTTTACAGTTCTTGCTGGCCTTAGAGCCTGTTCCACCACTGCACCCAGGCAAGGAAGTTAATTCATATCCCTGTCTACTGCTGAGTGTCACCTGAGCCCCACCTGGCCAGGAAATCTATGGCCACAACACCTGGACATCTATGTAGCGCAGAACTTGAGTGGAGAGTCTGGCTAGCAGTACTGCCCTTTTGTAAAGCCAAGTCAGAGGTTCTGTCTGACCAGGGAGCTCAGGTACTGTTCTGCCTGATTTGGGATCCCAAACACTGAGCCTTGTTAGACGAGGCTCATTCTATGTACCACTCAAGCAAGGAATATAATCTGTAGTGCCACTAAGTCATGAAAACAGCCCTGGCTGACCAGGAAATCTAACCAGACCACCTGGAAAGCTGTGTAGTCCATCCTATAGCCTAACAGTGTAATAGAGCAGAGGCCAGGCAGCAGCTCTGCCAATCTGTAGAACAAAGGCAGTTGCTCTGTCTGCCCAGAGAGCTCAGTGAACATTTCTGCATGAGTTAGGTCCCCAAACCACAAGCCAGGTTGGCCTATGGTTTGCACTGTTGTCCTGTCTAGACAGTGAGGCTAATTCCTAGGCCTACCTACTGCTAAGTGTGGCACCCAATCCTACGTAAGAAGCCTGATCTGACAATCCAGGCAACTATAGAGACCATAATGCAGCCACTCTCATGCAGGGAACCAAGTCAGCAGTGCTATCCAACTGTTTCCATCGAATGGTACCATTCCTCCCAACCTCAGAGATTCAGCAGGCATCTCACCCAAATATAGACCTTGATAGCAAGACACATCTGACCAGGGATGTTGCTAGCTTACCCATCCAGAACCCTGAATTGAGGTGATTGGTAAGGCTCTGCAAAAGCAAACTTTTAAAGTAAGGGAAAGGAGACTCTTTACTCAAATGTAAAGATACAAATATAAGGAATCAAGAATCATAAAAAATCAGGCAAACATGATACCACCAAAATAACCTAATCAAGCTGCAATAACTGACCCTAAAGAAATGGGTATCTCTGAACTGTCTCACAGATATCAAAATAATTCTCATAAAGAAGTGAAGTACAAGAACACAGGCCAGAAGAGAATGGGATAATGTATGAATAGTACTGGTAAACAAACAAACAAAAAAACCCGTCCACCAAGAATATTATACCTGGCAAAGCTGACCTTGAGAAATGAAGAAATACTTTTTCAAACAAACAAAAGCTGAGGGAGTTCATCACCACTAGCCCTGCCTTACAATAAATGCTAAATGTAATTCTTCAAGCGTAAATAAAGAATGTTGGGGTGCCTGAATGGCTCAGTTGGTTAAGTATCTGACTCTTGACTTTGGCTTAGGCCATGATCTCATGGTTTATGAGATTGAGCCCTTCATTGGGCTCTGCGCTGACAGCATGGAGCTTGATTGGGATTCTCTCTCTCCCTCTCTCTCTCTGCTGCCCCTCCACCTCAAAATAAATAAAAATTTAAAAACAAAAGAATATTAACATCATAAAAAAACTTATGAAGGTATAAAACTTATGTGTAATAGTAAATATATAGTCAAAGATTCTCTAATATTGTAATGCTGGTATGTAATTCAACACAACTTTAAGTTAAAAAATGTATTAAAATAACTACAACTATAATAATTTCTTATTGTGCACTAATATAAAAAGTTATAATACACATAATACGTATAATACACATAATAAAAATACACATAGTATTTTTTATTAACAAGTGTTGCAGAGGATATACAGAGAAAAAAACTCTCATGCACTTTTAGTGGGAATGTAAATTTGTGCAGCCACTATGGAAAATAGTATGGAGGTTCCTCACAAAATTAAAAATAGAAACACCATATGATTCAATAATTCCATTACTAGAACTACCCTAAGAAAATGAAAATACTAATTTGAAAACATATATGTACCCCTATGTTTATTACAGCATTATTTACAATAGCTAAAATATCTAAGCAATCTAAGTACCTATCAGCAGATGAATGAATAAGGAAAATGGGGTATATATACACAGCTATAAAAATGGATGAAATCATGCCACTTGAGACAATATGGATAGATTTAGAGGGTTTTGTGCTGAGAGCAATAAGTCAGGCTGAGAATGACAAATACCTTATGATTCTAATCATAAAGGGAATCTAAAAAATTATACAAACAAACAAAAAAAAGAAGCAGACTGATGAAAAGAGAGAATAAACAGATATTTTCCAGAGAGGAGAGGTGGGTGGTTGGGAAAAATGGGGTAGAGAGAGAGAGAGAGAGAGAGAGAGAGAGAGAGAGATACAGATGTCTAGTTATGGAATGAATAAGCCATGCATCTAAAAGGCACAGCATAAGGAATACAGTCAATGATATTATAATATTGATTTAACAGGATAGATGTGAGCTACAACTGTGGTGAACATAGCATAAGTATAAATTTGTCAAGTCACTAAATTGTTCACCTGAAACAAATGTAACTGTGTGTCAACTCTACTAAAACAATAGATAAATTGTAACATCAATAACCTAAAAGAAAGAGGTAAAAGTGTGAAGTTTAGGAATGCTATTGAAGTTAAGTTGCTATCAGCTTAAAATAGAATGTAAGAAATACTTTTTTATGTAAACCTGGTGTTGACTACAAAAGAAAAATCAGTAGTAGTTATGTAAAACATTATGATAAAGGAGTAAGAGCAAATTTCCACAAAAAGTCATTAAATTCACAAAAGATAGCTTGCACAAACATGCATCTACAACACAGGGAAAAAATGAAAAATCGTGACAGTTGTTACCTATCAATAATTACTTTAAACATAAATAAATTAAATTCTAAAAAGACAGTATTATTATCCATAGTTGAATGGATAACAAAAGTTCCAGCAATATGCTGCCTATCAAAGACCCATTGTAACTTTAATGACAAATAGAGTCAAAGAAAATGGAGAAAGATATTTCAAGCAAATAATATGTAAAAGAAAGCTGGTGTAGCTATAATTCTATCAGACAAAATATACTTCAACTTAAAAATGATCAAAAGAGACAAAGATCTTCATTATTAAGGGATTAATCTGTCAAGAAGATATAACAACTACACATATTTATGCATCTAACATATATAAAGCAAATACTGACAGAACAGAAAGGAGAAAGAAACAGCAACACAAAAAGATTTGGGGACTTTAATACCTCACTTTTGACAATGGATAGATCCTCCAGTCAGATTATTAATAAGGGAAGAGTAGACTTGAACAACACTACAGGTCAAAAGGACCTAACAGACACATACAGACATTCCACACAAGAGTAGAGTGTGCATACTTCTCAAGTGCACACAGAACATTTTTAAGACTAGATTATATTTTATACCACAAAAGAAATATTAGCAAATTTAAGAAGACTGAAATCATACCAAGTGGGTTTCTGACCACAACACTATGAAACTAGAAATGAGTAGTAGGAGGAAAGCTGAAAATTTCAAAACACATGGAAATTAAATAACATACTTCTGAATAACGAATGGATCAAGGAAGAAATTAAAGAGGACATGAAGTGTCTTTAGACAAATGAAAATGGAAACACAATATACCAAGTTATGGTATGCAACAAAAGCAGCTTTAACATTGAAGTTTATAGACATAAATGCATACATCAAAAACATAGACCTCAAAAAAACAATCTAACTTTATACCTAAAGGAACTGGAAAAAGAGCAAATGAAGCTCAAAGTAAGCAGAAGGAAAAAAAAATCATAATCATAAAAAAAAATAACACAAATGACATAGAGTACAGGAAACTAATAAATAAAAATAAATGAAACTAAGAGCTGGCTGTTTGAAAAGATATAGAAAGGTGAGAAACCTTCAGCTAGACTAAAAAAAAAATAAAGAAAAAATAGCACATAAAGTTATAAATGGAGGAGACATTAAAACCAATACTGCAGAAAGAGGGTCATAAAAGACTATTGTGAACAACTATATGTCAACAAAATGAACAACCCAGAAGAAATGGAAAGCTTTCTAGAAACCTATAACTCACCAAGACTGAATCAGAGGAAACAGAACAACTGAACAGGCCAATAAGAAGATTGAATCAGTAATCAAAATTCTCCCAAGAAAGTGAACCCCTGAACCCTGGATATATAACTCCATTGGTGAATTCTACCAAATATTTGAAGAATTAACACCAATATTTCTCAATTCTTCCTAAAAAATTCAAGAGGAGGAAATACTTCAAATTCATTTTACCAGACCCACATTATCATGATACCAAAGTTTTAAGAGGGCACTACGAGAAAATCAGAGGCCAATAACCCTGATGAATATAGATGCATAAATTCCCAAAAGAATAACAAAATTTAGCAGACTTTAAAAATATCATACCCCATGATCAAGTAGGCTTCATTCCTTGGATTTAAGAATGGTTCAATATAGGTAAAATTAATCTATCTGATAACCAATCTATCCAATATTCTATATCACTCTATCTCTCTATCTCCCAATCTATATATCCATGCTTAATATATGTGATATGTGATATATGCTTAACATATGTGATATACAATTTGATAAAAATCCTAAGATTATCTCAATAAATGGAGAGAAAATATTAGATAAAATTCAACATCCAATTATGATAAAAACTTTCAACAAATTAGGTATAGAAGGAAGGTATACCATAATAAAGGCTTATATTCTCACCAAAAAAATGTGAAATGATGGATGTATATGTGGTAATCACCTAGATAGTAGGTATCCATACACAATGTATTAATAAAAGAATTAGAGATAGTAATGGGAAGTTTCAACTTGTGATTTTCCCCTGGGAGAGGATCCAGTTGTTGTGGAGGTATAGTGTATACCTGATGTCTGATAGGAAAAAGTCACCAACTTTCATTTCAGAGGACCACTGGAAAGGGATTGGAGGAAGTAAGATTTCTGAAGAGTCAAGAGAGGCATTTCAGAATGGAGAGAGCCAGAGAACTCCAAACATAAAACCTAAAAGTATAAAATGTCTAGAAGAAAATTTGATGGGATAAAATCTTTTTGATGTTGGTTTAGACAAAGATTTAACTGCAGTGCTAAAAGTATGATCCTTAAAAGAAAACAGAAAACCATGTTTGACTTTACCAAAATGAACTTTCATCCTTTCAGAGATGGTGCTGAGAATAAAAACCCAAGACACAGACTGAGAGAAAATATATGTTAATTACATATCTGATGTAAAGGACTTGCACCTAGAATATATAAAGTCCCCCAAATTCGAGGCTAACAACTCAAGAAAAAAAAAAGGCATTTGGTGAATACTCACCAAAGAACCTGTATGAATGACAAAAATTAAGTAATGTTCAAGATTAGTCAGTAGGGAAATTAAAACCATGATGATGTTTCATTATATACCAAATAAAATGTTTAATATTTTAAAATGTGCACTCCAACTATTTGCAAGAATGTGTCACAACTGGAACTCATATACAATGTTGGTGGGAATGTTAAAATGAAGCAATTCTTTGTAAAACAATTATGCCATGTTTAAATATGTACCTATGTTAGCACTATTCTATTCCAGTGGAATAGATGGAAAATTAATGGAAATGGAAATGGAACAATGGAAAATAATGGAAAATTAATATGTGAATGGATGAACAAATTGTGGTATAGTCACATGATAAAATATTACCAAGCAGTGGAAACATGAACTTTGCGGTGGGGTGTATATTTCTTGTCTTAACAGCAGATATGGTTTCAGAATGTATAAAAATGTAAAAATTACATAATTATAAACTTTTTACAGGTTTAGTTTGTTGTATATCCATATATTTCCAATAAGCATGCCTTAAAATAGTCATAGGATATAAACAAGTAACGCTGAAAAAATAGAATTTATGCAATGTGAAATTCAAAATATTATTTCTAGTTTTCTTACTTTAAGAATCCAGTGTAGAGGGTAGAGAGATGACAGAATAGGTGGACACTAATCTTGCCTCATCCCATGGATACAACTAGATAACACTAACATCAGTGTAAATAACCCCCCCCCCCAAAAAAAAAGACACAAAGACTGGCAGAACAAACTCCACAACTAAAGGTAGAGGCCACATCAAAGAAGATAGGAAGGGCAAAGACTCAGTTTGGGAGCAAAACAGACAGTGGTTGTCCGTGATGGGGAGGGAACTAGGGGGACAGAGAATAGCAAAAACCAAGACTATCACATTTTGGAGTCTGCATGGGGAAGACAAATTCTTTTAATATTTGTCCTTACAAGAAGGGCCAATCTCATGAGTTCTTACAACCAGCAAGACTTAAACCCTGGAATTTTAAGTATCAGCCAGCTCAGATATTAGAGAGCCTAGGGGGGTGTTAGGAAGCTGAGTTCATACTCTAAAAGAGATAGCAAAATAAAGAGCCGGCAGGGGCGCCTGGGTGGCTCAGTGGGTTGAGTGTCCTACTTCTGCTCAGGTCATGATCTCATGGTTGGTAAGTTCAAGCCCAATGTCAGGCTCTGTGCAGACAGCTCAGAACCTGGAGCCTGCTTCAGATTCTGTGTCTTCCTCTCTCTCTGTTCCTCTCCCACTTGTGTTCTCTCCATCTCTCAAAAATAAATAAAGGTTAAACAATTTTTTTAAAAAAGATTCAGCAGAGATACTGGAAGCAGTTTTTGAAAAAATGCTGTGGGTAGATGGGAGAGAATTATTTACTCATCTTAGATAATGGTCTGGAGAGACAGGGATCATGGGGATACTCCTCCAGGAACAAATGAGCTATCAAGTGCCATTCCCTCCCCTTCCCTACCAGCATAAACACACTGCCACCTGTGGTGACCAGTATGGTATTGACACCCACTACCTAACTTACATAGACCATGCCTTCCTCCCTCCATGCTTTGGTGTATTTGCCCTTCCCAGTCACATCTGCCTCAGTCCCAAGGCTGAAGGCCTTCTACCCCAAAAGACTGGTGGAAATATCACCAGCACCATGTCCCTGACCTGTACCATTTGCAGGACCTTAGATTCAGAAGCAGTGGTGACAGGTAACATTCTGCAAAAAGGCCAGCACATAATTTGGTAAAATGCACTCCACCCAGTCAGGGACCAAACACTGGACACAACAAGCAGAGTCTCCACAGACAATAGGACTGAGGAAAAAGAGGCTAGAACTCAACAGTGGAACATATGCAACACACACAGGAGACATTCCTTAAATCAGTAGATCCTGAGGAACAGAGGACACTGCACTTCAGGGCGCTATAGGATATCTTCTTCATAAAGCCATTACCTTCAAGAGCAGGAGACATAGCTGACTTTCCTAACACACAGAGAAACCGACACAGAGTGCTAAACAAAATGAGGAGACAGAGAAATATGTCCCAAATGAAAACAGGACCAAACCATAGCAAGAGCCTTAAGCAAAACAGATAAAAGTAATATGCCTGATAGAGAATTAAAAGTAATGATAAGAGCACTAGGTGTTGTATGTAAGTGATAAATCGCTAAATTCTACACCTTAAACATATATCACAGTATATGTTAACTAACTTGAATTTAAGTAAAGACTTGAAAAAAATATTGATCATAAAGATACTCACTAGACTTAAGAAAAGAGTGGGGGCCCTTACCACAGAGATAAAAAAGAACCAGAAATGAAAAACACAGTAAATGAAATTAAAAATAGACTTGATGGAATAAAAACTCAGGCTATATGAAGCAGGGGAACAAATCAGTGACATAGAACTCAGAATAATGGAAAGTAACCAAACTGAGCAAGTAAGAGAAAAAAATATGCAAAGTGTGAAAAAAATTAGGGAATTTAGTGACACCATCAAGTGTAATAACATTCACATTATAGGGAACTTAGAAGAAGAGAAAAGGAGGCAGAAAATTTATTTAAGGAGTTAATAGGTAAAAAGTACCTGATCTGGGAAAGGACACAGATATCTAGATCCACGAAGCACAGAGATCTCCCCAAAAATTCAACCCAAGGAGGTCCACAACCAAGACCTATAGTAATTAAAATGGCAAAAAGCAGAGATAAAGAAAAAAAAAACTTTAAATCAGTAATTGTAAAGAAAGCAGGCTTTTTTTTTTGTGCAAAAAATAAGGATCTCAGTGGATTTTTCAGCAGAAATTTTGCAGATCAGAAGGGAATGGCATGATAAATTCAAAGTACTGAAAGGGAAAATCTCCAGCCAAGAATACTCTATCGAGCAAGGCTATCATTCAGAACAGAAAGACAGATAAAGGGTTTCTCAGACAAACAAACAAACAAACAAAAAAACTAGAGTTCATGACCACTAAATCAGCCCTACAACTATTAAAGGGGATTCTGTGAGTGGAAAGGAAAGACCATAATTGAGAATATGAAAAGTAAAAAACACAAAGCAGTAAAAATAAATATTTCAGTAAAAATCAGTCAAGGGACTTAAAAATATAAGGATGTAAAATACCTAAAATTTGGTATATACCTAAAATTTGGTATATACCTATAATGCAGAGAGGAGAGGAAAGGAATAAAGAATGGGTTCACATTTAAACAACCATCAACTTCATATAGATTTCTGTATGCAGAAGATGTTTTATATAAGCCTAATGGTAATTCAAAATCAGAAACCACTGATATGCAAAGAATAAAGAGAAAGAATCAATATCACTAAAACAAGCCAGTAAACCATGAAAGAGAGCAAGAAAGGATCAGAGAAAGACTACAAAAGCCACAAAACCAGTAAAAAAAAAATAGCAACAAATACTTATTTATCAATAATTACTTTGTAAATGGAATAAATATTCCAATCAAAAGATATAGAGTGACAGAGTTGATTAAGAAAAAAAAAATAAGACCCATCTGTATGCTGTCTACAAGAGACTCATTTCACAGACACATGCAGATTGAAAGTGAGGGATGGAGAAATATTTATCATGCAAATGGATGTCAAAAAAAAGCTGAGGTATCATTACTTATATTGGACAAATAGACTTTAAAACAAGGACTGTAACAAGAGACAAAGAAGGACACTATATAGTTATAATGGGGATAATCCAACAAGAAGATATAACTGTATTTATGCACCCAATATGATAGCACTGAAATACATAAAATAGTTAATAACAAACATAAAGGATCTAATTGGCAGTAATACAATTATAGTAGGGAATTTTTAACCCTGCACTTACATCAACGGACAGACCATCAAAAGAGAAAATTAATAGGAATCAGTGGCTTTGAATGGCATACTGGATCACATGGATTTAACAGATACGTTCAGAACATTCTACCCTAAAGCAGCAGAATACAGGTTCTTTTCAAGTGTGTATGGAACAATCTCTAGAAGAGATCACATACTAGCTACAAAACAAGTCTCAACCAATTCAAAATGATCAAAGTCATACCAGGCATTTTTTCTGACCATAACTCTATGAAACCAGATATGAGCCAATAAGAAAAAAATCTGGTAGGATGACAAATACATGGAGGTTAAATAACATGCTACCAAACAACACATCAACCAAGAAATAAAAGACGACATAAAAAATAACACTGAAATAAATGAAAACAAAAGCAAAATCTTTGGGATGCAGTAAAAGCCGTTCTAAGAGGGAAGTTTATAGCAACACAGGTCTGTCTCAAGAAGAAAAATCTCACCCAATGTAACCTTACACCTCAAGGAGCTAGAAAAAGAAGAACAAACCAAACCCCAAAACAGAAGAAGGAAGAAAATAGTAAAGATTAGAAAAGAAATAATATAGAAACTAAAAAACAATAGAACAGATCAATGAAATCAAAATCTGCTTCTTTAAAGATCAACAAAACTGATAAGCTTCTAGCAAGACACATCAAAAAATAAATAAATAAAGGGGGGACCCAAATAAATAAAATAATAAATGCAGATAATTATAATATTATAAAAATTATATGCCAACAAACCAGAACAAATTGATAAACTCCTATAAACATGTAACATTACAAAAGTGAAACATGAACAAATAGAAAATTTGAACAGATTTTTTACCAGTAATAAAATTGCATCAGTAATCAAAAAATTCCTAACAAAAGTCCTGGAGCAGGCAGCTTTACAGGCAAATTTTACCAAACCTCTAAAGAAGGGTTAATGCCCATTCTCAAAGTAAACTAAAAAATAAGAGGAAGGAAAACTTCCAAATTCATTCTGAGGCCAGCATTGCCCTGATTCCAAAATCAGATGAAGATACCACAAAAAGAGAGAATTACTGGCCAATATCTCTGATAAACATAGATGCAAAAACCCTCAACAAAATACTAGCAAACCGAATCCAACAATATATTTAAAACATTATTCACCACAATCAAGTGGGATTTATTCCCAGGATGCAAGGGTGGTTCAATATTCACAAATCAATCAAAGTAATACAACACATTAACAAAAGCAAGGATAAAAAACCCATTTACACTTCAATAGATGAAGAAAAAGCATTTGACAAAGTAGGACATCTATTATGATGAAACCCTCAACAAAGTAGTATTAGAGAAAAAATACCTCCTTTATATGAAAAACCCACAGCAAACACCATCCTCAGTGGTGAAAAACTAGAGTTTTTCTAGAACTCTGAAGGTCAGGGACAAGACAAGGATGTCCACTCTCACCACTTTTATTCAACAGAGTAGTGGAAAGCTGTAGAAATCTGTCAGATCCTATACAGTAATAATAAGGCTGCAGAGAGGGAAATTAAGAAAAAAAATGTTATTTAAAATTGTGCTCAAAAAACAATAAAATATCTAGGACTGAACTTAATCAAAGAGGTGAAAGACCCATACTTTGAAAACTTTAAAAACTGATGAAAGAAACTGAAGATCACACAAATAAATGGAAAGATATTTCATGCTCATGAATAGGAAGAACACATATTGTTAAAATGTCTATACTACCTAAAGCAACCTACAGATTTAATGTAATCCCTATCAAAATGCCAATAGCATATTTCACAAAACTAAAATAATTCCAAAATTTGTACAGAACCACAAAAGACCCCAAATAACCAAAGCAAACTTGAAAAAGAAAAACAAAACTGGAAGTATCTCAATTCCAGATTTCAAGTTATATTACAAAGCTGTAGCATGGTATTGGCATAAAAATAGATACCTAGATCATTAGAACAGAAAAGAAAACCTAGAAATAACCCCACAATTATGTTGCCAATTACCTTCAATACAGGAGAGAATATACAATGGGAAAAAAAAAAGTCTCTAACAAATGGTGTGGGGAAAACTGAACAGCTACATACAAAAGATAAACTAAACCACTTTCTTACACCATACAGAAAAATAAACTCAAAAGACCTAAGTGTGAGACCTAAAACCATAAAAATCCTAGAAGAGAACAAAGCAAGGGAAATAAAAACAAAAATTATCTATTGGGACTACATCAAAATAAAGTCTTTTACACTGTAAAGGAAAAAAATCATTAAAAGGCAACCCAGGAATAGGAGAAAATATTTACAAATGACATACCTGATAAAGGGCTAGTATGCATAATGTATAAAGATGGGGCTCCCAGTTTGTGAGTTCAAGCCCTGTACTGGGCTCTGCGCTGACAGCTGAGATCCTGGAACCTGCTTCGGATTCTGTGTTTCCCTCTCTCTCTACTCCCTCTCTTTCTACTCCTTCCCAACTCATGCTCTTTCTTTCTCAAAAATAAATAAACATTAAAAAAATTAAAAATGAAACAAAACCCCCCAAAATGTATAAAGAACTTATACAAATCAACACCCAAAAAACAATCCAATTTAAAAATGAGCAGAAATTGGGGCGCCTGGGGGGCTCAGTCGGTTAAGCAGTCGACTTTGGCTCAGGTCATGATCTCGCGGTCCGTGAGTTCGAGCCCCGCGTCGGGCTCTGTGCTGACAGATTCAGATTCTGTGTCTCCCTCTCTTTCTGCCCTTCCCCTGTTCATGCTCTGTCTCTCCCTGTCTCAAAAATAAATAAAACGTTAAAAAAATTTAAAAAAAATGAGCAGAAAACATGAACAAACCTTACTCCAAATAACACGTACAAATAGCCAACAGAGACATAGAGAGATATTCAAGGTTACTGATCAGAAATGCAAATCATCAAATGATGAATGGATAAAGAAATTGTGGTTTATATACACAATGGAGTACTACGTGGCAATGAGAAAGAATGAAATATGGCCCTTTGTAGCAACATGGGTGGAACTGGAGAGTGTTATGCTAAGTGAAATAAGCCATACAGAGAAAGACAGATGCCATATGGTTTCACTCTTATGTGGATCCTGAGAAACTTAACAGAAACCCATGGGGGAGGGGAAGGAAAAAAAAAGAGGTTAGAGTGGAAGAGAGCCAAAGCATAAGAGACTCTTAAAAACTGAGAACAAACTGAGGGTTGATGGGGGGTGGGAGGGATGGGAGGGTGGGTGATGGGTATTGAGGAGGGCATCTTTTGGGATGAGCACTGGGTGTTGTATGGAAACCAATTTGACAATAAACTTCATATATTGAAAAAAAAAAGAAGCACAAAAAAAAAAAAAAGAAATGCAAATCAAAACTACAAGGAGGTATCCTCTGTCACCTGTTAGAATCACTAAAATCAAAAACACAAGAAATAACAAGTGTTGGTGAGGATGTAGAGAAAAAGGAACCTCTTACATTGTTGGTGGGAATGCAAACTGGTCTAGACACTGTGAAAGACAGTATGGAGTTTCCTCCAAAGGTTAAAAATACAACTACCCCATCCAGTAATTACACTAGTAAGCATTTACCCAAAAAATACAGAAACACTGATTCAAAGGGATACTTGCACCCCTATTTTATTGCAGCATTATTTGCAATAGCCAAATTATGGAAGCAGCCCAAGTGTCCATTGGTAGATGAATGGATAAAGAAGATTTAGTATATATACATACAATGGAATATCATTTGGCCATAAAAATAATGAAATCCTGCTGTTTGCAGCAACATGGATTGAGCTAGAGCATTATGCTAAATTAAATAGGTCAGAAAAAGACAAATACCATATGATGACACATATGGAATTTAAGAAACAAAATAGATGAAAAAAGAAAAAAAAAAGAGAGACAGAGAGACAAACCAAGAAACAGACTTAACTGTAGAGAACAAACTGATGGTTACCATAGGGGAGGTGGGTGGGGGATGGGTGAAATAGGTGATAGGTGATGGGGATTAAGAATATACTTTATAGGAATGATGTATAGAATTGTTGAATTACTGTACTATACACCTGAAACTAATCCAGCACTGTATGTTAACTATACTGGAATTTAAATAAATAAATAAACAAACAAATAAATAAATAAATAAAACTTTTTTAAAAAGTTTAAGAATAAAAACAAAATACAGTTTTGTAGCTACCCAAAGGTCATTCTTTCCTTTTTTTTTTTTTTTTTTTTTGTAATGGTATACTGAATTCTGTGTGGGTTAATGGGCTCTCCTCCATCGTTGCAGTCCCAAAGTCTCCCTTCATCAAAGAGGAGAAACATAACCCAAATAGAGTTGTTAGTGGATTCCTTAATTCCCTAGGCGTTAAATCTTAAATAAAGAGATCTAAGGTGGGGGAAACAGTTGGAGTTCATGAATCTTGCAGCAGAGCCTTGAAAACCAAAACCAAAACCAAAACCAAAACCAAAACCAAAATAAAAACGAACAATGAAACAAAACTATCGATAAGTTTCTGTAACTAGAACTCTGAATCTTTTCCATTTCCTATTGTTTCTAGTTCTATAGCCTTTTTTTAATTCTATGAATGAGTTGCTAATTTAGTAGATTATTTTATGATTAATTTATCCAAAGAAATTTTTGATTACTTATGGAAAAACAACAAAAATTGTTAAAAGGGAAAAAATGGGAGGAACATGTTAAATTTAGTGTCTCTCAATTCAATGTAATTGAAACATATCTTTGTTTCCCTTAATATTTTGTGAGTAAAACAGAGCATTTCTCTTTTTCTGTTTTGTTTTGTTTTGAGAGAGAGAGAATGCAAGCAGTGAATCAGGCAGAGAGAGAGAATCTTAAACAGGCTCCATGGTCAGTGTGGAGTTCAACATGGAGCTCAATCTCATGACCCCAGGATCATGACCTGAGCTGAAATAGAGTCAGATGCTCAACTGACTGAGCCACCTAGGCACCCCAAAGCATTTTTGTTAAGTGAACTAATGAAGTTTGGTATGTTGGGAAGAAACAAGAGCGTTCAGCCATTCTCAAATAAGCAGGAGTTGGGTCAAAGACATTATAAGAATTCTTTCAGACAAAGACTATTTCTGCTGTTATTAAATTTTCATTTCTCTTATTTGTTGATAATGATGGAGATAAAGAATTTTCATGTATGTTTACCCATCATTCCTTACTTTGGAATACTTGCTTTGCTAGGCTTACCAGAAACAAAGCTAGAGATTTATACTAAATCCATGACCTTTCCTTAGTAATCTCCTTTGTAACTATCTTCCTTCACTTAGGCCCTCTAAGCTTACCTTTATACAGAATACTTCACGTTCCCCTTAGTTCTCTGTACACTCCTTACTTGTGTAACATCATCTAATCTTTGATAGCTATGTATGACTTGGTGACCCCTAAGTCTCTTTCTCCCTTAGATCACTTTCATGGCTCCAGACTTATTAAGCCACCTGCTTGTTAGACATCTTGCTTTAAAGGCAATATGACTAAAACTGAACTCATCATCTATCCCCACCATACAGCCTGACATCTATTCCTAACTTCACATTTCCTGAATCCAAGTTACTCGATCTTCTTTTTTCACACCACATCCCAAAAAATCACAGAGCATTATAGTCTTAATTTATGTTTCTATTGCCTGTGGTGATTCACTATTGTATGCAGAGTATATTGCCTGAAATATAATGACTCTTCAATGAATGTCTCCTAAGTGTATTAAGGAATGTTCCAGATGACTATTTCAATTTCACTGGCCTACTTTGAACCAGCTATTAACCTTCTTCTTGACTGTTTTTAGTTTCATACTTTTCTTAAAGGTTTTCCATACTTTTTTCCAGAGTGTTTTTATGAAAACAAATAAAACTGATCACTCCCTTTTATAAGGCTTGCCAATTACCTGCCAATTCGTGGCAGATGCCTTAGTTGGTCCTACCTGAACACTGTCTCCCTTTCTCTCTAATAATCTTGACCATCCTCCATTATGCCATCTGTACTTAACGAATTTAAGTTTCTTAAATGCTTCGTAGGTTTGTTTGTTTTTTTTGCTTCAAAAATTATTGAAGATGATTTTTCCCTGCTAACACAACTGTATTTCCTGGAAAACCCTTATCATAATTCAGATATCAGATTAAGTATCATTTTCCAATCAACCATCTTAGATTTCATTAATTTAGTGAAGTATCTTCATTTTGTTCTCCTATAGCCTTTTGTATTTCCTTGTGCTTAAATACCATTTCTAATTAACAGTAAGCTCCATGAGGACAGGGGCCCATCTTATTCACAGACACATGATGAGACTCTAATACAATGTCTGATGCAAGGCATTGCAATGCAAAGCATTAACCTTTGTTGTTAAATAAATTATTCAAAATTATTTTAAATGTGTCTGTGATTGACAAAATTGAAAATTTAGATCATTTAAGATCTTTTACATTCTTCAATTTCATATGGTCAAAGTTGTGATTAGATCACTTTTCCTATTTTAATGGTAAGTTTTACTCAGAAATTTGGATAGTAAGAAAATTATAAGAGCCATAAGAACAACGCACTTTTTAAAATCAAATATATTTCACGGTGCCTAGGGTTATGACAAGTGTTAAATAAGAGAAGAAATACACAAACGAATTGATGTGGTACAACTCATTCCAGTAACAAAATGAATAGATGTTTAGTCCAAACACAGCAACATTCTTAATATTTTCCCAGGGGTACTGAGATCAAGTGCAAAAAGAACTTTGTGAAAGTGGCGCAAGAGGAAAGGGCTAAAAAGTCAATTTCAGTGAACAAAGGAGTCAATAACTCAAAATCTTTTGATAGTTAAAACCCTCCAAATAAATAATCCAAAGTTCTACATATAGAACTTTAGTACATTTGGTGATTCTTTAAAAAATCTGAAAATAACACAACTCTGGATACCACTGTCTTGCAAAAAATCTGTAACCCTCTTTTTTTAAAAACCAAAATGTTCAGAGTTTGATCTGTGCAACAGTCAAATGAACCAGTTCCCTATTAAATTATTGTGAATTTTTTTAAAAAAGATCTAGAATATAAAGAAAGGACTGTTTCAGTATTAACACAAAATGAATTATTTCAATTTATTTTCAAGTATTCTTATTCTGGGGAGTAATACTGAGTTCACTTTGAACAATTCTGACCTGATGAAAATAAAGCAAAACCATAGTAAATAAAATACAAAGGTCCCTTGTTAATTTCCTTATTAGAGTTGTGGATGAAGGAGTTGTTAAATCATAGAAATTCATAAATGTTTCTTTCTTTTTTTTTTTTTTTTTTTTTTTTTTTTTTTTTTGCTTTGAGCTATTTGACCTCATCTCCAGTGGAAATTATCTCCGTTCTACCTCAATCATCCACTATTGTGTTTATACCCTTTATGTTGACACCATTATTAAAAGAACACCTTCAATATTCCAATTTCAAGCCCTTGCCTTCTTTTCTTCCCCTCTTCCTCCTCCTCTCATTCCAGCTGGATTAAATCACTCATTTTTTTCATGATCAAGCTTCCAAGTGAACTTCCAAGTCAAATTGTACATTTCATTACTAAAATCCTTTACTTGCAAAAATCCTTCTGTTGACATCTTCCCTCCTTTATGTTCACCGGTTGAACTGCAAATCTAAGTAATTTAACACTTTTCTTATATTATACCTGCATGTAGGAAGCTAAATTTTGCTATAGATCATTATGCAGACATATTAAGTGGACTTTCAGTTCATAGCCACAAGTCTCAAATTAGTACTCAACACTATCTAGACAATTTTGTTATATTTCCATAATAAGTGAGAATTCTCATGGACAACCTTTTATGCTACAACACAGCATTTGGCTCTTTTTCTTACCTTTTCCCAGAATAATATAAAAGTAATCTATAGTTGCTATCTCCTTATCTGCATTTTCTTTCAAATCCTTTTTGATCAGGCTTTTGTCTTCTCTACTTTGCTGAAATTGCTCTCATTAAATTCACTAATGATTTCCATGCTTCTCACTGGACTTGAACACAACTGGCAACTATATAATTCCTGCTTTTTTTCTTTCTTTTTTTGTTTTTTGCAACTACACTTTCTTGACTTTTTCTCCTTACCTTTTTGGATTGTTCCCTTTGTCTACCCAATCTTTGAAAATTGAAGTGCCTTAGAACTTGGTTTTAAACTCTATTCTATTATTTCTCTAAAAAGTCTTCCTCTATAATCTCACCCAGTTGCATTGCTTGAAATACCAGGAATTGGGCAGTAAATTCCAAACATACCTCCTCCTATCTAACTATTCCCCTAAGCTCCAAATTCATAAACCCAACTGTTACTTAAATGACTAATAGGCATCTCAAATTAACTATGTCTAAAGTATAACTTTTTGATTTGTGCCTCTCTTCCAATGACATGATTTTTCATCAGTCTTCCCTATCTCACTAAAGAATATTATCTTCCACTCAGTTCCTTGAACCAAGAGGACCGTTGTCATTCTTAGTAACTTTATTTCCCTTACCACCACTCCCCTCAACACACACACACACACACACACACACACACACACAAACACACACACCACTATTAAATCATGTCACATTACCTCTAACACACACACCAAATTTGATTACTTTTTTAATTCTTTGTTGCCATCACCCTCATCTAAGACATCATCATTACTCACTGGGCCATAGCAATGGCATCTTAACTGAGTTTCTCACTTTGTAAACTTGGTTAGATAAAATTTATTCATTTAGAGCAACCAAATTAATCTTTTACAATGAAAGGAAAAATTAGATAATTTCAGCCCTTGCTGAAAACTTTTGAATAGTCTTTCTGGGCACTTAGAAAATCCGGATTATTACCATGGTTTATATGTCATTTTTCTTTAGGATCTTGCCCCTGCCAAACTCAGTCACCTGATTGCTCAACCCTCTCCTCTTTGTTTTAGGTATGTTGGTGTCTCATTTGTCTCTAAGTCAGTGCTCTTGTCCCAGCATCATACCTTTGCATTTGCCATGCCTTTTGCCTAGAATATACTTTCTTTTGTCTGTTCCTTGTCATTCATGTCACAGAAAGAAAACTATAAACAATGTGGCCTTCTCATGTCCTGTTTTATTGCACGAATTTAGTTTATTTACAGTACTTTTCAAAATCAAAAATCATCTTTGTGTATTTATTCATTTGACATCTTGTTTCCTTCTTCCCCACCACTTCTCCCAAGATATAAATGTCTTAAGGGCAAGGACCTTGCCTGTTTTCTAATCCTATTTTTAGTGCTAACAACAGTAATAAAAATGAGTATAAAATTGGTATAAAATATGCAAAATTATGGACAAAAGACTTCTTACTAGGATGTCCTTCTCAATAACTAAGTAATCATACTTTGGAAACATTTGACAATTTAATTTTGAGCTACTAGAATTAGCCATTTCAAAGTTATATATTGTAAATGGGATGTTCTGTTTACTCCAAAGGATAATATTCTTAGAATGTATGGTACTCATGTAAAAATATCTTTGAGAAATTTCATACACACAGGTATATGCATTTATATTATATAACTCTTCTTGATATAATAGTTTCAAATTTTCTTAATTTTTTTTAAATTTTTTTTAACGTTTATTTATTTTTGAGACAGAGAGAGACAGAGCATGAATGGGGGAGGGTCAGAGAGAGGGAGACACAGAATCCGAAACAGGCTCCGGGCTCTGAGCTGTCAGCACAGGAGCCCGATGCGGGGCTCGAACTCACGGACCGCGAGATCGTGACCTGAGCCAGAGTCGGCGCTCAACCGACTGAGCCACCCAGGCGCCCCAAAATTTCTTAATTTTAATGATACATCACAGGTATTTATCCCTTTATGATAACGTTCCATAGCATTTCAATTAATTTCCTTTGCTACCAGTAATAGATGAAGTGAATGACTTAAAAACAGACTTTTGAGATAAGCGCAAACATATACTTATGTTCTACTCTTATTGTAGCCATACCCACTTGGAGAAACAATTTAGAGAAAAACAAGAAGGAAAATTTTGCTTTTCTGCTTTTGTTGAAGTATCTTTAGAAATGCACTGTTGAAGGAAAGTAAAGCTTAGGGAAGGGAATCAAGAGTTACCAATCATGAAACATAATCACATGTGAATTTTGAAAATTTCTTAATGGCAAAGTTCCACATATTAAGTTACACTGGCACTTAAGTATTAAAGATTAAAGATAACATCTAACATTCAAAGTATATTGCAGTAAAGAAATTATTTTTAAAATAGTTTTTATTCCTTTTTAGCATAGATTATACTTACTCATGAAAGTCTTCATTTAAAATTCTAAATGTCATATCATCCCTTTCTAGAAGTCGAAAATGCTCAGCTCCTTATAGGACCTATAGGATGTGCCAGGAGGATATATTGTAATTCAAACCTATGGGAAGTTTTTTCTAGAAATGAGTTAAGGCATATTTGAGATATAAAATTTTTAATTTTCTGAGTTTTAAAAATTGATTTATCGAGTTCTGTTTTTTAAAAACGATGGTAAATATACCTTTAAAATGTTTTTTTTTTTGCACCTGCTTTATTTTTATTCTTCAGGACAATGGAGATAAAAATATTATCGTCATCCAAAGAGACTTGAGCATGTTAGCCTAGCAAATAAATCTTGGAAACTTAGAATATTTTAAGAAAATACTTCATTTTGTAAAAGACACTTGGACAGCTTCCTTACTAATATTTGTCTAGGAATGCATTCAGCTCTTCCTCTGCCAAGAATTAGTTTATACCTATCATTTGGTTCCTCTATTTATTAAATTAATTTTGTTCTATATTATTCATTTTAAGCTAGACACTGATATAGGCACTGGGGATAAACACACACAAATAAAAATACTGTTCTACTGGAGAAGTAGTTTAAAATCTAGTAGTTTAAAATATAGTGGAGAGTTACAAATGTACCAAACATTGGACAATACTATCATTGTTACAATGTATGTGCATGTGGATGTGGATGTGTATGTGCATGTGTGCATATATAGAATATGTAGATTATATTTATTATATATAAATACACAATGTAGTAGGAGCACAAGATTGGATCTCCTAATCTCAGTTAGGGTAGTGTCCCAGAACCTGCTCACACCTGTGTAGCCCAGTCCACCATCCCTCATCCCAACAATGAGTTGTCTGCTCCAGTATGAGCTTATTGAAAAGGACTGGAGATGGCTTAAAGCAAAAACTGGGTAGCAAAGACCTGCAGGAAAGCTAAAGAACAAAACTGCAAGAACTACAGATCCAAGCAAGTTGAGATTTCCATTGTCCACACCAGCGAGAAACAATTATGCAGTATGTAAGAGTTTAAAGAATGGAATCAGGATGGTGGTCAAATGAACATAGATGAAGTGGTGTAAGGTGACAGGTTTAGAGCACAGTCACAGCAGCTGGGAAACCACCATACTGGTTGGCAATTTACTGCTTGATCCTATCTACCTTGTATCTTTCATCCATCTGAGAACTAGCTCTGAAACAATGTGGTCAGGTTTCTTTTGATCACTTCAAACAACTGGGAAATGATAATATAGAAAGAATCAAACATCTTCCTTGCAAAGAGTTATAGTTATAAATAAGTAAAATTTGAAATCAAGGGCAGTATATACCACAGTAATCAAGTTCCAGAGATGTTGACTTTGATCTCTGTTCACTGTTAGATCTTGTTAAATACCTGGTAAATTCCCTGGCCTTAGCCAGGCTCTCTATGTTTTGCCCATCAACCTTGTACATATTTCCACTCTGTTTAATTTTGCTGTCTATATTCTAGAGGATACTCAGAAACTGAACCTCATCTGAATGTTGTTATTGGTTGGTGCCTTCAAAAACAGCAATCTCCTTCCTTCTCCATACCCCAAAGAAAATGGACTTCTACCACTTATATAACCCTGGCCTGTGCCTACTTTGCTTGCTTACTCATTCTTTTATCTATCTGGAGCCAATTATTAATGTTTCTTTGGACTCCCACTCTGTTTTACATTTCTTCTCATCCTGGATTTTCACAGTGAGCAAAAATTTCTAATGTCAAATGACAGCCATTAACCAGCTGCTTGATTTTATATATATATGTATATATACACCTACACACATGCATACCCATACACATACACGCTTATATATAACCAAATATAGTGGCCGCCTCCCCTTGTTTAGCTGACAGTACTATTTTTCTTTTATTCTTCTGTAAAATAGTGCCTATATTACTTATCTGTACCAGGTACTACTGTTAGCAGTTTATGTATATTAACTCACTGAATTCCTATAACAACCTTACTGAGTTAGCTAATATTATTTCTATTTCATACATAGAAAAAAAAAAGAAAACTCAAAGTGCTAGTAGGTTAAATGGCTTGAGAAGTTTCCAAAACTGCCAGGTAAGAGAGCTATGATTCACATCTAGGCAGTCTGGCTCCATGTTCAAAATTTTAAGGGTGACTCCATCAGATAGGAGTTTTAGAAAATCCTTATGAAAACACTAAAAAAGGGACTGGTTTTTGGGGAGAGGGGGCTATGACAGGGAAGAATCAAAGTAGAGATAACAGTGAGTCTACTTAAATCAAGGCAAAATTTTGAACTTAAGCAGTGTCATTGGAGATGAGAGGAGAAAGCACTGAGATGAAATCAATAGGACACAATGACTGACTAATAATATGGTCTTGACTTGTCCTGACATTCTTGATGGCACAAGAATAATAATAAAAAAAATCCAATGATTGACAAAATTTCTATCATGTCAAGGAATAATACTTTACTTAGTTTTGAACACTATTAACAATTCCATCTCCCATGTCCTTTAAGAATATGTTGATACTTTTCCCCCCAAGGCTTCATTTCTCGTAATCTGATTAAACCCTTCAAAATCCATTTCTAAAGTAGTTTTCACATTCCAGCTTTATGTTGAAGAGGACTAAAAAGAAACACATGAGCAATAAATGACATGGCATTTGGGACTTGTCACTATTAATACATACTAGATACTATTTGCATACAAGAGTTTAAATTTAATAAATGTGTCATTTTCAAATATGTTTGCTTGTGGAAGACATATTATAGGTTCTATTATTTAATGTAAAATTATGACAAGGTAATAAATTAGTCATGATTTTGTATTCTATTACATGACAACATCATTCTTGTCTTATTTCTGTTAGGCATTTTGAAAAGACTTCTCCCTGTTTCCATATATGACACCTTTATATGCTAATAGTAGCTAAAGAGTATCAGGGAAATACTTGATTTTTAGTGGAAGTATACTCAGATATATGGAATAAAAAATGAGAAAAGTATGCCTACCTCACAACAACTACAGCACTTTCATTATTTCTATGAAACTGCTTAATGTATTTTTTTTTTTTTTAGTTCTTAAACTGTATTTCCCAGCAGCTCTCATTGATGTTTCAATGGAAGGGAGCATGGATTCTCATTTAACAATCCTCATATTATTCTAAGATGCAAATTCTTTTTAAAATAAGTTTTGTCTTATTTTAGAGCAAAACAGAATTTCATAAATTTAGTAAACAGTAAAAGATATTTTATTTTTTCAATATATTTTATGCAAATTTGTCATCTGTTTATAAAAACAAAGATAAAATTTAATCATGAATTTAAGGTAATAGGACCACAAAGTCAATTTTACCAAAATCTGTATTCCTGGTGGTAGCACTTTATAGTCTACAACCTTAGGTAAGTTGCTTAAGCTTTCTATGCCTTAGTTTCATTATATTCAAAATGGAGATAGTACTGCCTGTTTTATGAGGTTATTTTGAGTGAGATAAAATATGGAAAGCATTCAAATAATTCTTGGGACATAATGGATATTAAAGAAAAGTTACCTACTATTTGTATATTATGGGGATAAATCTCATCTTGTAAATTGCTTTGCTACAAATGGCCATGAACAATATAAAAAATATTTCTTTAAACCTGTATTTTAAAAACTAATTACATAAATGTATATTCATATGCTTTATGAGAAATCACTGTGTTGCTAAATAATAAAGACTTTTCAGGTTTTTGAGGCAGCGATCCTAAAGAGGACACTTAGAAAAAAATGCTCTGGGATAAAGTATAATAATCAAGTATAAATACAGAAATTTATCCAGGAAAATTTAAGACACTAGAGTGTCCTAAAAAGTAAAAAGCATAAGTAGAGTGACCAGTATCTAGTTCTTATGGTTGAGCACATAGGAAGTCATGGAGGGAAGGAGGAGAAGGAAAGGTGTAAGAGCAAATCAAACGGAAGAAGGAAATCAGAAAATCATTTCAGTTTCCAGAACTTTCTCAGACAAAAGACACAGAATCAGAATACCAGAAACAAGGTAACTTAGCTTTAAACAATGAAAGGAGAGAAAAGTATTCATAATAATCTATTAAAATAAGGTGTAAATTCTTCAGTTTTTAATACAGACCCAATAAGCCCAAGCAAGTTATGGACCAGTTATAAATCTAGAACCACTTCTTATGGGGAATGATTAAAATCTCTGGAAGCACATCAATCATAAAAATTATCTGAAAGGGATTCTAATAGTCAGAGTGTTCTTAAATTAGAATTTTATATGTTGAATTGATAAAACTCTTTTTGAAAGAAAAATAACATTTTGTAAAATCCACACGTGATCATTTTTAAGTTTATAGGAACACTAAAAAGTACATATTTATTAGCAAAGTCTTACACTTACACTATCCATAAACAACTGAATTTTCTATTAGGTAACCGCAGCCACCTCTCTAGAATTTATAAAAATAAAATAGAGATAAATATTGTTGATTATTGATTGATAACCATTGATATGTAGATAAAGGGAATAATTGAACTCTAGATAAAAATATACAATATTTAATTTTTAAAACGTTTAAAATTTTTTTGGAGAGAGAGTACATGCAAGCAGCAGAGGGGGAGAGAAAATCCCAAGCAGGATCCACAGTCTCAGTGCAGAGCCTAATGAAGGGCTCAATCCCACAAACCACGAGATCATGACCTGAGCCAAGATCAAGAGTCAGACACTTAATAGATTGAGCCACCCAGGTACCCCTAATTTAAGAAAAAAATAAATTGAAGTATAGTTGATATACATTATCATTTTGGATGTACAATGATTCAACATTTACATACATTACAAAATACCATAAGTGTCATGTGTCACAATACCGTCTTTACAATATTGACTAGGTTCTCTAGACTGTGACTTCCATCTCCATGACTTATAACTGGAAGTTTGTATTTCTTAATTCCTTTCTCTTTCACGCATACCTCAACAGTTTTCCCTATGGCAACCATCAGGTTGTTTTCTGTATTTATGAGTCTTTCCTAAGTGTTTTAATTTTTAACTTCTAAACATAGGTGAAATAATATGGCATTTGTCTTTTTCTGGCTTATTTCACTTAGCATAATACTTTCTAGGTCTATCCATGTTACCATAAATGACAAGGTCTCATTCTTTTTCATGACTAATATTCCATTAGATATGTACACACCACATCTTTATCCATTCATCTATAAATGGATATTTAGGTTGCTTCCTTATCTTGACTATGCATATATTCCACAATAAACATAGGGGTTGTATATATCTTTTCAAATTAGTGTTTTCATCTTTTTCAGGTAAATGTCCAGAAATAGAATTATTGGATACATTGTGGTTTTGACTTGTATATCTTTATATGTATCTAATAACTCCTGATAATTAACATTGCATATCTTTTTATGTATCTGTTGGTTAATCTGTATGTCTTCTTTGGAAAAGTATTTATTCAGGTCCTCTGCCCATTTTTTTTTGAATCAGATTTTTTCTTTTGGTGTTGAGTTATTGAAGTTCTTTATATCTTTTAGATATTAACCTCTCACTAGATATACTGTCTGCAAATATCTTCTCCCATTCAGTAGGCTGTCTTTTTGTTTCATTGATTGTTTCCTTTACTGTGCAAAAGCTTGCTGGTTTGATGTGGTCCCACTTGTTTCTCTTTGCTTTTATTTCTCTTGCACGAAGACACCAATCACAAAAATATTGCTAAGACCCATGTGTAAGAGTTTACTATGTTTTCTTTTAGGACTTTTAAGATTTAAGGTGTTACACATTTAGATTTTTAATCCATTTTGAGTCTATTTTTGTAAATGGTGTAAGAAAGTGATCCATTTAATTCTTATGCATGTAGCTGTCCAGTTTTTCCATCACCATCTGTTGAAGAGACCATCTTTTCCCTATTGTAATCTTGCCTCCTGTATTGTAGATGATGAATTGACCATATAAGCCTGGATTTATGGATCTATATTCTGTCTATTGATCTGTGTATCTATTTTTGTGTCAACACCACCACACTATTTTGATGGCTACAGCTTTGTTGAAATCTGAGATTATGATACCTCCAGCTTTTTTCTTGTTTCTCAACATTGCTTTGTCCATTTGAAGTCTTTTGTGGTTGCATAGAAATTTTAGTATGATTTGTTCTAGTTCTGTATAAAATGCTATTGGTATTTTGATAGGGCTTACATTTAATCTACAGATTGCTTTAGGTAATATGGGTATTTTAATAATATTCTTACAACACATGAGCATGGGACATCTTTCCCTTTATTTGTGTCATCTTCAGTTTCTTTGATCTGTGTCCTATAGTTTTCAGAGTATAGATTTTTTTACCTCCTTGATAAATTTATTCCTAGGTATTTTATTCCTTTTGGTGCAATTGTAAATGAAATTGTTTTCTCAATTTCTCTTTCTTTTAGGTCATTATGGTATAAAAATGCCACAGATTTCTGTGTATCAGTTTCATATTTTGCAACTTTACTGAATTTATTTTTCTAATAGTTTTTTGATGGTGTTTTTAGAGTTTTCTATCTACAGTATAGTCTCATCTGTAAATAGTGAGTTTTACGTATGAATTTGGATAGCTTTTTGTATGATGGGTACTATAACTTTCAGTACTATGTTAAATAAAAGTGATAAAGTGGTGGAAGTGGACATCCTTATCTTAATCCTGATCTTAGAGAAAAAACTTACAGATGTTCAGCATTAAATATGATGTTATCTGTGGCTTTATTACATTGAAGTATGTTCCCTCTATACCCACTTTGTTGAGTTTTTATCATGAACAGATGCGGAATTTTGTCAAATGGTTTTTCTTCATCTATTGGTATCAGGACTTTTAGCCTTCATTTTACTAACGTGTTATGTCATATTGATTGACTTACAGATACTGAACCATCCTTGCATTCTTGGAAAGAATCCCTTAATATTTGTGGTAAATGATCCTTTTAGTGTATTCTTGAATTTGGTTTGCTAATACTTGGTTGAGGATTTTTGAATCTATGTTTATCAGGGATATTGGCCTCTTTTTTTTTTTTTTTGTTAATTTTTTGTTGTGTGTGTGATTTTGATAGCAGGATAATGTTGGCCTTGTAAAATGAATTTGAAAGCATGGCTTCCTCTTCAATTTTTTTTGTAATAGTTTGAGAAAAATACATAGTAACTCTTTTTTAAACGTTTGTTAGAATTCACCTATGAAGCCACTAGGTTGATTTTGATCACTAATTTCATTACTATGAATCAGGTTGTTTAGATTTTCTTTCTTCCTGATTTGGTCTTGGAAGTTTGTGTTTCTAAGACTTTATCCATTTCATCTAAACTGTCCTGTTCATTGGCATATAAATTTTGTAATGGTCTCTTAAAAATCTTTATTTCTGTGGTGTTGGTTCTAACTTTTTCTTCATTTCTGATTTTGAGTACTGTTTCCTGACAAGTCTGACTAAAGGTTTATCAATTTTATTTCTTTTCAAAGAACAAGCTCTTAATTTCACTGCTCTTTTCGATTGCTTTGTTAGTCTATTAGTTTATTTCTTCTCTGATCTTTATAATTTTCTTTCTTCTATTAACTTGGGGTTGGTTTCTTCATTTTTTATATCCCTCTAGGTTTAAGGTTAGGTTGCTTGAAATTTTTCATGTTTTTTTTTAAATTTCTTTTTAATGTTTATTTTTGACAGAGAGAGACAGAGCACAAGTGGGAGGGGTGGTGGGCAGAAAGAGAGACACACACAGAATCCGAGGCAGGCTCCAGGCTCTGAGCTGTCAGCACAGAGCCCAACACGGGGCTTGAACTCACGGACTGCAAGATCATGACCTGAGCTGAAGTCAGATGCCCAACTGACTGAGCCACCCAGACACCCCTGAGATTTTTCATGTTTTTTAATGTAGGCCTTGATCACTATAAAATTACTTCTTAAAACTGCTTCTGCTGTCTCCCAAAGATTTTAGACTGTTGTGTTTTCATTTTGATTTGTCTCCAGCTATTTTATTTCATCTTTGATTTCTTTGTTAACTCATTGGTTGTTTAGTAGCATGTTATTTAGCCTCCACTGTTGTGGGTTTTTTTCCATTTTTTTATTATAATTGATTTCTAGTATACCATTGGAGTTAGAAATGATGCCTCAATGATTTCAATCTTCTTAAGTTTATTGAGGCTTGTTTTATGTCCTAACATGTAATCTATCCTGGAGAATGTTTCAGGTACACTTAAATAATGTGTTATATCATGTTGATTTGCAGATATTGAACCATCCTTGCATCCTTGGAAAGAATCCCTTATGAATGTTGTTTTTATACAGAGTGTTCTATATAGATATGTTAAGTTTATCTGGTCTAAGGGTCATTCAAAGCCACTATTTCCTTACTGATTTTATGTCTAATCTATCCATTGAATGTAAGTTGGGTGTTAAAGTTCCCTACTATAATTATATTACTGTCAGTTTCTCCCTTATGTTTGTCAATATTTATTTAGTCACTCCAATGTTTCATGCATAGTTACACTTGTTATACAGGTTGTTGGATTTGTCCTTTTATCATTATGTAATGCCCTTTTGTCTTGTTAGATCACACAAAATAGATTTAAAAACAAACACTAAGTATGGCTATCCTAACTTTCTGTTTCCATTTTTATGGTATAGGTTCTATTCCTTCACTTTTAGTCTGTATGTGTGTTTAGGGCTAAAGTGTGTCTCTTGTAGGAAAACTATAAACAGGTCTTGTTTTTTTTTATCTTTTCAGTCATCCTAGGTCTTTTGATTGGAACATTTAGTTCATTTGCATTTAAAGTAATAATTGATAGGTAATATATTTAGTGCCATTTTGTTAATTGTTTTCTGGATATTTTTGTAGCTCTTCCCTGTTACTTTCTGTTTCTCTTGTTCTCTTCCTCTGCAACTGATGACTTCATGTTCTTCTTGGATTCCTTTCTATTTATTTTTGTGTCTATCTATTATAGGTTTTGGTTGGTGATTACCAAGAAGTTCATCTAGAACATCCTCTCTCTATATACAATCAATTGGTCTCTATATTTTCAATTGGTCACCCAAGTTTGAACACATTCTAAGGGCACACTATATTTTTACAAAGTTGTTTTATGCATACAAGGTCTTATCTTTATTGTATGCATCTTTTAATTTTTGTAGATAAAATCAAGTTTGCGAATTTTGTCTTTCAACCTTTATACACCAGCTTGAAGGATTTTCTTTACAACCTTTACTATTTGTCTGCTTTTATTAGTGATATTTTTCTTTTTTTTTTTAACTTTTAGTTATGGCCATTTCTTTTCCACTTAAAAGAAATATTAGAGGAACTTCTTTAAGACTGTAAGACTGCTTTAATAGTAATAAACTTCTTTGACTTTTGTCTGGAAATTATCTTTCCAATTCTGAGTGATAATTTTGGTAGAGTGTTTGTAGTTATAGGCTTTTTTTTTCTTTTCAGGACTTTAAATTATGCCATTCTCTTCTGGCCTGCAAGATGTCTGTTGAAAAAGCAGGTGAAAATCTAATGGACTATCTAAAACAAATATAACACTGTCTTGTTGTGCTTATGACAGGCAAAATTCAGATGTATGAGAGACACAGCATAAAAGAGGACATGGAGGCAATGGAGTATATTGTTGCAAAGCTTCAACACTATGTGAAATGATACAATATTGTTTAAAGTAAATTAGGATATATTAATGTTATATTGTTTGTGTTGGTGAAACCATTAAAATTAAAAAAAGATAAAAGTAAGAAGTCAATAGTGGAAATAACACAGAATCATAATAACCATTTTGTTTTTCAAAATGATAAATAAAAGGGAAAAAGCACAGGAAAGACTAAAAACTACCAAGAAAAATTTAAATTGTAACAAAAACCTATAATTTTATATATAATATTCTAAACACCCAACCCAAAACATTGTCTAATTAAATTTTAAAAGACAAAAAAAACCCCACAACTCATACTATTAAAATAAATCTATTTAATATATGAAAACATAGATATGTTAAATTAAAATGATGGGAAAGATGTTTAATAGCACTATTAGAAGAAAGATGGATTGGCTATACCAGTACCAGACAATGCAGATTCCAAACAAAAGATATTATCAGAGGTAAGAAGGGAAAAATCATAATCATAAAAAGAAATCATTAAGAAGATACAATTTTATGTGTATATTCAGTTCCTTCAAAAACTATGAATAAATTGAGAGAACTGGTGAAAAAAATAATTTGTAATTATAGGGAGAGACTGCACTCCCTCCCAGAGAAAGGAATGCATGAAGACTATCATTAATCACCATGTAAGTGAATGTGTCAAACAACAACAGCACAACACACAATTTGAAGCACTCACCAAACTTTCACCAGGTGACCATATTTTGGACCTTAAAATGAACTTAATCAGATTTTAAAAATTCTAAACAAAAAACAAACTAGAGTTAGTAATAATTTAAAAAGATATCTTGAACATTCCTCAGAGACTTGAATGTTAAAAGGACACTTCTAAATAAGACTGGATCAAAGAGAAAGTCACAAGAGACATTAGTAAACATTTTGAATTAAATAAAAAATACATTTTTAAGCATGTGTGCAATGCAGCTCTAGTGCCTAGAGTTTATACATCATAAGCTTATATTAGAAAACAAGAATAATCTCAAAGTACATCTATCTCATCTTGTACCTTAAGAAATTAGAAGAAAATTAAAGTCAAAGCAGTAAGGAAAGAGAAGAAAACTTGGAGCCAACATGAATATAAATACAGCTATAAAAATAGAGAAGGATTTGCCAAAGACAATGATAAATGACTTGTATACAGAAAATATAAAGAACTCTCAAATTTTGCTGAAGAGAATATAAATATCCTATTTATTTATTTATTTTTAAAGTTTATTTATTTTGAGAGAGAGAGAGAGAGAGCAGGTAGGGGCAGACAGAGAGGGGAGAGAGAGAATCCCAAACAGGCTCTATACTGTCAGTATAGAGTCCAACATGGGCCTTGAACTCACAATCTGTGAGGTCATGACCTGAGCTGAAATCATGAGTCAGACACTTAACCGACTGAGCCACCCAGGCACCCCAAACATCCAATTTAAAACAAAAATTTACAAAAGGACAGAAACTCACACAGACATGCTGGCAAAGATATGGGTAGCAAATACGCCTGTGAACCTAAATTTACTCAGTATCATAAGTCATTACATCCATGAAAATATAAGCTATAATGAGATATCACTACACATCTATTAGAATGGCTATAAAACAAAAGCAAAACAAAAACAAATAAACCAACAAACAAACCCTGGAAATTCTGAGTTCTGGTGAGGATGAGGTACAGATAGGGCCCTCAGACCTATTTTTGAGAATCCAAGGGGATATGACCATCTTGGAAAACAGTTTTGCAGTACCACAAGAAGTACAACACACACTATGGTGTGATGCAGCAATCCAACTCGTAGGAATGCCATGTTTCTCCAAAAGACAATTTCTCCCAGAGAAATGAAATAAGACTTGCATACAAAACAAAAAACAAAAAAACTATTGGTGAATATTTTTAGCAGCTTTCTAACTGCCAAGAACAGGAGAGAATCCAAATGTCAACCAAGTGGTGAGGGGATAAACAAATTGTGGTGCAGCTAAATGATGATTTAACATTTAGCCAATGACACGAAATAACTATTAACACATGTAGCAACACTGAGGAAACCAAAGGGCATTATATTAAGTGAAAAAAGTCAAATTTGAAAGTCTGTGTGCTTTAAGATTTCATTTATATAACATTCTGTAGAAGGCAAAGTCATAGGCATAGACTTCTTACCAGTGGTTGTCAGGGGACATGAGTGGAGGGAGGGGATGACCACAGACTTGTGCTCAGGAACCTTTTGATGTTGAAAATATTATCTATATTCATTATGGTGGTGGTTATGCAAATTATTTGTCAAAACTCAAAACTATACACTTACAGGTAAATTTTACTCTAAAGAGTTACTGAAAAACATGAGAAAATGGGGAGCACCTAGGTTGTAGATATACAGGTTTTAATGTACATTTTTCAACTTT
Organism: Panthera tigris; assembly: GCF_018350195.1. Classification (NCBI taxonomy): domain Eukaryota; kingdom Metazoa; phylum Chordata; class Mammalia; order Carnivora; family Felidae; genus Panthera; species Panthera tigris. The sequence goes on along the minus strand of NC_056661.1, from coordinate 92,390,167 downwards.
GTTCTATGCTTGGAAGTTTTCATATAAAATATTGAAAAACAAAAATTTTCCCCCCAAAAGAAAATCCTTATGATAATATCAGGAGAAAAAAGTTACTAATAAAAAGCAAAAAATTTTTAGATGAATTTAGCCTAAACAAACTACAAAGTATATATTTTTCCACTTCAGAGTCACAGGAGCAAGTAAATGACTCTAAGATGCCATTTTATCAACATTCATCTAGTCATAAAAATTCACATTTGTATTTACCTTCAAGTTTATAAATTCAATGTTACATATAGGATCTCTTTTGACCTAAACAATAATTAAGTTGGATAAATGGAATTACATTCCAGATCTAGAAACATCTACAGAGCAATTTAGTAACATGCATTAGGTCTATAAACCAAGACCAATGACTCCAAATCCTGTGTCAATTTTTTTTTGTAAATTTCTATATTGAAGCATAATATTCAGAAAAATGCATATATTGAAACAGAATATGTACTCAGAGAAGTGCACAGATAAAGGTACAGTTCAATGGATTTTCACAAACATCCATGTAGCCAGAAATGAGATCAAGAACTGGAAGATCCCCAGCATACCAGAGGTACTTCAGTCTTTTTTAAGGGAGATCAGTGTAGGAAATAAAAGTTTCATAAAAATTTAATGCAGTGGTGCTATCGTCAATATAAATAACCCTCCCTTTAAGGGGTCTTTAAATAGTCAACTATTTTACTATATTTTAGATGATTACTTATATTTATTTGCATACAGCATTTTAGGAACATAGATACAGGCAGAGCAATAGGAAAACAACTCCCAAATAGCATCGATTGGTAGTCAGCATTTATACAATTACAAGCAAGTCTATATAAAAAATTTATATTGATTGTTTTTAGCCATAAGCATGGTTAGAATGCATTGACTAATGGGATTCACTTCACTAGTCAAACACAATTTTTAAGATATTTATAAGCATAACCAAGATGACCTTAACGTTCTTCTCATTTTGACTAGACCTTAGACAAATGTCTTCCTGAGTATGGAATTAAGCACAGAAATAAACTCATTCATGTAAGGTCAACTAATATTTTGACAAGAGAACCATTATTCAATGGGGATAAGATAGCAACTTTAATAAATTTTCTGGGAAATTACCTCAAAATTAAGCAAAGACTTAAACAGGAGACCTGAATCCATAAAACTTTTAAAAGAAAACATAGGGGAAAAGCTTCCTGATCTGTTTTTCTTGGCAATGATGTTTTTGGATAGAACACCTAAACACAAGCTATAAAAATCAAAATTAAACAAGCACGACATGCAAAAAAAAAAAAAAAAAAGAAAGAAAAGAAAAGAAAAAACGAAAATAAAAATAAAGAAAAACAGAAAGAGGAAAAAAAAACCCCACAAATCACTCAATTTAAAAAGTGCAAAAGACCTGAATAGACATTTCTCTGAAGATATTCAAGTGACCAACAGGTACATAAAAAGGTGCTCAACATCACTCATCAGGGAAACACAGATTACAACCAGAAGGAGATCTCCCTTCATACCTATAAGAGTGTTTAGCATCAAAAACATAAGAGATAACAAATGCTAGTGAAGATGTGAAGAAAAGGGAATCCTCATACACTGCTGGTGGGAATGTAAGCTGATGCAGCCACTATAGAGAACAGTGTGCAGTTTCCTCAAAAAATTAAAATTAAAACTCCCCCATGAACTAGCAATTCCACATCTGAGTATGTATCCAAAGCCAACAACAGCGAAAATCACTATCTTGAAAATGTATCTGCACCCTGGTGTTCATTGCAGCATTTATAATAACCAAGACCTGGAAACAACCCAAGTGTCCAGGACTAAGAAAATATGATACACACACACACACACACACACACACATTATTCAGCCTAAAAGGAAGAATTAAGTACTGCTATTTGTGACCACACAGATGGACCTTGAGAACCTAATGCTAAGCGACAGAAGTCATATTGAGAAAGACAAATACTGTATGACCTCACTTCTTATATGTGGAATCTATAAAAACAAAACAAAGCCCAAACTCATAGATACAGAGAATAAATTGGTGACTGACAGAGGTGGGAAGGAGGGTTGGGGAAATTAGTGAAGGTGATTAAAAGATACAAATTTCCAGTTATAAATAAGTTCTAGGGCTATAATGTACAACATTATAAGTATGGTTAACAAATTGTCTATTTCAAGGTTGCTGACAGATTTAAATGTTTTCATCACAAGGAAAAAAATGACAATTACATGAGGTGAGGAATGTTAATTACATTTGTAACAATTTCACCATATATCAAATCATTTTGTTATAAATCTTAAACTTACACAATGCTAAGTGTCAATTATATCTCAATAAAGCTGGACAAAAAAAGATCTGGAAAGTATCTCTTGGAAACATAATCACCACAAGAAACAGAGCCCCTATATGCCAAGGTCTGTGGGAGGGTGGGGACCCAACTTTGATAACTGTGGATTAGTCAGCACAGATGGCAGTAACCACATGACCATCCCCGCTCCTCCAACACCCTCCAGTACTTTTCTACTAGCTCGCCCCCGTGCTTCACAACTCTCTTGCCTTTTGTTGCAGGGGAGTTGAATTTTTTCTCTCTCTGCTACTACAAGGGCCTTAAGGTAAGTCTTCTTGCCTATTAATTCCTTCTTGCAGTTTTTCTTTGCTAAGCACCGCCTATATTCTAGGTGATATGCCATAAACTCAGACCTTGGATCTACTCAGGTAAATAATTAAGCAAATATAAAGGAGTGTGATCAGTGCAGTATTCACACATTTACAAACTTGCTATAAAAAAGCAGCTAAGACAGGGTCTCCCCCTCAACCCCCACTCTCTGGAGTAGGAGGGGTGTTAGGAAGTTACAGATTAGAAGACAAAGCTGAACCATGAAGGAATTATGGAAAAAAGCTTCATCATATGAGGGGAATTTACCAAGACAATACAGCATGAATGACAACATGGGGGTGCAGCAGGATTCTCCCACAGAGGGACAGAACACCGAGGCCTTTCTTTCCAGGAAGCAGCTTTATACTTGCCAGCACAGGCTCAGCGGGCTAAGACCCCAAAAGGCTGAGCCCCTAGCAGAGTGGGGTATAGCCTTTTATGCAATTTCTACTTGTCTTTCATATATGGTGACACATTTAGTCTGATCGGACACGGTCCAAGTTACAGAGTGTGTCAGAGCTATGCGTACGTATATAGGAGTTGATTGGGTCACCTTGCTGTCCTTTGTTCTGAGAAGGCTTCCACCGCATTCCTTAGGGAGGGGCTCTACCTCTGCCACAGGGGCACAGAACAGAGATCATGATGTTTGGGGAATAAGAGGTCAAGAGTCGCTGTAACATAGTGTTAGCATGTTGGTGAACCAAAGAGTGAGATCTTGTTGGGGTGGCTGGTAGACCGACCGCATTCAATTTATGAAAATTTAAGTAATCCCAAGTAGTCTGGATGCCAGGAATTGTAAAGGGAATAGAATTAGATCAAAAGTGATGAAATACAGGTGTCTGAATATTCCTCTGCTAGCAGTGTAAAGGTTTAGTGCTGGTACACTGCATCTTCATTAGGATTTGGGTGGGACAAAGCTCTCACTTTGTAGGGCCTACAGATTTCCCTGACGTCAACACTCCCACTGTGGCTGATTTCAAGCTGCCAAATGTTTAATAACCAGATTTCAGATCTTCCTTACTATTTAACAATTGTGTTCTCATGAGCCAGTGCAGTCCGTGCTAGAATACCACTGGTGTCAGGGGAAGAGAATGGGCTTTGTCTAGGTGAAATAGAGGAGAATATGCACTCATAAAGCAGCTGTGTTTATGGATAGGAGGAAATCTAATTAAGGGCATTATAGACGTGAAGCTAAGGGTCCACTAAGAGGTGTTAATCACATTATAAACAGTCTTTTCCCTAAGGGCCTTTTAAACAGGCAACTACTTAAAAGTCAAATAACGCACATCAGAGGTCAAGTAATGCACCCATGGTCACCTACTTTCTCAGTGTCAAAGCCTGGATTTAAACCCAGTCTGGTGCATTCCAAAATCCTACACAAGGTTGAGGTGTTTGACTCAGGTTCACCTGGAAAATGAACCTAATGGGATTGTTCTAACAATTAACATACTATATATTCAAAACACCTAAAACAACACCTGATATCTTTAAACATTTATGAAAGGGCAGCTAGCATTAATATTGTAATTACCATTATTCTGGTCTTGCCACAACCAACATGTTCAGTTGAAGGTGTCAGGACAGTGACACAACAATACATCAGAAGGTGTTAATACAGAAAGCAATTTTCTGTGCTTAAGAGGTTTACAAGCTGGGGAGAATAGTACATTTAAAGTGAGGTGGGTTTTGCATTTTATTTGTTAATCCTCTCTGCTCCAAGTATAAACTAAATCTTATAAAAACAAATCTACTTAAATTGGAAGATCAGCTTCTTTTCTATCATCACAGTGGAATAGGCTTGACTGGTAATGGTCAGCTCATCACATTCCCTCAGCTTAAAAGCTAAGATAATGGCCCTGTAAACAAACATTGTTCCTTTTATTGTCCTGCTAAAATCAGAAGTAGAATTGAGTTTTGAATTATTCAGGTGATGTTCATAATCCTCAAGGAACTGAAAACTCTGTGTCCCATGGAATATTTCCGACAGGAGAAAGACACCAACGTCCAGCCCAGCTTTGACCACTGGAAATTATATAACCTGTTGTCTATGTCACACACCACTGAGTTTAGCATCTGGGCAACGAGTTAGCTGCACTGTGGGTGAGATAAACCTTTTGATCTATGTACAAAGTAAGAATCTTTTTGGCCACAGCTTTATAACCTCTGGTGCTTTGGACCTACAAATAAATCACTCATAAAATAGAAAATCTGGCAGAAAATTTGGGACACTAAAATAGCCTGCAAATTATTTAATTTTAGAAATTCAATAACTGCTATCAAACACACATGATGAAGATAAATGTATCTCTTGCAATTTTCACAGTTTGGCACACCAGAGAATACCTGCAAGGCAAGGTCACCAGAGCTGGGATTGTGTTCACACTTTTGAAATTAAGTCCTTGATAAAGAAAATATCTTCGCTCAAAATTGAAACATACATTCACCAACAAGAATCAACACACAATAAAGTACTGCTTCAGACTGAACAATTCCTGATAGTACTCAATGCAAGTCAATGCCAAAAGAATGCATGTCACATTACTTACTGCAGAAAAATTGCTATGTTATGTAATTCCATTCTTTTTATATTCACTAGTTTTGTTTAATGTTTATTATTATTTATCACCCTAAGTTTCAGCCTTGGCATACACATTCTCACTGTGAAAACAGTGAGTCATTTGTTATTTTGTTCTGACCAAAAATAAACATACTACAGATTTGCAATAAAAATTATAACTGTTTTGCATGTAAGCATGAAAGGGATGTTTGCAACCAAAGCATGATGTTCCAAAAAAAAATATTTAAATTCTGGCACAGAGGGCAAGTTGAATTTTTCTCAGCAAAGTCTCAAGTTGAAAACAAATATTTGCCCTATCTCTGGAGTGAACTTTGATTCTGTTTGTTTAAAAGGAAAGGGGAGTCACATGATGAGAATTATGTGAAGTAAAATTTTATACGGCATCCGTTTGAAATCTTTTTCCCCTTAACCACCCCCAATTGAAATTTTAATTCACATCGGTGGAGGTGAACTGCCAGTTGGCCTCACACCCTCTGTGGCATGACTCTTGAATCTACTTTCTCGATCTTTTGTGCATCCCTTATGGAGGGGATTGTGATGAAGAGATGTTTTAAATACAGCATGCTAACAAAAAGTTTTAGGGGTAGTGAGGTCAACAGATCAGGAAAACAACTGCTATTGAAAATAATAAAACAGTACTCACAGTTGCCAAGAGGAGGGGGCACAGCATGCCACGGGAAGCCCCACGGATGAGCAGGGAGGGGGAAGTCTGCCAGGGGGGCGGAGGTAAGGAGAGGAGCTGTGGGCAGGGGTCTTTATTGTGGTTTCCTCGGATAAGCACAGGTGAGGCAGGGCAAGCAGATTTAGCACTGGCTAGTTTGATATTTTCACTGGGCCCCGGGACCCTCGTTTTCTGTTACCGGGCCTTGGGGCTCATTAAGGCAGCTGTGTAATGGCCTGGAGTACAAGAGCCCAACTGGTTAGTCATATGGACTCTGCATTGGTTGGTCTGTATTTGAAAAATACATCCTTAGGAGGAGGACTCCTCCTGAGAGCGGGGCGGGGAAGGCAGAAGGACAAGGCAAAGTGACTTAAACATATTATCCACTTTTCCAGAATGAGGCAGGTCCAGCGCATGCATGCAGGGCAGCTATTAAATGGGGAAATTTACAAAAGCTACAAACATGGTAAATACAAGAGGGATGACTTACTGTCGTACAACCGAAGCATACGACACACGTAGAGGGTGCTGTGGGCAGACCACGTTGATTCCTGTCACAGGGCTGTTGAACCAACACTGCTTGAGATCAGCTGCTAAGGGATCACAGCTTTCTCCCCTGGAGATGTGCTCTCAGCCAGTGGTGCTCAGACTTGCTGTGTATCAGAATCACCTGAGGAGCTTGTTAAAACTACAGATCACTCGGCCCCACCCCCAGAGTTTCTGATTCAGCAGGTCTGGGCTGAGGTCCAAGAAACTATCATTTCTAACGAGTTCCCTGGTGATGCTGATGTGCTGGTCTGGGGACCGTACATTGAGAACAACTGCTCTAAACTGACAGGAGTCGCCTCCACTGGAGATTATACCCTCCAGAGTCAAGGAATGAATGATAGGGAGTGTAAAAGTCCAGCTAACTTGCCTCAGATCAGGATAATTCTGTGCTGCGATCCATGCTCCAGAGCTCTACATGAGAACAGCCTGTGGCAGCTTACTCTGTATTTTTACCAGGTGTCTTACCCCACCCAGAGCTGTTTCCCTCAGTCCCTTAAAGGTTTCTCCTTAGTAAACCATGGACGCAACACGTACTACTCAGTTTTTGTTTTTAGGATACCCAACTTAAGAAAACAGATTTCTACACAAACTATCTATTACCAAAACTTCATCTAAGAATTACTTTATCATTTTAAAATTTGTTTATCCTCAATATTCTTATTGATCCTTAAACACAGCAATGGTTTTTGATGGTGGTCAGTAGTAGTCAAAATGCTCAGAAGGATGGAAAGTGTAAATAATGGAAAAAAATGGAGGTAATTGGGGATATTTGTAGAACAGAAAACAAAAGGGAGATTAGTTACCCTTGTCAGGAATATCCAGGATCTACTTACTGATGGCATTTTTTTTTACAAGGTGAATTAAAAAGAAATGATTCTACCTTCTGGCACTTTACACTATAAGGGATTGCCTGAAAATGAATTTACATTTTTGGGAAGGGATGAATTCACACACTGAGTATTAGGGGCAATGGTTTGATATCTAAACTAACTCCCCACAGTTGATTTATTTCAATTAATAAAATGTAATTAAATTATATGCATGAAAGAATAAATGAATTAATATACACTTAATAATCTAAATATATCAGATATCGGGCTACCCATTTTCTCCTATACCATTTATTTCATCCTTACGATTAAGGACTCTGAACAAGTTTTCAGAAGACAAAGAAATTTGGTGTATTTTTAAAAGATAAAGCAGAGAAAGAGCACAGACCCACTTAGTGTTGCTATTTTCCTGTCAATAATATAATGCTGTTAATACTGTTAACTGATTCTAATGAAGTAATATATGATTAGTGTCCTAATTAGTATTACAAATGCATGAATAATTAATGTCATGCTTACCAATGATTTCAACAAAACAGTGCAAAATGTGGAACTACCTCTCCCTCACCCTCTTTCAAACTTTTGAACAAAACTTACTAAATTTAATTCCAGCTCCAGAAGAAAAAAGGACAAGTATTTTTGACCTCTACTTCCTTATCAGAAGGTAAAACATGTGATGGATGAGGTGGAATAGTGAGAAAGAATTGGAGTAGATATTTCTTAAATTACTACTGAGGACAATTCATGCAATGAATTTATGCAGTTCAGGAACCAACCTGTGTTCCAAGGCTATGGTTTAAGAAAAATAGTTTTGGTCTCATCAGACTGTTTTAAGATGCAGCATGTTGTAGTAGAATGAGTCCAATATCGTGTGTTCAAATTCATGTTTTCCCACCATTTTCTGTTTTATCTAAATCAAGTTATGATTGTTCTGGGTCTCAATTTCTTTATCTCTAAGTTGGTGACATTAATGCCCATCTCGATAGTATGTTGCAAAGATAAAGTAATGTATGTAGAGTTTTATACATCATAGCCAAAATATCACAGGTTCACAATTTCCCCTACTTTTAATTTTGTCTATGGCCCCTTCTTTTAATCAATACATAATATGTGGTCCAGTCAAGCTAAACTACTATTATCTATAAACAAATCCTGTAGGATCTAGCCCTCCTACCTCTTTACACCTCATGCAATTCACCTTAATTGCTGTTCTATTTTTCCTAGCCTTTCTAAACTAGTGTCCACAATTCTCTAATGCAGTGTGGTTTATTCCTCCTACGAATATCCAAGGATACATCTTACATGAAATTTGGCCTATTTTGCCATGTATTACTCTTGTACACACGTTATATCTTTGATGTTATTGAGTGCCGTGTTTTATTCTACCTTTTACAAGGGTGCCCTTTGTATACGTCCCTGTAGAAATAATGACATGAAAAAGCATGATAACTATGTTAGCAGTTGTCTGTTTGCCTCCCACACTATATCATAAGCTCTTGGAAAGGACTATGCATTTCTTCTATTTCTACGTTCTCTATTTCTCTACATATTCCTCTACATACTCTGTGTCTCTCTGCATTTCACCTCAGTAGTGCGCTTGCATTGGTACTTCCACTTTTGCAACCATATGGAAGTTCCATTGTAGAGGCATATATATCCAAGTCAATGTTTCATCTTGACAAATTTAGTGGAAGTTTTAATATGTTCAATAATTTTTTTTTTTAATTTTTAAAAAAAAAATTTTTTTTTTAACATTTATTTTTGAGACAGGGAGAGACAGCATGAACAGGGGAGGGTCAGAGAGAGAGGGAGACACAGAATCCGAAACAGGCTCCAGGCTCTGAGCTGTCAGCACAGAGCCCGACGCGGGGCTCGAACTCACGGACTGTGAGATCATGACCTGAGCCGAAGTCGGACGCCCAACCGACTGAGCCACCCAGGCGCCCCATAATATGTTCAATAATTTAATGGCTAAAATCGGTAGCTACTAAGCTGAAGAAGGGACATTTGATACATACATGATGGGAGAGCCCCTATTGTGTTTGATCTTCTTAGTGAGACAATCACAGGTTATGGGTCCAGAGGCCATTAGATCCTAAGGGACCTGGAATCTCCAAGAAGTAACTCACAAGTCATAATCAGGTGGAGTTAAAAGTACCTACCATGTCATTGGAGTCAGAGCTTCCAGGACCCCTCCTCTTAGCTGGTGACTGTCCTATCTTCCTCCTGAATTTCCTCAACCTCTGTAGCTACTCTTGCTGATTTATGCTTAGTGGATCTGACTCTACTTCCCAGTATTACTCATCATGATGTGTTATCCTCATTTGGCCCTCCTGATCGCTTTATGTTTTACTCCAGAGTGAGACTGGTGTGATTTTGACCCTATACTGATACCTAATATCAGACTGCTTTCCATTCATCTTTTTTAGTACTGCCCGTTGTCTGACTGCTGAATCCTTCCTAGCATTACAACCAAATGTAATCTTTTTTTCTGTGAAAACAACCCTGTAAAAATATGGACATAGAATATTTCCACCCCTTTTTTCCCTAGACTTAGCAGAACTTGTTCTGACTTACTTGGGTCCTCCTTATCATCTTGCCACTGAGGCTTATTAATTTTGTGTGCAATGTCAGGAAAGAGAGGTGCACAAACAACACTGAGAAATCACCTCACACCTGTCAGAATGGCTAAAATGAACAACTCAGGCAACAACAGATGTTGGCAAGGATGCAGAAAAAGGGCAATGCTTTTGTACTGCTTGTGGGAATGCAAACTGGTGCAGCCACTCTGGAAAACAGTATGGAGGTTCCTTAAAAAATTAAAAATACAACTAACTTAATCCCAGCAATTGCACTACTAGGTATTTATCCAAAGGATAAAAAAAATACTGATTCAAATGGGCACATGCATCCCAATTTTGATAGCAGCACTATTGACAATACCCAAATTATGGAAAGAGCACAAATGATTATCAACTGACAAATGGATAAAGAAGATGTGGTGTGTTATATATAAACATACACACACATAACGCAATATTAATCAGTGATCAAAAAGAATGAAATCTTGTCATTTGCAACAAGGTGGATGGAACTAGATTGTATTATGCCAAGTGAAATAAGTCAGAGAAACATAAATATATGATTTAACTTTTATGTGGAATTTAAGAAACAAAACAGAGGAACATAGAGGAAGGGAAGGAAAAATAAAAACAGAGAGGAAGACAAACCGTAAGAGACTCTTGAATACAGAGAACCAACTGGGAATTGCTGGAGTGATATCGGCTGGTGGGATGAGCTCAATGGGTGATGGGCATCAGGGAAGGCAGTTGGGATGAGCACTGGGTGTTGTATGTAAGTGGTGGGTCACTAAATTCTACTCCTGAAATCATTATTACACTATGTTAACTAACTTGGATTTAAATAAATGAATGAATGAATGAATGAATGAATAAATAAATAAGTAATAAAAAGAGGGGTGTGTTTTTCCATGGACATCTCAAGGAACAGGGACTCTACAGGCCTCCCCAGGTCCTTATGACATATAACTTTCGGAACCAATTCACAGGCAAAACCTGAATCTGAATCTGCCATATAGAAGCCAGGAAGAAACATCTGGATGGATGTTTTGAAGACATACAAACTATAGCTATGTGTTTCAGGAATCACTCATAAAGAAGGCATAGGCAATGTTGTCTCTAGCAAGCAGAGTAATATAATTATGACACCTCTAACAACACTTAGACATAAATAGTCAACCTATGTGGACAGGTAATAGTTCACACCTTTTGGCAGAAACAAAAGCAGAAAGTACATTTGTTTGGTTTTCAGTAATATGAAATACCAGATTTTTTCAAAATTTTGGACTCCCAAAGAATATGCGTTGCACTGCTGGGGAGTATGCTGAAAATAAGTTTTCACCGGGTAACTAGAGAGTTGAGAAATGTAACCAGATGTTTCAAGCAAAAGAACATCAATCCAGTCAGAGATAATATGTTGGTGGGTTATGTCAGCATGAGCTATAATGAGGCCAAGACCAAGGCCATACCCATGGAAACACCATCAGGGATGAGAAACAGTGATGAGCAGGAGATGACTATATAATGATCCGTGCTAAATTGCATAACCTTTTTCAGAGAATAAATCTGGCATGCAAGAAAAACATCACCAAATCAAACAAAAATCCTCTTAGACACCTCCACACTCCAGCCTCAAAAAGTGGCCAATTTCCAATTGTTGGATATTGGATAAGCATGACTCCAAGTGTTCTGCATGGTTGTATTTCCATTGTTCTGCCGAGCTTTGACTTTGTAGACAGATTGTCTGGGTCTCATTTGAACCTATAGGTCTTTTAATAAACATGTGCATTCCAGTCTCTGAAATGCAAATAACTTTCATGATCACTCGGGAAACGTGAACTGCAAGCTATTTTTCTATTTTATCTCATTAGCAAGAATTCATTTTCCCTTTAGATATAAATATGATGCTTGGGTAAAAAATACAGGATTCTGTGAGATACATATTTTTAAGTTATATTTGCATTATAGTTATTTTTAAATTTAATTCCATTTTCAAAGGAAAATAAGGCAACCTGGTTCTTCATTGAGATATATTTTAACTTCATGAGTTTATGTGTCTTACAGACAAGGCTTGAATAATACATGAAAACTTGACTTCACCATTTGTTTAAAACTTGAAATCAAGATGCATTTTACTTTCATCTCAAGCATTAGTAGAAAAGGCGAGGAACATCATTTTCCTAACTCTAAAGTCCAACTGCATGGCCAATCAAGGTTGATTGATTGAAGATGTCAAAAGAGTGGCAGCCAATATCCTCCAGTCTGCTGACCTTGCGTTCCAGAAGACAGATTAAAGCAGGCTGTCTTTTTCTAAATTCAAATGGATTGGGGGGAAAAATCTTTGTGCCTTGATCCATTAGGGGGTCTGTGCTTAATTGATCTTTGACTCTACTGCAGCTGAACAACTTAGTGACACTGACATGAGCACTTGTTTACAAAATGGTAAGTTGGGATGATAGTTCACCTCCAGCTTTTAAACAGAGTAACAACTTAATAAGGTGATGGAAAAAACTATATAAAAACTATGAAACATCCCCAATCAAGAAATATTCTATTAAATTGCCAACATTTAAAAGTTTTCATTAGCAGTGATAGGTTGCATACCTTGGTAAGCTTCATATCCATACACCTAGCATATTTGCTGCTGATGTTTTCAGTATTTAGCCTCAATATTATTTTCAATATTTAAAATCAGCTTGCTATAATACAAAAATAATTCCTGTATCCCTACTGTACAGTGACTACAGGCAGTGTGCAACTCACTACTCTTCAGTTAAATAATGGGTTGTTTGCTACTTCAAGTTACATAAGAACTTCGGATGGCTGTATAACTTGAAATAATTTTTGGTGTCAATTTTTATTATAAAAACCAATTCTTAAAAGTTTTAAGGTAATATCCTGTTGTAGATTACCATGACAAAAAGCTGCAAGTGTTCTTTCATGGCCGTGATTTTCCTTTATTTATAGCAAATTGAAAATATTCAATTGCTTTCTATCAAGTTATATATTTATTACTTGCAAAATTTATAAGGATATTTGAATTAATTTCCTTGGCAGATAGAGAAGTGAATTGTCATTGGATGTAATCTCAGCATAATATATTCACCATAAAATTATAAAGTTTGGATGTAATAAGAAACATACAGATAATATACTATGTGACTTTAGAATATCCTCCTCTTCAAACATATGTAGTGATTCATTCATTTTCTATTATTTTATGTTAAGAAAATAAAATTTCCCTCATGGATCCTTAAGCATTCTCAAGAAAGAGTGTTCAAATACTTAATGTATTTGATATGTGTGTTTGTGTGTTTGTGTGTGTGTGTGTGTGTGTGTGTGAGAGAGAGAGAGAGAGAGAGAGAGAGAAAGAGAGAGAAAGAAGGAATTATATTAATTTATCCATGTGTGTACTCTGTTGAATAGTCATCATAATAAATTTCATTAGATCTAAAACAGCATCAATTGCAAGATGCATTATTCTATTTACTAACATAAAAGATAATGTCTGCCAATTAAACTGTGACACAGTACAGTACTAAGCTGACATCAATTGTATGATACATTCTGATTTCAGGGATGTAGGACATGCAAAAGAAAGTACACCTTAGACTAACTGAACTATGGTAACTTCATCCTGTAGCTCACACAACCATGCTCTTCCCAGTGATTCCTCTGGCCAGTAAGAATGTGAACAAGAAACACACTATGCTGGTGTTCTTTCATTTGTGTCACAGTCTCCCATGTGGTGTCATCATCTTCACTGCTTCTGACAGTTGGAGTGTTCCAAAGTTCACTCCTCAGACTTCTCTCCTCTGCCTGTTTTCACTCCATAAGTGGTCTTACCTAATTCTTTGCCTTTAATTATCACCTATGTGGCAGATGAATCAATCTTCAATTGTGAGATCATTTCCAACCTCTCTCTGACCACTGTTCCAACTACCAGTGTGATCCTTCCACCAGAGACCTAAAAGCCCCAAATTCTGAATCTAACACAGAATTCTTGGTGGCTGCTCTTCCCAGTTCTCCTAATCTCATAAATGGCACCAGCCATCCAGCAGTTTCGACCAACAATTTAGGAGCCTTTCATGATATTTTTTCTCAATCCCCTATCCACTCCTGTCAGGTCTAATTTCTTTTTTTTTTCTTTTTTTTTTTTCAATATATGAAATTTATTGTCAAATTGGTTTCCATACAACACCCAGTGCTCATCCCAAAAGGTGCCCTCCTCAATACCCATCACCCACCCTCCCCTCCCTCCCACCCCCCATCAACCCTCAGTTTGTTCTCAGTTTTTAACAGTCTCTTATGCTTTGGCTCTCTCCCACTCTAACCTCTTTTTTTTTTTCCTTCCCCTCCCCCATGGGTTTCTGTTAAGTTTCTCAGGATCCACATAAAAGTGAAACCATATGGTATCTGTCTTTCTCTGCATGGCTTATTTCACTTAGCATCACACTCTCCAGTTCCATCCACGTTGCTACAAAAGGCCATATTTCATTCTTTCTCATTGCCACGTAGTATTCCATTGTGTATATAAACCACAATTTCTTTATCCATTCATCAGTTGATGGACATTTAGGCTCTTTCCATAATTTGGCTATTGTTGAGAGTGCTGCTATAAACATTGGGGTACAAGTGCCCCTATGCATCAGTACTCCTGTATCCCTTGGGTAAATTCCTAGCAGTGCTATTGCTGGGTCATAGGGTAGGTCTATTTTTAATTTTCTGAGGAACCTCCACACTGCTTTCCAGAGCGGCTGCACCAATTTGCATTCCCACCAACAGTGCAAGAGGGTTCCCGTTTCTCCACATCCTCGCCAGCATCTATAGTCTCCTGATTTGTTCATTTTGGCCACTCTGACTGGCGTGAGGTGATATCTGAGTGTGGTTTTGATTTGTATTTCCCTGATGAGGAGCGACGTTGAACATCTTTTCATGTGCCTGTTGGCCATCTGGATGTCTTCTTCAGAGAAGTGTCTATTCATGTTTTCTGCCCATTTCTTCACTGGGTTATTTGTTTTTCGGGTGTGGAGTTTGGTGAGCTCTTTATAGATTTTGGATACTAGCCCTTTGTCCGATATGTCATTTGCAAATATGTTTTCCCATTCCTTTGGTTGCCTTTTAGTTTTGTTGGTTGTTTCCTTTGCTGTGCAGAAGCTTTTTATCTTCATAAGGTCCCAGTAATTCATTTTTGCTTTTAATTCCCTTGCCTTTGGGGATGTGTCGAGTAAGAGATTGCTACGGCTGAGGTCAGAGAGGTCCTTTCCTGCTTTCTCCTCTAGGGTTTTGATGGTTTCCTGTCTCACATTCAGGTCCTTTATCCATTTTGAGTTTGTTTTTGTGAATGGTGTGAGAAAGTGGTCTAGTTTCAACCTTCTGCATGTTGCTGTCCAGTTCTCCCAGCACCATTTGTTAAAGAGACTGTCTTTTTTCCATTGGATGTTCTTTCCTGCTTTGTCAAAGATGAGTTGGCCATACGTTTGTGGGTCTAGTTCTGGGGTTTCTATTCTATTCCATTGGTCTATGTGTCTGTTTTTGTGCCAATACCATGCTGTCTTGATGATGACAGCTTTGTAGTAGAGGCTAAAGTCTGGGATTGTGATGCCTCCTGCTTTGGTCTTCTTCTTCAAAATTACTTTGGCTATTCGGGGCCTTTTGTGGTTCCATATGAATTTTAGGATTGCTTGTTCTAGTTTTGAGAAGAATGCTGGTGCAATTTTGATTGGGATTGCATTGAATGTGTAGATAGCTTTGGGTAGTATTGACATTTTGACAATATTTATTCTTCCAATCCATGAGCAGGGAATGTCTTTCCATTTCTTTATATCTTCTTCAATTACCTTCATAAGCTTTCTATAGTTTTCAGCATACAGATCTTTTACATCTTGGGTTAGATTTATTCCTAGGTATTTTATGCTTCTTGGTGCAATTGTGAATGGGATCAGTTTCTTTATTTGTCTTTCTGTTGCTTCATTGTTAGTGTATAAGAATGCAACTGATTTCTGTACATTGATTTTGTATCCTGCAACTTTGCTGAATTCATGTATCAGTTCTAGCAGACTTTTGGTGGAGTCTATCGGATTTTCCATGTATAATATCATGTCATCTACAAAAAGTGAAAGCTTGACTTCATCTTTGCCAATTTTGATGCCTTTGATTTCCTTTTGTTGTCTGATTGCTGATGCTAGAACTTCCAGCACTATGTTAAACAACAGCGGTGAGAGTGGGCATCCCTGTCGTGTTCCTGATCTCAGGGAAAAAGCTCTCAGTTTTTCCCCATTGAGGATGATGTTAGCTGTGGGCTTTTCATAAATGGCTTTTATGATGTGTAAGTATGTTCCTTCTATCCCGAGTTTCTCAAGTGTTTTTATTAAGAAAGGGTGCTGGATTTTGTCAAAGGCCATCAGGTCTAATTTCAAAATTAGTTCGAAACTGGCCAACTTTTTGGTCACCTCCACCACTCTCACTTGAGTCCTAAATTCCCTGTGCTTTCTCAGGTGCTGCTGTCTTGGACTTTCAGCTGGTCTTTGTGCCTCTACCCTTTTACATTCTCCACAGTGGGGCCAAAGGGATATTTCTGCAAAGTCAATCTTATATTATACTTCTGCTCAAATCCCTTCATTAGTTTCCAAACTTAGAAAAGTACAAACCTTTCTCTTCTATGGCGTATAAAGTCTTACAGTATCTGGCCCATTGGTATCTCCTAGTATCATTTCCTAGAACTCAGTTATGTACACACACACACACACACGCACACACACACACACACACACACACACACACAGATTCACTAGGACTACACTAGACTGTAGGATTCACAATTCATGACTGCTACTGGAACTTGTTTTTCTTATTTGCCACTCAATAGCCAGTACTTGAAACACTGACCGACATATAGCAGATATTGAATAAATACTGATGATGGAACGAATAAAAGAATGAGCGGATGGATGGACAGATAAAACAGGAAAAGGCTTTGTAAACGTGGATTCATTGTCTCCTCTTCCCACCGCTGGGATCTGGTGCAATACCGAGTGGTAACATATCTAAAGCTGAATCTGGGAGTGCTGAAGAAATGTACAGAGTTATGAAGGTCAAAGACTTGACTTTTGTCCAGGAATAGAGACGTTTTGGTTAAAGAACTGTCTTGAGACTACTGGTGTTTTTAGTCAGTGCTGCTAACGTCTTTAGTATAATGGTCAGTTACAATATTTGCTCCTAAAAGTCCCCAACTAACATTAAAAACATGTTCTTCTAAATCTCAGGCACTCTTCAGATGATCATTTCCCTTGTTTGTCAGCCTGGCAGTTGCGAAGTTAATGATCTGCCAGCTATCAAGCACCAAGGCGGGGAAGATGTCTACCAGACATTCAACTAGATTGCTGTCCAGACTGCTGAACCTAAGGCTAGGAATTTGATGTCAGAGCTCCTCACTGCTGTCTGGCTATTAGGCGTGTGAGCAGCAGAATAACTGTTGTTACTGAAATTCATCACAAAACGCTCTGTCCAAAACTTATGCTGAGGCACTCAGTGAAATCTGTCTCTGTGGGGCAGAGGGTCATCTGTCATCTTGAAAGAAGCTTGTGTGAGCTCTGGTACTCTGAAAGGGTTTCTCTAATATGAAATATTTATGTGAGAACGAGGACTGGGTGTGACTCTGGGGCTGTGGAGCAAATGATGGTACTATTTTTGCTCTAAATCAGAATGTTCTGGCAGTAGATAAAGCAGTCTGAGATTCTGAAGCTGTTCCAGTCATGTGATTTTCTGGCTTCACAATTCCCACCCGATGCTGTGTGCTCCTCCCCCATGGCTGTGAGCTTATTAGCCTCTACCATTAAGGGAAGCTACCAGCAAATCACCGCAGGTAGAGAGACTCCATTTATGATGACTTTCTGTAATGAAATGAGCATTTTCTTCCCTTGGTAGAAATTACATTTCTCAATGGTTTGGTGACAGTAAGCTGTCTTTACACTGGAAACTGTGGGGTTTTTTGTTTGTTTTTCCACTTTAAAACCATTTCTCTTAGGTTGATATGAGAAGCTTGAAAGTTTGGAAAGATGGGCAACTAATGACCCTATCTAGGGAGACCTGGATGACTGATTTAGTCTCAGGATACCTAAGTCACAGAAAGAGAAGACAAAAGGTATCTCAAGAATTTCGTGGGTATTACAGGGTAACCAAATGATAAATATTAGCAGAAAAATCAACTTGATAGAAATGACACAGCGAGTCAGGATCACTTCTCAGAACTTCTAGGAAGTTCTAGGCTGAGACCTGATTTTAAAGTAATTGGAGAAGGAATTGTGTCTCACAAACACTTCCTCATGTGAAACTCCAGGATAATAGCTAATCCACAAAATTGTTGTGAGAACTCAAAAGAAGAAAACACACAGAAAAGCACCTGGTAAATTGTGAATGGCAAAATAATATTCAAAAGTAGTTTTTGTTATTACTTTTGTTGAGTGGGAATGAACCTCAATTACTGCCACAGCTAGCAGAGAGATGTTGAACTTCAACTTAAGGAGGAAATGGCTAATTGGACACATCCAGGTTTAGAGCATCAAACACAGTTTACATCTCTATCTACAACTCTAGATCTCAATCTCTCTCTCTCTCTCTCTCTCTCTCTCTCTTTCCCTGACAAAAACATACATACATATACATATACATATATATATACGTATATGTATATACATATATATATATATATATATATATATATATATATATATTTTCCCTCTGGTCTCTTCTTGAAAAATAATAAGAGATAATTGGTCAGGGATTAGGATGTGTTCTGAAAAAGGAAATTTACTTTAGGTGAGCCCAGATCATAAGAAATAGCAATTCAGTCTTAGAATGTATTTAGAAGAATATTTAAACTATGTAGGTAAATGTCTCTAGCAAACATTGACAGCCTGTAGCAATGCATTCCTACTATACTCCTAACTTGAGGCATATTAAAAGTGACAATATGTGTACCATCCTCAATTGTAAAAAAATGAAGCTCCTCACAGCTGAGGGCAACTAGTTAGGTGATTAGTGGCACCTAAACTCTGCCAGGCAGCCTAAAAGCTGAGGAGATCAAAATACTGGAACACACTGCTTAGAGATCTCAGGCTTTAGATCTACAAAGCATCAGATGCTGGCAGCAACACTTACTACCTTGTGAAATCACCTAATCTCTCTGAACCTGCGTTGCCACATTTGTAAGACTCGGATAATAATCTTTTCCCCCAGGTATTCTACATGAGGTTCAGATGACATGGTGTTTGTGAAAGATGAGAAAAGTAAAGCAATGTATAAATTTTTGATATGGATACCGAAGGTAATTTGAGTTTTTCTGCTGATTTATCAAGGTTTAGATGCAACTGAGCAACTTGGAGCTGTGACTATACTTAAAAATATAGAAGTTCTATAATGGAAAGTGGTAAAAGCATATTGGACAGGGTGGAAATGGAAGAAAATGAGCATGATTTTATCACCACATTTGTTGTTGAAGTTGTCGCCACCCAAATGAGATGGAATTTTGTTTTTGAAAATGAAAGACAATTATTTCCCCACATTTCCAAAATATGCAATTTCTGCTGTTATTTTACTATTTTATATTTCAATATTTAGGTCTCTGAATGTCAATCCAGAATATACCGTGTTGAAATGTTGGGTCAGTGTCTGAACCTTGTTCTTTTTCAAAGAGGACAACTGCCTAATCTCCTTTCCAGCCAAATGATAAAGTAAGGTATTCTAAAAGAAACAAGCTCAACTTACTGTATATTTAATACATGAAATATTCCTCTTTTGTCCAATTACAGAGCTAAAAGCTTTACTTTGGGAGTCAAAAAATAGATTTGTAGAATAAAAGACCTATTATTTACATTCCGTCCCTACTTTTTCTTACAATATCAGTAAAAATAATAAAGGGGCAGGGGATGGGGGAGAAAATAGGGAAAATAATTCTGTTTACATTTCTCTCAAGCTGGCCTGGCTGAAAATTCTAGCAATGGATGGCTTGATGGTTAAGAACACCAAGCACTATCTCCCTTGGCTGAAGATCAAGTCTTGTCTCATTTGTAATTTTCTCAGTACCCTTGGCTAAGGAAGAAGTACCGTGAGATTGAACATACCTGCTTCCACCCTGAGTCCCAGTGAGAACAACCTCTAACTAAATAGACCCTCTTGCAGATGAGGATAAAAAGCAAAATATACCGGAAAACACACACACACACACACACACACACACACACACACGAACTAAAAGCCATAGTAGAGAGAGCTAAAGAGAGATGACATGGTATTATTATTTCATTTCTCACTTCACGGAGAGTTATACTTTGATAAATCACATAGGCACTGTCTTTCAAATGTAGAAGGACTCTTCAGAGGTAAGGGAGAACATTTTTACTAATAAAAGAATTGATGAATTAATTATGTTATCAACATGAAACTTTAAGTAGGTGTTTTATCATATTCAGCCTTGGTATGTTTTTTTGAATTTGTGATAATGGAAAATATGAACTATACAACCTATATTCCAAATATATTTTATGGCATTGCTTTTAGGTTCTTTAAAATAAGAAGTATCATATTTTCACTGAACAGAATTAAAATAACATGTATATTCACAGAAAATAACCATAAGGAAGAAAACTGGATTATACATCATGGACATGGGAACATGACAAGAACAGGATAGGAAACCACACGTGGTGTCAAATAGTCAGAGGCCAAAGCAATCTTGTTTCTTTGGCAAACTGTTGGACCTTCTTTTTCGGGGTGCTCTGGCATCTCCCTTGCAAGTTACTACAGCACAAATCAAATTTTGTCATGTCTACTTCTAACAAATAGAAAGAAGGTGAAATTCTTGTGTGATGCATAGAAGGCAGCAGTGCCTAGCTAAAGATGACTGTGTTTATTTCCCATGTACAGATATAAGTGGGAAGGGAAAAACAGCCCATAGGAATATTATTTTACCAGTTGACACATTTGTTGAGAAGGGTCATTTCTTGGTGATTGTCTTAATCTTATGTGATTCAACTTTTCAACTTTTTTTTTAATACTGTATCTGTCTTCAAGTTCTATGCACTCATGAAAACACCTATGATGATACAAACTAGAAAGATATTTCCGATGACCATTCTTAATCTTCTTTTCTCTTGTCTTCTGAATTTGTTTCTTTCCTAATTCCACCATAAAACAAACCTACTTTTAGAAGGATCCTAGAGGAAGTGGTTACTTAGGATAAGTGAAGACTCTACAATAGAAATGGGGACCAGGAAGGAAGAAAAACCAGGCACCCAGAATCAAAATATAATAAACCTTCTTTCTCGGGCTACTGAGGAGTTTTGCTTAGGCAAGTACATTCTGGAAAGTGACTGTGATTATTTATTTTAGTTTAACAAAATAGATATTCACTCTCAGAAAAGCGATGACCCAAACTGATGGGAACCGCAGTTACCTGCCTTTGTGAGAAGCTGCATTGTCCAAAGGTATGGAATAGAGAAAGATAAGCAAACCCAGGCTCCCTGAAGAGTCTAATCACATAACTGACTTAGAAGCAACTTCAAAGCTGCCAGAGAAACTATTTGAAAAGCCTGCCAGTGTGTCAGATCCTGCTGCTAGCAAAAGGTCTTTCAAAGGCTGGCATCTGGGTCCTGTGATTGCTATTCAGAAAGGGTGGCTGGGACTTCATGCTTAATCTCTGGTGATCATGTGCTCTGGCCATTACTGGACTATTTGGACTGTGAAGACGGTTGTCTTGATTCATGATGAAAGCCTATCTTGTGGTTTCATTTCTGAATAGGATTCTTTCACACTGTCCTTTTAATTTACTTACCATTTTGCAGTGACTTGAGCATGTGTTTGCTCTGTGCCATGAATTGAGTAAACTCTCTTTTTCACAAAATAGGGTTAAAGTTAAAAACCCAGCCTTTTGCACACCTGTGGTTCAGAAATCTCGTAAATGATGAGCTTCATGTCCTCTCTTTTTAAAATACTATTTTGAGACAGTTCTTTTATTATGACAGATCCTCACATTTGTTTTATTCACAAATTTCTTTAATTCACCTCCATGTAGCAAGCAATATCATGTAGCTGTTACACACGTGAAAAAGCCTGTCGTATCTCCTGTCCCTTCCCCCCACAATACTCCCTGCCATGTCCCATGTTGACATGGTCTCCCCTGACTGTGTGAGTAATGGAAATCCTCATGCCAGTATTTTGGGAAAAAAATTGTTCTAATCTATGTTAGGCTTGACTAAAGAGGTTACGAAAACTGCACTTCTCTAGTTAACCTTCGTTTAGCCACCCTGTGGAGGTAGCTTGCAGACAACTCATTTCACTCCCTTTTGTCTGCATGGCTCACTACCACTTTCACCTTCCTTTGGCTCACTTCTAATGACTTGTCATACAACATCCTCCCCAATTGTACATAGTCCATTAGACAATTACATCTGCTTGGAATCCCTTCACAGAAGGGATTCTCCTTCACAATTCTCCTTCAAGTGCACGTACCAATAACTGGCCAATATTTCAATGGTTTTCTTCCTCTTAGGTCTCAGTTTTATACTTGGCTACCCATCATCCTCTCTTTCCAAATATCAGTCTGTGGTTCTAACCCGTTGTACTGAAACAATCCTGGTCTTAAGATGAACTCCTGTGTGATTAATGTCACTAGCTTGAGACTCCTGCAATAATCTTCATGCAAGTATATAAAATTCAGTATAAAACTAACACGTCACTGAGAAAACTCTACTTGAACACTGGCACTTTTCTTAAGTCCGTTCATTATTTTTTTTGAGAGTATAATTATTATTCACAAAATTGTGGAGAATTCGTGAACCGTAGAGAATTTTGAAAGGATTACTGATTTCTAAGATATTTACCAACCAATATCCAAATTTATAGAATTATAGCCATGGGAAATGTAAATAGAGCTGTAGGCATTTGTTTATTTGTGTAAAATTGTCTGTAATGTTAACTGAAATTTCGACTCATATTTAAAAGAGAAATAGAGCCATAGATGTGGTTTTGCAACCCTTAATTAAAATCCTTGATATGCTGGCATCTTTGGCTTTTCAACTACTATCATGAACACTTAGGCCTGAAGAAAAGAATAAGGGTTGATAAGCTACACTCACTTTTATAGCATGTCCAGCCAAGCTTTTAATTTTGATGTGCAACTGATGAGGGAAACAGACTTACATACATAACAGGGGAGGAAATACATACCTGATATTTAGATTAACCCAATTTTTAATTCATAAAATATAAATGAATGGTCAAGTATAATTAGGCAAATGAGGAAAATCAACAGCATATAAAAGAAAGACTAACCAGAACTGTTCACCCAAAAGACGAAAAATCTCAGAAGTAATTCAGGAAACAGAAAAGATTTTTAAAATTCTAACTCACTCATATACACACAAATTTATAAAATAAGAGTCAAATGCTTTCAAAAGGTAACAAGGGAAACTTCAGGGAGCAGGAAAGAGTCCTTTGAAATTAAAACACACATATTAAGAGAGAGAGAGAGAGAAAGCGAGAGGGAAATGGCAGAATGCAAAAGTTAATAAAAAGGGGATAGAATCTTAGTTACAGAAGACTAATATAGGAAGTAGAAATCCAGCTAATAAAAAAATAGAAGGGAATATTTTCTAAGAAATAATTGACTTAATTTTTCATAGCTGAAGACAAATATCTTTAGATAATATGGTGCTTCAGGGACCTGTAGGAAAAATGAAGAAAATCCTATGTTTTGATAAAACCTAAACTGTCAGAGTGCAAAGATTAGAAAACACAAAAGATTGTAAAAAATTTCCAGAGAAACATGGCATGTCTCTGATAAATGTACAAGTAATCAATTTGCACTAGACTTTGTGATCGCTAATGTGATATGTTGAAACAAAGGAGTAATATCTCCTGAGTTTTAATATAAAATGGTTGTATACCAAAACAGTAAATGCAGCCTGGGTTATTTCATTTAAAAGAGGTAGAGAAGGAGGATTTGTGGCTGTTTGTATAATTATATATAAAAATACAAAATATAAATATTCAAGAGAGTACTGAATCTTGGTTGGTGTCTCAGTATTACTGTTTGAAAGAAATAGTCTTTGGGGTGCCTAAGTAGCTCAGTCGGTTAAAGCGTCTGACTTTGGCTCAGGTCATGATCTCACAGTTCGTGAGTTCAAGCCCTGCACTGGGCTCTGGGCTGACCGCCCAGAGCCTGGAGCCTGCTTTGGATTCTGTGTATTCCTCTCTCTCTGCCCTTCCCCCACTCCTGCTCTGTCTCTCTCAAAAATAAGTAAACATTAAAAAACTTTTAAAAAATAGCCTTTGTTATTTCATTAACCCCATCATTTTAGTTCACTTGTTCGTGAAGTGTTCCACCGGCTCACAGCATAGTTTTGAGGATGATGTGAAGTAATTAGTTTGAACATGCTTTAATGACTGTTAAAAACATAATTTAAAGATAAGTTTCTCACCTCTGTTTCTTATAACTCTACTCAACAAGCTACTCAGTCAACATCACCGTTTTATTTCAGGAGGATTCTTGGATAGAATATTTCTTGTGAAATTTTGATCTTTAGATAGTATATCTTCTGATACACTATGATGGGTTGGGAGCTATGGAATGAAAAGGGAAGGCAAAGTGTTTGTAGTGCTCTATTAATTATCTATGTCCTGTATCAGTAAAAAGTTTGATTTTTGTTTAAAAATTTAGGTTGCAATGGACATATACTACTGTTAATCTACTCGCTTTTGAATCTGTATTCCCTGATCTTTTTTTCAGTGAACTAATGAAAACACAGTACTTTCTCAGAAACCGAGATAATTCCATGGCCTAGGAGAACTTGGGTGGCTCCCCTTCTCTATGAAACATGTGCCTATTTCAGGGACAGTTTGGGAGCACATAATGGATTCTGGAAGTGATGTGGGTTGTTCAGTGAACAGTGAAATGCCTTTCTTTATCTCAAAACACTTGCACTGTCCCTGTTCTTTTATACATTGCTAGCCTGCTTTACTCAAGCCTGATGGCCAATTTCTCTGTTTACATCTTCTTTTCTGTAAGGTGAGTACATGCACATATTGCTTTCATTGAAGTTTTAATCCACTTTTTGTAAGTACTATCCTAGCAGCTGCTATTTTCCTCTAAATTTCCATTATTTTTCACTTGAAGGGGGCACACTAGTGTGTTTCAAAATACACATTCCTATGGGAGTGCCAGTTAGTTTTTAATTATGAATGGATGAAAGTGTCAAATGGATTCTTTTGATTGAAAGAGTGCCAGTGATATATTGCTTTGCCATCAGAATTTAATTTCATTATAGGAATATGAGTGGCCACTGAACATTTTTCCTTTGGATGACTACAAGTGCAATGCAGATTTCAGCAGGTGGCTGAGTAGCATATATAAACTCTTATGATCAGAGTAGGGATTAGCTATTATGGATTGTCCATATCGATGAATAATTTTGCATATAAGTGATGTTTGTGGGAGTCTATGATTGCATACATCATTTCTCCCAATTAACTTACATTAAATTTCAATTGTCTTTTGAATTTCAGCAATCCTTGGGAAGGGGGTGTGGGCATGTGTAGGTGCCCTTTGAAAGAAGTATCATTTAGCCTCTGCCTTCAAGTATAGAAACAGGGACATAATATTCTTTGCAATAAAAAATAATCTATGTTGCAGCTATGTTCTTTCCATAAATGGGTAGATGGGTCATAGTAAAAGGGCTGTTTTGCTGTCCCTAAGAGAGGATGCAGTGGCCACAAGAAGTTTCTGTGTAGTGCCTTCAGCCACTCGTTTTATCAGGTGCTTTTGAAATGTGTATCAGTTCTATCTGCTTGTCTTTGTGCAAAGCATGTGTATTCACTTCTGCTTCTCTAGTGGTCACTTCTGTTTGAAGATTACCATATTTCTTTGTAAGAACTCTCCTGATCTGTTCCCTGTTATCTTCGTGTGACTGATAAGGTATGTTACTTTTATCACCCCTAAGACCTTTGGAAATAAATAATTTAATTTGCATGAATAAATTTCTTATGGAGATACATTAGATAGGCAGCTAAAGGAAGGTGACTTGGATAGTTAATTGAATCTGCTCAAGTAGTCGCAAAATACATTTTTCAACTGAATTCTTCTTGTGTATATATTACTAATTCCCTGCTTCTCTATGAACATGTCTGCTGCAACTTTAAAATAAAAGACATACAAACAGATGCTAAGACAAGAGTTAAAGACTAAATCAATATTATGTCCACTTCCTAAATTGCACAGATATGTTCTTCAAAAGCAGCTCAGATAGGGGCGCATGGGTGGCTTAGTCGGTTAAGCGTCCGAAGTCAGGTCAGGTCATGATCTCACGGTTTGTGAGTTCGAGCCCCGCATTGGGGTCTTTGCTGACAGCTCAGAGCCTGGAGCCTGCTTCACATTCTGTGTCTCCCTCTCTCTCTGTCTCTCCTGTGCTCATGCTCTGTCTCTCAATAATAAATAAACGTTAATTTTTTTTTTTTAAACCAGCTCGGATAGAATAGATGGAACTATTCACAGGAGTTATCTGTGAATTATAGTAATGTCAACAATTTAACTTTTTTTCTCCATAACTTCTGCCTTAAACATGCTCAGCAATGAGCATGCAAGACTTTTATGATCAAGATACTATTTGAATAATTTTTTATTTAAAATTTAAAGAAAGAAATTATTTGCAAAAAAGAAAGTTTACCTAAACAGTATAAAAAATATGACTGGGTCAAGCCCTTGGGGTCCTCTACTACATAAATCACAGAAATCTTAGCATAGTAATATCAGATCATGAAACTGCTTCCCCCCCGCCCAGGTGAGTAGACTGAGTAGGTGATAAAAATGTTAAATTACCTTTCCAATGTCTCAGTGGCTGGATCCAGGGTTCCTAACCTCTGACAAGAGGTTTTACATTATATAAGGCTCCTTTTTTTTTCCTTTTGAGTTTGTTTTTGAGAGAGAGAGAACGCACATGTGAGCAAGTGGGGGTGGGGGGCAGAGAGAGAGGGAGACACAATCTGAAGCAGGCTCCAGGCCCTGAGCTGTCAACACAGAGCTCAATGTGGGGCTGGAACTCAAAAATCATGAATCATGACCTGAGCTGAAGTCGGACGTTTAACCGACTGAGCCACCCAGGCATCCCTAAAAGCCTCCTCTTGATGGAGAAGATACTTCTAAGAATCAGACAACAACCTAAGTAAACAAAAAAATTCATCTTTCCTGCCTGACCTGTTATTCCTTTATTTCTTATGCTGAATTTTCATTCTCAAATGAAAATATCCCTATTTGTTGCTAGAACAGCAGATAGCATAGTAAATGGAGAAATACCACACTGAATCAATATTAATTTTTCCACGTATTCTCATCCATTTACCTCTTACCAAGTGTCTCAGACATGTAAAGCAATGGGTAATAATTAAGTAATACAGGACGACATGGGATATAACATGTATGTTGAGACAAATCCTGGAAAAGAAGCTGTTGGGCTTTGCTTGCTGGTAGGAGCTCTCTGAAGCCTCCAAGCTGGTGAGGTTCTGTCTTCTCTATCATTTCAGCAGAAGTTGCCAGGGAAACGAGCCAGCACAGACGCTGATAGCGTTAGTTAACTGCATAAATCGAGATGTTCTCAGGACCTGCACATTTCCTAGACTTTTCATTGCCCGATCTTACAAGTTTCCTGCTACAGTTTATGATAAAGTGAGGGATTGTGTTTTGCTTTGATCACTTTTATTTAAAATACTCTTGACGAATACGTGGACTTTGTTGTCAGCTTCTGTGTTTGCGTGCTAGGGCTGCCAGAACAAACTGCCACAGACTTTATGGCTTAAACGACAGAAATGGATTGCTCATGGCTCTGGAGATGAGAAGGGCGCGATCCAGGTGTCAGCAGAGTTGGGTTCCTTCTGAGGGAGTGGGAGGAAGAATTTGTTCCGAGCCTCTCATTTCACTTGCCGGTTTGCTGTCAATCATTCATGTTCTTTGGCCTGTAGGTTTCTCACTCCAATCTCTGCCTCCTGTTCACATACTGTTCTCCCTGTTTACGGGTCTGTCTCCAGGTTGCTCCTTTTTATAAGGACACCAGTCACATTGGATTAGAGTCCACCCTAATGACTTTATTTCAACTTGATTACCTCTGTAAAGACCTTATCACATTCCTATTACATTATGAGATGCTGGGGGATTAGAATTTCAATATAAAAAATTTCGAAGGACATGATTCAACCCATAACAGCTTCTGACTGAAGCCCCAACTAGGCTATGCCTTTAATACTTCTAACCTTCAATGAAATGAAGCCCAGAACCTCTCAAAATCTACATAAAGAGACCATTCTTTTATGCTCTGACACATTTTCGAGAATGACTGAATGTTATCCTAAGGTTTCCCTCCTTGGCTTTTAGTTTGCCTTCTCTGTTGCCAGGTTGGCCCACTCAGGCCTCTGCGCCTTGCTGGAGATTGGGTTCTCCAATCCGATTCTCTCATCAGTTCCAGGGAGGCATGTTGCTTGCAGGAGTTTTGGCTTCCACTGCTCAGTGAACCTGCTCAGGCAGCTGTTCTGCGTTGGGACCCAGCAACTGCCTTTGTATCGTGAGAGTATGGACTTTCTATGAAATCGACCCTACCTGCCAAGGAATACTATGTCAAACTCTAATTCCCCCTCTCTTGCAATTGCCTGCAGGTACTTAGGGTTAGTTTGACAATCTACCTTCTTCTACAACTGGATCAAGGGTCACTCTGTGCTTTCCCTTGCGTGCCATCCCTCATTCCTACCACCCATGCAATGAGTCTGCCATTTTGTGAGCAGAGTGTTAGTCATTTCTCTGTTTGCCACACCAGCGAGTTCTCAGGCACACACCTGGGAGCAAAACCAACTCCACTTGATTTAATTGCCACTTATAGCCTAGTTACAGAAACTGATATGTATTTGCTTGGTGAAACAAACACTTTCTTTCCCTCACTGTTCTGCTTTGAATTTACCATCTTGCTAAAGCTCA
Organism: Panthera tigris; assembly: GCF_018350195.1. Taxonomy (NCBI): domain Eukaryota; kingdom Metazoa; phylum Chordata; class Mammalia; order Carnivora; family Felidae; genus Panthera; species Panthera tigris. The sequence goes on along the minus strand of NC_056661.1, from coordinate 92,361,280 downwards.
CACAAACTAACTCTGTGTACATATAATCAATTAAACCCTTCAGTAAGAGTAATAGCGTGGAGTGCCTACTATATGTGAGGAAGTCTGAAAAACACTTCATAGATAACACAGCTTTAGTCTACAGAAGATCCTCATGAGGGATGCAGTATTGCTTACTGGTTACATGTTTTCCATGGATAAATTACTAACATTTATTGAAGGTTTACTATAAACAAGGCACAATTCCACTCATTTCATGTTTGTTAACTTATTTAAACTTTACAAAAAAAAACCTTATGGCTATTATTTGTGTCATTCAGGGTCTCTGCAGGAAAAGGATGGCTCAAACTAAGATGTTTTAATGCAGAGATATAATGAGGAAATAACACTGAGGTACCCAGATCCTCTTGAGATGGTAAGATGTACCACCTCGAGAGCCAAAGGGACTAGGGAAGGAAGATAACTGATGTAGCCAGAAAACAATTGGAGCCCCCATGGGAGCTAGAGCATGATGTAGGGGTCGATTGGCAGGTGCAGAAGTCTGGAAGCGATGATGATGCCGTTGAAGACAAGAAGGAGAGAAGAATGAGCAAATCATCTTTAAAGACAGATTCTTGAGGATGTGCATATTATTTCTGCTTCTGTCCCACTGATCAGAACTTAGCCTTGACACCATGCCTAGATGCAAGGGTGTTTGGGGATTTCAAATTACACTGTTAATTATGGACAGTCATGTACCTAAATCAAGTCTAGAGAGAGAGGATATTTGAAGGCAAAGGAGAGTTTCAAGCAATTGGATTGAAGTTAATTATTGCCTTAATTTATTCTGATACATTATTGCTCTTAGGATATATTAGTTTCTTCCCTCTAATATTTTTTCAATAATTCTGATTTGTTCCAACTCTTAAAAAAATTCTTCTCCACTCCCTTTCATACACAATGTACTTTCTCAATATATATGTTTCCCGGACTTGTTTACTTTTGATTAGCCTCTAAGCACCTCCCCCAGGTAAATTACAGCTGAGGAAAGATACACTAAAGAAGAGAGGCCTTAAATAATTATAAATAAAAATGCACATCTGTATGCATTTTAAGGGCTCAGAACCATCTTAAAACTTTTTTTTTTAATCTATTTAGTTACCTTTCACAAGTAACAGGTACTTGTCGGTAGATATGAGCTTCTTGTGCTGAAGGAAATCAGGGTTTATGCCTACTTATAAACTACTTTCCTGAACCCTGAAAGCCAATTTAGCATTTCATGTCACTTTCAAAGTTTTTCTCACTTCAACAAGAAGCACTCATGTTGTCTGGGATGTTTGGTAATTGAGTTTCTCAAGGAATATGTGACACATTGTGATGTAGTGTAAAAGGATTTTAGAGCTATCCATTCCCAGACCCTTCATAATCGGCTAAAAATATATTTCAGTGTCCCTTGCCTGTGCCTCAGGAGGCCCTTCCAACCTCATATTTCTTAATCTGATCTTATTTTCTGGCCATCAATTTGATTTCTCAGCAACTGGCAGTGCTTGGTCTTTTTTGAATAGCCTCATGTCTATAAATCTTTATCTCTATTTTTTCAATTTTCCTCCCAGTGTCTGTTGATCTTAACCCCTGAATTTTTATCACTTGTAGCCTGAATTACAGGTGACCTTTTCATTGCTCTCGGTCAAGTTTCCACTTAATAAGGCTGGAATGGCCCTTGTCATTTAAAAAAAGAATAATGAGCAGTCCTGAATGAAAGGTGGAGAATAGAAATACCCAGGAAGAGGGAGGGAGGCAGGGGGTAGGGGGAGAGAGAGAGACAGTAAGGGAGAGAGAAAGAAAGGAAAAAACTCAGTGCCTTAAAAGTTGAGAGCTTCACTGACTGTGTATTTTTCCTTCTTGTTTATATCTAACCTACTCCATTTCCTGTTTTCTGGAAAAATAGCTGAAAACTTGAATCTCATACTGAGCCACTGTGAATAAACCAAATACGTTATATGGTGAATAAACTACGATTTGAGGGAGAAAAAGATCAACACTTTTTCTGTTGACCTAAATGTACCTTTGTATAGTAGCAAAAGGTAAATCACTTATAATTTTGTCTTTTCTGTGTGATTTTTTTGTAGTTATGGAGTTTTTAAAAAGTGCTTCAAAGAGGTAACTATTTCCTTGTGTAAAACATGTCTAGTCCCTCCCAACCTTCTTTGGACCTGAGAAATTTAATTATGAGGCTGGACAGCATCTGATAGACATCCATTTTATGCAAACAAAGTTTTCTTTTTAAGTGTTCACCTTCTCTCCTCCTGATTCTCTGACAAATCTGTCAGATTTGTAGTTTGTTGTTCCACATGCATGAAGCAGTTAGTCTATGATAACTGCTACAAGAATAAAGCACAGGTTTCACTGCCTAGGAATTTGGGCCCAAGGGAAATAGACATGCTGTTAAAAGAGTTCACCTGAGGATGGGAATACTTCAACTTAATTCTTTAGATACACTTCTTATTGTTTAATATACAAAGCAATAACTTAACGACAATGCCAGAAGAAAATAAATCTCTGACATGATTCAGAATACTTTGGCAACATGAAAATCATGCTAAGTTAAGATAATGACAATCAATACCATTTGTAAAAAAAAAATGAAGGGATAAATACAGAAGAGTGACATATAGTATGATGTGCGTGTAACAGCCCCAGCAACGACTGCCTCTCCTGCTCAACACCATTGCTGGGTTGCCTCTTTTGAGCGATGTGGAAATGAAGCCACTGTGTATATTCCATTCAATGGGTGTTTATTAAACAACTACCATGTATTTAGGCTTAGTTTGGTCTAAGAGATTAATAAAAGTATACTTTGAAAACTTTCTAACTTAAGTAACAACCTGTAGCAGCTGTTGAGGGAAATGACACACATCTAGAAAACTAGTTTTATATATATATGTATGTGTGTATATATATATATATATATATATACACACATACATATATATATATACATATATATATACACACACACATGTATAAAATATTATACATAACATATAATGTATAAATAATATATATTGTATAAATAACATACAAGATACATATGTATCTTACAATAGGTTATATTAACATATATGTGTATATGTGTGAATAGATTGATAGATAGATAGATATACACATGCAAAAAAAATTGAGGACTCCAAACAAAAGCATCTATTGTTTTCTGGGAAGTCCCCTTAAATAATTAATCAAGATTCTCTAAGCTCAAGACAGAAGATTATAAATATATTTTAAAATGCTATCAAGGAAATGGTCTATTATTAAGATCTGTTAAAAAAAAAAACATACTGTCAATTGAACTATTTCACATTTTCTTACCACAAAATTTCACTTTATACTTACTGAAAGATATATTTTTGTGGAATTTTATACCATATTACTTCTGTACATGCATAAAAATATATGTGAAATAAATTAAAATTTTCCTAAAAATTTCTTCATATTTAGAGTTTCAAATTGGTAATCTTTGGAATCTACACAGATTTTCTATCTAGAGTCATGAATGCCCACAATTTTCACAAAATATCAACCTCTGTTCCATCAAAAGCATCGGTGGCACAGAATTTCTTAAAATAATCTATAGAAGCACTAAAAGTCCTTAGAGATGACTCCTAAGGTGGCTTCACAACTGAAGGAAGTCAGCCTGCTTGCTTTCTTAATTTGGGGATAAAGCACAGCCCTCCACTTCCCCACATGTTCTACCTCATCCACAGTCTTTTGATTCCCAGGAAATACAAGAGGGCTATGGTATTGTCCGTGAGATTCTCTTCTAAGCCACTGACACCCAAACTGGACATTCTGATCTTACACTGCACGTGAGCAGGCGATGACAATTGTCACCTCACCACAAGTGTAAGGCACGCTGGATTTCAAGGGACATTAATATGTGGAGGGAAATGCACTGCAGAACTAATAATACACATCATTCCTTTTAAAGGTCAAGCATGGCATTAGAATGGGGATGCTCTGACCCTCAACCAAACATTCTGAAATCAGTGAGTGTGCAAAGGAATGACGGCAAATTTCCTTCAGTGAGCTTGACCTCAACACTTCTATCTTCTACCTAATGACAGTGAATTCCTTTGGGGGGGAGGCAACGTAAGAGTAAAGCAGAAGTTTATCTGTAAGAAACAGTGTATACTAAAAAGGCATTCCTTCATGTATTTAAAATGTGAGTAATTTGTTTCAGATATTCTCAATATTCATCGCCAGGACTTGCCATTAGCTTTAGGGGGGTGGGGGGAAGTTGTTGGTTTTTTTTGGAAGATCTAACATATTATAGTATAGTAAAAAAAATTGAAACTAACATTTTGGATGTCTGAATCTTTTCTGCATATAGTGTGTTAAACAACAGGGACTCCTAACAAAAATTTAAAAAATTGTTTTCAACATTAATAAATCTACTTCCCAGAAATAAAAATGCACATGACTGTAGCCAACTTCTGTTTCCAAGAGGTTACAGTAGATGTAGTTTTTCCTATTCCTCTAAGTACAACAGAAAATTATACATAAAACATTATGTATAAAACAATCATTAGAAGATGCTAAAAGGTAGAGAAAACAAAGCAGACTGACTAAGAAACTTGCAACCTGAGGAATGACATTGTGCTGTGTTCCCTGGATTTTCTTTTTGCCTCTTATATCCCACAGTGGGAACTGAAGATGATAACAATCTGTAAAGGCCAACAGGTACATGGTAGGAAAAAAAAAAAGCACCAGAAAAGTCTGCTTTTTTAAGCCAAGGGAACAAGCTAGGGCAGTCTAGTAAAACAGAAGACTCTTAGACAATAACTACTCTAGTCCAGCCATACACTGCAGAAAAAACCTGGGGCTCTCACCCCATTCAACCCAGCAATGGCTATGTGGTTAACCTAGACTTGCACCCTATGCAGTTGTAAAAGGTACCCCCTAACTCCCAGGTTAGTGTCAGAAAAGGTTAAGATGGGAGACTGGACTTCTTTTCCCGCCAACTGGTTAATGAAGCTCTCCACCACCTGTGATATCAGTGCTGACCATGTGGGTACTCTAAATGTCACCAGCATCTGGCAGTTAGGAGGTGTCCCTCTCCCTTACCGGTGGGACGATGTGAAGAAAAGGCCTAGTGGAACCCGTTAACTCCACTATTTGCTCTCCCTTCTTTGCCATCGAAAGCTTCTAAGGGATGCCTGCTATCTCAAGAAGACTTGGTCTCTTTCATCTCTAGTCCTGCAAGCTTTCAAGGCTCTGCCTTTTGGTTCCTCAGTAGCCAGTACTATGCTTTGTCAAGTTTCATACAACACTGATGTCAACTCTAAGTACAAATAGTACATGTATTTTCTCTTTGTTGCCTACTGTTAATTGGATTTTAGAAAGTTTTGTGACTATATAGCCTGCAATGGCATTCTACTTTTTTGAAAATGTGTCTTCTCAAATGTTGATTACATTTTGTTTAATGCCAGTGTAAAATTTTGAAAAAAAGAAAAGAAAAAAAAAAACTGAGGTGAAAACTTGAGAAAAAAGCCACTTACTGTAGAAGACTGAACAGAAGGCTTGAGGGAAGCTGGATTTTAATGGTTCCATGAGGACGACAGTGAAATACCAACTTCTTATGTACAAGAAGAAAATAAACTGATTAAAAATTTAAGACATCATTTTCCAGATTGTCTGTCACTTGTAGAAAAATGCAATCCTGGTTGATGTATCTGCCATTGTGTGTTCCACGCCCTCGCAGAAATGTGACTTGTTCACAGTGTTTCCCGTTTTTAGCTGTTAAATTAAGGCAGTAATTAGATTTGAAAGTGCCCTGCAGGTGTTTAGATATTCAAGGGAACAGTATGAACAAGCTTTCTAGAGTGACTGCCATTTTCCACACATGGATGAGCATGGGGTATAGTTAAATCAAAAATGAGATGAAAGTCCTGAATCTTGACTCCATTTCAGAAGAGTAACATGAAACTCTGACATTCCAAAAGCAACAATTCTGTAAAGGCTTAGGCTCCATCTCTTGATAGCAGATTGACAGAACTTACCATTTGTTGTTGGTCTGAACAAAACCAGAGTGCTCAGGGAGAAAGATGCTGTGTGGTCTAACGCCCTCTTGATTCTCAGCCCCTCACTTAGAGCAGCATATGGCTGAGAGACCTAAAAGCTTCTTCAGGTTGATACACGAATAAAGGATTATTGTGGGACTGTCCATAGGATTAGAGGGCTGAGAAACTATAGAATCCAAGTTAAAGGAAACCATAAATCATTTTATTCTAGTTTTAAATATTGAAAGGGTTTTTCATTCTCCCATAGGTTGTTGATTTCATGAAATAGTTCTAATTTCTTAGGAAATTCCTATTCCTTTGGAAAACTCCTTAGAAAATAAACTTCAACATGCTGCTTCACGTTTTGCACGTTTCCTTAGAGGAATTGCTGGTCACCTCATTTATTGGGTGGTACTGGGTCCAATAACTGTCACACTCTCTAATGTCATGTGTTCATTTCCTTCATGGCATTCATCATATTCTCGTTATTACACCTATTTTTCTACCTGTTTATTGTCTCATGCTTCCAACTTGGATGTTAATTTTCTTAGTGAAGAGATTACATCTGATCTGTTCATCCTTGACTTTTTAAGTTATAACACGTAGTAGGTTCATGATGCATTTGTTGAATAAGTGAAGGCATGGGTTATTAAGCAAAAATGAAAGCCAGGATTTATGACATGCTATTAATTTCAAGAATAAATGTATAACTTTGGAATTACTGTGAAATGACTTGAAAAATTACTTGAGATCCTGACCTACCTGGTATTATAAAAGCTCACAGAATTCTTAGTGGTATAAGAAATGGAATGTTCCTGCCGAGTGACCACTGTAATCTTTGAATATGCTTTTTAAAAAACATTCTAAATGGCTTAATAATACTTTCAATTCTTGTATGTAGTTTTAAGAAACTTGTTAAGTTACCTGGATTTAGTCAAAAGAATGTTGTTACAATGGCCAAATATATCTCAGTTGGAATACTTTACTGCAAAGCTACATACACAAAGAGACTTGAATGAAAGTGACAGTATACCAGCAAATGGTGCTTGATTGATTTTTTCCCCCAAATTCACCTGAAACCATGTATCTGTCCTTTGAATGTAGTCTTCAAATCCATCATACAACTTTTTAGTAAAAGAGTTTTAGTCTTATTTGAAAACTCATGGCATTTCTGACAACTTCCAAAGGAAAAAAAATCTATTCAAGCTGGAATTTTAAAAAAATGCAATCCTACAGTTTTAGAAAATATTTTTAGAAAATAGAAAAAAATTTAGAAAAATTTTTAGAAAAAAATGTGGATCATTTTTCCACTCAGTCAACATGGACACTAAGAGTCTATATTAGGACATCATTTTGCAAAACAACGAGGCTTCTTTTAAATGGGAGGCTAAATAATTTACCAAACCCTTGTATCCGACCATTACACACTTTCTGTTATTTTTTAACATTTCTCAACTACCACAATAACCAGCTGACAATGTTTTGTCCTGGATGCTAAATGGCTTAAGAATATGACCTACAGTTCTATTAATGTCACATTAAAGCCTTTTAAAATTTGAATTATAGTGTGGCCCAGAGGTCTGTGTTAAAATCCCAACATACCACTTTTGGAAGCATGATCTATTAAACGTGTTTGGCAAATTATGGTCCATTAGCCAACTCTGGTTCATTGCCTTTTTTTGTACATAAAGTTTTAATGGAACATAGCCATGCCTGTTCATTTACAAATTGTCTATGGCTGCTTTTGTGTCACAAGGACAGCGTTGAGTAGGTGCAACAGAGACAGTATGGCCTCAAAACTGAAAATATTCACTATCTGGCCATTTACCGAGAAAATTGCTTACCCTGTATTAAAACATTAGTGACAGCTAACCTGAAACTTAGCTATGCTTATGAGATTCCATATATTCCACATTGTAGAGGACAAGATAAGTGAAAGTACAAAGGAACAATGTCTACTTATATCTACTTATGTGGCCCTGGGTACACCAATTGGGAATCCTGGAGAGGCACGTGGAGTGCATGCTACCCCAGGGGTTAAATGAAGAAAGAGTTGAATCAATGGGAGTGCACCCCAAATCAACTTCAGCTACTCAATTATTTTGCCATCAGGGTCTTGGTAAACAAAGGGGTAAAATTAAAAAGAAAAACAATGCAGTGTCTTTAGTAAGTTTCTATCTGAGTCACTTTTGATTACAAGGGCTGTTCAATGATACCCTGATTATATATATACTGCTTCTACATGAAGAATGACAGCAACAAAATATCAAAAGAATTACACCATTTGGTTCTCTCCTGAATAAAATAAGAAGGAAAAAAAACCTGATTAAAAAATTAAATTACCATTATTTTACATTTTGGCATCGCACATTTTACTAGCTTATTCATATTCACAAAAAAATTCAGAAACAGCTTTAGTTTTATAGCACTTTAATAAGCAATCCAAAGCACTTTCTATAGTTTTATCATAAAATTTAATAATACACAAAAATAGCATTTTCTAATGTCATCAACACATAAAAACATAAGGAAAGCAAGTTCAGATATGTGGTCTCATTGAAAACCCCCAACTAAAACTCAATTATCAGTTAGAAATTTACGTCTCCTTTTGGGAGAAATATAAACATGTGCTTTACAATGAGATATATTTTTCATCAAATATGTGGAAGGAAAACTTTCAGTTTCTTGACGACCTCCCGGGAAAAGCAAAGGCAAATTCAAATACCAAAATAACAAACCAATTATGTATGAATTAGCAGCTTTAAATTATTGGCAAAAATTCCTAGAACTGAGACACATGTCATCCCACCAGAGTGCCATTAGGGTAACAGCAGCTACATGTGCTGTGACCCAGCAGGAAGATGGAACAGTCACAGCAGTTAGCCCACAAAAAGTTACACACATAAGCTTTTAGCAAAGATGGATGATTAATATGGACCAATTTAACTTCCTGCCAATAAGCAACTAAAAGCCAGTTAAATATTTGAAACAAAGATTTAAGATATTGGACAGTAGGTAGTACAGAACAGTTATTCCTGAGAGAGAGGAAGCAAAAGAGATAAACCCTGTGATTCGCCTACCTTACCACATTGGGAGAGTTTCCTTTTACCTAAAGCAGGAATCCTCAAAGATCTTATTGTGAGACTGGGACAGCCAGGTCACAGGGCATCATTATCTGGACTTTAACTTATCCTGCAAGAGGTTGTATAAATTTATGCTCCCTGCAACAGTGCATGGCAGTATTTTTTTCCCTTTTTTAACCACTTTGGGAGTAATATCTTATGATTTTGATTTGCATTTTCCTAATGACTAATACCTTTCACATTTTTTAAATGTGAAAAGGCTTTTATTTGGCTTTTTGTTTATTTGGATGTCTTTGTTCATCGGCTATTTGGATGTCTTTTTTGTAAAACATCTCTAAGTCTTTTATACATGTTTTTCTCTGGGTTTGAATTATTATTTTTCTGATTGATTTGCAACAATTTTTGTGTGTTTCAGATTTGAATGATGTGTCATTTGTATTGCAGAGATTTTTCTCCCACTCTTTGGCTTGCTTTTTTATTCTTTCGATGGTGTCTTCTGATCAACAGAAGTTTGTAACATCACTAACACCCAATTTGTCATGTATGTTTTTTTCTTAATACATTTTAGATTCTGTTCAAGAAATATTTACTTATTCACACAGTGAGAGATTTTAAAATAATCATCTAAAAAGTAGACAGAAATTAGGGGCACCTGGGTGGCTCAGTTGGGTAAGTGTCCGACTTTTGGTTTTGGCTCAGGTCATAATCTCACGGTTTGTGAGATTGAGACCCACATCAGGCTCTGCACTGACAGTGAGGAGCATGCTCAGGATTCTCTCTCTCCCTTTGTCTCTGTCTGTGGGAGGCCGGACCCCGGTGCCAGGCTGAGACCGGGTTGAGCAACGGCTCCCTGTTGATTCAGCCAACCCGATGGTTCCCCCTCCCATTCCCCCACTTGCAAAGGCATATGAAAGCCTTGTCAAGGCTGAGAAATCTAATTCCTGAAGCCTGTGGTCTGTGGGTGTTGGCAGTAATGTTACCCCCCTTTCTACCCCAGGTCAAATAGAAACAAACATGGGAACTGTGTTTTGCTAGCAATCTATCAACAGGACCTTGCTGTGACCCGTTTAGAAAGTTCACAATGTACACAGAACTAAATGTTTTGGTTGGCAGCAATCATGTGAAACCTGTTTATTCTTAGAATGACCTGACCCATAAGAGTCTTGATATAAAAGATTGTGTACAGCAACAATAAAGCCATCACTTGGGCCATCAGCCCAGGGGACCCTCCTGTTCCCAAACTGGCTTCTCTTCTTTTCTTTCTTACATTCCCCTACCCTCAGGATGGTGATCTCAGTGTTTGTTGAGCCTCAGTTGCGTCTCAGTGTTTGTTGACACTGTCCTTTCCCTACTCTCTTGCATGTTCTCTCTCTCTCTTAAAATAAATAAATAAGCTTAAAAAGTAGACAAAATTTAGTAAGGATATAGAAACTTTCAATGACAGCACAACTAACAAGTTGATGTGATGGACTAGTATAGAACCTTGTACCAAAGGACAAAGAAAATAAAATACTTTTTAAATATACACTCCTTGGGTCTATTTCATAATGGCTGGCTAATACCAATCAATACATACCAATAGAGCTTAAATTTTCAACTACTTCTCCTAGTGCTACACATTCATTGAATATATGAATAACATGCAAGTTATAGCAGCTGATAGTTTTATTAAGTGTTTTGTTAATGTATAACATCGATTGTCACCTTTTTCACTTCTAGGACTATACCAATATCACCCCATATCCACAATATCAGAATTGACTTATAATCCTATAGTAACACAAAGAACCAAAATCTTAATTGGTTAATGAAACAAAAATGTATTTCATACCAGTTCTACATAATAGTGCATGCAACTGAACATTGAGTCATTGTTATTATAAGAACATGGTAATACAGTCCAATCTAAACTTCATGCCAACTGGTAAAGGCTAGAAATATTTTCTTTCAAAGTACTACTGACTACTGCATACAAGAGACATATAAAAATTAATCAAGTACTAGATTACATGTCATAAGAAATATCAAAGAATCTGAATCACATAGAAATAACCCAAAGTCACATAAGTTTAAAAGTAGGGAATCAACAACTGAAAGCTAACATCCACTCCTCAAGATATTTGGAATAAAGATAATCATGTAAAATCTTCCAAATCAAAAAAACAGACCAAATAAGAAGTTTTCATAGAGAATGAAACATATTTAGAACTAAACTAACAATGAAAACGCAATATGTCCAAACTTGTTAAATGTGGATAAAATAGCAGTTTCACAATTCATAAAACCCTTTGGTCTTAAATGTTTAAATCAGAAAATAATAAATATGGAGGATGAATCTTAACTCAAGAAATTAGGAAAAAGAGAGAAGACTGGGTGGCTCAGTTGGTGAGTGTCAGACTCTTGATTTTGGCTCAGGTCATGTCCTCAAAGTTCATGAGATGAAGCCCTGCATGAGGCTCTGTGCTAACAGAGTGTGGGGCCGGCTTGAGAGTCTCACTCTCCCTGTCTCTCTGTCCCTCCCCTGTTCACTAGCAGTCTTTCTCTCTCTCTCTCTCAAAATAAATAAAGGTTAAAAAAATAGGAAAAAGAAAACAGAGTAAACCTAACGAAGGTGATCATAAAAAATTAAAAATAAGAGCAAAAATCAATAGAAATTAATGAAAAAAGCAATTTTATGTAGAAAGACAAAAGTGAAGTTGCTAAAAGAGACACTATGATAATATGATATCATTTATGCATATTTAAACTCTTTAAGCAGTAATGTGTACTATGTATGGACACATACATACAAATGCAGTAAAATACATAGACATGCCTGAGAATGATACACACCATCTATAGGAAAGAACATAAGGTGAAGACCAGAAAATGAACTGTTTGAAAGCATGGACCTGAGGTCTCTAACATTTTGTTTTAAAAGAAAAAAAGGATATCTGAATTAAACATGCAAAATGTTACAATTTATTAAATAAAATCTCACTGATGTGTGTTAGTTATCAGTTTTATTTTCATATTTCTCTATTTTAAGTGTTTGATAACTAAAATATTAGTTTTAATAATGATAAAATATATATATCAAAAGTTGTTTAAATGTTCCTACTATTAATCAAATAATTCCATTCTTGACAATTTATTCTAAAAAATTAATCGTTAAGAAAACACTGAAGGGCATGGGGAATTAGAATATAGATACACATGTTAAAAGCAGATAAAAATATTAACATTACAAAGTAACGTGGGTCTTTGTTTTGAGTAGTGACAATCAAGTTTTGGAAATGAAAACTTTGTTTCTCTGAGTTTTGATTCTACAGGAAAAGAATAGCGGTGTCAAAGCCCTCATCAGCTATTATTCGGTGAGGTAGGCTGTGACAAAGCAAAATGTTATTTTATAGCTGTAAGAAATATAATTATTACCTGAAAATACACTGAGGCTATAAGTAAGGGGAAATGAAAGGAAAACTGTGAGTTGCAAAGCTGATCCTTGTCCCAAGGCCTAGAGCAGAACAAATTTGGTGACAGACTCTGTTATATGATTTGCTAAAACTTTCCCAAACACATCTTCTACACAGACAGCATGTAAAGGCCTCTTTCTGCTTCACTCACCATCCTAAACACAAGCACCAAATACTGTAATCATCTTTACATTCACACAGGAAGAACAAGTCCCTTGGCTTTCTACCCACACTCCAGTTAAATTATAAAAGTTGTCAGAATACTCTTTAGTACAATAGTTTCTATTGCTATATTCAGAGAGCCTGAAATGGAAGCAAACCTTTTCCTTTAAGAAAGAAATTAAGAGGATAAAAATTGAGTTTAAAATGGAGTTAAAATGGAGACATCTCAGTGATGTTTTTGTTATTTCAACTCAATGAAACACAAAAGCTGTAAAGACATCAATAAAATTTACAGGAACTATGAAATTGATTTGACTTGATATAATCCTGAGTGATAGCTTTAGGTAAGCCTTCCTCTTTCTTATAAATTACCTTGAGCAGAACTCTTTATGAAATAACATGCCATTTACCAAAATCCTGTCATGTTATCCTGCTCTGCTGGTGAATGCCTCCCATTAAAGTTGGGCCAATTACAAAATACAAAAGCTTGATTTTTTTTTCTTCTTGCCAACACAAAGGCCAAGTGTCTGAGAACATGTTGTGTGGGTGGAATTAATTTTCTTCTTGTTCCAAATGAGACTGTATACCTGTATTTCTTGGGATGCTACCAATTCTTGGAGAAGGCTTCTAAAGCCCATGACATCATTGTTACATCCTTCCTCAGGCTACAGCTGAGCAAGTGATGGATTAGCTACGAGGATTTTTGCATGATGTAGCAATCCCTGTACCTGGTGATACAGTGGATAGTAACAAAGGGATTTCCCAGAAAAGTATTGATTTTCCTTCAATTTGTAAAATTAATTGAGGAGAAGCTGTAGCTAGTTAAGATCACTCTCTTAGTACATAATTGATAGATTATTTTTATTAGTATAATTTCATGTAGTTGTATACTTAATTGCATAAAATTCTATTGCTGTTGATATTTCTTTGGCTAGAGTTTTTCTAACCAGAATATTTTATAGTATTCTGATCATTTTTAATGTGATAATTTCATGCATTCCAGTGATAGAAGATTTCTATTTCCTATTGGGAAACTGTGAAGGAAAAACTTAGATTTTTCCTTCCTATGTAAAGAAAAACACAGTTCTTCCCTACTATGCTTTTCTTCCCTGAGAATCTCCTTTACCACTCCCACGGAACACTTCTGACACTTCTGGTCACTGTGTGTGTGTGTGTGTGTGTTGTTCCCCCCACAACAAGCAAGTCTTCGACACAGGTGGGTGTTCTACAGTTTTAAATTCTGACACTATCTACCTGGAGAAGCATCAGATCTCACAAGTAAGGGCTCAGTGCCCAAGACTGCCCCCTACCTCCATTTCAGATGTCAGTTACCACTCATAGTTCTGACAAATAGTTACAGATCAGAGCCTCCAACCATCTCCTATTCAGGTTTGGTGAATCTGCCAGAGAAGCTCAGAGAACTTCAGAAAGCACTTGCTTAATGTTTATCAATTTATTAAAAGATATGATAAAGGATACAGATGAACAGCCAGATGAAGAGATAAATAGGGTTCTGTAAGAATCCTTCGTGCAAGAGTTTCTGTCCCCATGGAGCTGGGGTACATCACCCTCCCAGTGTGGATGTGTTGGCCAAGCTGGAAGCATTCCAGACCCCCTACTATTGTAAGTTTATGAAGGCTTCCTCATGTAGGCATAATCAACTATTACCTCCATTTTCTGCCTCTGTCCCCTCTCTGGAAGATGGAAAACATGACTGAGAATTCAAAGTTCTCATTTCTAACCATGACTTGGTCTTTCTAATGACCAGTCTCCATCCACAAGCCCACCAAGAGTCACATCAATAGAACAAAAGTTGCTCCTAATGATGTTAGGAATTTACAAGGGTTTCAGAAGCCTCATGTCAGGAATTGGGTCAAACATAAATATTAGAACAACAGATATTCATAATGTTCTTATCACTTAGGAAATAACAAGAGTTTTATAAGCTCTGTGCCAGGAACTGGGGAGATATGTGTGTGTGTATATATATATATATATGTATATATATAATATATACATATATATATATATATATTCTATTATCTCACAGATACTAACTTCAACTACTTGAAATGATCAAACTTTTATAAATTGTATCTGAGACAAAGCAAATAATAAATAAAAGACTCCATATGTTTACTATGCTTGTTAGAGGTTAATTATTTCTACTGGGATGTGGTCATGAATAGATTAACATTTCCATGTCCATAGATACAAACTAGAACACCAAAGCAAGTGTAGGCACACCTTTAGTAAACTTCTGCAGCTGCTCTTTCCCATTACTGATGTATTTCCTTATTCATTTGTGTATAGACAGATTCAATGTTTCTGCCAGCAATGGATAGTTAGATACTTAATTATTCAATATAGCTTCATGTTTGAGTGTAAATAAACATTCCTGCCAATTGCTAAAGATAACTTTGTGAAGGCCCTTAAAAATGTGATGAAAATACTGTCTAGGGCAAGATGCGATTTCAGTCAACGCTGTCTTCCCATTGCTAATGGAGTACGGTGATAGCAGAGATAATCCAGGGCACAGGGATAATCCTATGTCCTAAAGATTTGACTTGAAGAACATCATATTTTATAAAGCAGATTTACTTTTCTGGTTAGCTGACTCATGGCTAACAATCAAATGTGTTGGTTTTTCCTTGGAGAGTGAAACCTGAACTACATTGGGTACCAGAGTAAACGAACTTGTCACTGCTACATCTGTGGTTCCCTGGCCACAGAAATGGATGGGCTGCATTTGTTCACAAAGTATTCAAAATATATTAGATGGTAATAATTTTCATTAAATTCATTGTTCTTAATGCATTTTAAAGCACTTCCAAGATGATTTCATTTGGACCTTTCAATAAATTAGAGACGACTTAAATTTAGCCATTAAAAAAGAAATAATTTGGGAAAAGTTTTAGCATACGTTATGGCTATAAAAAATTCACCTTATTGTATGTAATATTGCCATTCTTTATTCTAGAAAATTCTTCCAAGGATGATACTAGTCATGATCACCAAATTACATAGCACTTTTAACATTTCATGTACTCCAAGAGTTTTATGATTTCTATTGCAGGACTATCAACTTTCTGCTTGTCAGCATCCAGTCATTTATTATAAAAAAACAGGCTATCCTTGTCAGGTGCCCATCTGTCAAACTCCTAGGGACATCGTGATTTACTCTCCTATAGAAAAAAGCATTATTGCCTACAACCATGATTATGCTTCCTGTGCTTCTCACAGGTAAGTTCTTCTACCTGTGCTGTGCCACTTTGGAATCCCATCACCCATTAGGTACCCTGATTCCCCAGCAGATCTCTCACAGCCTCTGGACTACAGAGGACAGCCATCACTGAACTTCTCAGAGTTCAGATGTCACCCTTATTTAAGCATTCCTTACCAATTTAATAATAATTTAGAAGTTTCTTCTAGGCCCACTTTATAAAAATAGAAAGATTTGTCATTCTTAGACATTACAGGTAAATCCATTTTAACTTTTGCAACTCCTTAAATCTTCTGAGTCTTTCAATACTATGTTAAAAAAATATATACAGCGTCTCTCCCTCATTTGCTACAGGCTGTTTTCAGGCTCAGGCTTCAAAGAGCCATTCATTAAAATTAAGTCCAGCTATAGGTATTTATGCTGATATTTTATTTTATTTAGTTTAGTTTATTTATTTTTGAGAGGGAGAGGGGCAGAGACAGAGGGAGACACAGAATCTGAAACAGGTTCCAGGCTCTGAGCTGTCAGCACAGAGCCCAACACGGGGCTCGAACTCATGAAACGCGAGCTCATGACCTGAACTGAAGTTGGATGCTTAACCGACTGAGCCATCCAGGTGCCCCTATGCTGACATTTGAAATCCAGAGTCATGGGCAAATACTCTCATATGAATGAATTATCTTCTATTTAGCTTTATTTTTTGTATTTCCTGCTCTAATACTTCAAGGTCCATGATCTTGCATGTTCACTCAGTACCGCTGGTTCATATCTTCCAGGTGTCCTCTTCCTTCACACATTTATAGAACCTCTTTCCAGCTGACGTGAGATATACTAAAATCAGATTCCGGTTTTTGGCCTACAGGCAATATGGTGGTGAATTTCAGGAGAATGACAATATTTTACTAGACACTGGAGGTCTTTGCATTGTTTCCATATTGAATTCAGAGATTTAATAATCTTGGGCTCATCCACTCAAAATTTCCCATTCTAATGAACTTTGCTATTATGATGCTGGCATTGACATCAAAGATCTTTGGAGACTGCTAATTTAATATCGATGGTGGCCCTGACAGCCTTATGATTATAATCTGGGCCTGTCTTTAATCATAATCTGCTATGTGTCTGCAGTGTATTGGAATCTCCTTTAAACCATAAAAGTTGTCTGGTTTCCATAGCATCCCTTATGTTAGCTGCATTGACCTTATAATTTTATGTTCCAAGCTCTCTGATTTCATTAAAACAGATATCTCAAACCACAATCTTCATAATTATCATTGTCTCCTTAGTGATTAAATGATGTACCCATCCGATTTCCTTAAGCTTTAGATACTACTTGCATTCATCAAAATTAACCATGGGTCAAATTTTCAGTAGTTGTGGTGTTACTTCATGCCAAGAGTTATTATCATCTTGGAGCGCCCGAGTGGCTCAGTTGGTTAAACGTCGGCTTAGGCTCAGGTCATGATCTTGTGGATCGAGTTTGAGCCCTGCATTGGGCTCTGTGCTAACAGCTTGGAACTTGGAGCCCCGAGCTTCCTTCGGATTCTGTGTTTCCATATCTCTCTTTGCCTCTCCCCTGCTTGTGCTGTTTCTCTCTCTCAAAAATAAATAAACTTAAAAAAAAGTTTAAAAACCAAACAAACAGGGGCGCCTGGGTGGTTCAGTCGGTTGGGCGTCCGACTTCGGCCCAGGTCATGATCTCAAGGTTTGTGAGTTCTAGCCCCACATGGGGCTCTGTGCTGACAGCTGGGAGCCTGGAACCTGCTTCGGATTCTGTGTCTCCCCCTCTCTCTGCCCCTCCCCTGCTCATGCTCAGTCTCTATCTCTCAATAATGAATAAATGTTAAAAAAAATTTTTTTAAATAATAAAAAACAAACAAACAAAAAAGGAGTTACTATCATCTCACTTACCAAAAGACAGGTGAGCAATACAATACTAAAATCAAACTCCAATATCTGCATTTGTGAGATATTCCTAGTACAAGTTGCTTCAACCCAGAATCCCTAAAGTGTAGAGCTTGAGGAATAGATTGTGAGCTGGGGCTTTGTGGGAACGAAGATGGGTAGTTACAGGAATTAAATTTACTTAATAGCTTTGGGCTATACAAATGATCTATTTCATATTAAGTGATTTGTAGTTAAATTCTGGTTTTCAAGAAAGGTTCCATTTCACCTAAGTTGTCAAATTTTCTTTCTCTCTTTTGCTCAGTCTTACTAGATGTTTGCCAATTTTTTTCATCTTTTTCAATGAGCCAGATCTTTATTTTAGTGTTTATTCTCTATGTTATTGTTTTCAAATTCATTGATTAATGCTCTTATTATTTTTCTCCTGCTACTTGGCTTAGGTGTATTTTGCTCTTATTCTCTATGTTTTTGAGATAAAAGCTTAGAATATTTCCTCTTTTATAATTTGTGTATTTAATACTATAAATTTTCCTCTCAATCCTACTTGTGATATATGCAAATTTTGATATACTATATTTTTCTTTATATACAGTTTGATACATTTTTAATATTTCCCCTGTAACTTCATCTTTTAATAACGAGTTATTTAGTGGTATGTCGTTTAGCTAAAAATGTTCATTAAATTAATATATTAAGCTGCAGCTACTATGCTATATACCTGATTATGGGACATCAAGTAATTATGCATGATATAATGATACTAGCAGGAATTGATCTGTCGATACATTATAATCCCGTTAAAGGGTTATTTTTAAAAATGGTGTGAAGGAACATTCTTCTAGTGGCTAAATTTGTGAGCAGTACACTTGAACATCCACTTCATCTGAAGGGAGAAACAGTCATAGATACAGATACATACTTGTGGAAAATAATGAATACCTCTGCTACTTGTCCAGGAGCCTGAAGAAAAACAATGAAATGAAAAAAGAAAAAGAAGCTTTTGGAAGAAGTAAGTGAACAGACTGACATAAACAGGCACAAATAGTCTTGAGGTCTTCATATCCTGTATAGATGACTACCAGAAAGCAGCTGCCATAGAAGGAACTCTCAACTGGATGGACAGAATAACCTGTCCTCTGCAACCTACTTCTTGGCAGCGTAGTGCTTATGTAATGGATCTATAAACGAAAGAATCATAGAGGCATAGTTGGAAGCTACACAGGCATACCTCATTTTATTGTGTTTCACTTTATTTCACTTCACAAGTACTGAAGTGTTGTTATTATATTTTTAACCAAATTGAAGATTTATGATAATCCTGCATGACTAAGTCTATCAGGGACATTTTTATAACAGTATTTGCTCACTTTATGTCTCTCTGTGTCCCATTTTCACAATTCTCATAATATTTCAAACTTTTTCATTATTGTTTGTTAGAGTGATCTGTGATCAGCAATTTTTGATGTTACTATTATAATTCTTTGGGCACCATGAAATGTGCTTATTTAAGACAGTAAACCTTGTCAATAAATATTGTGTGTGTCCTGACTGTTCCACTGAATGGCTGCTCCCTTCTCTCTCCCTCCCCTAAGGCTTCCCTATTTCCTGAGACACAACTATATTGAAATTAGACCAATTAATAACTCTACAGTAGCCTCTAAGTCTTTTAAGTGAAAGGAAGAGTCACATGTCTATCATTTTATTTTTATTTTTTTAAGTATTTTTTTTTAATTAAATTTTTGAGAGAGAGACAAAGCACCAGCCAGGGAAGGGCAGAGAGAGAGGGAGACACAGAATCTGAAGCAGGCTCCAGGCTCTAAGCTGTCAGCACAGAGCCCTACACAGGGCTCAAACCCACAAACTGCGAGGTCATGACCTGAACCAAAGTCAGACACTTAACCGACTGAGCCAACCAGGTGCCCCACATGTCTCTCATTTTAAATCAAAAGCTAGAAATAATTTAGCTTAGGAGGAAGGTGTGTTAAAAGCTGAGACAGGCCAAAACCTAGGCCTCTTATGCCCAGCAGTTAGCCAAGCTGTGAATGTAATAGAAATGTTCTTAAAGGAAATTAAAATTTCTACTCCAGTGAACATACAGATGATAAGAAAGCAAAGCAGTCTTATTGCTAATATGGAGAAAGATTTAGTGGTTTGGATAGAAGACCAAACTAGCCACAATATTCCCTTAAGCCAAAGCCTAATCCAGAACTAGGTCCTAATTCTCTCCAATTCTGTGAAGGTTGAGGGAGGTGACAAAGCTACAGAAGAAAAGTGGGAAGTTAGCAGAGGTTGGTTCACCAGGTATAAAGAAAGAAGCAATTTCCATAATGTGAAGGTACATTGAGAAGGAGCAAAAGCTGGTGTAGAATATGCAGTGAGTTATCCAGAATGTCTAGCTAAGATAAGTAACGAAGATGGATACACTAAACAGTTTCAAAGTAGACAAAACAGTCTTCCATTGGAAGAAGATCCCATCTAGGACTTTCACAGCTAGAGAGGAAAAGTCAATGCCTGGCTTCAAAGCTTCCAAGGACAGGGCGACACTCTTATTAGGGGCTAATGCAGCTGGTGACTTTAAGTTGAAGTCAATGCTTCTTTACTATTCCATAAGTCCTAGGGCTCTTAGGAATTATGTGAAATCTAGTCTGCCTGTGCTCTATAAATGGAATAACAAAGCCTGGGTGACAGCCTATCTATCTACAACATAGTTTGCTGAATATTTTAAGCCCATTGTAAGAACTACTTTTCAGAAAACAAAGATTCCTTTCAAAATAGTACTGTTCATTGATAATGCCCCTGGCCTCCCAAGAACTATGATGGAAATGTACGAGATTAATATCATTTTCATGCCTGCCAACACTCATTATGCAGCCCATGAATCAAAGAATCATTTCAACCTTCAAGTCTTATTACTTAAAAAATACATTTTGTAAGGCAGTAGCTGCCATAGATAGTGATTCCATCTGCTGTATCTGGGCAAAGTAAAGGATTCACCATAGACGAATAAAGAACATCTAGACGCCACAAAGAACATCCGTGATTCATGGGAAGAGGTCAAAATATCAACATAAGCAGGACTTTGGAAGAAGTTGATTCCAAACCTCATGGATGACTTTGAGGGATTCAAGACTTCAGTGGAGGAAGCAACTGCAGATGTGATAGAAGTAGCAAGGGAACTAGAATTAGAAGTGGGACCTGAAGATGTATTCACCTGAAGTGAATTGCTGCAGTCTCATGATAAAACTTTAGTGGACGAGCACCGGCTTTTTTGGGATTAGCAAAGGCAGTGGTTTCTTGAGATGAAATCTTCTCTTGGTGAAGATGTCAAGATTGCTGAAGTGACAGCAAAGGATTTAGAATATTGCATAAAGTTAGTTGTAAAGCATTGGCAGAGTTTGAGAGGATTGGCTCCAATATTAAAAGATGGGTCAAATTCTGTCAAACATCATCACATGCTACACACAAATTGTTCATGCAAGGAAGAGCCCACTGATGTGGCAAACATTATTGCTGTCTTATTTTAAGAAATGGCCACGGTCACTCCAACTTTCAGCAACCACCATTCTTATCAGTCAGCAGCCATCAACATCAAGACAAGACCTTCCATAAGCAAAACATATTACAATTTACTGAAAACTCAGGTGATGATTAGCATTTTTATCAATGAAATATTTTTAATTAAGGTATGTACATTAAAAAACATAATTCTATTGAACAATTAATAGAATGCAGTGTAAACATAAATTTTATATGCACTGGGAAACCAACAAATTCATTTGTCTCACTTTGCTGCCATATTCACTTTATTGTCATGGTCTAGAACCAAACCTGCAGTATCTCCGAGGTATGCCAGTACCTGGCCAAAGCAACCTGAATTCCCACACCTACAATGATCTATCTATTGCTACTGATTATTACCCAAACCTCTGTAGCACAGATTGATACTTAATCTCTGATTTGGTATAATTGCTCAATGAGATGAAATAGCTTACTCAGTGAAAGTTTGATGACATTGGATCATTTCCACCACGGTGGAAGGGACACTTTTTATTTACTGGAACTGATACGGAATATCAGTGCCTCTACCAGTACCACATATTGAAATTATACAGAATACCAGATTTGGGGGGAGTCATCCTACAATAATGCCTCAGTTCAAGGGCTCATTTAATAACCAAGTAGTTCCATTAATAGATAGGTCTAAAGGATTTATTGGAGAAGCAGACAGGTGGATAGATGCATGGAACTGACTGCTAAAGACTCAGCTTTTGTATTAGCTTAGCTTAAACACATAAATCTTGAATATTATCTTCCAGGATTTGGGATATGATCTAAACCAATGGCCAAAACTATGTCTTGTGTCTGGACCAAATAGAATAGATGAGTCTAAAGCCTATGGATATAAGTAGGAATGATCTTGTCACTACAGTAGCTAGTGACTTTACTCATGGAATTTAAACTTTCTATCCCCGAAATTTTAATTTGTAAGCTCCAATAGAAGTCTTGATTCTTTGTCAGACATGGGGGGATACTTCCACCGTAGAACATAATAACTCTGTTGATACCTGAAACTATCACCTGATTACTTTTGGCTTCTCATGCCAAAAGAATAGCAGTTATTTAACTGTAAAGGGAAGTTGACTTCAATCATCAAAAAGACCTACAGTTACAACTACACAATGGAAGCAAAGTCGATCCAGAACCCAGGTGATTCACTGGATGTCTTTTGGTACTTCTGTGACCAGTGAAATATGTGAATAGATCTCTGCACAACTGAAAAAATCATGCTCCTCTGGGTTGGAATTTAACATCTAAGTTACTCTATAAAGCAAGCAAGCCAGGTGAGAGAAAGTAATATCCAAGGAAGAGAGCAATCCTAAATGGGCAGTGGAAGAAGGAGACAATAAATTTAAGTGTTGGCTGTAGGGCTAGCTGAGGCATTTTAGACTATAGTTTTAGTTGTCTGAAATTTGTGAATACTTTTAAAGAGATAAAACCTGTGCATTCCCTGTTAGAGATGATATAATTGCATCCTGTTCTCATGTGAAATCCAAATATCATAAAGGGTTGTAAGCAGATCTGAAAGGCAACAAGAGACGGACTATACCAGACTGAGTTTGTCTCTTCAGTCTCAGTCTTTCGCTTGATGGAGAATACTGATGCCACTCTTTCATTTACTCTTCTGTCACTACTCACAGTGGCAGCCTACCTTGGGATAAGAATTAAAACTTAACATAGACCCTGTTGCTATCATCACAGAGTGGGCCAAAGCAACACAAATACTAAGTCTCATGAACTGGACCCACAGAGACTCTAGTCCTTTCCATCTCTTTCTGACTCAGTAGTAGTACTAAGACCCGGCATTTAACATGTAGCTTGTCCAGCAATTGCCTAGCCAGGCTGCAGAACACAACCCAGAAGACCTTAATGCCCATGGAGAGAATATTTTTAAATGAAGGACAGAAAATTCAAGAATTCTGGCAGGTAAATATCTTTCCCTTCCTTCTCCCAATGGACTTTACTAAGGCAATGTGATTCTACATGGCTTTTCTGGAAGACATTTTTCATTACAAATAAACATCTGTTTGCTTTCCTTCCTTCTCACCTCACTTCCCTTTCCTCCCTAATCCTCAGCCTGGAACTGCACCTCTCAATAAAACCTTACCACAAAGATTTTCCTCATGCCTTGTTTACCAGGGAACACTTGATAAAAAGTAAAATAACAGTAACAAAATTAATATGAAGTAAAATATGTAAGAAAGTAAAATAGTCAGTTTATCAAACAAAATATACATCTTATATTCTACAAAAATATTGGAGGTATACTTTCTAGAAGTAGACATAAAGAAACAAAATCCTTGCCTAAGCCACGAGTTCATAAGGTAATCAAAAACATAATAATCAGAAATTAACTTTACTCTGCAAAGTAGGTAACATCAGACAATCCTAGATTTCACAAATGACAGAAAATACCTGGTCTCCTCTCATTTGTTTAAATTTTTGAGAATTAATACTATGGAGTGGTATCCCAGAGAGTTACCACTTATTTTCAGGGAGGTTGGAAAATAATCCAGAAAGCATTTTGTAATAAAAAATCAATTTCCAAAACTCTTGTGTTTTCTGCCAAGTGCTATAGTACATACTAGGTTCTGTTGAAACAAATATGTCCAATGTCAAAAACTCTTATAAACCAATTATACATATACATGTGTACATGTATAAAGGAGAACAGCATGGTTTCTAATACAAGTATGCCAAGGGTTTAGAGGGGGTACAATAAATGGATTAGTTAGTTCTGCATGAGAACAGCAGGAAACAGCCACTTCATCAATGACGTGAATTGTATAATGAAATTTGAATACACACACACACACACACACACACACGTGCATGCACACACACAAAGGTTTTAATTTTCCTGGCAAAGGAATCAGTGTGAGGCTTGACACCGTAACATTTTGGGAGATTTGATGAATTCAAAGTTGGATCTTGAGGTCCTGGAATACCAGGTGAATGGGAATGGTGAGAAATAATGTTTAATAGGTTAATATAGGGAAGATTGCCAGATAGCAAAGAACCATTTACACTCTGTCAAAGTTTAAACTTTCTCCTTGGGAAATGGGAGTGGTGATGTTTGACAAGTAAAGATAGGGCAGATGGCATAGGGCTGGTTATAGCATGAAAGGATCTATGCCTTCCTACTGGGAACCATTTAGGGGTCTTAACCAGTGAGCCATAACATAAATTTCATTTTGGAAAAAATCATTGTGACAGTAATATGAAGAACAGGAATGGCTTTGGGAAGAGGTGGCAAAACTAGGGGTAAGAAATCATGTGGACATTGTTATGATAATCAAGCCAAGAGATGACAAAAGCCTGAATTACTGTTAGTAATGAAGAGCTAAGAAAGGAGTTGCTGGGATGTTAGGCAGTTAATATATAGAGAAGCAGAGCACACCTTGGATGCAAAGGAGAATTCTAACACTATGATGATCATCATCATAAAAAAATTATACAGAGCTCACTTTGTGTTAGGTATTGCAGTAAGCACTTTGCATAAATTAATATATTTATGTTTAATCTTAGTTTGGTGACCAGATGGATGGCAGTTCCATTTATAATTCAGTATACCTGGGAAAAACAAGTTTATAGGACAAACCACACTTCTCCTACTTAGTAGCAAAGTCAGACAACTTCTCTGAATCTCAGTTTTTATCAGCTGAGGATAATTCCAAACTTGCAAAATCACTGTGCTATTTTTTTAAATTTCTTTTTTAACATTTATTCATTTTTGAAAGGCAGAGAAAGTCAGAGCGTGAATGAGGGAGGGCCAGAGAGAGAGGGAGACACAGAATCTGAAGCAGGTTCCAGGCTCTGAGCTGTCAGCACAGAGCCCAAAGCAGGGTTCGAACTCAGGGACCGCGAGATCATGACCTGAGCCGAAGTCGGACACTTAACCTACTGAGCCACCCAGGCACCCCAGTTTTTTTAAGGAGATACAATACAGAATGCACCATAACACATAGTAAGCATTCAAAAAATGGTGCCTTCCCTCCCTTCTTTTTACTTTTTAATTTAAAAAAATATATCTACAGCAGAAAGTGCTTTTTAGCAAAAGAAAGACTTTAATCATAATATTAAAATGCTAGATTATGCTAATATTGTGCCATGGTTTTCAAATTTGGGTTCATGATGGCAATTCTAGGTATTACTTCTAGACATTTCAATTTGTTTTTTGGTAAAATTCTACTGGAATAATTTAAAAACTTAATACTATGAATTTTAAGTTCAAAGCTATAGCAAAGTTACTGCAACATTATATCCCAATAGGCAAAAGACAAATTTACTGTGATTATCTTACAGATTTTTTTTTTCCTTTTTTAGTAATTCAAAGCATAGCTTTGGGTAAGTCTAAACTATTATGTAGTCCATATATCTTATTGGAATTGCAATTTGTGTTTAAACAATTTTTCTTTTTTCTTTTCTTCCCTTCCCTTCCCTTCCCTTCCCTTCCCTTCCTTTCCCTTCCTTTCCCTTTCCTTTCCTCTTACTTCTTTACTTTCTTACTTTAACATCTCATTAGCCAGTTCGATTGCTGTTGTACCCACTAAGCCTTTATTTAAATTTACCAGTTGGGCTGTTATGAAAATATGAGATACTATAAAGCACCCTCACTGGGTGGGTAGTACGGCTTAATTGTCCAAAGTATGGATTCAATCTCCTTGAAAGTACTTCTGACCTGTGATAGCTCACTATTATTGCCAAGTAAATTATGTCTGTGTCTCTAGCACATGAAAATGTTAAGAATGCAGTACATCCATTTTGTGCATTTATTCCTGAAACGCTCATGACCTTGACTGAGGACAAACAGATAATTTTTACAAATAATACTTTTTGTTTGCCAACAATCCTCTGGAGGGAAAAGAAAACATTCTCTGGAGTCCCCAGGGATTATCAACTCACCACTGAGCTCTCAGCTATCCCCTTGCTGGCTTTTCACTGTTCAGAGATGGCCAGATTCTCCTAATATGGCAAGTATTCATTGAGATTACAGTATCTATTTTGGAATCTATGACCTCAAAGTACCAATTAGCACACTGTTGTCATCACTGACTAGATCAGACACAACAAGGTTTTTCTGAAGACAACCAGTTCACAGATATTAACTAAAGCCAAACTGAATTAGTCACTCCATGTTCCTTAGGGCAGACATTCCAGATGTAATGAGGAGATTTCCAGGGGAAAGTCTATATCATAAATTATCAGATACCAGAAAGAAAAATAAAAGCTTGAAATCAGCTAGAGACTTCAGACCAACAATGTTTTGCTGATACTAATGAAAGTGTCAAGTGTGAACTATCATATCTATGTTAAAAAATACAGACTGCCTGTCTATTTGATTAATATATTTACACAGCTAAGATATTTATAGGTTTAGAAGTTATAATTCTGAAAAAAAAAACTGTTATCTCTCCTGAGCAACCTAACCTCAGAGTCAAAGTGTTTTAAGCATAAAGTTAGCTTCATATTTCGTTATTTCCAAATTGAAAATAGTTGATCAGATTTTTATATCATATGATTGTCACGCTTTTTTAAGAAGAAAAACAGAAATTTATATACACTTTAGCTTTTATTATCATTATTGAATCATACTACACATTTCATCAATTTTTTTTATTTTGGCCAAGAATATCTGATTTATTAAGAATACTTTTGTTGAGGGACATTTAATCTTTCTCCGATTTTTAATGAGAGAGCAAAAGAAAAAGGGAACTAAAGCGATCTTTCTGCTAGTAACAGTGTTAAAATAAAAATACCTATTTCATGTAAATACAGCTTGAATAATTAATCACAGATGGTGTTGAAGTTCCTGTTTTAATCAATGAGAATTTAGCCACAAGAAGAAGAAACATTTTGTGCTCCTGCTTAAAGGAAAATTTATGTTTTGGGAAGTTAGGTCACAGAGCACTAAGTTGTATTCTGTGTCAGTATCTTTTTCTTAAGTCTACGGCAATAATCTGTCACAATGAACCAGCATGAAACACCAGAGCCAATTTTAACAAGGTAAATTTGAGATACAAATTGAATGAGAATAAAATATTGAAATAAATAAAACAATCAGCCTGCTTTTCCTTAAGTGAACTATGGGTAGGAACAATTCAGATGGTGGGGGGTAGTATTTATTAATACTACCATCTTACACAGCATTTACTTCTTTCAGCTTTTCAGCCTAGAAAAAGAAAACTGCTAATAAATCTACCTCGCATATAAATTGGTTTTCTTGGTTTTTACAGAAGAGTTCCTGGTTTTGTTAAGAAGTCAATTACATTTTCTATAATGTGTCCCTTAACATAATAGACCTTTCATATTGTAGCTCTATTATAAGTACATTTGAATTGTATTTCACTCAGGTTTATGAAAGTATAATTAAAATATATACTATAGAGTACAGAGCTTTAATTTTCAAAATATCACTACTGGTTAAGATGTAAAGGAATCTGAATCAGCAGCAGAATTTTATTCCATGTGTGTCCTATACTATATTTCATAAAATTATCATATATCTAAAAATAATATACAAGGACACTGAGGTATAGGAATAAATGGGACCAATCAAAATAATTACACTTATTGGCAAAATGCAGCTGGGTTTTTACAGCATATATGCTAAATATTGGCTAATGGTGTTGATGTATTATTTTCTGTTAAAGGTATATTATTTCTTTTAAAGGTGTATTGTTTCCTTTCAAGTTATATTATTACATCACTAATAATCTTATTTTAATAATTATATTTGAACCTCGTATACCTTTATTATTTTTTTTTTAATTTTTTTTTAACGTTTATTTATTTTTGGGACAGAGAGAGACAGAGCATGAACGGGGGAGGGGCAGAGAGAGAGGGAGACACAGAATCAGAAGCAGGCTCCAGGCTCTGAGCCATCAGCCCAGAGCCCGACACGGGGCTCGAACTCACGGACCGCGAGATCGTGACCTGAGCCGAAGTCGGACGCTCAACCAACTGAGCCACCCAGGCGCCCCCCTCGTATACCTTTAAAAGAGTCCCAAACATGTACTTTTTAAGCAGTACAGAAAATGACATTTTTTAAAAAAATATAAGTTATAAATATATAAATTTTAAATTTAAAACTAATGCAAAATCCATTTCATAACTAAGCTATGAAAACTTACAGGACAATATTAACAAGTCCAAATCAAGGAGTCACATATGGAGAAGCCATTATCAAACATATTATAGCTGTTCAGATAGTGCAGGAAAGAGACATATGACACTGTTTTATAAAAATTCTTCCTTTTGGCTACCTTCATGGTGCATAGAATAGCACATCACAGCATAGAAGAAAAAAGAGATTTAACTTACCCACTTGTACAGAGAAAACATTTCCCTGAGTTTGGAATTATGTCAAAAATGTCTGGAAGTTTGGTCCTTGCTTTAAGGCAGATTCAGAAAGGCATCAATGCAGTCTATTCCCTTGGATTCTGTGTCAAGATCTCCCTTTCCAAAATCCCATCTAATTATTTTCCTCCTTGCAAGATTCTAAAGTGTTTATAATATCTACAGACCTAGGTTCTTGATGTTCATGAGCAAAGAAAAGGAAGGTTTTATAGACAAAAGAGGGTTACGCATAACTTGCTGGTACTCTATGTACAGTAAGCAAAAGAAAATCCTCAGCATTATCATCAAAGTTTTCGTGAAAGGATTTGACTGGCTCTGGTATGACTAATTGGTGCTAGAATTGTTACCATACACAATATAAATGGAGCAAAAGATTTGTAAACAGATTCAGTGACAACTGTATAAACCAACATATGTAATACTGAGATATGGCAATGGACTTTGTGTCAACATTGCCAATTATCATAGCTCCACTCACTTTTTTTAAAAAAAGGAATGAATTTTCAAGAAAAAGCTGGCGAGGATGTAGAGAAATGGGAATGCTATTGCACTGTTGGTGGGAATGCAAACTGGTGCAGCAGCTCTGGAAAACAATGTGGAAGTTCCTCAAAAATTTAAAAACAGAACTAGCCTATGACCCAGCAATAGCACTGCTAGGAATTTACCCAAGGGATACAGGAGTACTGATGCATAGGGGCACTTGTACCCCAATGTTTATAGCAGCACTCTCAACAATAGCCAAATTATGGAAAGAGCCTAAATGTCCATCAACTGATGAACGGATTAAGAAGATGTGGTTTATATATACAATAGAATACTACTTGGCAATGAGAAAGAATGAAATCTCACCACTTGCAGTAACGTGGATGGAACTGAAAGATATTATGCTAAGTGAAATAAGTCAGTCAGAGAAAGACAGATACCATATGTTTTCACTCATATGTGGATCTTGAGCAATTTAACAGAAGACCATGTGGGAGGAGAAGGGGGGAAAAGAGTTACAGACAGGGAGGGAGGCAAATCATAAGAGACTCTTGGATACTGAGAACAAACTGAGGGTTGATGGGGGGTGGGGGAGAGGGGAAACTGGGTGATGGGCATTGAGGAGGGCACTTGTTGGGATGAGCAGTGGGTGTTTTATGGAAGCCAGTCTGTCAGTAAATTATATTTTAAAAAAAGAAAAAGAATGCTTCAAAGCTTTTGTAATCAAATCAAATTATGGTTATGAAAGCAATATGTAAATGTAAGCTCATATATAAATTTTAGCTGTTATTAAGCCATATAACATGGGTAGGGGCATCATACCCAACGGTTG
Organism: Panthera tigris; assembly: GCF_018350195.1. NCBI lineage: Eukaryota > Metazoa > Chordata > Mammalia > Carnivora > Felidae > Panthera > Panthera tigris. The sequence continues at coordinate 92,331,209 of NC_056661.1, read as the reverse complement.
ACAACTTTAGCTATTCACATTACCTAGGAAGCTGTAAAAAATATTGGTACTTGGGGCCCACCCCCAGATATTCTGATGAAATTAGTTTGGGATGCGGATGGACATCAGATCTCTTGGTAATTCTAATATTCTTTCAAGGATGAGAACTTCATTTGAGTATATAATATGGGCTTATTAATTTGCCCATATTGTTTCTAATACCTATCATGACTAGAAGTAACTATTATCCCCATGTTTGAGAATGATGAATCTGAAAATCAGAGAAGTTAAGAAAAATTTCCAGGTCCACACTGGTAACAAATTCAGAGCCTGGAAATGGAGCCAGGTATCTTGGTCCTCACACTTAACCCTGGAATTTTGAAAATATCATACTACATATGTGATTATAGAGCAAAATATGTATGACTATTATTTCCTGGGTAAAATAAAAAATCAAGTGTTTAAAAGGCGAGAGTTTATTGTTATGCATTATTAGTGCAATGTGCATTGCTACGCTCATTTTGGAAAGTCATTTGCAAAATCTGTGAAAAGATTCATAAGTTGTTTTATAATAACTAACAGTAATTGCATGCTTACTCTCTGATGATCCATTCCCAGGCACTGCATGTGGATGACCTGATTTGCCTATCACAGGAAATTTATAATACAGATGCTATTATTCCTATTTTACAGATAAAATGAAAATGTTTTACAAAAAAAGCTTGAAGGGTTTAATCAACTACCTGAATGTAATACAGACAATCAATGACAGAATTTGATTCAAACCCATCAGCCTGGAGTTTGACCCTATTTTCTTTTAACTAATTTTGTATTTATGAATATGTCCTAAGGAAATAATCCTGAATAAAAAATAAGCTATATACATAAATATCTTTACTGTAGTATTCTTTTTTAAAGGTAAAAAAATTGGTGAAAAAAATCAAAATATTCAGCAACAGTGGAACTGTCAACTATATGATGAATATTTGCACACCTAGTAAAGATAATGTTTACAACAATTATAAATGTGAACAAATGTTTATGAGGTCACTTCCACCTATACATAGGAAGCTAAAAATTGTAAAAACTGTCTCTTTTTCACTTGCAACAAGAAAAATCCAGATAATTTGTAGAATCATAATTTTTATTGATCTCGTAATGGGGCTAGTGAACCTAAATCAGGTTTACCGATTCCAAAGATGGACAAGCCTATCCAAGGAGACACAGGGCTCACAGAAGGTCTCTCCTGTGGCAGAGCAGGGTAGAAAGAGGTGGCTGCCATACAAATGAGTAAGAAGAAATTAACATTTTCATGAATTTTAAAACGTCAGGTATGTGCCAACTTGTCATTTGGTTGTTCTGGGACCCCAACACTCACTTCCCACTCACTTAAAAACACATCACTACGTGTATCTATCAGACACTCATTTAGGGCAATATGTAACACTGGTCAAGGTTCACTGATTTTGGTTGTTATTAGGTGAGTGGGAGACAAGAGAAGGAAATCATCTTTTTTTAAAAAAAAAATTTTGATGTTTATTTTATTTTTGACAGAGAGAGACAGAGCATGAGCAGGGGAGGGGCAGAGAGAGAGGGAGACACAGAATCTGGAGCCGGCTCCAGGCTCCGAGCTGTCAGCACAGAGCCCAACGCGGGGCTTGAACTCACAGACCTCGAGATCATGACCTGAGCCAAAGTCAGATGCTCAATCAACTGAGCCACCCAGGCGGCCCGAAAAGGAAATCAGTTTAAGTGATTAGTAGGCATGCATTTTTGCGATTATGAACATCACTACCTAGTATAATATTATATAAACCGTATCATCCCATGATTTTGGTGTTGGCTCCTACTGTGTGTTCCATCAACTTCAGATAGCAGAGCTAGAGGTACCTGCCTTACCAATGAAAGAATATTGACCCTTTTCAAAAAACTAATTTTTTTAAAGCCAGGTTTTAGGTTCACAGCAAAATTGAGGGGCAAGTACAGAGATTTCTCTTATACCCTCAGCCCCAACACATGAATACCTTCCCCCATTATCAACATCAGTCACCAGAGTGGTATGTCTTTTTATCAAAGATGAACAGGGCGCCTGGGTGGCTCAGTCAGTTGAGCTTCCGACTTCAGCTCAGGTCATGATCTCACGGTCTGTGAGTTCGAGCCCCACGTCGGGCTCGGTGCTGACAGCTCAGAGCCTGGAGCCTGCTTCAGATTCTGTGTCTCCCTCTCTCTCTGACCCTCCCCCGTTCATGCTCTGTCTCTCTCTGTCTCAAAAATAAATAAACATTTAAAAAAAAAATATGAACCTACACTGACACATGATGATCACCTAAACCTCACAGCTTACATTACAGTTCATCCTTGGCACTGTATGTTCTATGGGCTTGGACAAATATATAATGCCATTTATCCACTATGATAGTATCATACAGAGTATTTTTAGTACCTTAAAAATCTTCTGTGCTCCAGCTATTCATCCCTCATATCTGCTACCCCACCCCACGATCTCTGATATTTTTACTCTCTTCACAGTTTTGCCTCTCCTAGAATGTCATATAGTTGGAATCATACAGTAAGCAGCCTTTTAGATTGGCTTCTTTCACTTAGTGTTGTGCATTTAAGGTTCCTTTATGTCTTTTCATGATGTGATAGCTCATTTCTTCTTACTGCTGAATCATATTCTGTTGTCTGGACGTACCACAGTTTATTTATTCTTTCACCTACTAAGGGACAACTTGGTTGTTTACAAGTTTGGACACATGAATAAAGCTGCTGTGAAAATCCATGTGCAGATTTTGTGTGGATATAAGTTTTCAATTCCTTTGGGTAAATACCAAGGAGCATGGTTGCTGGATCGTATGGTAACAGTACATTTAATTTTATATGAAATCAGCAAACTGTCTAAAAGTGGCTGGACTAATTTCACTTTCCCACCAGCACTGAATGAGAATTCCTGTTGTTCCACGTGCTCATGGCATTTGGTGTTTTCAGTGTTCTGGTTTCAGCCATTTTATTTTCTCATCTGTATATTTTTCTGGGAAGTATTGGCTTTTGTTTAAACTGTATTTTTTCAAATCCACCTTGAAAGGAATTAGAGGTATTATAAATATTCGTAAGTATTATGTTCTAGGTTCTCTGATTCCATATTCTACAATGGATTTTGCCAATTCACAAGGGAAAGCCAGGCTGAATTAAATGATTGTTTACTATTTTAATTGCAACACGCATGTTGTGATTTGGCCCCTTAAATAGTTAATTATCCATTGATTTAATTCTGAAACTACTTAGGGTAGTTTCAAAAGATGGTTATATCATTTCTCAAACATATCACTTATCCTCTAGTAGTGAGTGAAATGATTTCACATAGCATTTGGCTGTAAGACCTTTCATTTAGGAAGGCTAAGATAATTTTTCTCCATTTTGTTACATTGATGGGATAAAGAGGAGACGTACATATACACAAATTACTCACCCAAAAGGAAAATCACACATACAAACCCACAATAGGCATATATAATGCTATACCAGCATGTATTTTCTTGAACTAAAGCTTTTCTACCACAGATTTTGGGTAAAACTATTTCTGCCATCTGTGTACAATATTTAGAGATGGTGAGATGTTGCAAATTCAGATGACAGTAAGTTCTGGTTCTTCACACTCATTGCATCTGGGAGACAGGTTTGAATTAATCTTGAGTAGCTTGACTGCCATGAAATAAATCTTCAGAATAAAACTGAATTGATTGTGTCTGTGTTTTTGCAAGTGTCTTTTCAGAATAAAATTTGACACTTTTCCCTTCTCCTGGGGGTGGCAGTTTGTTGCTGGTTATCATTGCTGTTTAATGAAAGGGCTTTCAAATGAAGAAACTAATTACTGTATAGTTTCAAGAGGTTTCATTTCTCCCTTCCATTCCTTCCCCCTCTCCACATCCCACCCCACACATGCATTGTGGGAGAAAAGAGTTATGTTTACTTATAATGAATAGAAACATATTCTGGCAATAATGCATTTTTTGTAAACTTCGATGATAAGAGATTGAGAAGAGGTATATCACAGTTTCTCAGGAACCTAGGCTTGGGTTAAGCTCAGGGAAATGAGAATGACAATGGGAGCCTGCCTCTCTGGGTTCCTTTAAGACTCTTTAACTAGCAGAAACAAAATATACCCTGGGTTTCTTTGAGCTTACAATTTCAATTCTAATTCTGGCTACTCATCTTTGAAGAAACAGGAGGCACCCAGCTCAGGCCCAGCATGTAATTGGACCTAAGTCATAGCTTCTGCCTGTAATTATGTCCCTGAAGTCTGATGGTTTAAAGTGGGATCAGGGCCATGTTTTTAGCTTCTTAAATGTAGGCTTATATTTTTGGAATGAAAAAGATTGCTTGATTACTTTCTAGGATATATATCCTCTAAATATTTAAAAGTAGACTGTTAAATTATAATAATTAGTAAATTAGAATCAGAGGTGAGGGGTGTGAAGAATAAACATAGAGAAATAAAAATGAAACACCCCAACAAAAATGACACCTGCTATTAGAATTTACTTATTGGAGAAAAAAATGGCCATGGACTTCGTCAATATCAAGATACTATAGACTGGTAAACCATGCTGCAAGTTTATACTTGGAATGAGAGGTGGGAGGCATTGGATGTGAGCTGGAAGGCACTGAAGCTTAGCAGTTAATTTTATTAATATTGGATTATACTATGAAAAATGAACAGCCAATCCCCAGCCACAGAGATACCAAACTCCAGTTTTAACCCATTTTGATAGTCTTAGGAAAAGATTCTGATGAGGCCCCAAAAGATGCTTTCTCCATATCACCTAGAAAATTCCAAAATGGAAATAAATACTTTATGATAGCAAATTAAGGGAAAGCGTCAAGCTGAATAAACAAATGGGGAAGGAAGTAATGAGCATAGAGTTCAAAAACAAAACAAAACAACAAAAAAGAGAATACAGATGGCATATTGTCTTAGAATTCAAGTAAGGGATTGGCATGTTTTCTTAATCAGTTTTTGTTATAGTTATTGCCCTTAATGTAATACCCAGTGAGTGATTATTAAGACATAATAGTACTTACTCTCTGGAAAGTTCAGAATTTTAACTTCTAGGAAGCAAAAATCTAGATGAGCAGCCAAATCATCAAAGGCATTCTCCAAGGCAGGAATAAGATTTGAGTCTTTGTGTCTAGAATTATGTGCTCTTTATGAATATTCCATTCTGAAAGGGTTTATCAGGGTTGCATTGTATGTGAGGACAATAAAAATAATAACCCCTGAATCAGCATGGTGTATTTATGTATAGAATGTATTTTCATATGCATTCTCTCATTTGAGACTAACAGTGAGGCCACTGTTTAATGAAGTGACACTAGAAAGAGGTATGTATATCTTAGTGTTAAAGACAAATAATATCCAGAAAGAATGATATGATCCCTTGAGTTGGGTTAAACAGAAAGTGAGAATCTAATGTCTTCTAAATACCTGGGACTGAGAGTATTTCAACTCTAAACTTCATTACAGCACAGCATATCTCAATATACAGTATATCAATGCACCAACCTAAGGGGAAATACCATGACTTCAATTCCTGCTTATTCTGAGAGGCTTCTAGCTCAATGGCCTTTTTAATAGTCCTATTTTTATCTTTTAGAAACTTTTACCCAAGGGTGTTCTGATGGCTAAAAATACTGAAACTCCTCTATATCTTAGTCTCTCCAAAAAAATAAATAAATTAGAAAAATATAAATCATTTTTGTCACATTGCAAATTAACTTAGAGATATCAGTAATGACTTAGACTGCTTTAACTTATTGCCTATTTATATGTTTAGCAATCTAATTCATGTAAAGTCTTTCTATTTGAAAGGTAAGATGGATGGGACTCCTGATAGGTTCAGATGTTTACAGTAGTAATTTTACATGAATAAAGAGAATGCCTTTAATTTTCGGCAACATCAACTTCAGGTAATATTGGTGTATATGTTTTTTATATTAATATGAGAGCTAAACAAGAAGGGTTAACATTTTTGTGAAGGGAAGAAACTGTCAATCATCAAATCAAAAATATTCTATACTACTAATAAAATTACGAAAGCAAAAGAGATAGAACAAGGTTTATGAACCAAACTTTTTCTTGGAATTGGACCACCTATCCAGGCTATAACCAGTTGCCAATTAGGAAGTTGAAAGGACACGTAAATGTTAGTGGTGTAGCAAATGTGTGTATGTTAATCCGAAATGCTTGGGCTTTCAATCTACGCTATATTTCTCATTAAAATACTGACTCAAGGTCATTCTTTTCCTTCCTTATCCCTCACATGTAGCCATCAACAAAAGGTTTTAATGAAAGTGATGCCACTTCAATAGATACACCAGTAGGTGAGATAGTATATGACAAGTTGTTTGAATTGAGTGAATGGAAGAAACAGCATAAGATCATGATATAAATTTCAGCTATATAGTTTATCATTTCTATTTTGAGACTTTGGAAAAATTAATCCAGTACAGGTGAAACAAATTGGTCAGAAGTCTGCTAACAAATTAGTAGAGACTTAATTAAGGTTTTGGCCTGTGGACTGTGAGCCTGTAGCTAAACCATTGACCATTCCTATGTTGTACTTCACTTATATCACTGCTATCTCATTAAAAAAGCATATTATTCTTCCATAGATTCCTTGGAGGTAGGGCTAGTATAAATCAAATTTTCCCCAGCTTCTGCTCCTCTTTTCGAATAAAATCTTAGGTTAAACGGAATAAAATAACCTCTTTACCCACAAGACATTTGGGGCTGGACCAAAGAGAAAGTTTAGATTAGGAAAGAAGTGAGGGGCTAACATTAATATTGACATTCTCCCTCTATCTCTTGCAGGTGGCATGGCGCTGGAGGAGGAAAGGCACTGTTGCAACTAAAACCTCAGATACTGGAAGACAGTTACTCTTCTTCAACAAATAGACTATAATTCTGGCTCCAGATATCTGTTCATTTTCTACTTCTTACTGGTTAGAAAATTTTGGCCAGTGACAGACCTAACAGGCTTCAGGCTCATTCCATGTACTTGTAAAAATACAATCTTTATACATGTAAAAATGTGAAATTATTCTTTAAAGTCTATCCCTTTGTAATAAGTCTCACCTGAAATGTATGTCCCAAACTCAGAGAAATAGAATATTCATAGACTTGGATATATTTTCAAACAAAAAGAGAGAAACTCTAAACACAACATGTCTAATGGTTCTTTTGCAAGTACTTCCACTAATTAATTTAGATGTATGATCTACGAAGTAACACATACTAATTTTTATATCTACAGTAATATGCAAGGTCCCTTTTAACACACCCGAGATAGGTCTGGAGTATCTGGTCATCCCACATAACTCAGCCAAAATCACTGTTGCTCATGTCTAAAGAGGTCATTCAGGACTGAAGAAGTTTTCTCACTAACTCTACATACACATTTGTCAAAGAAACTGTGGGTGCAACTCTCTCTTCAGGGAAGACCCTGAATGCCGCAGCTGCTGGGGGTGCTAACGGTAGACAACTTCCCCCTATCAGATCCTTCAGGGGTTGTCTTAGCTGCAGAGAGCTGCCATACCCAAGGTCATGTCCCTTCTTAGGATGACCTATGTACAATGACTAAACGACATGGGTATGTAAAAGCTTGGTTACCTTAGACCAACGCAGGACAACTCTGAGGCACCCTTCTAACTCCAGACCTCTCCAAGCTGATACTGTTGTTGGGATTCACAGCACCTTCATTTCTCTCACTGTTTGATTCTGCTTTCTTCCCTTCCCTTCCTTTCCCTTCTCTTCCGTTCCCTTCCCTTCCCTTCCCTTCCCTTCCCTTCCCTCCCCTCCCCTCTCCTCTCCTCTCCTCCCCTCCCCTCCTCTTCCCTTTCCCAGGCATCAATGGATGCTCAACTGCATGTTCAATTCTCTCCAAATCCACTTCCTGGCAAACATGCCTGTGACAATATCTCACCATTTTTTTAAATTTGCCTCAATTTCTTTGGGCTATGATCTACTTTTAAAAGCAAGTAGTTACAACTTCTGGATAGGATATCAACCTAAGCATCTTTGCCCATCTCCTTAAATGATTCCAACAACGTTCAGTCCATACTTTATGTAATAAAAGAAAATATGCACCATAACTAGATTCTAGGGATTAGTGACAAGCAAAAATTATTAGCTTAAAATAAGATAATAAAACAAGTGATTATAATCCAGAACTGCAAGAGTGATTCAGTATTAGAAAACCTAACAATACCAGCATCCAGAGTTACATATTAATAGAGAAACAGTATACAATTTTATTACAATTGCAGAAAAAAAGCATTAAATATTTCTACAAATATTTTTAATTTAAATGATCATAAATGAGAAACAAACTTCCTTAATTTGATAAAATATATTTGTAATACCATAAAAAAAATCTTACATAATTGTACAGCTTTAGACATAGTTGCATTAAAGTTAAAAACAAGTATGGGGTGCCTGGGTGGCTCAGTTGGTTAAGCATCTGACGCTTGGTTTCAGCTCAGGTCATGATCTCACAGTTCGTGAGTTTGAGCCCTGAATTGCTCTCTACCTTGGCAATGCAGAACTTGCTCTCTCTGTCTCCCTTTCTCTCTGCCCCTCCTGCTCCCGTTCTCTCTCTCTCAAAATAAATAAATAAACTTAAAAAAAAACACAAGTAATTATATTAGTTTTCTATTGCTGTTTAACAAATTTTCATAACCTCAGTGACTTAAAATAATACTTCTTTGCTAGCTCACACTTCTATAACTCATCAAGTTTATTGAGATCTACATTTTAACAATGAACATCATTCTACCCACCAGCAATACTCAACTAAAAATATAGTAAGTGAAAAATTATAACTTTTAATAGTATACATAATATTTTTATTTATATTATTCTATTTTTTCATGTTCACAAATACCATTTTGAACATTTCTCCATGTTTTATTTCCCAGTAAATGTATATATAATATATATTATATTTATATTACACTGAACATTATATAATAAACATACAAATATATTAATATATATATATACATAAATATTAAGTGGGAAATAAGTAAAACAAAGAATTATTAAAAATGCTATTTAGAAACATGAAAAATCTGTAATTTGGGGCTTATATCATTTCTGTTGATAAGAAACTCAATTGATCTCAAATTATTTGTGTATTTTATGAAACTAGGATCAAATCTTTAATTTTTCAAGGAACATGAAGAAATTATTTTAAAATTCATAGAGAACTGAAGTTCAAGCATCACTAAAGAGCAGACTCAAACTAACAGATCCCTAAATCCTTCTTAGAAGAACATACTAAAAACGTATCTTTTCATGCTAAACTGTTAAATATTTCAACAGAAAAATAAGCATGTAATTAAAAGAAGAGGAAACAAGAATGGCCAATAAAGTTATGAGTAATATACAATGACACAGGGAAATACAAATCAAACCATTAATGAGACAACATTTTATACCCACTGAGTATCCAGAAAGTGTAAAAATCTAGGAGGTGGGGAAAGAGATAATTGTATATAGAGTTGTATACAAACACTGAAGTCTATTCTGGAGAGTAATTCCACATTAGAGAGTATTTAAATATGTCTGAATGATTACCTAGGAATTGCATCTTGGAATACACTGGCGCCCTTCAGTATAGTAGTTACTAGTCACATTTGACTATTTAAATTAGATTTATTTTCAATACATAAAATTTAAAATTCCATACTATAGTCTCACTAGATATATTTCCAGTGCTGGTGGCCACCTTATTTGAGAGCACAATTTTTTGAATAGTTCAATTATCACAGGAAATTCTTATTGCACAACCCTGTATAGACCCTGAGGAAATTCTAATATATGTATATTGAGCGTGTCAATATATAATGCTTTATATTGTCTTTGCTTGTAACTACACAAAAATAAATAAGGACAGAGGGAAAGGGAATGGAAGGGAAGGAAAGAGAAGGGAAGGGAAGGGAAGGGAAGGGAAGGGAAGGGAAGGGAAGGGAAGGGAAGGGAAGGGAGGGGAAGTGGAAGGGAAGCAGAGGGGAAGGGGAAGGGAAGGGAAGGAACAAAAAAGGAAAAGAAAAGGAAGAAAGGGAGAGAGGAAGGAAGGAAGCAACCATGAACCAAAAATGTGGTGAGGGTTCAAAGAAAAGTAAATTTGGGGAGGAAGAAGATAGATATTGGTCATTGTTTTGGGGATGTTAAAGTTTGATATGCCCACTAATCGCCCTAGCAGGCATGCTGTGTAAGAATTACACAAGGTTAGAACTCAGGGGAAGTGCGATTTAAGTCCACAATTAATACATTTCCATTTGTTCACTTAAAAAAAAAATGTGTATTAATTTATTTTGAGAGAGTGAGAGAGAGAGAGAGCAAGGGGGGAGAGAGGAAGAGAGAGAGAGAGAGAGAGAGAGAGAGAGAGAGCAAAGAGGAGAGAATTCCAAGCAGGTTGAGCCCTGTCAGGGTGCAGCCCTATGCAAGGCTTCATCTCGGGAATCCTGAGATCACGACCTGAGCTGAAATCAAGACGCAGACCCTCAACTGATAGAGCAACCCAGCCTCCCTAGACAGCTCAATTTGTTCAACTAACCCTTAAGAACAAGGAAGTTTTCATGAATGGTTGTTATATCCCTATATTGTATTTTCAGTAAAATGAAATAAAAGATTAGATGTTTTATGAATGTTTCTCCCATCACTATCAAGAGTTAAAGATTTGTGAGTGTGGTTGTGTTCGCTGAGGAGAATGAAAACAAAGTTAATAGTGAGACTTTTTTTTTAAGTGGATATATTGCAATGCAAATGCTCCAAATCTATTTTAAAGAATTTCTTTACATATAGCAAACTTGCTCAAATGCCATATACACAAAATGAAAAGGTCCACTGTATACTCTTCCCAAACATCAAAAAATTAACAATACCTGTTCTTTTCCTTATGAATGTGAGATAGATAAAAGCGATGGGTTATTTTCATGTTCAGTTATTTTCAAACATACAGGCAAAATACAGGAGTCTATTTCCATGAGGTATATATTATTGGAATAAAACACAAATCACTTTTAACCCCGTTTCAAAGACAGCCTAGAATTTTACATCTGCTTTGTAAGGCAGTTTCAAAAAGGCAGGCTGGCAGTATGTCTAAATAATATTATAAGAAATTCTGATAAAAGGCTTAAGGATGACTTTCCTTTTCACTATGAACAATGGTTTATATTGAATAATAGGTGAGTAAAATATAAACCTCTGATGTCTTACAATGTAACTAGGATTTGTTGGTTCTTTGCTGATGTATTCTTTGTAAACAGCTTCCAGAAATGTGTTCCCTGAGGCTAGATGCCACTGCTTCTCCCCCCCCACAATAATAAATAAATAAATAAATAAATAAATACATACATACATACATAGATACATACATACATAAAACAGCAGGGGCTGCAAAATTCCATATCCCTTATTCTTATCTAGCTTTGGCCTGATGGAACTTTTGAAAATTATCATTAGAGCAAAGATTATTTTTGTCACTGTAGTCAAGTGTCTATTAGTATTTCCTTTCAAAAGTGCTTATGCCTCTGGTTTTTAAATTTAGGCCTACACATGCTGTGGCACGTGCCCCATAAAAGACTCTCCTGGTTTTCTTCAGATGCTTCCATCTGGTTGTATACTGTTCCATGCTAAATACAGTAAATAAGCTGTAATTATGTGTTATGCACAATTCACTATGCATCTTCATTTTGCAACATTAAGCAACAAAACAATGTGCTTTCTCAAAGGAACTTGCCATCTGCATTTTGCACTCCAAGATGGGAACAGTGAATGTAAAAGGTAATACGATGATAATGAAAATGAGAATTGTTATAGACCTAATAAATGACTGCAATTATCAGGCATTACTGCACTGCTACTTGTCTATACCATCTACAGAAATCTTGAGACCAGGAAAGGGATGGGTGCATTCAGTCAGAGGAGCAGAGGTGATCGCGACCACAAAACGTGGCCTCACACCCCCGCTTCCTTGTTTGTGCACATTTTCCTTTTCCTTTTTTCCTCCTTGGTTCTCTTTCTCTTTCTGTGATTTCCTTCCACCTCCCCTACATCTTCCTCAAACACAAAACAGCATGTGTTATTAGGAGGCTAGGGGAACAATAATTATTGCTGTATTTTCCATCCTGACTTGGAAGTTCTGGGTCACTGGTGGGGGTGATTTTACAGTTACGCATTTGTTCTAGAAGTTTTTATCATCTTTCTGCAGCCAAAAATCCACAGGGGAAACAATATCCAGAAATGAGTTTCAATGGGAGGAAACCTCATCTCTGCATTGGAAGTGCTTCTTGTCAGTTCCCTTGTTATTCAATGGGTGGCATGTATTTCTTTTTTTTAGTTTCTCCTTTGGAAAACAGAGACTGGAATGACATAAATTACAGAAATCATTGAGAAGTGATTTTCAGTTTTTTCCCACACTTGGAGTTCTTCTGCCCATGAAGTCATTAATTATGTCATTTTCTTATTTTTTAAATTCATGAATAATTTGGTTAATAAGTTTAGGGGACATTAGCCTATCAGCATGAGAGTCTGAACATACCTGTACTTTAAAAAATTTTTTTTTACATTTATTTAATTTTTGAGGGACAGAGTGTGAGTGGGGGAGGGGCAGAGAGATAGGGAGACACAGAATCTAAAGCAGCCTCCAGGCTTTGAGCTGTCAGCACAGAGCCCAACACGGGGCTCGAACCCACAGACTGGGAGACCATGACCAGAGCTGAAGTCAGACACTGACTGAGCCACCCAGGCACCCTGAACATAGCTGCACTTTTAAGTCTTATTTCTACGTGTTATTAGAAAAAAAAAATTCAGAATTTATGATCTTTCATAGCATGCAATACAGGTAGCTCTATTTCCCATACATTTTTGGAAAATGATCTTATAAACAGTTTTGTCACAGAAGTGGGGGGAACAAGTAGCAGTAAAGCCAATTCCTCAAATATTAAAATATAATCTTTCACTCTTACTCATCGGCTCCCAGCTGTCCCTCATCCTGCCAATCAGTCTACTTCATTGTTTTGGGGGAAGGAAAGCCAGATTTTGTAACATTACACGTCCTTATTTTGTCATGTAAGCATTACGTGAAGGCCCACATCTTTTGATATTCCAAGCTAAGCTTTTTGAACTCAGAAAACTTTCTTCCTTTCAGAAATGTGTATGATTGAAACATCAAAAAAAGATTTTAAAAGTGGTAACTTGCTAGAAGTTATAATAATACATTTAGATTCTCAGCTAACTGTCCTATTTTTACTGGGTTATTTTGTGTCTCCCTGTCTGGGGCAAATATGTGCTTCCTCAAGTAATGACGACTTTTAATTCAATAGGCGGTGGTTTGTGAGGCAATGGCAAAATTCCATGAAGGAACAGCTTATCAACCTGGTATTATATCCCCTGCCCCGTTAACATTGTCATAAGCCAGAGAGCTAATGGAATCATCCTTGATGAAGCTTTCTTTGCCATTCCTCCTGAAGGACCAAGGATTCTATAAGCTACGTATAGTGATCTCTAAGAATTGTGGTGGCGAATAATTGCTTAACTTCCAACTTACTTCCTATTTACATTATTTCTGTAAATAACAATTTCTTTTAGAAAATTACATCATTTTTATTACAAATAATCCATTGGGAAAATACAATTTCTGTAGTATATATTAAGTAGGCAATGCTTAACTGATTTGTAAAATAATGTTACAAACATTAATATAATGTTTGAAAATATATCCAAGTCTATGAATATTCTATTTCTCTGAGTTTGGGACATACATTTCAGGTGAGACTTATTACAAAGGGATAGACTTTAAAGAATAATTTCACATTTTTACATGTATAAAGATTGTATTTTTACAAGTACATGGAATGAGCAGTTGACCATTTTCTAAGTTCTCACACTTGTTAATGTTGACATCTTAAGTGCAAATGAACAAAAGTCTTTGTTGTGAAGGTTTCCCAGGATCTGATACAGTAAGCCTCCTACAAATATTCATCTCTTAATTGTTTATTAATAGGGGGGTATACATTAAGCCCTAATTATAAACTTATACCTTATTAATTTATTTTCATAATATTGCTGGCTAGTAGCAAAGGTAAATAATTGTCCATTTTAGCACTCTTTTCCTTTCCATCTGGTGGACATAATACTTATTAATTAAATTAATACAATGGCAGCAGGTGATAAATACTAGTAAAGTTAGTAAAGTAAATAATAATATATAAAGTGAATTATATGCAATTTAATCATTGAAAGCAAAACCCAAGAAATCCAGTTTATGAGTTTTATAACTTTTTAGCTCTCTTTTATGATAACATCTCTAGTTGTCACCTGAGATTGATACATGGTAAATCATGATTTTATATTTTTTATCAACAACATGGGTATTTTGCCAGGACAAAACAGCCTGGGAGATCTTTCGAAAGAAATTTGCCTCTCTGATGAATTTTACTCCCTCCTTAGAAAACGACCTCCCACCATCCCATGGTTTTTCTGTCTTCAAACTCCATTCATTCTACCTCTGTAATGTTCATATCTGTCTCCCCTTCGTATTTTCAGCATTAAAAATCTCATTTATTTATCTTTTATGGACAAATTAGTGTAGTAGCTCCTTAACTAGATACCTTTCCTCTATCTTTTTATAGCCTATCTCTTTCCATTATCATCATCAACATAATCTTTCTACAATAGATTTCAGATGACTTCCCTACTTAAAAAAGGAAAAAGAAAACTTTTTTTCATCTTCCTCGTTGGGTATTGACTGAAGTCCAAACTTCTTAGTAAAGACATTTAAGAACTCTTTGCAATATCTACTTCATATAGGAACTTTTCCATAAGACTTCTGCAGTCTCCAGTTGCTGTAAATTATTAATTTTATTGCTTATTTAGCATTTTGATTCAACTTGTGCTTTACTTTTGTCAAATACATAAGACACTTTATATTATAACCACTTCAGTTATTGCATACCATACTCACCAAATATAACCTATTCAAGGACAGACACACACTACTATCTACCAAATTACATACTGAATATACTAAAATATGCTTAAATTTGCTTGTGTGTGTGTGTGTGTGTGTGTGTGTGCGCTCATGTATCCCAACCGATGAGGTGTGAAGTTTCATCTTACAATTTTAATATTCACTTTCTATACTATTTCCCAGAAATGGATTCATTCATCACTCATAAATGTTCACGTTGTGTTTATATAACTGCCTAAAAATATCTTTTTCTTTGCTACTTATGATGAGGTCGTTCGCATGGTGATGTTATAATTTGTACAAACAATAATTACCTACCAAAATGATAGGATTCATTTTCTCCTCCTACTTTTTAAGGTCCTGTTCACCATTTTTTAATTAATGTCATCATTTTTCCATTTCAAGCACTGAGCACTCAACATGTATCAGGCATTATATTAAATTATATATACATATACATAATATTTTACATTATATACTATATATGCATATATATATACACATATATACATATATATGTGTGTGTGTATATGTATGTGTGTGTGTGTATATATATATATATATATATATATATGTATATATAAAACTTTATCCAAACAATCCCATAACAGATATTATTCCCACTTATAGATAATAAAATTGAAGTTTAGAGAGGATAAATAACTGCCCCACATCACAGAAATGGAATTTGAACATCCATCTTTCTGGCTTCAGAACTTATGCTTAAGTTATGCGTAAACTCTCTTTTTATGATTTTCTCCTACTTCTATTGTCCTCCTTCCCTTGCTTATTTTCTACCTTATCCCATTCTTTTGTCACCACTCTGAATTTCATACCTAGTGGCTAATCCCTTGATCAAAACCCATCTTCTACAGAAACTGTCTCTGATTCTCTTAGTGCAAATGATGATGGAAATGATGGCAATCATGCCTTCACACTATTTGTTGAGTGCTTGCCCTGTGCTAAGAATTTTATATCCATTGTATTTTAGCATTTTCTTAAAATTTTGAGGATAATACACATATATCAGTTTGCAGATAAGAATATTGAGGCTTAGGGTGATTTTGTAAATGTCAATAGCAGACATACTTTCTGGTCTGGATATAAAAGTTTTATCTAACTACTGTTCATTTTTTATCCTTCTTTTAAACTTAATTGCTACCTAATAATTGTGTGTGATTTTAGCTTGATGGCAAAAAAATAATTGCAAACTCTCTTGGAGTCTAGCCGCCTTAGGGAAATAACAGGAGACATTTTACAATTTTTTGAAAAATGAGTTAAAAATTCTTATTTAGAGACACATTATGGACACACAACCACCTAAATACAGATCTCATTGAAAGTTGTAATTGTTAATGGTTTAGATTTTTAAAAACAAGAAAGTATACTTCTAGGGCTTATATAAGTAACATAAAGATCTAATGACAATGTCAGATTCGATTAATAATTTGACAGAAAACTAAAGGCAATGAAAACCGTGACATGAGTGATATATTTTTCTTTAAGACTGTGATTGATGTTTCCACCTTGTCATAGGTGGCATTCCTTCTATGTTACATCAAATAAAGACATCTTAATTTGTTCAGTCATACCTTCAGTAGAGGAAGTAGGGGTGCATTTGTAAGAGGTCTCAATGTGTGTGCAGCAAAGAATCTAGTTTCCCTGCTTCCCAGGCTAAAGGTGATTTATTAGCACAAAGCACATTATCAACATTTACACAGTTTAAATATTATCAAGAACCTGGCATGCCTAGATGGCTCAGTTGGTTAAGTGTCCGACTCTTGATTTTATCTCAGGTTATGATCTCACAGTTCATGAGTTTGAGCTTTGTGTCATCTCTGCACTGCTGGTGAGGAGCCTGCTTGGGATTTTCTCTCTCTCTCTCTCTCTCTCTCTCTCTTCCCTACCCTCCCTCTCTCTTTCTCTCTCTCAACAACAAAACAAACAAAAAAAACAAGCAAGAAGCATAAGAAGCTATTTCAATTCCTGTAAATAAGGTAGGCTGTGGTATAGCAACAGTTAAACCCCAAAATATCAGTGGCTTAAAAACACAGGTTTCTTTCCTGCTCATGTTATATATACTGGGCATCGAGCAGCTCTCCTAAGTAGTCCTCCTACAAGTGGTAGTTCATTAAGCCAAACCTCTCCCATCTGTAGCTATGCTACTGGAACTCAAGGTCACAAACATTACAGCAAAAGAGAAAGAGAGAGGTGGAAGATGCCGTGGGACGCCTTACATGGTCAGACTTGGAAGTGGCTTATGTTGCTTTCTCCCACATATGTACCTTTGATGAGCACTCTCTATGACACATTATATTAGTTTATTACTATTATAATAAATTATCATGAACTTAGCGGTTTAAGTAATACAGATTTAGTATTTCGCAATGCCAGATGTCAAATCCCTGAAATGGATTTCAATGGGCTGAAATTAAGGGGTCAGTAGGGCTGCATTCCTTCTAGATACCTTAGAGAGGAACCCACATCTTTACCTTTCCCAGCTGATGGTGGCTACCCACTGTCCTTGGCTTATGGCCTCTCTCCTCCGTCAATATCAGGCCAAGTCCTCAACCTACCATCTCTCTCAACTGCTTCCCTCTTCTAGTTTTAAGAATTCTGTAATTACATTGAGCCCACCCCAATAATCTAGGTTAATTTCCTTATTTTAAGATCAGGTAATTAGTAATCCAATTCCATCTGCAATCTTAATCTTGTATGCCAGGTTGCCTAACAGATTCAGGGGTCCTATGGATCAGAAGGTAGCCATCTTTGGAGGGTCCTTATTTTGCCCACCATACATACTATCATTTTACCCTAAATTTGTATGGTACATATTCTAGTTAAAGGGTCAAGATTGTCATATTGGCTAAAAATAAGTGAGACCAAAAATAGCCTGTCTATAAGAAATCCACATTAAATATAAAAACATAGAAATGTGAAAAGTAAAATAACAGAAAATGATATAACATGAATACACTAAATAAAAAAGAGCTAGAGGACTCAACCATACATACTTCAAAATCGACTATTACAAGAGATAAAGATATTTTCCTTTATTTTTTTATTATTTTTTAAATGTTTACTTACCTTTGAGAGAGGAAGAGACAGAGCATGAGCAGATGAGGGGCAGAGAGAGAGAGGGAGACACAGAATCCAAAGCAGGCTCCAGGCTCTGAGCTGTCAGCACAGACAGAGCCTGATGCAGGGCTGAAACTCATGAACTGCAAGATCATGACCTGAGCCAAATTCAGACGCTTAATCGACTGAGCCACCCAGGAACCCAATATGTTTTCTTTTAATACATACAAACATCAAATATTTGAGCAATGCCGGGGTTACTGGTGCTGACTCCCCACAGTCAAAAGTCCATGTATAACTTTTTGACTCCAAAAACGTAACTACCAATAGCCTACAATTGAGTGAAAACCTTACCAAATACATAAACAGTCAATTAACACGTATTTCATATGTTGCTGGGTTTTATACTATATTCTTATGCTAAAGTAAGGTGGAGAAGAGAAAATGTTTTTAAGAAAATCGTAAGGAAGATAAGGCATTTTTACAATGGTGTACTGTGTTTATTGAAAAAAAAAAATCCTCATATAAGTGGACGCACCCAGACACACCCGGTTCAAACCCATGTAGTTTAAGGGTCAGGTCTAAATCAAAAATCTGTTGGAACTAAAAAGAGAAATTGATAAATCTATAGTTGTATTTGCAGAATTGAATACTCTTTTTTCAATAATTGCTAACATAGAAAAAGTAAACAAAAATCTGTAAGAGTGTAGAAGATTCAAATGACACTGTCACTTAAAGTGTTCAAACTGAGATTTATAGAAAAAAAGTCTATCCGACAAAGCAGAATATGCATCCTTTCCAAGTGCACATGGAACATTCAAAAAGAAATACTCCATTCTGTACTATAAATCGCCAAAAATATTAAACATTGAAATCATACGAAGTGTGTCCCACTAATACAATAGAATCTAACTGTAAATCAAAAGCAGAAAAATATCTGGAAGATCTTCAAATGTTTGCTAATGTCACAACATATGTCACCAGGGAAACTATATACCCTAAATAAATGAAAATATATGTTTACACAAAGTTATGTAATCAAGTATTCACAGCATTAATAGCATCTTTGTTATAGCAAAAAAATGAAGAAAAAACAACCAATGTCTATCAAATGTACAATGGAAACGTTACTTAGCAGTAAGAAGAAATGAAATCTCAATATATGCGGACACATGGAGAGAGAGATTGAGAGAGAATGTGCACATGTTTGTATGTTTCTGGGGTAGGAGGAGGTTGAAAACTACTTGCTTTGGACACAATTTTATTACACATTTTACCTTAACTAGATGTTATGCAATTTTCCCTATTCTCTGATACAGAATATTCTTTTCAAATGCTTTGTTGCCATTTTGCTTCCCCCAAAGGACCAAGAAGAAGATATTAGTCCCCTTAAAAATTTCTCTCAGCTGGCACTTTACAATTTAATCTATTCAAAAATAATTTGTTTTCTGTGTACAGGTGGGGTTTTACTTTGTTTTCAACTGCCACTTAGTCTACAGACATCAGCTTAATGGACTGAGAGTTCCAGCAACTTGTAGCTCAACTCACCCGTGGCAAATTGAAAGCCATTCTTGTCCCCATCAAATGATTGCTTACAGTCATGAGAGCCCTTATAATGTTTGCTAAGAATGAGAAAAGATTGTGTCTTTTAGATGGAGATAGGATTATATGTGAGAACTGCAGTTATTTTGCAGAGTATCTTTAGATTCCGTGTAGCCACTGGAGACACAAAGCGTACGGGGATGGATGGAAAACTTAAAATTCTTCAGCAGTAAGATAGGAGCTGCATTGAGGTTCCTTCACCTTTGTTTCAGTTGCCATGTGTTCACTCGGGGCTATTTTTAGCTGCCTTAAACTTTCTATACTTTGCAAAAATTATAATTCCTTGTTATTTCAACATGGCTGCGGTACCAGTTAGAATCAAATAGTGGGTTTATTTCATGAGCTCCTTTTCTTGAGAACCGCAAATCTTCTTACCCCCTCATTAGACTTTCACACATAGGCTGGTGGAACTCAACATGAAAACACCACAGCTCCAGTAAATTAAGGAGCAAGGACTTCAAAGTCATTTATAATTTAACAGCTCCACGCATGTACCCACAAACACGTACATCGCCACCATCAGCACCATCACAAACAACAACCAAAAACTTGGGTTTTGAAAGCTGAAGTGGATCTGCTTATTCAATATTTACAGTTTGTTTTTGTGAAGATATTTTAAGTACACAATTTTTTTGTTTCCAGTTCTCAATGTTTTATGAGTTTCTTTGGAGTAAGTAACACATTTAAACACGCTTTCCAAACATTCACGAATTGTTGCCAATTTATGAAATAAACAAACTGGCAAAGTGATATTATTTTTTTTTCCTGTTGAACTTTCTTTATATCTAATTTTTTAAAGATTTCTTGAAATAAGTATTCAACAAAAAAGATACCCTCTTGCATGGCCAAATATAATAATGTCTACATACTCAGTCTGTTCAGGATGTCTGCCATATTCTATATGAGGCCCACAAGAGCTAGAGGCTGGGACACACACATGGAAATTTCCCTTCTGAACAATGTTCAAGGTCCCTTACCTAGGGATCCTTTATGATATCCCTCTAGTAATATCCTTATCCTATTCTTTATATAATCTCTAACCCACAGTTCCCTAATCAGAAATCAAACTTCAAATATCAATATATCTGAGAATGGTGGTATGTAAAGGGTAGCAGTCAGAATTGAGCATAAAAGAACAGGATACGAGCATAAAAGACCTAAAGATTCTGAGAGCAGTAGAGAGGGTTTAGCCTGTTGTGGGAAACAGCTCTAAATAGAGTCCTAAAGGGCCTGAAGTCAACTGTTAATTATCGTCAAGTTTGGTCAACATAAGGCCTTGTCTAGACACGAATAACAGTAGTAGAGGCTACTTACTCTCCTTTAAAGGGTTAATATTATGTAAAATATTCTGGCGTGGAGCCATCTTCATCTTTTCTTTTTCCTCCTCCTGATCTTTTTTCTCTTTTTATTTTTTTATTCCAGGCAGAAGGATCATGGTATCTAGAGGTATAGGTTAGAAATAGAGATCTCTATCTATTTCAAATTGCAAGTTATAATGGTTATTTTTAGAGAAATATATATCTGTGAGAAGATTTCAAAATGTTAGTAATAATTATAGTTATCACTTATTTAATATCTACCATTCTACATTCTTTATACTGATGGATCAAATTAAATATCTCAACAACCCTGCCAGTCAGATATTTGTGGATCCATTTTAAAGGTAAGGCAATTGAGGCTTAGTGAGACCGTGTAACTAACTGAGGCCACAAAGCTAGTACAAGTTTTGAATTCAGGTAAGTCTGTCTCTAGAAACCATACTTTCCCACTTTAGAATTTTAATTACTTTTTTCTTAATAAGTAGAAGACAGGATTTTTTTTAACATACTGAAAGTACCTATTTTACCAGGGAATTAGTTGTTGGTATTTTCATTTTATCTCTACTTTGGGATTAGCATGGATAAGTGACTCTCTCTAGAAGATCTCTTCTCATTCACAGGATTCTCTATAACTTTAACATTCACAGCCAAATTTTAGTGTTTTCTTTTATTATGCTTGAATATCAAAAGGTTGTATAACCCAGAGAGAGGGGAGTGAGGATAGTGAAGCATTCCAGATGAAAAACTCTGGGTTTTTCAAGAAATGAGAGAATGTTTTACTTAAGAGACTATTCTTTTCTGGTTGGAACAGGTGGTGTGTGAAACTTACTAAAATGATGAATAATGAGTTCTTTTTCCATCTGTCTATATTAAAATAAGTAACTTAACTGAGATTAATATTATCAATTTTATTAGACCAACTTTATATATTTTAAAATAGAAATAATTGTACTCTTGATAAAATGTATTACTGTTATATTTCTCCCTAATGATCATGAGTTATAAAAAAAAAAAAAGCCTTACATGAAAAAGAGAGAGAGGAAAGGCAAGAAGGAGACAAAGATAATAAAAAAGAAAAAGCAGCATCCATGGTTATTTTATTCATTAGTATTGTATATTTTCCAATATTTAGGTTTGAGGATCATTGGGAAGGTGCTGGCTCTGGGACCATATTTAAGTTTGACTTATTTTTTTAAAAATATTTATTTATTTTTGAGAGAGAGAGGGTGAGTGTGGAGGAGCAGAGAGAGAGGGAGCGAGGGAGAATTCCAAGCACGTTCAACGCTGTCAGTGCAGAGCCTGATGTGGGGCTTGAACCCATGAACCTGGAGATCATGACCTGAGCTGAAATCAAGAGTCTGATGCTTAACAGAATGAGCTGCCCAGGCATCCCAGAGTTTGGTTTATTTATAAAAATTGATACTACTTCTTAAAGCAGGAAGAAATCTGTGTTGGGAGTGAGTGAAAGCAAAGTTGTGAGTCATCTGAAGTCTCAACCTTAGACACTCCCCTGACATCCCACTGCTAATTTCTTTTGTCCACCACACAGGGAGAAAACAAGAAAAGGAAAAGGAAGCCTTGATACTATTTTTCCTCCATTTGATCAAAATATTTTAAAATAAGTGACAGACCAATGATTATTATTTTATGTAGTATGAGTATCAAGGACAAACTATCTTTTCAACAGTGAGTGGAATAAAAACAGAATATGAGCTCTACTTCCAGATTTAGCTCAACATGTGAAGAGTTTACAATCTGTCCCTCAGTCCTTACAACAAGAAATATTTGGCAAAACTCAAAATCAGTGACTTTTTCTTGGACTCATCAGAGAACTGATGTTAAAGGGAAAAGTATTACTGCCAAATCTGGAAAGGCAGACAATTCAGTCACAGGAGAGAACTGCTTCCCCAGAGCAGAAGCCCCTGGAGTCATAATCAGATAAGAACATTTAAGGGGTAATTCTGAGGAACTTCTGGAGCCTGAATGTGGTTTACCCTCAGAGTGAGAAACTCTTGAGGTCCAGGTTTAAGAGGTGTTACATCTAGGAAGCAGATTCCAGCTTACCTCTGGCAGTGAGGAAGGAAGATTAATCACTGCAAAATATGCCCAGGACATTCTCCATTTTTACTTCCCTATTTTTCCTCTCAGTGTTTTTTTTAGGCTCCGTTTTTGATGCAGTCCTTGATCGTGGCTTCAGATAGCACATACCCTTTAGGGGGACTTCTGAGTTGGATTCTCTATCTGGATTTGGAAGCAATAGTGACCACGTGGCTCATGGTTAGTGGAGGAGGTAATAACAGTTGGTATTTAGAGAGAACATAATTACTAATGTTCTGACCTATGGTTAACTGCAATTGAGTATAAGTAGAAGACAAGACATTGGAAAATCAAGTGGCTGCTTGCATTGATCATTTGATTGCATTGATCTTTTGGTAATACTGCAAACTTTGAGAAAAATTAAAATGACAGGCTTATAGCATCTATTTTACATATGAGCCAAAGTACCTTTATGGAAGCTTACAAAAAGGCTCTCACATATTGTTTCTCTAGCACAGTGGGCTGAAAATAAAGCCTAAGATCTGAATATAAAATGGCAAATCCGGAAAGGAGACCAAATGTGTCATCTTAAGAAGTCTCATATGTTAAACAAGGGTCCTGGCCAGGAAAGAATGGGCCCCTAAAATCTGGGATCGTTATATTTGAATAAATAATCCTGAGAAGACAATCTTGCTGAATTTTCCATAATATTCTTGGTCCGTAGAGACAATCCTAAAAGAACTTGTCAGAAGAAAACACTTGCCCTTTCCTAGGAACTATGTACTGACTTGACCTAAAGCAGGGGTCTGAAAAGATAATGTTTGTTTTCTGTAAAATATGTCCCTAATATGCTTCACTGGTTCAATACCAATCAAATCTCATCACATTCCAAGAAGAGAAGAATAGGTTTTACTCTCAGAAGAAAAGTCCTAAATATCAAAGAAATTAAAGGCCTGGTTAGTGTATGCCACCAGAAACCAAGGAACCAAATATGGGAATGGATCCTAACTAAAGGTTATAGACCATGAACGTAAGGGTGGATATGCTTCCATTACACAACAGAGGCAGAATACAGCATGTCTGCATCCTAGGAGATTCACTGGTGCATACTTGGATGCTCCTCTGCCCATTGATAATTGTGAATTAAAATTTTCAGCAGCTATAACCCAACAAAGCCACGTTAAGATTTCAAACCCATTAAAACGAATGCTGTGTCACTTCCTGAGATAAGCAACACTGATTTGTTGAAGTGCTGAGAGAGGGAAAGGGAAAATCAGAAAGTTTGGGTGAAGAAGCATGATGAGAAACATCAATTCTGCACTACCAGCAACAGTTTGAATATGGACCTGCTTTAAAAACCTCTTTTAGTCTTTTTGGGAGATTGCTCCGACTTTGAGGAACTAGGTTTACACCTCTCTTCCCGGGGAAGAATTACATGTAGTGTTCTTATGTGAAATCTGGAGACGGTTAAAGGCTGTGAGTAAATGTAAGGGGTTTCTGCCTTCTGAATCTACTTGGCTTCACCTGATCCTCGAGTTTTGACAGTTTGCTCTCTGGCCAGAATGGGCTTAGGAATGACTCATGCCATGACCTCAATTTTCAAGCCTAGGTCATTGCCACAGCCCTCAGTGCCATCACAACCATCACAAACCAAGTAATCCTTATGCCCCAAACACACACATACACACAATCTTGGAGGAACTGATTGCAACAAGCACTAGCTGGGCTGGACCTCTGGAAGCCCTCATGTTCTTCACACTTTCCCAGAGAGCCCAGGTGGTACAACCTAGAAGTGTAGGAGAATTAACTCATGAGCTATACTGTGGAAATAGGAAACAAATGATAAATAGGAATCAATAGGGAATTCACTAACCTTTCCTCCCTGCTTCAACTTCCAAGAGATGGAGCCAACCACAAAGTTAAACAACTCACCAAACAGAGCTATCAACTATGCTTCTCTTTTGTAAATTTTCCTTCTTTCTTTCTTCTTTCTTTCTTCCTTCCTTTCCTTTCCTTTCCTTTCCTTTCCTTTCCTTTCCTTTCCTTTCCTTTCCTTTCCTTTCCTTTCCTTTCCTTTCCTTTCCTTTTTTTTGAGACACAGAGAGAGGGAGAGAGAATGAGAGCAAAAGCGTGTGCATGCTTGCTTGGGGGGTGGGGCAGAGGGAGAGAGAGAATCACCACATGGGGCTCACATCTATGAGATCATGACCTGAGCCCAAATCAAGAGTCAGATGCTGAATCAACTGAGCCATTCAGGTGCCTCTCAACTATGCTGCTCTTGAAGTGGTGGTCCATGTGGTACCAAGCCAACTTGTATTTGTTCTACTTCCATTATGGTCTCTCTTCTTTTATCATCCACTTTTGCTACCAGGAATTGCCCCCTCAGCTACTCCCATTAAAATATAAGGATTTAAGTTTTGCCTCAGGTTATATCTTCAAGGAAACTCAGATTAACACAGTCTTCTTTAGTCTTGGCCAAGCCAATAGTAAATCCATGTAAGGCTTTTAATGAAAAATAGGTGATACAGAGAGAGCAATGCAAATTCGCTCAATACCATTTTTTTCAAATTTCTTGAAAGTCAGTATTTCTTAATTTTATGTAGTTTAATACATTTTTAAAAATTTTTTCTTTTAATGTTTATTTATTTTTGACAGGGAGAGAGAGAGAGAGAGAGAGGAGAAAAATTCAAGAAGGGAGGGGCAGAGAGAGAGAGAGACCAAGATACAGAATCTGAAGCAGTCTCCAGCCCTCCAGACATGGGCTCGAACTCACCGACCGTGAGATCATGACCTGAGCCGAAGTAGGACGCTTAACCGACTGAGCCGTCCAGGTGCCCCTACAGTTTAGTATATTTTAAATTTTAACATTTAAATTTTTTAAATTTAAATTATTTTCATTCTGTTTTCTGATCAGCTGTGGACCTTGATGTAGCTATCTCTATAGATAAAGATGGGTATTTAGAACTACATATATCTATATATTTATTGCTATATACATAGGTAGACATTTAATTTTTTTTTGTTTTTAAGAATATTTTTATGATTTCTCTTTCTGTCACTGGAGTATAAGTGAGAAATTAACCCACGTTAGTTTTTAAGTTTTTAATGTTTATTTATTTTTGAGAGAGAAAGAGCTTGAGCAAGGGAGGGGTTAGAGAGAGCGGGAGACAATAGATCCAAAGTGGGTTCCACCATGACACCACAGAGCCTGATGAGGCACTTGAACTCATGAACCATGAGATCATGACCTGACCAAAGTCGGATGCTCAACCGATTGAGCCACCCAGGTGCCCCAATCCATGTTAGCTTTAAAATGTTTGTTTTTAAAGATAAAGATGGGGGAGGGGGGGTAAGTAATACAATTTTGCGAACAATAGAACATCCAAAATGCAATTGTTTCTTGTGCATACACAGGTAATAAAAACATAATAAAAGACTTGTGAGATTTTATCATTAAAAAGGAGTTTAGATACCATTTTAATCTAGGAATAAAATATTATATAAATTTATTGTATTTTATATAAAAGGATAAATGACGTCCAGAAATAGGACCAGGAGTTAGGACTACAACCCAGCAGAGCCAGTTTGCTTTCCCACTTCTTGCCTGGCTCCAGCTTATACTCATACATTTTTGTTGCCATTATTTAATTTTTTAAAAATAGGAAAGACCAAGAGGCTTATTTCACAGAAATAAGACTTCACAGAAGCCTGATACTGAGAAATTGCTCCGATCTGTTCTTAGTAGAACAGCCACAATAAGAGTAAAATTGAAAGAATAGCTTTTCTTTTGTGGCAGCATTTATTAAGATTATTTAAATAAAAGACAAATTCAAGGGGGCAAGTTAATGGAGAATTCCTGGAAATATGTTGAGAAGTAAACAGCACTTCTAACAACAAAAACAGTCCTCACATCTACTATGCACTAACGATTATTTGAAAACTGAGTGACAGAAAGGTTTCCTCCATTAGGTGTATCAATATGTTTTGGTTTATCAGACAAGAGCATCACTTAATGCTAAAGCCAAGAATCTTCAGATTCTTCCAAGTGTGTAGACTAAGCAAAGTTTTGACAATATGTTTTAGGCTGTTTCTTCAAGTATCCTCATTTTCCCCCAGAGTCTGTTTCTCAAAGTAGATTAGAGAATGAACAATAATGTCAAAGCATTGGAATGTTTGGAATGTTTGACATTAGATTCTTTTTTATTTTTTTTTTATGAGCACTGCTATGTAAGTCCCTTGAGTTCAGTGGTTTGTGAATTTTGGATTCTTCAC
The DNA here is from genome assembly GCF_018350195.1 of Panthera tigris. Classification (NCBI taxonomy): domain Eukaryota; kingdom Metazoa; phylum Chordata; class Mammalia; order Carnivora; family Felidae; genus Panthera; species Panthera tigris. The sequence goes on along the minus strand of NC_056661.1, from coordinate 92,303,887 downwards.
CTAACTTTTTAAAGTTGCATATTCAAACCATGCTATCTCCTTCCAGGATGGGCAAGTTCATTTCACCCAGCCATGAAGCTGAGGAGCTTCATGAGTAGCTAACATTTTACCCTAATTTAAAATCCATGCAGAATACACTGTGGCTATTGCCCAACTTGGCAGCTTTGAAAATGCAGAGGGCATGGTGATATACACCCCAGGAAAGGCAGGCAAAGAAACAATTTTAACAATCGGCTCTCTACCCTTTCCTTGGCATCCATCCTGGGTTCTTCTTGTGAGCAGTGCTATCCAAATGGCAATTTGTTATGAAATCCATCCATTCTACAAAATGAACAAATTGAGATGATAACTTGAATATGTTTGGAAAACACCTTTAAAATGATTGCTTTGTGCAAGCTGGGTCAACAGAGCCATATAATACTGTCCTGGTGGTTCCACTCCCTTCACCTAAGGCTGTTCTCAATTTCTTCCCCAGCAAGAGAATTCTATCACTATGGCACTAACCCCGGAAATGACAGTTATGTCTCCACTTTTGAGGAATAACACTCTAGGACTTTATCTAGTGTTGGGCCATTTATAGCTACACAAAGAAACTTCTGTTGATGAAAAAGTGATACTGTTTTCAATAAATCTCTAAATGCCCCTAAGTTTTCCAATGCCAGAATACTGACTCTACTTTTGCATACAGAGCATTAGGCAGGTCCCATTTTTGCCTAGGTCTTGGCAAACCTGATTATTTTCCTTTAAGTGCTTTAATGGCCATGGGAAGTGGTATCAAGCTGACCAACTGGACTGCTGAATGTTCAGTTTTTACATGGGCTGCCGTTCCTGCTGCACAGTCAATAAAATGATGTGGAAGATGGCTCCTCTTTCCAAATCCAGACTCACCAGTAGCCAAATATCAAACACAAAATATGCTTTTCACCAAATGTCAGTCAACTTGGGCAGAAAAATATTGAATTCACTATAAACTAAGAAGCTAAAAATTATTTCCTAGTATTTGATCAAGAGCAGGAAATGGGGTCTGGATCTAGCACCTGTGTTCTCTCTCTTACAAAATAAGTATTCACCAAATTTAAATCCCAAGAATATTTGTCAACCTAGCACTTATCCTCAGTGCCTGGCCACAAACTGATGGAGAAGTTGACTGATTAAAATGGCACCTACAGTACTTATTACAGAGAGATCTTGAGCTAAATGTATGGAATGATAAAATCATACCATGCTCTGAAAATCCGATGAAAAATTTGCAGACACTGCATATTTTAGCACCACTATCTTTTAAATTCTCCAGAGGGAAACTCCCCTCTGAACTTGACATTTTTGAGATAGTTATACCTCCAGTAGGATCTTTAATGCCCAGAATATCTCCTGAAATGTCTGGGTACTGGTAGGGGATTAGGATACCAGGTAGTATATAGAGAAGAAAAGAAATAATATTTAACTTCAAACTTAAATGGAAATAATTCAAAAAAATATATTAAGACCTTATTCATTTCTTGAAGAAATATTAGCACTATCTTCTTCCTTTTGACTAAAACCACATCCTTTCCTTATGCTGTATAAATTTTGATGTTCTTAATGCCTCGTGATTTAGTTAGAAGTAAAAACAGTGAATAATATGGCAATAGGCTATCCTGATTGTGAACATCTTCCTCATTCCTGAAAAATGGATAGAAAACAATATCATTTAACAATGTCTATTATTTTAAAGTTTCAGAAAGAGATTGAAAGTTATCTAAATTTGATTGTATGTAGGATTATGAAAAAAAGTTCATGCTGACTTTTAAAAATAATACCAATAACAAAATAGTAATACTAATAATATTATTTCAAGTATCCACTATGTACCAAGAAATGTATTCGTTTTTTTCATATGTTGCATGAGATAGGAATTATTTCCACTTTACAGATGAAGAGTCTTTACCCAAGACTAAACTAACAGGTAAGTGGAAGAGGCAGAATTTGAATCTCTACATGCAATGACACCAATATGTTATAAATCCTGCCATGCAAAATAAGCTCATATTGATACTTTATTGCTTAATGCAACACAAGGTTGCCATGCCTATTGGATGTGCATGCCCCAAGACCACCATCAATATCTCCCTAGTGCTGTTTTGTGCTAAGGTGCTGTTGGCACCCTTTAGGTCCATTAATGAAGTCTATGCCTTTCCCTCAAATCTTCCTTATGCCAGTAGTATTCTCCATTCAATGGGAAAAGTCTACTGATCATGGTGTTTTATCCAACATCCTCTTTATTTATAGTCCCTCATATTTTCCCTATAGCAATGAAATAGTTTACATAGTTGTTATTGTTTCATTGTGCAATGAAATTTTAATTTTTTACATTTCTTTTTAAAAATTTTTTTGACATGAGACAGAGAGATACAGAGCATGAGCAGGGGAGGGGCAGACAGAGGGGGAGACACAGAATCTGAAACAGGCTCCAGGCTCTGAGCTGTCAGTACAGAGCCCAACGTGGGGCTGGAACCCACAAACCATGAGATCATGAACTGAGTTGCAGTTGGATGCCCAAGTGACTGAGCCACCCAGGCGCCCCTAATTTTTTACATTTCTGATTGTGACCTCATCTCTACAAATATCTTTGTGGACCCATTATATTCCTAAGAGTTGTATCTTTTTATTGGTTTCTAGTTGGCCAAAGCACTGGATGGCCAACATGTATACAAATATGTATTTCCTAATTTGTTTTGAAGTACTATGTGTCCTTGATGTTAGCTTCTGAGCTTTTCTCTCACTGGTATTTTCCAGAAAATTACAATGTCTACTAAACTTCCCTACCAGTTGTATTAAAAGTCAATATCTCAAGTTCATTCCCACACTATGTTCGGGTGAAGGACATGTGTTGATTTATTCTGATCAGCTTTTATATCTCCAGGTGCTTTGGAGAGATAGGGAGCACTAATATGACGCCAAGTTCAACACAGATTCAAAACCTATGGGTTTTATCAACAGACATGAAGCTCTCAAGATATATTATGATAGGGAAAGTCACAGAAAGGTTTCTTATTAAACAGCGTTTTTGTTTTTATTTTTGTGGTTAAGATTAAGTATTATTCTAAGCACCTTTTTCTCCTTGGAACTTCTCTGGCAGCTGTTGAGCTGTGCTGTGAGACAAAAAAAAAATGTAAAAATTTTTTTAAAAGAAAATTAACACATATAATTGTGTAATTTATAGGAAGCATCCTAATTTGTTCCTTAGAGGTAATGCCAAATTTAATATTTATAACAATTTTGTATTATTTCCCTACTTTTACAGATAAAGAAATAAAGTACTGAGCCTTAAAGTAAATTTTTAATGGTCATGTGGATACCAAAGGGCAAAACAAAAGCTGAAACCAGGACTGAGTTATTTGAAAGTTCATAGTCTTTCACTAAACCACATTGTTTTAACTAGAAGAGTGAATCCTTATAAATGTCCAATTAATTCAGATTTTAATTCACTCTTCTGATAGTACATTGCTTATCAGTATAGATGTCAAACTTTTGAAACTAAGTATTACCTAATTATAGAAGATATTTACATGAAACCTGTACCAAAAGGAAGTTGGGAAACTTACTCTAATTGTCCACAGATTTAAACCATCTTTAGAGCTTCCTGTAATAACTTTAAAATTCATGCAAAATTTGCATCCTACCATATATCTCTTTAACACAAAAACTATTTTTTTCAATATATGAAGTTTATTGTCAAATTGATTTCCATACAACACCCAGTGCTCATCCCAAAAGGTGCCCTCCTCAATACCCATCACCCACCCTCCTCTCCCTCCCACCCCCCATCAACCCTCAGTTTGTTCTCAGTTTTTAAGAGTCTCTTATGCTTTGGCTCTCTCCCACTCTAACCTCTTTTTTTTTTTCCTTCACCTCCCCATGGGTTTCTGTTAAGTTTCTCAGGATCCACCTAAGAGTGAAAACATATGGTATCTTTCTCTGTATGGCTTATTTCACTTAGCATCACACTCTCCAGTTCCATCCACGTTGCTACAAAAGGCCATATTTCATTCTTTCTCATTGCCACGTAGTACTCCATTGTGTATATAAACCACAATTTCTTTATCCATTCATCAGTTGATGGACATTTAGGCTCTTTCCATAATTTGGCTATTGTTGAGAGTGCTGCTATAATCATTGGGGTACAAGTGCCCCTATGCATCAGTACTCCTGTATCCCTTGGGTAAATTCCTAGCAGTGCTATTGCTGGGTCATAGGGTAGGTCTATTTTTAATTTTCTGAGGAACCTCCACACTGCTTTCCAGAGAGGCTGCACCAATTTGCATTCCCACCAACAGTGCAAGAGGGTTCCCGTTTCTCCACATCCTCGCCAGCATCTATAGTCTCCTGATTTGTTCATTTTGGCCACTCTGACTGGCGTGAGGTGATATCTGAGTGTGGTTTTGATTTGTATTTCCCTGATGAGGAGTGACGCTGAGCATCTTTTCATGTGCCTGTTGGCCATCTGGATGTCTTCTTCAGAGAAGTGTCTATTCATGTTTTCTGCCCATTTCTTCACTGGGTTATTTGTTTTTCGGGTGTGGAGTTTGGTGAGCTCTTTATAGATTTTGGATACTAGCCCTTTGTCTGAGATGTCATTTGCAAATATCTTTTCCCATTCTGTTGGTTGCCTTTTAGTTTTGTTGGTTGTTCCCTTTGCTGTGCAGAAGCTTTTTATCTTCATAAGGTCCCAGTAATTCACTTTTGCTTTTAATTCCCTTGCCTTTGGGGATGTGTCAAGTAAGAGATTGCTACGGCTGAGGTCAGAGAGGTCTTTTCCTGCTTTCTCCTCTAGGGTTTTGATGGTTTCCTGTTTCACATTCAGGTCCTTTATCCATTTTGAGTTTATTTTTGTGGATGGTGTGAGAAAGTGGTCTAGTTTCAATCTTCTGCATGTTGCTGTCCAGTTCTCCCAGCACCATTTGTTAAAGACACTGTCTTTTTTCCATTGGATGTTCTTTCCTGTTTTGTCAAAAATGAGTTGGCCATATGTTTGTGGGTCTAGTTCTGGGGTTTCTATTCTATTCCATTGATGTATGTGTCTGTTTTTGTGCCAATACCATGCTGTGTTGAGGATTACAGCTTTGTAGTAGAGGCTAAAGTCTGGGATTGTGATGCCAACTGCTTTGGTCTTCTTCTTCAAAATTACTTTGGCTATTCGGGGCCTTTTGTGGTTCCATATGAATTTTAGGATTGCTTGTTCTAGTTTTGAGAAGAATGCTGGTGCAATTTTGATTGGGATTGCATTGAATGTGTAGATAGCTTTGGGTAGTATTGACATTTTGACAATATTTATTCTTCCAATCCATGAGCACAGAATGTTTTTCCATTTCTTTATATCTTTTTCAATTTCCTTCATAAGCTTTCTATAGTTTTCAGCATACAGATGTTTTACATCTTGGGTTAGATTTATTCCTAAGTAGTTTATGCTTCTTGGTGCAATTGTGAATGGGATCAGTTTCTTTATTTGTCTTTCTGTTGCTTCATTATTAGTGTATAAGAATGCACCTGATTTCTGTACATTGATTTTGTATCCTGCAACTTTGCTAAATTCATGTATCAGTTCTAGCAGACTTCTGGTGGAGTCTATCGGATTTTCCATGTATAATATCATGTCATCTGCAAAAAGTGAAAACTTGACTTCATCTTTGCCAATTTTGATGCCTTTGATTTCCTTTTGTTGTCTGATTGCTGATGCTAGAACTTCTAGCACTATGTTAAACAACAGCGGTGCGAGTGGGCATCCCTGTCGTGTTCCTGATCTCAGGGAAAAAGCTCTCAGTTTTTCCCCTTTGAGGATGATGTTATCTGTGGGCTTTTCATAAATGGCTTTTATGATCTTTAAGTATGTTCCTTCTATCCCGACTTTCTCGAGGGTTTTTAATAAGAAAGGTTGCTGGATTTTGTCAAAGGCCTTTTCTGCATCGATTGACAGGATCATATGGTTCTTATCTTTTTTTTTATTAATGTGATGTATCATATTGATTGATTTGCGAATGTTGAACCAGCCCTGCATCCTAGGAATGAATCCCACTTGATCATGGTGAATAATTCTTTTTATATACCATTGAATTCGATTTGCTAGTATCTTATTGAGAATTTTTGCATCCATATTCATCAGGCATATTGGCCTGTAGTTCTCTTTTTTTGCTGGGTCTCTGTCTGGTTTAGGAATCAAAGTAATACTGGCTTCATAGAATGAGTCTGGAAGTTTTCCTTCCCTTTCTATTTCTTGGAATAGCTTGAGAAGGATAAGTATTATCTCTGCTTTAAACGTCTGGTAGAACTCCCCTGGGAAGCCATCTGGTCCTGGACTCTTATTTGTTGGGAGAGTTTTGATAACCGATTCAATTTCTTCGCTGGTTATGGGTCTGTTCAAGCTTTCTATTTCCTCCTGATTGAGTTTTGGAAGAGTGTGGGTGTTTAGGAATTTGTCCATTTCTTCCAGGTTGTCCAATTTGTTGGCATATACTTTTTCATAGTATTCCCTGATAATTGCTTGTATTTCTGAGGGATTGGTTGTAATAATTCCATTTTCATTCATGATTTTATCTATTTGGGTCATCTCCCTTTTCTTTTTGAGAAGCCTGGCTAGAAGTTTGTCAATTTTGTTTATTTTTTCAAAAAACCAACTCTTGGTTTCGTTGATCTGCTTTACAGTTTTTTTAGATTCTATATTGTTTATTTCTGCTCTGATCTTTATTATTCTCTTCTTCTGCTGGGTTTAGGCTGTCTTTGCTGTTCTGCTTCTATTTCCTTTAGGTGTGCTGTTAGATTTTGTATTTGGGATTTTTCTTGTTTCTTGAGATAGGCCTGGATTGCAATGTATTTTCCTCTCAGGACTGCCTTCGCTGCATCCCAAAGTGTTTGGATTGTTGCATTTTCATTTTCGTTTGTTTCCATATATTTTTTAATTTCTTCTCTAATTGCCTGGTTGACCCATCACTTCTTTAGTAGGGTATTCTTTAATCTCCATGCTTTTGAAGGGTTTCCAGACTTTTTCCTGTGGTTGATTTCAAGCTTCATAGCATTGTGGCCTGAAAGTATGCATGGTATGATTTCAAATCTTGTATACTTATGAAGGGCCTTTTTGTGACCTGGTATGTGATCTATCTTGGAGAATGTTCCATGTGCACTCGAGAAGAAAGTATATTCTGTTGCTTTGGGATGCAGAGTTCTAAATATATCTGTCAAGTCCATCTGATCCAATGTATCATTCAGGGTCCTTGTTTCTTTATTGACCGTGTGTCTAGATGATCTATCCATTTCTGTAAGTGGAGTGTTAAAGTTCCCTGCAATTACCACATTCTTATCAATAAGGTTGCTTATGTTTATGAGTAATTGTTTTATATATTTGGGGGCTCCGGTATTCGGCACATAGACATTTATAATTGTTAGCTCTTCCTGATGGATAGACCTTGTGATTATTATAGAATGCCCTTCTTCATCTCTTGTTACACCTTTAATTTAAAGTCTAGTTTGTCTGATATAAGTGTGGCTACTCCAGCTTTCTTTTGACTTCCAGTGGCATGATAAATAGCTCTCCATCCCCTCACTCTCAATCTGAAGGTGTCCTCAGGTCTAAAATGAGTCTCTTGTAGACAGCAAATAGATGGGTCTTGTTTTTTTTAGCCATTCTGATACCCTATGTCTTTTGGTTGGTGCATTTAGTCCATTTACATTCAGTGTTATTATAGAAATATATGGGTTTAGAGTCATTGTGATGTCCGTAGGTTTCATGCTTGTAACGATGTCTCTGGTACTTTGTCTCACAGGATCCCCCTTAGGATCTCTTGTAGGGCTGGTTTAGTGGTGATGAATTCCTTCAGTTTTTGTTGTTTGGGAAGACCTTTATCTCTCCTTCTATTCTAAATGACAGACTTGCTGGATAGAGGATTCTCGGCTGCATATTTTTCTGTTCATCACATTGAAGATCTCCTGCCATTCCTTTCTGGCCTGCCAACTTTCAGTAGAGAGATCCGTCACGAGTCTTATAGGTCTCCCTTTATATGTTAGAACACGTTTATCTCTAGCTGCTTTCAGAATTTTCTCTTGATCCTTGTATTTTGCTGGTTTCATTATGATATGTCGTGCAGAAGATAGATTCAAGTTACGTCTGAAGGGAGTTCTCTGTGCCTCTTGGATTTCAATGCCTTTTTCCTTCCCCAGATCCGGGAAGTTCTCAGCTATTATTTCTTCAAGTACACCTTCAGTACCTTTCCCTCTCTCTTCCTCCTCTGGGATACCAATTATGCATGTATTATTTCTCTTTAGTGCATCACTTAGTTCTCTAATTTTCCCCTCATGCTCCTGGATTTTTTTATCTCTCTTTTTCTCAGCTTCTTCTTTTTCCATAATTTTATCTTCTAGTTCACCTATTCTCTCCTCTGTCTCTTCAATCCGAGCCGTGGTTTTCTCCATTTTATTTTGCAGCTCATTGATAGCATTTTTTAGCTCCTCCTGGCTGTTCCTTAGTCCCTTGATCTCTGTAGCAAGAGATCCTGCTTGCTGTCTGAACACACTCCCTCTGGCCTCTCCGCTTTTGCCAGCCATACTCTGGGGCTTTGCTTGGCCGGCGGGCCACCTCTCTGCCCCAGCTCCCTCCCACCAGTCCGTGTAGCGTGCACCACCTCTCCGTCCTTCCTACCCTCTTCCGTGGGCCTCTCGTCTGCACTTGGCTCCAGAGACTCTGTTCTGCTAGTCTTCTGGCAGTTTTCTGGGTTATTTAGGCAGGTGTAGGTGGAATCTAAGTGATCAGCAGGACGCATGGTGAGCCCAGCGTCCTCCTACGCTGCCATCTTCCCAGGATCGCAAAAACTATTTTAAAGTTTCACTAACCATAAAAACACAAAAGCCAAACTAACTTGTCATGTTGACTAATGGGTTTCTGTTGTTAGAGTTCTTTTAACGATTTTGTAAAATGGGCTGAACCAAGACTCAAATGTCATTCCATATATAGTAGTCCTTGATATGGTCTACAAACTCACATCTGCTTACCCCGGGCTATTCTTCAGACTTCATTTCCTCTAAATTCTTCTTGAATCAGTTCAGCCACATTACTTTCCTTCTCTTTCTGCCAAAACCTCACCTCGGGGATGTTTCAACAAAACACGTGCCTCCACCACCACCTGAGTTAACACAGTGTATGTGGTGGTCACATGCTATCCCTAGACGCTCAACTCCTTAACTATGGGCTCTGATTTAACAGGAAAGACACTCAATGAGTTCCCCTTTGACTCTTGCTTCCTCTATTTGTTTATCTCAGGACTAAAGACCCGAGTGAGTGCACCAGATTAGCAAATTCTAGGTCACATGGCTGATCCCCAGATCAAGGGTGTCAAGAAAAGTGAGTTTCAAGTTTCTAACTTGAGAAATGTTTCTTCACATAGGAAATCCTCTAGATGGAAGAAAGCAGCTCAAAACATGTGGCATGGGCCAATAATAATAGTAATAGTAATAATAATAATAAGCAAATGTCACTGTCACTACTACATTTCTAGCACCTAGAAGCACGGAACATACTTGAAGCATCCCACAGTAGTTATTAGGTGAGTGAATGAACATATCATGCTCATGTTCCAGGTAACGTATTTTCCTCATGCTGGTGTTCAAATATTTTCAAAGTTCAATTTGCAGAAACTCATACATATATTAACAGTTTTTTTTCCACATTGTTTTGGAAATCCAAAGCACACCAAAGAAATAGAAAAGTGATGTTTTCAGGTTTCCTTCTGGTGAAAAGTTTTTAGTGTCATCCTGCTGAGGTTCCAGTGAACTCCACCATACGATGGCTGCAGTGAACCGAACTGGTGAGTCAGTCTCATTTATCATCTTAGGGAAACCCTCATCAGAAGGCTTTTCAGTATAGAAAGATAGATAATGATTCCTATCATTTATTTTGCATTAAAAATCTGAACAGGTCAACAATTTCTTGTCTAAATCCTGTTGGGGCAGATATGTTTAGACTTTCAGAATTTTGAGATATTAGAATGTTTATGCGTACATACACCATATATTACATAACATTCTCAGCTGAGTCTAGGGCTATAATCAAGCCTATTACTGCATGTTCACTGAAACATAACATAACCTACTTAGTAAGGTAATGACCCTAAATAGCCTTACATCTGTTCATATGAAGTTTTGTTCTCAAATAAATGATAGAACTGATTTGGCTTTCAGAAGGTTTTGGATTTTGGAATTGAGAATAAGAGTGTACAGACCCATGAATGTATCAAGTGTCAAAGAACAAAGACACTCACACGTTTATTGTTGCTGTGATCAACGTTCTTCATTCAGCCATTTGACTTATTTTTAGTGCTCTGATTGGACATAGAAATTGAACACAGTCACTTTTTTTCCCTTTTGATTTATTCAGCTTAGAAAAAAAAACAATAAATTTATATTCCCTACACTTACTTTCCTCTCCTTAAATATAAAACTCAGGTCTTAACTAAAGTTTCTAACAGCATTCTGCAGTTTTCCCCCTAATTCTGCTTTACTTCATTCACTAGCTCCTATGAGTGCCTGCATGATACCATCATCAACATTTAGTTTTTTCATTCAGTTCTACTTAGGTTCTCGCATTACCTTATTCTATTTATTATAAGATTATATTGGAATTTATTGTTTTTCATACTTACTAAAGTTCCCAGATGACACATAAAGAGATTGTTCAAAAAAATAACAAGTCCAAAATAAAATAAGGTTTAAAGGGCAAGAATGAGCAATAAAACATTATTGCACCTGTTCATTGCCCATCTAGCCAGAATCAACTCAAATAACACTGATTAATGTTCTGAAAATCTCTTAAGTGGGATATTATTTGATAAGAATTGCCTACCACACCATCATTTTTAATTATGATTTTCTTCTCTCTATAGTTTTCTTTCTTCTATACTATTAACAGATAATGACTAAAAATATCCCTGGATCCTCAATACTCAGTAAAAGGTATATATCTTTTATTTACAGCAATTTTTGTCAAATAGTATTAAACAATGTTCCCTGCTACTATCTGATCTCTACAAAGTACAGTGCTGTGTGAATAGGAAAAACCAATTTAATTGCAACAATAGGCTTGGCATCTAATATTTTTAAACGATCAATAGTGCAACAGATATTACAGTCTTTCCTATCATATATAATTTCTAACTTTTACACTGACAAAAAGCTATTTTGGGTGAGCCTTCCAAGGTAAGATGACTACATGGTATTTTTAGTTTTATTTACATTTTACTAATACTCCTCTTTTGTAACTAAAAATTAGTAGTTTTATTTACAGAGTCCTGAAATTTTATAAATTATATTTTTAGAATACAGAGAATTTAAACATTATACAGATACAGATACAGATATTTCTCTCCTTTTTTGGCAAAATTCTGAAAGAAATCTCCCTCAATTGTAGTGAATTCTTTGACCACAGTAATTGGAAGGGCAAGGGTAAGTAGTTAAGGGAAAAGTGGCATAAATCCCACCTGAATTCTCTGAATTCTCTTGAATTCAGAATATCTCAACAGACCAACATTACCTATTTCAAACACTGCCCAATGTCCTGAATATTAATATGTAAAAGATGTGGAAAGACTCAAAGGCGGCCACAGGTTTTTGATGTCTTCATTAAAGCCTCTCAGCATTAATAATTGGAATTGTCACTTTGTTCCTTAGAAGTTTTTCATCCCACCACCATGTAGCACAGAAAGTGTTTGACAGGCTGGAGAAAAAAAAATGCTTTTCTTTTGTAGACAAAGAGAAGAGAAATTGTGAAAGGAAAAGGGGGAATAGAGAACCAACAAGAGACCTAAACAGTGATTGTATTTGTTAAGGTGTAAATATGAAAAATAGAAATTTGAATATTGTCTTAATATTTATGCCCAAGCATAGCCCCTATGTAAAGGTTTTCTATAACCCACGGTATGTGTATCCTAATTTGAAGACTATGCTCTAGAATGACCTTTATCCTACATTTTAATCTATTCTCTCCCCTACAAAAGCCAACTCTTAAGTGCCCTGATTTAAGAATACTGGATTGAGATTTTTGACGTCAGCAGAAATTTATTTCCAGACTACCTAGCAGTGCTGTCATGTGTGTGGAACCCAGGTGTCATTTGTGTCTTCCAGCCAAATGGAGGTCACGTTCTTTTTACAATTTAAAATTAAAGAAAATAGATAAGGACTCTAACCCGTAGTTTTCTTTAACCCTCATCTCTCCTTTCTACTTTATGTGGTCATTCTCTTATTTTTCTGACAGGGCCAGTCACATCTTGTGAGCCTCCTTCCTTGGACTCCTTCTGGCTTTCTACTATGTTCCTGGGACTCTTCTCTCCATGATTCACCAGGTTGTCCCAAGAAACTAAAAATTCTTCAACTTTCATCATAGTAATTCAAAGATCTCTTTATCCCCATCTGGCTATGGAGAGGGGCACATATCATATCTTATACTCAAAAAGATTTTCTGTAAATATTCCTAAAGGAAAAGGAGTTGTCAGGGTGCATGGGTGGCTCAGTCAGTTCAGAGTCAGACTCTTGGTTGCAGCTCAGGTCATGATCTCCCAGTTCGTGGGTTCGAGCCCCACATCAGGCTCTGCACTGGCAGCATAGAACCTGCTTGGGATTCTCTCTCTCCCTCTCTCTCTGCCCCTCCTCCACTCACACTCTGTCTCTCTCAAAATGAGTAAACTTAAAAAAAAAAAAAAGAAAGCAAAGGGAGTTGTCTTGCTGGGGGGGAATTCCTATAAGAATATTCTGTTTATATTTGTGTCCAGTGTTAGTTTGCAATTTTTTCTTTCTTTTCTCTGTCATAACTCTTCATGTTTTTGTTTTTGTTTTTAGCTGAAATTATATAGACCCTATTATCCAGAGAATCTTCTTTTATTGCTATATTTTGAATAATATAAACTTTGTCTTATGTGGATTATATTAATAGACTTTCTAAGAATTTGGATATTTTTAAAATCATTTAGCCCATGCAAGTTTGCTTCTCCCCCCCCCCCTCCCCCAACCTTGATGGATATTGTGTTGTTTGGAACACTTAGTTTTTGTTTCCCATTGTACACTAGCTAGTGACTTTGGTTTGTACATCTTCAAAATATTTTTCTCCTTAAAAAAAATTGAAAACTAAAATGAGATTCTGTTTGTTTGTATACACTTAAAGATCCCTTATGGGAAGTTAATACTGAAATATAATGTTTGGCTTTTTCATTAGCCATGAAATATGGAGGGTCTAAATCCAAGAACATATAAAAATTAAAGTGTGGGTCTTAGACATATTAATTATCACCTAATAGTTTTGTCTGTTAATATGTTCTTTTAAATACTACAGGTGGCTTTCCTAGGTTGTACTCTTCCAAAACAGTGTATTTCAACACTGGCTGCATATTAGAATCACTTAGGGTAAAATTAAAATACTACAAATACCCGAATCTACCCCCAGAGATTCTGAGTTAGTTGGTGTTGGATAAGGGCCCACATTTTTGCAGCTTTTTTGTTTTTGTTGCTATCGTTGTTTGTTTTTAACAAATTAGGTATTTCTAATGTGCAGAAGAATTGAAAGCAACTGTTCTAAAGTGAGGGTATGTTTCCATTTTTTCCCCATCATGGCAATTTCTAATTTTAAAAATTATCATTCATAATAGCATTGAGTATACAATGAACTTAGGAAATAGCAAAATGCATGCAAGAACTTTATGTACAAAATTACAAAATGTTTTTGAATGCAATTAAACAAGATCTAACCAAAAGAGAGACAAATAATGTTTGTGGAGAAGAAGGCTCAATATAAAGATTTCAGTTTCTTCCAAGGTGGTATGTTAATTAAATATGAACCCACCAAACAGGATTTTTTTTTTAAGTTAGGAAAGCTAATTCTCAAATGTATCTGGAAGATCAAACACTCAAATCCAAGGCATTCTCAATGAAGATCAGGTGAAGGGATTCATATAAAATATCAATTGATTATAAACAGTAACAAAGACAGTTTACATGAGAGTGGTAACAGGCATGAAGACAATCAACTCAGTACAGTTTTACATCTTTTTAATACCTAATGAATTCTGGTTTTGTTTTAAGGTTTGGTGATATTGCAATACAGGACAAAACAACAACAACAACACTGTTCCTGTGGAGTTTAGGTATATCTGAGGAGAAAGCAGCAAATGAATTGAAAAGTAAAACATATTAGATGGTAATCGGTGCTCTGGAGAGACAATAGTGAGGAAAGTGTGTAGAAAGTACATGTGTGTTTTTTGAAGGGGCAAGTGAAATTGAATTTTAGGTAGGGATACCAGTGAAGTCTCACTGGGCAGGTGATGCTGGACACAAAAACCAGTAGAAATGACAAATGACTGAGAGAACTGTGATGTTTCATGATGCACATCATGGGGGAAATTATTAAATAGTTCTGAGACAATATTTGTATATATTTTAAAAAATATATACAAAGTAAAATTTGTCTTCTATCTCATATGTATGTTTTTTTAATTTTTAATGTCATTTTTGAGAGAAAGACAGACAGAGTGAGACTGGGGGTGGGGGGTACAGAGAGAGGGAGACACAGAATGTGAAGCAGGCTCCAGACTCTGAACTGTCAACAGAGAGTCTGATGTGGTACTTGAACTTATGAACCGTGAGATCATGACCCGATCCAAATTTGGACACTTGATCGACTGAGCCACCCAGGCTCCCCTCATATATATATATATACATGAAATATATGTATGAATTATCCAATTGAATTCCAATTGATTCAAATATCCAATTGAATTAAAGGCAAGTGTGAATAACAAAACCTTCTAAGTATTAGAAAACAATATTAAAATATATATTTAGACATTGGAATAGGGAAGGATTTTAAAAATAAACCCTAAAAGGCCAAACCATAAGGGTGCAGATTCACATATTTTCTTACTTTAAAATGATTCCAAGATACTGTAAGGTGAAGACGATTTAGAGGTACAAGTTTCCAGTTATTAAATAAATAAGTCACGGGGATAAAAAGTGCAGCAGAGGGAATATAGTCAATAGTAATCCACAAACTTTGTATGGTGACAGATGGTGATGGTACTCACTGTAGTGATGCTTGCCTAATACACAGAACTGTTGAAGCCCATGTTATACACCAAAAACGAATACAGCATTGTATGCCAACTATACTTCAATTAAAAAAAAAGATACTTTTAAGCCATAAATTTGAAGGAGATATTTTAAATTTTTTAAATTAATTAATTAATTAATTAATATCCAATTTAGTTAGCATATAGTTCAACAGTGATTTCAGGAGTAGAATCCTTAATGCCCCTTACCCATTTACCCATCCACCCTCCCACACCCCCTTCAGTGACCCTCTGTTTGTTCCCTATACTTAAGTCTTTTATGTTTTGCCCCCTCCCTGTTTTTATATTATTTTTGCTTAAAATAGTATATTAAATTCCTCATGTGAGTAAAGTCATATAAAACATTTTTAATCAAAAAGGCACTAGAATAAAAAATCCATACTTTAAAAATGTATAAAAAGTCTTACAAATTAATAAGAAACCAACATTCAACAGAAACTATTTAGTAAGGAAAAGTTAAGTCACTCAAAGAAAGAAAAAAAGAAAACAGGAACAGGCATTTCACAAGAGAGGGAATAGGAGTGGTTAATCAAAATATATAAAGATACACAAACTCAGTGGTAATCAAGGAATGTAAATTTAATTCATAATGAGATACCCTTTTGGTCTGACTAAGCAAAACATAAATAACTCTGCCTATATAAAATTGTGGTCGGGATATTAATACCGGGAAGTTGTGCTGTATTATTGGTAGAAGTGAATATTGGCAAAATCGCTTTAGAAAACCATGTAATATGTGTCCCTTCTTGGATATATTATTTTCCCTAATAAAAAATTAAATATTAGGTAGGGCTTCTAAGACATCAGGAAGACTTTGGCTTACCCATAGACAGGTGGGAACGGAGGAGTGGTATAATCTGACATACGCTTTACAAGCACAGGCTGGCTGGCTGCTCTTTAGACCATGTACTCTAGGAAAGTTAGGCAGAAGTACTGTGATTAGCTGGGAAATGCCTGGCACTAATGTTGTAGCCATGGAAATAGTGAAAGTGGTCCAATTCTTAAAGATCAGATCTGGTATGTAAGGCCAAGAGGAGTTAAGAATAACTCCTTTTAGCTGAAACAGCTAGAAGATAAATTGGCTACATAATGCTAATCATGCATTTTCCTGTAGCATTTTCTTCCATATTGTCTGCTAGGCTGGTGACAACCCATCTCCCTATGTTTATGCAGTACTAAAGAGATCAGTACATCATTTTAATGTTCACTTTAATGACACTGGTAATTAAATTTTAAAATTTCTCTAAATATGTAGAATTGTAGATAGCCACTACTAAGTTTGCTGATAAACCTTTTCTAACCTTGAGGATACACCAAGCAGTTAGGGAGAAAGAAGAAAAATGTTCTGTTCAGCTTTGCTTTGATATCTCCCTTTCAAAGAGATTTATCTTATTGAAAGGGAAGGACCAATCTCTGGGAATTGCTGGTGTCAGCTGCTACAGGCAAGGATGATTTCCTTCACTTGTTTCCAAAAGGTCAAGAGACTGCAGGCAAAACCCAGCATGGCAACTGACATAATTAGGAGAGAAACAGCCTGTTCTCTAGAAAAGTCCATATCCCATTGGGTATTGTGCTATTATGTTTATGCCAAAACATTAAGACCAATATAGGGCATGACCCCATAGCCAAAGAGGCCAATTTGTGATTGGGACAGTCTGTTTTCTCGCTAATGGGTGTGCTTCAGGGGAGAAAAGGATTAGAGTCAAGGATAAATGAGATAATGTGATTGACTTGTTAGAGGCTATTTTACCCTCTTTTACTGTAGGCACTTTTTTCCTGACCCACGTACTAGCAAACTGCATCAGAGTAGGTGCTCAATATTTGCTTTTATAAAAATAAAATCTTTTGAATAAATGTGAAATCAATTGGTGCTGTGAGTGCAGCAGGTTAGTATTTGGCCATGGCAATGTTTTCCTAAGTCATCACCATTGATTAATGTTGTTATGTGGCTCATTAAAAAAAAAAATAGCTTTCAGGTCTTCTTTACTTCACCTTTTTACATATCTCTGATGACTCCACTTTCCTGAAATTTCTTGATTGCTGCCTGAGGTTCCTTACTCTCTTCAGCCCTGCCCCATCCATTTTCTACTATAGATTAGGGCCCTATTCATTTTCATTGTACTTGTAATATTGTGTGTGTGTGTGTGTGTGTGTGTGTGTGTGTGAGAGAGAGAGAGAGAGAGAGAGAGAGAGAGAGAGAGAGAGAGACAAACAGACAGACAGACTGCTATGCCATCATATATGCTTCATATGTAACCACTCACGCAAAGTTTCTATTTCAACACTAATCCTTACTGACTGAAAGTCTCTTTCTTATTTTCTAAGCTATAAGTAATCACTTTTTCCCTTCTATATTAGATTTCCTCTCGGTCTCTCATGAGCAAAATATAAATCCAGTTCCAGTGTAGTCCAGACAAAATGAAAACAAAGGTGTGGTGACACAAGTCAGTAAGTAGATACTCTGGTAGGAGGCAGGGATGGAGGTGCGGGCATTGTCCCAGGAAGAAGAATGAGAATCCTTTCTGTAATGTTGGAAATGTCCTGTATCCTGTTTTGAGTGGTGACTTCATAGGTGTGTATGACTGTAGAGTTAACACCTCCACATTTTAATGTAGGTAAATAAAAAAATAAAAAGAATATAAGAAAATAAAGCAAATTTTAATTATTTTCCATTTATCATTCTGCCTAATAACTTCTGTCTATTTAACTAACACAGCTACTTCTTCTGGTGTCTCTGTCGTCTTAAACATAGTTTTAGTCTCTGCTTCCTCCAGACAAACACTCAATATGTGGCAAATATAAGAAACAATAAGTAAATTATTTAAAAGTAATTGTCATGGACCAAACATCTGGAAAGGAAAAAGAGTGTTATTGAACCTTCAAAATACATTTTATAACCCCACATGAGTATCATTTTATATGGAAGTAAAAATCAGCACTGGGAAAATCTCTTATTTGGTAGCTACAAAAAGCTAAATAAACATAACCACCCATTCCTGGAAATGCCAATTTCCTTGATTGAGGATCAGGGAGGAAGTCCCCAAAATGTTTCCTCTAAATTTCTTTCTACCTATTTCTATATTCATTACTGTATTTGCTTTATCTATATAAATTTGCACAAATAAGGATAGAGATTTTGGAGTTTAGGAAAACTATTAGGAATTAAATACCTAAGGGATAAACATAGAAACAAACAACTGAAATGAACTGGAAGTCAAAGTCATTGGAGAAGTAAAGGGCAAGGAACTGAGAGGCCAGGTTATTAAAAATATCTTCTAAATAAATGTAGAAAAGATTTGGACCAGAAGACAGCAGTATCTTTGATGAGACAGAGTTCAGATTCTAAAGAAGAGGGCATTCTTTGGAATTCATGGCATTTAAAAATTTCTGGGTGAATAAATAGGACTTTTCATAGTGATGCATATCTGTTGGCAACAACTAAGGTTGATCAATCACACTGTACTGATCCAAGAGCTAAAATCATCATCACAGGTTTGTAAAAGACTGAAATGGTTCAGTATAGAGTTAGAGGTAAGGGGTGATAGAGCAACAGTGAAGGGAAGGCAATAGAGGGGGCAAGGTATACATCTATCTTCAGAATCAGTGACATAAAAGATGTGAAAGACAAAAATGACCTCCATGTGAAAGAACTCTAATGAGATATTCTCAGAAGGAAACCAGGTCTCAGTTCAAACAAGACACTGTGAGAAATATTCAGAAAAGAATAGTGAAGAAACACAAGATTGTGTGGATTATAATCTCTGAGTACTAAGGAACACAGTTGAATTATTAAGCACTTCAGGAAGGCTATAGAATGAGATCAGGTGAGGTGTTAAAGAACAGGGAATGGAACTTTTTTATTACACTTCTTGTGGTGCCAGGATAAAATTCACCAAAGGAAACTGTGGTGGTGAGACTCTGGGTTTGGAAAAAGGTTTGGTACTGGCCATGTTTCAAGAGAGAGAAAATGAATGAATGATCAAGCTATCACAAAGATAACATTATCAAATCAAACTCCTATAAATAATAGATATTTCCCAGAAACATTATTTGCTACTTAATTCGAGGATGCAATTCAATCAAGACCCATAAACAAAGCAAGGAGAAGTTTGGAACATCAAGTACAGCTCCCCAAATCCTTCTCAAAACAGTCCTGTTGTACTCTAGCCAAGAGTAATAGATTTTATCTGTAATGAGGTGTATGAGTTACCTTATGGAACAGGGAGTGTTTAAGACATATGCTTCTTCTACCTAGATAGCTATATAGTCTATGTGACATTTTTCATGGAGCCATGGAAAGCTCCTAAATGCATAGATTCCAGATTTTTTACTGTGAAGAATTCTAAACCAGGAGCAGCCTGCTAAAAACATTCTACACCTAACGACTCTCCTCTTAGGAAACAAAAGCTGTCTATGTCAAGAAGTTCGGTTAACATCAAATTTAAAAGATGACTAGCCTGGGACAACTTCTTTCCTTCCCTGGAGAGCTTATCTCCAGTGAGAGATAAATTGATCGCAAGAAGCTGCTTTAATGGCTTCCTCTAAGACTATTATTATTTTATGGGCACTTTTTCATTTTAACTTTCAAACCTAGTGATTATTTTCCCCATGAAGAGAAATGGTGAATGGCTATCTGAGAGTTTATCTCATTATCTCAATATAATTCCCATGTGAGAGCAACACAGAAGCTTCTTCTGATTTGGAGTCAGAATGAATATGTCATCTCTGCTTACAGTTGAGTTATCAAGAATGGTCTGCATTGGAATCTTTGGGGGAAATAAAACTAATTTCACATAATTTAATAACTCCATTTTAACCCCTTGAGAGTTCATTTAAAATATTTTTAAAGACAAATGCTTACTAATTTAGGTTTTATAGAAGTGCCTGTAAGATTTTTGGGGAAGGGCAATGTTGTATTTTGTTTAAATATGTAGATTTGATGAAAAAAAAAAAACGTTTTGTTTACTAAACCAAGATGGACAGTATTTTAAATGTTTTACAAATTTGTCAAATGTGAGTTGAAATATTGGGAACCCTTCTCTAATTTTTGATCATGCTTTATATTCTGGTTTAGTTTATGGCTACACACTTGCTTGCTGGATTCTCTGGCTAAATGTGTATATGTGTATGTATGTGCATGCCGGCATGCTAGACTAGAGCGAGAACCATTAAGACTTCTAGTTACCTTATCTTGATCATTGTATTACCATATAAATAGTTCAACCACACAAAGGTGACTACTTACTTCAAATGATGTATATGTTATAGTAAGATAAACAAAAATTATTAAACAGAAATTTACTTAAGAGCTTAAAAATTATACATCTTTACCTTCAGACATTAATTTCCTGATTTTGCTGATACACATACATACTCATCAAAATATTTCACTCAATATAATAAACTTTTAGATATGGCATGGCCAAAACAATACTTTGAAAATCACAGTTTCCACTTTAAAATTTTCCACATGCAAAGAATATCCAGATACCATGGAGATATGCAGAATATCAAAGACTGAAGAGATGGGGAAATGTTACCCAGAATACACACAGGGAAGACTCAAGTTTTTATTCTGGTTTTGACCCTGAACAGTTATGGTTTGTGCCAATCAAATGCCTTTATCTGTTTAAGCCTTGGATTTTTAGTTGCTGTTGTTGGTCTGTTTTGCATTTTAATCCACAATCTGAGAGACTTGAATAGATTTGTTGTGATCCCCTTAAGCACTAGTATTGCATCCTTTGATAACCTGGAAAATACTGTAGCTAGCACAGAGGCATGAGCAGAGTTGATCTTAGGAATACCATGTAGTCCATGTCCTAAAAAGCACCCAAAATCACCTTTTGAGAGTCCATTTGTTTGTATCTTTTGGGTTAAGTCTTTGAGTGCTTTTAATAAATATGCCTGACAACATCATTAGTGTGTGTGAATACTCCAGCTTTCTTCTACCGAAAGCTTTTGATACCAGGAGGGTAGTAGAGAGATTTTTGAGATCCTGGATGCTTAAGGATTGTATGGGAAAGAACCAGAGAAGAGTGCTAACCCAGAAAGAAGGCGGGGAAAAACTTTCTCCCCATCTGATAGGTGTCAGGGTCTTCACGGAGATGAAGGGTGTCCTGATCCTTGAAGGGTGTCCAGCCTTGGCTACTGTCCCTGGCTGTAGGTCATTCTGCTGCTTTTGACCTCCCAGACCCACAATATAGGTGATGATATTCCCTGATGAGGAAGCAGGGGCTCACTGAGCAAGCCCCCTGTTAGAAGCATGAGTGGGAGCCACTATCTCATTCAAGGAAAAGGATAGCAGCTTATGATTCACTGAAACTTACTGATCTGTACTAGGTTATCTGGATATATCAATTTCATCTTTGAAAAAGATATATCAGATCTGCTTATTTTTAGAACCCCTGCCACTCATTAGGTGACTGTGTATTTCCTTTTGTTCAAGCAAAATCTCATGTATCACCTGCTCCAAGCCCAAATAATAGTTGATTCTCATTATATCCAAACTGAAGACTGCAGTCACAAGGTGATACATTAATGATGTGATATCTTGTACCCTGAAGTACTTCCTCAATGCAGAAAATTTCTACTGTCTTATGCAGAGCACAGCGCACCCGCAGAAATTTAACCTGCTCAGCCTGGCTAATGGCAGAATGCTAATGGAGGAAATGTTAACTTTTCATTCTCTTTGCATGCTGGATAAAGAGTTGATGTATACTGCAGAGAGCTAATCAAATGAAAATAGAACAATAAAAGCTACCTAAATTTTGGCAATATCTTATTGAGTTGGTTTTTTAAATTATTTACTTAGAATTCATAAAAAATCTAACTTAGGAGAAGAAAGCATGTTTTAAAACTCACTTTCCTGGAAACTTTTGGGAACTCATTTTCAGTAAGGTGAACCATCTGGACAACTATCTCTCTGTAAGATAAGAGACCATAGAGAGGCCAGAAATGTTACCAAAAGTTGATATTTTAGTTTAATGGCATTGCACAGATTCTTAAACTTCAAAAGTATCTTTGATATCATCTTGTTTGATCTTTCAGTTTAGGAATTTCTTTTAGGACATCCTGCTGAAATACCTCATGTGACAAAGAACTCACCACCTTGCAGGACAACCCATTTTATTTTTAGATAGAATTTAGCAATTAAAACTATAGTTAGACCCACTTTCTTTACATCAAAACCAAGTTTCTTTCTGATCTTTTTTTTTTCTCTTATTGGTTTCAGTTTGCCCGTTGCAATTAGGCTGGGTAAGTTTTATTCTAATGCTTGATTTCACTGAGTTATTTTTTCACTTTCTTGTTAAATATCTCCATTTCTTCCACTGGTGTACAGGCTTTCCAGATCCTCACAATTTCTACCTGGCTTTCCTTGGACACACTCATGTTGGCCAACCATCCTTTAAAAAGACAGCCTCTAGAAAATACTCCAAACAGATAGGCATTTTGCAGAGTGTGATTTTTTTTCAAATAAATTTAAGTTGAAAATGTATTAAATAATTGCTGTAACATGTGTTAGACCATGCACCAGGCTTTGCCTCTATTCTCCATTTCACACCATCTTATAATTTTCCTTGATTTGCATTCCCATTGTCTCTTCATTAACATCATCTACTGGGATCATCTCTCTGATTTCCATGAGCAAATGACACACACACCACATGGTGCTTAGCTAATATACCCTAACTGCATTTAGGGCCTCAGATCCTCTTGTCTGCAGGAGTTTCAAGGGGCTGAACCCAGAGAAAGCTAACCATAACTAAACTGGATCATTTATTTCACCTGTTGGTTAAAGCTCTGCCACTAGGCTCATCTTAAGATTGCCATCTGTTTAATTGTGTGCTAGAGTGAAAAGGCAACTGGTCTGGGAATCAAGAACCCAGGAATTCTGGTTTGACAGCAGTGTGGCCCTTCTTACACCACTTGAACTCTTATTTCCAGTAACATCGCTCTCTTTCTTGGTCTCCTTGCCACTCAAGCCCAGAGATATAATGGCACTTCACTGATGCTAGTGTTGTACTTTGTTGGTTTCCTTAACCTCTTCATGCCTCTAAAAACAGTTTCTTCAGCTACCCACCGGTCAATATTATTTGTTTCCTGATACCCTGGTTGATAACCTCTCTAAGCCACAGTTTTCTCATCTGCAAAATCACCTAACAATACTACTTACTTTACAGCATTGTCCTGAAGGTTAGTGAAATAATATGAATATGTAGCATAGAACCTGGTAATTTTGTAATAAATGTGATATATTTATATTATTGTTGTTATTAAGAATTGTTTACAGAGAATATAATGTTTTCTCTCTGAGAAATTTTTTTGGATAAAATGCACAGTCCTTCCAGCACAATGATTTATTATCTCACTTGTGATCCTTGCCCAACAAACAAACTCAGTTCTCAATATCAAAGCCTGTACTTAGTGATGACTGTTAGTTCTATCAGTGTCTTGCAAGAATGCTAGAAGAAAACTAAGTTCTTTTATGGGAAAAAAAAATTAGCAGCTTTTTTTCTTCTTAGAAAAATCAATATGAACATGTGGCCAGTTTCAAAGTCATGTTCCATGGAGAAGTGAGTGTGTACTGCCAGTTACAGTAATGATTCTGCTAAGTTGTATATGCATTTATAGTCTTCTCAAAATTCCAATCAATGTTTGATCCATGTTCCCAAATTAACAGCTCGGTTAGACTCCTGGTGTTATCACAATCATGATGTTTTCCTGTATATCCCAGGTAGTTTGAAGACCAAGGGAAGGACTGAGATCCAGGGCCCTTTCTGTAAAGTTCTTGTCTTTGCAGTTTTTCATCAATTTACATAGGAGTCTGCTCCCACTAATACTTTCTGCAAAATACATGTTATGTACTTCTCTTGCTAACCTGGAATTGCTTTCCTACATTTTATTCTTTCCATATGTATTGTCTGTTACTCTCAGTGCTTTCACTGATGACTGCATTCTCTCCCTCCATTGCTGGAGCCATGGAAAGAAGAGCCATTTGGGGTCTGTATTTTGACTGAATGCAGAAGGTCCATTTCCCAGTACTAAACACTTCTGATGTAGGATCATTAAGCATTCCCTAAGCAAGAGTAGTTTAGGTGCCCTTCAACTTAGCCATCATGCCCATATTGTGGTGCTTTAATGGATACTTAGTGCAAGTTCACTGTGTTTTCACGTATGTGTGTGGTTATCACAATCTGAAAAAACAATGGGCCTCAATAAAAGAACTAAGAAAAGCAAAATCTCTATTGATCTCTGAAATACTGCTTGCTGTGTTAATGCTCACCTATGACACATGGCCATGTAAGAAGTCTGTTTTAAATATTGTAGTTTCCTGAAGCATCTTACATTAGGCATTCTGAATATAAAATACCCATCAGGAAGAATTCCTGATAATCCATAGTCCCTATTCTCCAAGCTAAATGTGTACATTTACTGCATATCACATTCTCCGAGAACAGTACCTAAGAAAGTACTGTTCTGTGTGGTGTGAGCGGTGTTTTATGACTTACTCATTTGAGGAATGGGTGTCTTAACTCCAAGACAGAGTCCATCAACACCAAATATCTCTATAACAGTATTTAGAAGGATTTGATTTATTGCTGTTGTTTTTAAAATTCAGACTGTTTTTAACATCTTTAAAAGCTTTTATTTATCTATATTTTTTTAATTTTTAAATTTACTTGTTGTCAAATTAGCTAACATACAGTATAGTCTTGACTTCAGGAGTAGATTCTCGTGATTCATCACTTACATACAGCACCCAGTGTTCATCCTAACAAGTGCCCTCCTCAATGCCCAACACCCATTTTCCTCACTCTCCCAACTCCTCACCCCCATCAACCCTCAGTTTATTCTCTGTATTTAAGAGTCTCTTAAAGTCTCTGTGGACTTCTGTTAAGTTTCTCAAGTTCCACTTGTGACTGAAATCATGATATTTGTCTTTCTCTGACTGATTTCACCTAGCATAATAACCTCCAGTTCCATCCATGTTGTTGCAAATGGCAAGATTTCATTCTTTTTCATTGCTGAGTAGTATCCCATTGTGTGTGTGTATGTGCACGCAGTTCATAACTGGATGGACATTTGAGCTTTTTCCATAATTTGGCTATTGTTGAAAGCACTCCTATAAACATTGGGGTACATGTGTCCCTATGAATCAGCATTCCTGTATCCTTTAGATAAATCCCTAGTGCTATTGCTGGGTCATAGAGTAATTCTATTTTTAAATTTTTGAGGAACCTCCACACTATTTTCCAGAGTAACTGCATCAGTTTGCATTCCCATCAAAAGTGCATTCCTATCAAAATTTCCCCTTACTCCACATCCTTGCCAACATCTGTTGTTTCCTCAGTTGTTAATTTTAGCCACTCTGACCAGGGTGAGGTGGTATCTCAATGTGATTCTGATTTGTATTTCTCTGATGATGAGTGATGTTGAGCATCTTTTCATGTGTCTGTTAGTCATCTGGATGTCTTCTTTGGAAAAGTATCTATTCACATCTTCTGCCCACTTCTTCACTGGATTATTTGTTTTTCTGGTGTTGAGTTTGGTAAGTTCTTTACAGATTTTGGCTACTAACCCTTTATCCAACATGTCATTTGCAAATATCTTCCCCCCTTCCATCAGTTGCCCTTTAGTTTTGTTGACTGTTTCTTTTGCTGTGCAGAAGCTTTTTATCTTGATGAGGTCCCAATAGTTCATTTTTGCTTTTATAATTCTTGCCTTTGGAGACAAAGAATCCTTGCTAGACAAGAACTTGCTGCAGCTGAGGTCAAGGAGGTTGTTGATTGTTTTCTCCTGTAGGATTTTGATGGTTTCCTGTCTCACTTTTAGGTCTTTCATCCATTTTGAATTTATCTTTGTGGATGGTATAAGAAAGCGGTCCACGTTCATTCTTCTGCATGTTGCTGTCCAGTTCTACTAGCACCATTTGCTAAAGAGACTGTCTTTTTTCCATTGGATACT
This sequence comes from Panthera tigris, assembly GCF_018350195.1. Lineage (NCBI taxonomy): Eukaryota > Metazoa > Chordata > Mammalia > Carnivora > Felidae > Panthera > Panthera tigris. Next base: position 92,277,794 of record NC_056661.1, on the reverse strand, counting down.
TTTTCCTGTTTTGTCAAAGATTAATTGGCCATACATTTGTGGGTCCATTTCTGGATTCTCTATTCTATTCCATTGGTCTATGTGTCTGTTTTTGTGCCAATGCCATACTGTCTTGATCGTTATAGCTTTGTAATACAGGCCAAAGTCTGGGATTGTGATGGCTCCAGTTTTGGTTTTCTTTTTTAGGATTGCGTTGGGTATTCGGGGTCTTTTGTGTTTCCATACAAATTTTAGGATTGTTTGTTTTAGCTCTGTGGAGAATGCTGGTGCTATTTAGATTGGGATTGCATTGAATGTATAGATTGCTTTGGGTAGTATCGACATTTTAACAACATTTGTTCTTCCAATCCATGAGCATGGAATGTTTCTCCATTTTTTGTATCTTACTCAATTTATTTCATAAGCTTTATATAATTTTCAGCATACAGATATTTTACCTTTTTGATTAGGTTTATTCTTAAGTATTTTATTGTTCTTGGTGCAATTGTAAATAGGATCTATTCTTTGATTCTTTTTCTGTTGCTTAATTATTGGTGTATAGAAATTCAACTGATTTTTGTACCTTGATTTTATATCCTGTGACTTTGCTGAATTCATGTGTCAGTTCTAGCAGTATTTTTGTGGGGTCTTTGGGTTTCTATGTAGAGTACAATGTCATCTGTGAAGACTCAAAGTTTGACTTCTTTACCAATTTGCATGCCTTTTATTTCATTTTGTTGTCTGATTGCTGATGCTAGGACTTCCAATCCTATGTCAACAACAGTGATGGGAATGAACATCCCTGTTGTGTTCCTCATATCATGGGGAAACTCTCAGCTTTTTACCCTTGAGAATGATATTAGCTGTGGGTCTTTCATATATGGCTTTTATGATATTAAGGTATGTTCCTTCTATCCTGACTTTCTTGAGAGTTTTTGGTAGGAAAGGATGCTGTATTTTGTCAAATGCTTTTTCTGCATCTATTGACAGGATCAGATGGTTCTTATCCTTTCTTCTATTAATGTGATGTATCATGTTGATTGATTTGCAAATATTGAACCAGCCCTGCAGCTCAGGAATGGATCTCACTTGATCATGGTGAAGAATTATTTTAATATACTGTTGAATTAAATTTTCTAGTATCTTGTTGAGAATTTTTGCATCCATGTTTATCAGGAATATTGGCCTGTAATTCTCCCTTTTTGCAAGGTCTTTGCCTAGTTTGGGAATCAAGGTAATGCTGGATTTATAGAATGAGTCTGGAAGCTTTCTTTCCATTTCCATTTCTTGGAACAGCTTTTGAGAAAAGTAAGTATTTACTCTGCTTTAAATGGCTGGTAAAATTCTCCTGAGAAGCCATCTGGCCCAGGACTCTTATTTGTTGGAAGATTTTTGATAACCAATTCCATTTCTTCACTGGATATGGGTTTGTTCAAATTTTCCATTTGTTCTCTTTTTAGTTTTTGGTAGTGTGTGGGTGTGTGGGAATTTGTCCATTTCTTTCAGATTGTCTAGTTTGTTGGCATATAATTTTTCACAGTATTCTCTAATAATTGTTTGTATTTCTCTGGTGTTGGCTGTGATCTCTCCTCTTGCATTTGTGATTTTGTCTATTTGGGTCCTCTCACTTTAAATAAACTCTCTTGTGTCCCCCCTTGGAGCTGCTGCTTTCCATGCAAAGCTATGCACCCACATATCCAGCAGTTCTTGGAGCTCATCAAGAGTGAACACAGCCTCCCTGGATCCCAAGTATTGAGAGACAGGCAGGGCTTCCAGGTTGGGGATCTGCAGTCCATGCTCTGTATCTTTGGGTATTCAACTGATGGATTCCTTCAAGTAGCAGAAACTTCTATCTCATGAGCACCTCTGAGTCTGCACTTAGGATCTCAGTTGGGCCAGCTGCCCATTCCTCTCCTGAGGTGACTGCATAAACTGCCTACATGACAGGATGACATGAGGTGAATGATATAGGCACTGTGAGGTGCAGTTAGGCCACTATGAACCTTCTGATGACTTATCACAGAGGAGGTTGATGGGCTTCTGGACCTCCTCAGTAAATCCCAAGTAACTGAACGTGCAGAAAGCAAAAACTTCCCCTAAGGGTGGCTGGGAGGGGGGTGGTGGGGTGGGGGAGGTGGAGGGTTGGGGGGACAACAACTGAAACTTAGCAACAGCCAGATGGAAGAGACTTTGGGTGCCCTATGTGGGAAGGGCAGCTTCCTTACCCTTTTCCAGGACCTCCACATGAAAAATTCAGAATTTTATAAAGAAAACAAATGGTCAGTTACAAAATAAGTAAATTACCTATTGAAATGAGAACTGTTTCCATGTAAACATAATCAGCTTGATAGCTACAATGTACAATGCTATTGGAATACAAGCCACTGCCATTGCAAAGTAATCTTCTTTTGCTCACAGCATTTTCTGATGTAATTGTACAAAGTAATCCTCACATCTCACTGCATGGTGGTCACTGGTGTAAGGATTCAGAAAAACTCCTGATCTAAGGGCAACCAATGTCTTGACTGAGTTATTATGATTCTTTCCCCTAGAGGTCCATAACTTAGACCAGACAAATCCAGTTAGTTTTCTCTGAGCAGCTGAACTAAGAAACTAAAGTCATATAGATCCAATGCCTGACATGATTTCATAGTGACCATTAGGAGGGATACTGTGCTATATATGACACTAGGCAGACCTGGACATAAAAGAAAAGAGGAGAAATATCAGAGAAGCTGAGAAAAAAAAAATAGTTCCAGGTTCAGTGAGAGAGGAACAAAATTCCAGCCCACCCCTAATTTTATGAAGGCTAACTCAAGGGTCTACATTTTCTGTTTTTTTTTTTCCCTTTTATATGCATCAGACAAGGGTCTGAAAGTCTCAGTTCCTCATCTTCTTGTCCAAAATGCCTTGATTTTCTTGTGGGTGATGTATATATAGTTCTTGTGTCATTCTTGTCTCTCAGGAGAAGTAACATTCTTATGCTGGAGGCCTTATCTATTTCTCCATAGGAATTTGCTTTAAAATTATTCAGGGATTATGATCTTCATACTTGTGTTTCCCAACTCATTTACTTTTTTACAGTGTTCTACAAAATGTCTAAAATTGACTATAAAAATATTAATAGATATAATATGTAAAGAGACAAATCTCAAAATATAAAAAAGTATGTAGTGTAAATATATTCTTCTTTCACCCCTCTGTGCTATCACCACCCATGCCTTACTCCAGAGACCACCACTACTCTGAGACTTAGACAATATTTCCGGTTTTTATAGTTTGTTATTTTTAATATTTTGAGTATGCACTGCACTGTATTTCAAAAATGTAGTTATAAAAAATGCACAATTTCTTTTCTCTCACCCTTCCCCCTCAGTCCCACAACTTTCTCTTCCTGGGAGAAATTAACCTTATCATTTTTTTGTGTACGCTTTTAGAATTTGTAAAAATTTTAACAATGTTTTTAACCAGCTGTTTTTGATAAATAACTGATATACATCACTGTGTAAATTTAAGGCATATAGTTTAATTTACATATACTATGAAATGATTACCACAAAAGACTTCACTAACATCTATCTTTTCAAATAGTTAAAACAAAAAGAAAAATCTTTTGTTAATCTTCATTAAATATTTGGTTAAATTCACCCGGGGAAGCCATCTCATCCTAGGCTTTTCTTCATTGGGTAATCTTTGATTACTGATTCAGTCTCCTTACTAGTAATTGGTCTATTTGGATTTTCTATTTCTTCCTTATTCAGTCTTGGTGGGTTGTATGTTTCTAAGATATTTTCCATTTCTTCTAGATTGTCCAGTTTGTTGGCATATATTTGTTCATAGTAGCCTCTTATAAAACTTTATACTTCTCTGGCATTATTTGTAATGCCAAATAATTGTTTTTCACTTATAATTTTGTTGATTTTGGGTCCTCTCACTTTTCATTGGTTAGTCTAGCTGTGGGTTTGTCAATTTTTCATATCTTTCCAAAGAACCAACTCTTAGTTTGGTTAACCTTTTCTTTTTTTTCTTTTCTTTCTTTCTTTTTTTTTTTTTTTGGATTTTTTTTTTTCTGCTCTAATGTTTATTATTTATTTTCTTCTGCTAACTTTGGGTTTAGTTTGTTCTTTGACTATTTCCTTACTGTGTAGAGTTAGGTTGTTTACTTGAAATATTCCTTGCTTCTTAGTATAGGCATTTATTCCTATGAACCTCCTTCTTAGAACAGCTTTTGCTGCATCTCATATGTTCTGGTATGTTGTGTTTTCACATCAGTTTATCTCAAGAAACTTTTTTTATTTTCCTTATTTTTTCTTTTGTGATACAGTGGTTGTTCAGGAGAGTGTTGTTAAATTTCTATGTGTTCATGAATTCTTCAGTTTTCCTTTGTTGGTGATTTCTGTTGTGTCCATTGTAGTCATAAAAGACAGTTGGTAAGATTTCAGTCTTTTTGACTTCACTGAGACTTGTTTTATGTCCTAACATATGGTTTATACCCCTTCAAAAATGTTCCTTGTACACTTGGGAAGAATGTATATTCTGCTGTTGTTGGATAGGAAGTTCTGTTTATGTCTGTTAGGTCCGTTTGGTCTATGGCCTGTTCAAATACACTGTTTCCTTATGATTCTTTGTCCAGATGATATATCCATTGTTAAGAGTGAGGTATTAAATCCCCCAACTATCATTTTATTAGTTTATTTCTCCCTTTAGCTCTGTTTTTGTTTATATATGTGAGTGCTCCAATTTTGGTCAGATAAATATTTACAACTATTTTATCTTCTTGATGGTTGACCTCTTTATCATTATATAAAACTATCTTCTTTATTTTTACTATTTTTAGTTTGTTTGTTTGTTTCCAAAGTATAGCTACCCATGCTTTTCCTTGGTTATTATTTGTTTTGTTTTTTGTTTTTGTTTGTTTTGTTTTTTTGGTTTTTTCCCAACCCTTCACTCTTAGCCTATATGTGCCTTTAAGGTTAAAGTGAGTCTCTTTCAAGGAGCATACTATTGGGTTTTATTTTTTTTATCATTTAGCCATGGAAATACTTTATGTATGTACAAGCAAATTGTCTCTTAGCTCACCCCATTGTTAACATGAAATAGTGATGTATTATGCACATTTATGTGTGCTTTGCTTTTTCTACTTAATATATCTTAGAAGTTATTCCATAATGATATATAAAGAGCTGTCTCATTCATTTTCATGGCGACTGCTCCCATGTATGGATTACTTAAATCGTTAGCTGACTGACATTTAGATTTTCTTCCGTCTTTTGAATTATGAGCAGTGTTTCATATGTTTAGTCTACATTTATGTTATGGTCGTTTGTAATATTGATAGATATTAGTAAACTGCACTCTACAGAGGCTATACCAATTTACAATCCAACCACGAGTATGAGTCTATTTCCTCACAGTTCCTAATATAATAGCACATTAACTTTTGATTTATGCATCTATGTATTAATCATATCATATATTATATATTACTAGATATATTATTAGATATAAAATTATTCAATATATACTTAAATATTATATTATCTTTGCTAATCTGAGAGGTAAAATATTACATCTCATTGAATTATTTTGTTTGTAATTGAGTCTTATTTTATATATAATAAAAGTGTTCAGCTCAAAAATTTTTACGTATGTATACACCTGTGTAACAACCATCCAAAATAAGACATAGAACCTAACCAGTACCCCAGAATCTCTCTTGCTTATTTTTGATATCCAACTTCCCCAGAGATAAACACATTCTGACTTTTACCACAATAGTTTTGTGTATTTTGTAATATAAATTATTGAATATAAATAAAATAATAAATATCAAGACTTTTGTTTCTGACTTTTTTATGCAACACCATGTTCCTGCAAATCTTGGAAATTCATTGTTTTATGTTATATATATAATTCCATTTGTTAAATATATCAGCTCTGTCTTTTTAATTTTGTTTTTAAAGTTTTGGAAGTTTCTATTTAAGTGAGATTGATATCTTGTTTTTTAAAGACAATTTGCATTTTTAATAAACTTTCAGCAAGAGGTTTTTTTCCTTTTTCTATTAAGAATATGCAACTATATATATGATTAAGTCTTATCATATGTGTATTATATAATCGTACATGTATTTAGACATTGTTTATGTCACAATTATTTTTCCTATTTGCCAATTATCTTTTAAATACTTCACCTTTTGTATATGATTTTCATCAGTTTTTAACATTCTAAGAAAGATCTACATTCCAAGATTATTTTTAAAAATCCATGCTTTCTTCAGTGATTTTATAGTTTAATTTTCTACATTTAAGTATCTGATAAACTGTATTCTAGTAAAAAGTGTAACGTATGAATTCAAACCAACCCCCTGACAATTTCTCTTTTTCAGAACCTGACTTTCAGATCTTGCCTTACAAGAAAGTTGTGTGGACAGTGGTCTCTGTGTCGGCTACTTGTCACACAAAAACAAAATTGAGCCTCAATGTGAGATTCAGGCAGGGAAAAGACATCTCTTTTCCTCAAATAAATTTCAAAACTGTGTAATGCTGTGTAATTAGACCACAAACTAGTATACGATAATTGCTTATGAATGTTTTCTTCACAAACCCCACCCAAATGAATACAGAAATAAACAAACTTTCAGGAAGATACTACTTTTCTCCCTGCACAAGATTCTGTGCTGGCTCCCAAATCACTCCTTTACTAACAGTGGAGATTTAAAGCCGCAAAATATCCCTGGCAATGAACAATGGTGACTTTATCATGTAGTATAACACTAGATTCATCAATTTGCATTCCAGCAAACATGGTCCCAGTTAGTCCAAAATAAAACAAACCAAAAAAAAAAAAGTAAAGTAAATAAAAGTTTCTCAGTGGCTGAGAAAAGTCTTAAGTAATCAATACATTCCCCACAGAAACTAAGGCAGTGGAGGAAAGGAAAAGATGTAAATCGAAAATTGCAGGAGCATCACTCTGATGTAATTTATCTGGTATAAAATGGAATAAAAAGACCCATTATTTCAACATTTAACTGCAGTGTTGCTCAATTTCTCCAAGCTGCTCTATCTCATATTTAAGTAAGATGTACTTCTGAGAAGGCATATCATCTAAAATCATTCTGTGAGCATAATGACCATGGGCCTGTGGCCAATATGTTACAGAATGCACAGTACACAGAGGAAGAATGAGCCCCAAAATTTAGAGAATGCAACTCGCCTGAGCTAGAACTACTAGACCAGGTCTGTAAAATATTACTTTAAGTTTCTTAAACTAGGTTAGCATTTTTCTTATCCTATTGTCTCTTTGCAGTTCAAACTAGAGCAAAGAGCATTCTGCATATGAGATGTATATTAACAATCTGCCTTTTGCTGAGAAAGTCCAATACTAAATTGCTCAAATAAATACTTTAAGCAATGATCACCTTTAAATAAGGCTAACTTCTGAGTTCATCTCAAAAGCAAACTTCTTTAGTTTACCTTCAGGACCAATCTGACTACTTTGGGCAAAGTCTCTTATGGAATTTATGGACCAAGAGACAAGAAAAGTGCAATCATCAGAAAAAGGGGCCAAGTTAGAGTGAGTTTGCAAAACTATTAATTTCCCTTTTGCTAAGTAAATGCCTGTTTTGATTCCCAATATCTAATTATGATTTTTGATGAAGTCAATGAAAAAAGATGCACTAGAAAGTTAAACACTGTTCAGTGTAAAGGACAAATGACTCGTGAAAGTGATGACAAATGAACGCTAGTTAGAATTTCCATGTAAAGACACATATGTCATGGATCTAGATTCTGTGCCTGGAGCGTTGGACTCTGACATATTCTGTGACGCAGTAGAGTAAATAAATGGCTCTATTTCATTATAAGAATGTGTGTGATCTGGAAATGAATAGTAATTAAGGAATGTTTAAGTTTGAAAATGATAAATGTGATTAAGTATCAAGATCTATGCTTATTAAATTTAATCATCTGAAACAATAAAATTCAATTCAGTGCAACTGACATTTATAAGGAAATTCATACATTTCATGCACTGTGCCGAAACTTTAAACTTAGAAACTATTTTTTTCATTATAAAAGTATTATGGTAATTTTCTATTTCCAGGAAATAAACTCATGTTCAAATCTCCCTCACCTAGATGCAACTTGAAAAATGACAGAAAATATCTGAAAATTAAGATTAGTGATGCACATGAAAACTTGTGAAAAATAAGAGGGATTCACAGGACACTGCAGCTATAGGACATCCATGACAAGTGATACTGGAGGGTAAGCCCAGTGCTTGGCACAGGCAAGCTATGCCAGTAAGGTGGCACAGTCCCATGTGGGAACACTTATAAGTCAACCATCCCAAGAGGTCACCCCACTATAGTCACAGAGGAAATGGCTATAGCTACTAGAAGACAGGATGTTAAGGATTTACGAAAATTAAGACAAAAAAAATCTGAGGAAGGCCAATATTATCATCGAGGCACAACAATAAAGAGATCTTAAGTTGAAAGAAATTAAAGTTATGAGAATAATCACAAGAAAGCTTTAAAATCTGTATGTGAGACGATGAAAGGAATCATCACTGAAATTAAAACAGGATGCTATAAAACAAAAACAGATGATAAGAAAGATCTAATGAATGAAAAATTTAGTTGTTGATATGAAAACAAAATAAATAGGTAAAGAGCAAATTATACATTTTGAAAAATTAGTGACCAAAGATCAAACTTAGAAGTTCTTCCAGAATGAAACAAAAACCTAAAAAACAAATTAGAACTGATAAAAAACAAAAGAGCAGAAAATTATGGAGAAAAGTAAAGGTTGTATTTGACAAGAACAATGACTTAGAAAATTTTCAATTTAATCACTGAGGGAGAGAAAAGACACCAGGAGTAATTACAAAGAGGTAAAAAACAAAAACAGTAATTAAGTACCAGTAGAAAAAAGAAGTAAAAATTAGAAGAACAATGTTGGTAAATTTATACCAGTAAATTTGAAAACCTAGTTAAAATGAAACATGAACAAATTTCCAGAGAATATCAAAAATTATTAAAAACAAATTTTAAATATGAAAACATGCACACATACACAAAATTACCAAAAGTACAGATATCTTTATGGAATCTTCAAGGAAAGGACAATTATCATCTAATGCAAAATGTTTTAGAACACAGAACTAGCTCATTACTGACCAACTGATTTTACAAGGCATGATTTCAGAGTACAAATATCAACAATAGACAAAAACTGAAAAACAGAAAATATACAGCTTTTTCTTATAAACATAAGTGAAATGAATCCACAATTTTAAAGTGCATAGAAATAATAAAATTCAACAAGACTACTGTATACAAGTTCAACATACAAATTCAATTATTTCTACACAAAAGCAACAACCAACTAAAACTTACTTTATGCATTTTATAAATGTATGATACATTAGTTTTGTTTCATAGTATATAATAAGTGGTACAAGCATTTTATGGACACATTCCAAGAAGGTTTATAAAAAATGAAGAGTCTTAAAGTCTAGTTATGTAACTGTAGGGATGTGTCAGTTCTATGTAGAGATCAATTCTTGTAAATTGCTCTATAAATCCAAATTAATATCTTTTAAAATCCCATCAGAGTTTCATGGAACCTCACAACCTAGGTGATAAAATTAATTGAAAGAGTAATTATGTACAAATTAATCAAGAATTTTTTTTGAAGCATGAGGTTGAGTTGATATAAAGTCCTTTAAAGAAAAATCAAGATATGAAACTATGCTAATTAAAACAATAGTGTTACAGCAACAGTAGGAGAATAAATGTTGCTGATATTGCTATCAGTATCAATATGGGAGATATATTGTACGCATATGCATAAACAATCACACGTGGGTGTACCTGCAATCTATATGAATCTATCTTATACTCTGACAATTTGACTTATTCTTCTCCCTTAAAAAAATGCTGCAGAACTCTACTGTCTGTGCCCATAACACTATTTCACTGCTTTTGATAACAGTGAAGTTATCCCATTTCATGGATATAACTTTACATGAAATAATTTCATTATTTATTTGTAATTACATTATTTTCAGTAAGTAACCTTGTTGACAACCTTACTACCTAATATGAAGAATCAGTGAGGAATATTCCCCTGAATGGAATTTCAGGAACAAAGATATACAAATTTTAAGTTAAACAAAACAGTATCCCATGTTCTTTGCAGAAGATCAAGTTTACTGTCCCACCAGCTGTGCTTATAATACTATTTAAGCCAAGTCTTTGTTTGGCTTATTTGTGTTGAGTTACACTCAGAAACTCTCTCCCTGATCTAATGGTAGTTTCCCCATATGTTTTATTTAAAATATTTACAATTTACTTCCAGACGATGATAGGAATATGCCCTTACGTTATTTTTTCCCCATACAGCTAGATAGTCTTAAAAAATCGTTTATTGGATGGTGGTTAATTTTTCCACTAGTATGAAACACCACCACTCTTATAGCTAAAGAGCTTTGTAATTTTGAGCTATACTGTAAATCTGCCTGGTTTTCTAGTCCCAAATTCCTTTATATGGTGAAGTTTTGTCTCATACATTTTAATGAAAGGTAGGGCTACAATATCCTTTCCATTTCTACATTCATAAACCGATTTTTATTATCTTTAGCATTTTAAAAACTTATAAAACAAATCCATAGCTTTATTTTCTAAAAATGCTAATTTAGAATATATTATAAATAAATGTTATATATAGTTGAAAATATGCCTCAGAATAAATCAAACAAAAATTTCAAAACCTATGTTAGAAAATATGTAAAACTCCAGTGAAGTACATTAAAGGCAATGTAAGGAAAGAGAAAGGCATGTTTTTCTTAGAGAGACCAATAATATATTATGTCACTGATTTATAAAGCAGTCAATAAATTCATTTCTACCTCCAATCAATGAGCAATGGTGTTTTTCACCTTGATAAAATGATTATAGTTTCCAGAATAACACACACACACACACACACACACACACACACACCACTAACAACAAAGGAAAAGATGGAATAATTTGATTACATTAAAATACATTCATGCAGTGACATCCACAAGATGGCAGAGTAAAGGGTTCCTCACTTGTGTTCCCCGTCAGGAATACTAATTTGGCAGCTATTCACGGAAAACAGTGAATTTGTGGGGGCTTTGGAATCCAGCTACCCTGCTACCCATGCCCAGGTAGCAGGCTCATAGACTGTGGTCCTAGTTACAGACCTAGAAACAGCACTAATCTCTGTAGATTCAGAGATTAGCTGTTTGACCTGCAGCTATTCACGGAAAACAGTGAATCTGTGGGGCCTTTGGAATCCAGCTACCTGCTACCCATGCCCAGGCTCATAGACTGTGGTCCTAGTTACAGACCTAGAAACAGCACTAATCTCTGTAGATTCAGTCATAGCCTGTTTGACCTGCCACCAGAGCCATCTGCCAGGGACATGGCTGGGAAGAGTCATGTCCTATGTTCCTGGGCCCCAGGTAACAAGCCCTCCAAAATCTGTCTTTTGTTGTAGGCCCTGAAGCATCCAGTCACCTGGCTCTAGCTCCTCTCAGTCTTGGTCCAGAAGCAGTTCTATCCTTACAGGGACAGCACAGAAGATATACACACTGAGGCAGGCCCATCAAATTTTGTCTGACTGCGTATCCTGACACTGCTCTTTAACTTGGCTCTAGGCCCTCTCATCTGGAGTTGGGAGTAATCATGAATGCACAGGAGCCATGCAGGAGACACACTCATCCAAGCCAAGCGGAGCAGACCTGCTGACGTTGGTTAGATAGCACATCCTGGAAAGGCTCTATATGCAGCTCCTGTCCCTCTTAGTCATAGTCTGGGAGCCGTACTACCCCCTCAGGAACAAGGTGGAAAACACCTGAAGGCAGACACATAAGAATGCAGCATGACTTCAGATCCTGAAGCAGCCCTGTGAGCTACTGGCAAGGCCATCAAGGCAGGTCTGCCTATCCAGGGACCAGACAGGATCCATGCCCACCAGAAGCCCTGGAAACAGGTACACCAATCATGGATCTCATAGGAGACAAAGGAGGTAACTATATATAATTATATCATCAAGATAATATATAAGTTGTAAACATAAGTGCAACCACATTTAAGCACTTCAATATATAAAGCAAATATTAACAATTGGAAATGTAATATGAAAATTATTTAAAAATAAGAACATAACTCTTAAAGACTAAGTGGGAATTTGGAGGTAACTAGAATTCAATTATGCTCACATTGTATTAATGTATATACGTCACATAGAAGAAATTGTTCCACTATTTGTCATAGTTCCAGAAACTTTTCCCCACGGCCTTTACTTTAATTTCAAGCCCTGCTTAATCCTTTTCAGGGTTACTTTCTCAAAAAGGAAAGGCTGAAGGCATGCCTTAAAAAAGGCATAAGAAAAGAGCAATCAATTCTGCATTTAGTTTATCCAAAACAACAGAATATACATTCTTCTTGAGTGCACATGGAATATTCTCCAGAATAGATCACACAAGGGGTCACAAATCAGCCCTCAACAAGTACAAAAAGACTGAAATCATACCTTGCATATTTTCAGATGACAATGCTTTGAAACTCAAAATCAACTACAAGAAAAAATGTAGAAAGACCACAAATACTTGGAGATTAAAAAACATCCTAATAAGGAATGAATGGGTTAACCAAGAAACCCAAGAAGAAATTAAGAAGTACATGGAAGCCAAAGAAAATGAAAATGCAACAACCCAAAACCTCTGGAATGCAGCAAAGTCAGTCATAAGAGACAAGTATATAGCAATCCAGGCCCTCCTAAAGAAGGAAGAAAGGTCTCAAATATACAAGCTAACCTTACACCGCAAATAGCTAGAAAAAAACAAAACAAAACAAAACAAAAAAACAAATAAAGCCCAAAACCAGCAGAAGAAGGGAAATAATAAAAATTAGAGCAGAAAGCAATGATATCAAAATCAAAAAATAGTAAAACAGATCAATGAAACCAGGAGCTGGTTCTTTGAAAGAATTAACAAAATTGATAAGCCCCTAGCCAAATTGATCAAAAAGAAAAAGCAAAGGACCGAAATAAATAAAATCAAGAATGAAAGAGGAGAGATCACAACCAACACCCCAGAAATACAAATAATAATAAGAGAATATTATAAGCAATTATATGCTAACAAATTGGGCAATCTGGAAGAAATGGAAAATCCCTAGAAACATATAAACTACCAAAACTGAAACAAGAAGAAATAGAAAATTTTAACAGACCCGTAACCAGTAAAGAAATCGAATTAGTAATCAAAAATCTCCCAGAAAACAAGAGTCCAGGGCTGGATAGCTTTCCAGGAGAGTTCTACCAAACATTTAAAGAAGACTTAACACCTATTCTTTTGAAGCTGTTCCAAAAAATAGAAATGGAAAGAAAACTTCCAAACTCATTCTATGAGGACAGCATTACTGTGATTCTAAAACCACACAAAGACCCAACTAAAAAGGAAAACTAGACCAATTTCCCTGATTAACATGGAGGCAAAAATTCTCAACAAAATACTAGCCAACTAGATCCAAAAATACATTAAAAGAATTATTCACCACGATCAAGTAGGATTTATTCCCGTGAGGCAGGGCTGGTACAATATCTACAAATCAATCAATGTGATATATCACATTAATAAAAGAAAGGGTAAGAATCACATGATTCTCTTAATAGATGCTGAAAAAGCATTTGACAAAATACAGCATCCTTTCTTGATAAAAACCCTCAAGAAAGTAGGAATACAAGGATCATATCCCAAGATCATAATAGCCATATACGAAATACCCACCGCTAATATCATCCTCAATGTGAAAAACTGAGAGCTTTCTCCTTAAAGTCAGGAACATGACAAGGATGTCCATTCTCACCACTGTTACTGAATATAGTGTTGGAAGTCCTATCCTCAGGAATCAGACAACACAAAGAAATAAAAGGCATCCAAAGCAGCAAGGAGGAAGTCAAACTTTCACTCTTCACAGATATTTCCACATGATACTCTATGTGGAAAACCCAAAAGACTCCACCAAAAATCGCTAGAATTGATCCATGAATTCAGGAAAGTCACAGGGTATAAAATCAATGGATAGAAATCGGTTGCATTTCTATATACCAATAATGAAGCAGCAGGGAGAGAAATCAGGAATTTATCCCATTCACAATTGCATCAAAACCCATAAAACACCTAATAACAAATCTAAATAGGTGAAAAACAAATACACTGAAAACTATAGAAAGCTTATGAATGAAATTGAAGAAGACACACAAAAAAATGGAAAAATATTCCATGGTCATGGATTGTAAGAACAAATATTGTTAAAATGTCAATACTACCCAAAGCAACCTACATATTCAATGCAATCCCTATAAAAATAACAGCATCATTCTTCACAGAGCTAGAACAAACAATTCCAAAATTTGTGTGGAAATACAAAAGACCCCAAAGAGCCAAAGTAATGTTGAAAAAGAAAAACAAACCTGGAGGCATCACAGTTCCAGACCTCAAGCTATATTACAAAGCTGTAATCATCAAGACAGTACGGTACTGGCAAAGAAAAAAAAAAAAAAGATACATAGATCAATGGAACAGAATACAGACCCACAAATGTATGGCCAACTAATCTTTGACAAAGCAGGAAAGAATATCCAATGAAAAGACAGACTCTTCAGCAAATGGTATTGGGAAAACTGGACAGCAAAATGCAAAAGAATGAAACCAGAGCACTTTCTTACACAATATACAAAAAATAAATTCAAAATGGATGAAAGACCTAAATATAAGATAGGAAGCCATCAAAATCCTAGAGGAGAAAGCAGGCAACAACCTCTTCAACCTCAGCCACAGCGACTTCTTACCTGACATGTCTCTAGGGGCAAGGGCTACAAAAGCAAAAATGAACTATTGGGACCTCATCTAGATAAAAATCTTCTGCACAATGAAGCAAACAATCAGCAAAACTAAAAGGCAACTGATGGAATGGAAGAGGATATCTGCAAATGACATATCAGATAAAAGGTTATTCAAAATCTATAAAGAACTTATCAAACTCAATATGCAAAAAAACAAATAATCCAGTGAAGAAATGAGCAAAAGACATGAATAGATACTTTTCCAAAGAAGACATCAAGATGGCTAACAGACACATGAAAAGATATTCAACATCACTCATCATCAGGGAAATACAAATCAAAACCACAACGAGATATCACCTCACACCTGTTAGAATGGCTAAAATTAACAATTCAGGCAACAACAGATGTTGGTGAGGATGCAGAGAAAAAGGAACTCTTGCACTGCTGGTGGGAATGCAAACTGGTGCATCTACTCTGGAAAACATTATGGAAGTTCCTCAAAAATTAAAAGTAATACTACCCTATGACCCAGCAAGTGCACTACTAAGTATTTATCCAAAGGATACAAAAAAAATGGTGATTCAAAGGGACACATGTCCCCCAATGTTTATAGCAGCACTATCGACAATAGCCAAAGTATGGAAAGAGCCCCAAGTGTTCATCAACTGATAAATGGATAAAGAATATGAGATACACACACACACACACTGGAATATTACTCAGCATGCACACACACACACACACACACACACACACTGGAATATTACTCAGCAAACAGAAAGAATAAAAATTTGCTATTTGCAACAACGTGGATGGAACTAGAGTGTATTATGCTGAGTGAAATAACTCAGTCAGAGAAAGACAAATACCATATTATTTCACTCATATGTGAAATTTAAGATACAAATCAAATGAATATAAGGGAAGGGAAGCAAAAACAACACAAAAACAGAGAGGGAGACAAACCATAAGAGACTCTTAAATACAGAGAACAAATGGAAGGTTGCTGGTGGCTCTTGGGTGGGAGGAAGGGCTAAAGGGGTGAAGGGTATTCAGGAGGACTCTTATTGGGATGAGCAATGGGTGTTACATGTAAGTGATAAGTCACTAAATTCTATTCCTGTAAAATATATATATATATATATATAATATTATATTATATTATATAATACATATGTAATATATATGTAATATAATACACATAATATACACAATATATGTAATATATTATATGATATATATGTAATATAATATGTAATATATATGTAATATATATTATATGTGATATAATATTATATATATATATTATATTTTTTAAAAGTCATATCTAAAAAGAATCAAGTTCCCGATATCCAAGATGTTAAATCGGGAAAATATGGTGAAAATTTTTCCCATGGAAACACTGTTACATGTGGTTATTAGGTTCTTTAGAACTGTCAGTTCTATATCTCACAAATTTCTGAATTAAAGTTTTTGTAAGCCAGCTTGGGAAAAAATAAGTTGCATGAAGAACAATGGTATTAATGAAATCTATTATCATCTAATATATTTAGAACAGCCATACTATATAGTTTTCTCTCATTTAAAAACAAATAAAACCCATCAGTTCTGTAGACAGGGAGCCACAGATATAGCAGTGACAAGCTCATTTACTCTGGCACCCAATATGGTTCAGGTTTCACCCTCCCAAAAACAGTGAAATAGTTGACTGTTAGCCGCAACCCAGGGGAACCAGGAAAGTAAATCTGCTTTATAAAATATAGTGTTCTTCAAATCAAATCTACATGACATAGATTTATCCCTGTGTTCTTGATTATTTCTGCTATCACTATACTGCATTAGCAGCAGGAAGGGAGTGTTCACTGAATTCTCATCTTGTCCACATCCCCTATTTTTATGTTATTTTTCAAGGCCCTTCATGAAGTTATCTTTAGAAATTGGCAGGCATGTTATTTACACTCATATGTGAAGCTGTACTGAATAATTAACTATCTAACTGTCCATTGCTGACAGAAACATTCAGTTTGTATGTACACAAGTGAATAAGGAAATAGATAGCAATGGGAAGTAGCCAGCTGCAGAAGTTTACTAAATGTGCCTGACACTTGCTGCTCTAGCTTATTTTTATGGAAATGGGAATGTTAAACTATTGGGGATCACATCCCAACAGAAATGCTAACCTCCAATCCAGCATATTAAAAGTATTGACTCCATTATTCATTATTTCCTTTGAATCCTCTCAGATGGGATTATATAAATAGTTGATCACTTCGAGATGTGGAAGTTAGTATACAAATAGTAATAGAAATCTGGTATTCATTGGAATGAATAAAATCACCATGTAAAAATATTATCAGAACACTAGAATACATTCTGGTTGGAAAGACTGGCTGAATAGATGCCAGCAGCAGTAGAATCTTATGCAATTAAGTATAAAACTGCATGAAATCTATTAATAAAAATTAATATGTCAACTCTGTAATAAGATAAAAGATTGGTCTTAAAGTGCTACAGTTTCTCCTAAATTGCTTTTGCAAACTGAAGGAAAACCAGGTTTGTGTTGCAAAACCCCTTTGTTACTAGGCAATGTACCATTAGGTAGAAAAGTTGCTGTATCACACAAAAATCCTTGTAACGAATCTATCACATGTTCAGGGTAGCTGAAGAGTTATGTAACAGTGATGTTATGAGCTTCAAAACCCTTCTCCAAGAATTGGGAGCATACTAAAAAATACAGGTATAGAGTCTCATTTGGAAAAAGAAGAAAACTCATTCCACCCAGACAAAGATTTCTTGGGACATTTGACCTTGGTGTTGGCAGAAAGGGAAAAAAAAATTAGACAGCATTTGTAGACTCTAATTGCCTCCACCTCAATGGAAGGCATTCACTAACAGAGCAGGACACCAAGCAGGATTTTGGTAAATGGCATGTTATTTCATAAGGAGCTCCGTCAAGGTAATTTATAAGAAAGAGGAAGGCTTTCTTAAAGCTACCACTTAAGATTGTGTCAAATCAAGTCAATTTCATAGTTCCTGTAAATTTTATTGATACTTTTTCAGTTTTTGTATTTCATAGAGCTGAAATAACAGAAACATTTCTGAGATGTCTCCATTTTAAACGCAATTTTTATCTTCTTAATATCTTTTTTAAAAGAAAGGGTTTGCTTCCATTTCAGGCTCTCTGAATATAGCAGTAGAAACCATTGTACTAAAGAGTCTTATGACAACTTTTGGTATTTAACTCGAGTGTGGGCAGAAAGCCAAGGGACTTGTTTTTCCTGTGCGAGTGTGAAGATGATTATAACATTCGATGCTTGTGTTTAGGATGGTGAGTAAAGCAGAAAGGAGGCCTTTACACATTATCTGTGCAGCAGCTGTATTTGGGAGAGTTTTGGCAAATTGTATGATGGGGTCTATCCCCAGACCTGCTTGCTCTAGGCGTTGGGACCAACTCAGCTTTGTAGCTCAAACTTTTCCTCGTATCTATTAACATTACACAATCATTGCCCTGAAACTGATATTCCATTCATTTTCCTTCACTTGTAGCTTCAGGATAATTTTGGCTAATTATTACCTTTCTTGTAGTTATAAAATAAGAGCATTTTGCTTTGTCACAGCCTACCTCATGAAATAATAGCTGATGAGGACTTTGACACCGCTATTCTTTTCCTGTATATTCAAAACTTAGAGAAGCAAAGCATCAGGGTTGATTTCCAAAATGTGATTATCACTGCTTAGTCTGAACAATACTACTAGGCTAGGAAACCAGTGGGAGATGTTCTCTCTGTACCCCAGGAGAGCCTGAAAGGACCCTATACTTGGTTTCAGCACCTTCCAGACAAAGTCCACAAGCTATCCCCCTGGCCCAGAGACCAGGTTGGAAACACCTATGTTTGCACCTCAACGAATCCTGAAAGGGTTCTGCATTCAGTTTCAGCCACTCCATAATCTGTTAATATATGCACAATATAAAAAATAGATAAAATATGACCTCAATAGCATAAAATGTGAAGTATGGGGAAGTAAGATTGTAGCATTTGTATGCAACTGAAAATCAGCTGTTATTAGCTTCAAATAAACAGTGAGATTTATAAGATGTTTCAAGGCAACCTCATTGTAACCACAAAGAAAAAAACTATAGTAATTACACAAAAGACAGAGGGAAAGGAATTAAAGTTTATTCTACTAATAACAAAAAATAAGGGATGAACACAATCAGAAAATATTAACAAAATGGTAATTTTAAGTCTTTACGTATAAATGATTAATGTAAATATAAATGAGCTAAATTATCCAATCACAAGACACAGAGTGGCTACAGGGATTAAAAATAAGATACAAGGGGGGTGCCTGGGTGGATCAGTCGGTTAAGTATTGGATCAGGTCATGTTCTCACAGTTTGTGGGTTTGAGCCCTGTGTCAGGCTCTGTGCTGGCAGTTCAGAGCCTGGAGCCTGTTTCGGATTCTGTCTCTCTCTCTCTCTCTCTCTCTCTCTCTGCTCCTTCCCCAGCTCACACTCTGTCTCTCTCTCTCTCTCTCTCAAAAATAAACAAACATTAAAAATTTTTTAAAAAAAGATACAAAGATATGCTGCCTACAAGAGATTCACTTTAATTTTAAGGACACACACTAGCTGAAAGTGAAGGGATGGAAGAAGATACTCCATGTAAGTGGTAAATAAGAGAGACCTGGGGGAGGCTATATATATATATATATATATCAGAATAAATAGATTTTCAGAAAAACCAGTTATAAGAAACTAACTAGGACACTATATAGTACAAAGGGGCTCCATTCATTAAGAGAATACAACAATTGTAAATATATATGCTCCATTATTGGAGCAACTAAACATTCAAAGAAAATATTAATAGAACTGAAGGGAAAACAAACAGCAGTACAGTAATAATAGGTGACTTCTATACTCCATTTCAACACTGTATGGATCATCCAGAAAGAAAATTAATAGGAAAACAGCAAACCTGAATAATACTATAGACCAAATGGACCTAACAGACATACACAGAACATTCTATTCAACAGCAGCAGGATAGACATTCTTCTCAAACACATATGTGACATTCTCCAAATAGATCACAGATTTGGCCACAAAGTAAGCTTTAACAAATTTATGAAGATTGAAATTATATCTAGTTATCTTTTCCAATCACAAAGGTATGAAACTAGAAATTAATTACAGGAGGAAAATTCATGAAATTCATAATAGATGGAAAATTCACAAATATATGGAAATTAAAAACAATCTCCTGAACAGTGGGTCAAAGAAGAAATTAAAAAAATGAAATAAAAAAGGATTTAGAGACCAATGAAAATAAGAAAACAACATATCAAAACTAATGGGATAAGCTAAAGCAGCGCTAAGAGGGAATTTTAGAGTAATAAGTGCTTATATTAAGAAAAAAGAAGTATCTCAAATAATTCACCTAAATTTACACCTCCAGGAATTAGAAAAAAGGAGTACAGACTAGGCTCAAAATTAGCAGGGGCAAATAAAAGTAATAAAGATCATAACAGAAATAAATGAAATGCATACTACAAAACAAATAGGAATAAATCAATGAAACTAAGAGTTGGTTTTTTGAAAAGATAAATAAACTTGACAAACCTTTACCCAGACTAACCAAGCAAAAAAAAAAAAAAAAGAGAAAGGACTCAAAATTATTAATGAAAGAAAAGACATTACAAATGACACCACAGGACTGCAAAGGATCATAAAGCTTACTTAGAATAAACAGATGCCAACACATTGGATAATCTATAAGAAATGGATCAGTTTGTAGAAACATACAACTTACTAAGACCAAAACGTGAAGAAATAGAAATCTAAACAAGCCAATTACTAGGGTTTTTTTAAATGTTTATTTATTTTTGAGAGAGAGTGAGAGAGAGATTGTGAGAGAGGCAGAATGCGAATGGGGCAGGGGCAGGGAGAGAGGGAGACACAGAATCTGAAGTAGGCTCCTGGCTCTCACCTGTCAGCACAGAGCCTGACTCTGGCTTGAATTCACAAATCATGAGATCATGACCTGAGCCAAAGTCAGTCACTCAAACAACTGAGCCACCCAGGTGCCCCAAGACCAATTACTAGTTAAGAGATGAATCAGTAATCAAAAACCTTCCTCAAAAATATGCCCAAGACCAGATAGTTTCACTGGTGAAATCTACCAAACATTTAAAGAAGAATCAACATCAATCTTATTCAAACTCTTAGAAAAATTAAGTAAGAAGAACCATTTCCAAACTCATTTATGAGGCCGTGATTACCCTGATGCCACAGCCAGATACAAGCAAGGAATACTCCAGGCCAATCAATATTCCTGATGAATATAGTTGCAAAAATTCTCAATTAAACTCTAGAAAAACAAATTCAAAATTTCATTAAAAGGATCCTACACCATGATCAAGTGGGATTTATCCCTGTAGGATGGTTCAATGTATGTAAATCAGTAAGTATGATAACACCACATTAATAGAATGAAGGATAAAGAACATTTTCTGTCCATAGAGGCAGAAAACAACGTTGCCAAAATTCATAACATTTTCATGATAAAAGCTCTCTGTGGGTACAGAAGGAACACACTTCAACATAGCAAAGGTCATATATGACAAGCTCACAGTTGATATCAGACCAAACAGTGAAAAGCTGGAAGCTTCTAAAATCAGGAACCAGACAAGGGTGGCCACTTTCACCAACATAATACTGAAATTCTAGACAGAGAAATCAGACAAGAGAAATAAAAGCCCCACAAATCAGCAAATAAAATTAAAATGGTCTCTGCAGATGACAAGATCATGTACAAAGAAAACACTTAGGACTCCACCAAAACACGGATAGAACTAACATGAATTCAGTGAAGTTGGAGGATACAAAATTAACATACAAAAGTAAGCCACATTTCTATACAATAACAAATATTTGAATGAGAAATAAAGAAAACAATCCCTTTTATCAGAGCATCAAAAACAATAAAATATGTAGAAATAGATTTAACCAAAAGGTAAGATATCTCTCCCCTGGAAATTACAACACTGATGAAAGAAATTGAAGACGCAAATAAATGAAAGGTATCTGTGTTTATGGACTGGTGGAATTAATATCATTAAAACGTCCATACTACCCAAGCCATCTATAAATTCAGTGCAATCTCTATAAAAAATTCAGGGGCATTTTTCACAGAAATGAAAACAATCTGAAAATTTGTATGGAACTGCAAAAGACCCTGAATATCCAAAACAATCTTGAGAAAGAACAAAGCGGAGGTTTCACGCTAATTTCAAAGTATACTACAAAGCACAATACTTATAGTAATCAAAATAGTAGCCAAAAAACAAAACAAAACAAAAACTAGATATGTAGATTAGTTGAGTAAGACAGAAAGCCCACAATAAGGTCATGCATATATGCTCAACTGATATTTGACAAGGGAGCCAAGAATACTCAGAGGGGATAAGATAGTTTTTTCAGTAAATGTTGCTGGGATAGTCACATGAAAAAGAATAAAATTGAACCCATATCTTACATCAATCATAAAAATTAATTCAAAATGCATTAAAAAATTAAATGTAAGAACTGAAAAAAATAGCGTAGAAGCTCCTGACATGGGTCTTGGCTATGGTTTTTGAATATGACACTAAAGTACCAACAAGAAAATAAAAAACAACCAAGGGGGACTGTATCAAACTCAAAATTTTTTGCAAAGCAAAAGTAACAATCAGAAAAAAAAAAGTAACAATCAGCAGAATGAAGAGGTAACTCATGGAATAGGAGAAAATATTTGCAAACAATATATCAGATAGGAAATTAATATCAAATATATATATACACACACACATATATATGTATATATATACACACACACTAAGGATCTAGACAAAGTCTTAGGGAGATGATGTTTAAACTTAGTCTTGAAGGTTAAGTAAGAGCTAGGAGAAGAAGAAAGAAGGTGCAGAAGGTGGGCATTCATGCAGCCTGAAAAGAGGCTCATGAAACTGCACAGAAACAAGGAGCAGCTTGGTATTAATGCATTGTTAAGTGTAAAGCAGAGGGGTTTGGGAAATAGAACTGGAGAATTAAGCAAGGCACCTAGAACGGAGAACCTCATGTGTGCCATGTGTGGAAGGCTGGTCTTTTTTTACTGATTCTGGGTAGCTAGTAAAAGGTTATAAGCAGAGAAGGGTCATGATCTGATCAGTCTTTCAAGGGAGTGCTTGGGTTGCTCAGTCAGTTAAGCATCCAACTCTTGATTTAGGTTCAGTTGGTGATCTTGCTGTTCATGAGTTGAGCCCCACATCGGGCTCTGTGCTGGCAGTGCAGAAACTGCTTGGGATTCTGTCTCCTGTCTCCCTCTCTCTCTGCCCCTTCCTTGCTTGTCCTCTCTCTCTGTCTTTCTCAAAAATAAAATAATAAACATTAAAAAAAAAAAAAAAGAAAAAAAAGATCAGCCTTTTAAACAGACCATAGAATTGAGAGGGAAGTTTGAGAGTCATGTGATAAAAAGAGATTATGGAAATAAATTTTTTTCTTAAGGTTTATTACAAGCTAATAAAGAGAAGTCATAAGAGATCAAAAGATATAAACAACATCCAGTTCTTGAGTACCCAGAAAGACACTTTTGCTTTTTCTGACATTTAGCAATAGTTGTGATGTTTACAGTGACTCAACCACACTTTTTATTCAGTTTCCTATTTAGCCATTAACATATATTTGTGAATATTTTAAATCATCAGTACTGTACACATTAGGTGCTCAAAATTAATTTTTTTTTTGAGAGAGAGGGAGGGGCAGAGAGAGGGAGAGAGAATTCCAAGTAGGCTTTGTGCTGACATCCCTGACATGGGGCTTAATCCCATGAAATGTGAGATCATGACCTGAGCTGAAATAACCAACTGAGCCACCAGATGCTCCTCAATAATTATACTGTTGATTTGTTGTGGTTGCTACACAGGGTTGAGCATAAGGCATGGAGCCATGTAATAGTTTGGGTTTTTTTTCCCCCCTCTGTGTGAAGTTAATTGGACTATGTAGAAATTTAATTCTCGACTTGGCCTGAAAAAAAAAAAAAAAAAAAAAAACCTCTCTTTTTATCATCTCAGTAGGAAACTCATTTTAGGCATTTTAAGCATACTTTCATGATTTTGACGAGATTATCATTATCATAATCATTATTATTATCCCTCATTAAGTTCCTGGAATACAAGGACATACCATCTTGAGACAGGAAGCTTTTTAAATAGCCTTCACCTTTTTTTTTTTACTGCAATAATTATAGCAAATTTTGAATTCTAAGACCCTTTATATTGTCTAGGCTAAAATCCTTAGGTCCTTTGGTTAATATTTGTCCTCATTTTTTTAGAGATGTGTTGATAGCCTCAAGCAACCCAATAAGATTTTGTAAACACACACACACACACACACACACACGCGCACGCGCAACTAATAGCTACTGTAGAAATATATATAATGTATGATTTTTATCAGGTCTTAAAGAATAGATGTCCTATAGCCCAAAATATGTTTCTAGTCTAGGCAGTTACTATACTGTACAGAAAATATATAACTTAGACCAACATTAGCCACACCATACAGGAAAAAAAAAAAAATCTCACGTTCTTACTGAGCTCTCTGTACCAGGATTTCTGCTTTCCAATCTAGACTGCACATTGCCACCAATGAGTGTCATTTCTCTGAGGCACAATTCTGGACATGTACCCTCCCACAGTGGAAGACACTCTAATAGATCCCTTTTGTTCACCTGAAAAGGCTGGCATTCAAAGCCTTTTGTTGTCAGGTGGCTGCACATTTACTATCAGCCAGGCACTCCTCTGGGTGAAGTGGAGATAGCCGTGAAGAGGCCTGACTGGAAGGAGTTTGTATATTGTGGCCAAAATGGAAGGCAAACATGAGGAAACATAAAATGTGGTTCTGTGCCATGAGGACTACATGACAGGATAATATGGTATGACAACATGGGAGGTGCTTTAGTCAGGCGGTCAAGGAGGAATTTCTGAGGAGAGGAAATATGAGTGTGTCTAAAGGTTGTGAAGGAAAAGTACATGAAAACATTTGGGATGTGACATTCCAAATGCAAGTAGCAAAGAAGACTTTGATATGTAACACCCGCCCTATAATTAAGGTAGAGGAAGGGCCAAGCAAGTGTTCAGGAGGAGAGGTATTCAGCAGAGCTTATCACTGGGCATGCAAGAAGGAAAAAAAATATCTTCATTGACATGATTTTCAACAGGCTATGGGTGATGAGGATTGCATTTCAGAGAACGCAGTGTAGCAAGAATCTTCATATTCATATACGGTTCGTGATGTGATACTTCTTGTGCAATCCAGCACATTTATCCTATGTGTGTAATTTTATCTTAGAAATACAAAAAATAAGGGAGTGGTGGGCTGTGAAATCTCCCAGATGTGTTTGGAAAGTATTAACTGAAGAGAATTCACTCAAAGTGTCATCTGTGGTCCCCTGAGAAGGGTGGTCAAAGATCCTAAGAAGTGGAGTTTTTTTTTTTTCTCTCAAGACACTTCATATACCATTTTCTGATAACATGATTCACTCTTTTACAAATTTATGCATTAATTTAGTAAATATTGAAGGGTCACCATGTGCCAAAATCTATAATACTGTCTGGAGATATGATGGTGAGCAAAACAATGGTGGCTTATGGTCTTTTCTTCTGGATGTAAAAGGCCTTAACTTTAAGAATCCAATTTCATACCTCATTATGGTCCCCTATATTACCTGTTAGCACATTTATTTGGCAAGAACCTAATAAATGCTTGGAGGGAGAAAACCTGAATTTAAAAAAAAAAATGAAGAACCAGAATGAACGTACACCTGGACTCAAATCTTATATAGAAATCCTAGGGAAAGCTGCTGGCTTAAAATCTGCTATGGTAAAGCCTGGGCTATTCTTTAACAAATGCAATGGGATTTGAGTGGAAGGACAAGGACAACATTTCTTAACTCATTGCTCAGGAAGTCCACAGCAGAAGAGAAAACTAATTGTGCATGGTAGCCACGATTCTTAGATGCCTTATTGATACTCTTGATGAGGGGACATATGGAGCCCCAGACAGAATTTACTTCAGAAAAACGTTTCCATAATCAAAGAAAGAGGAATTCATGCCATTGGTTTAATTTGAAGAAAGATGCCTTCCAACAATATTATGGAGCCTTGTTCTTACTCTAGGTTTCTAGTTCTGGGGAGTTAATGGAGTTCTACAATCATTTTAGGTAGAACCATGCCCCTCCCACATTACACCACACCTAAACTAACAATCTAAGACACATTCTGATTAAACAATGTATGGTATTACCCACTGTCAACACAACTGACATATTCCACATGGCATGTATATTTTAATAGTATTTTTTTACTAACTGCATCAACTTGAAAATGCAGAGAATGCTTTGCTACAAAGAATAGTTCCCTGGTCTCTAAGTACAGATGTTTGTTCATGAAAAAAATATGCACGTGCTAAAGGGCCAGGTTGGCCACTGTTATTGAAGGTAAGGCATGAAAGAAATTGGGAGAGCTTTGAGAAGCTTGATTCCAGCAACAGCAGATGCTACAAGACTGACCCCAGATGAGGGGGTGGATTCCTCTGGGCACTAGCAAGCCTGGACATGCGAGAGGGGCTGCTGCATCTTTTATATCTGGACATGTCCTCCTCTCAGGGGCATAGAGGCACCCATGATTCTGGGGGGGCTCCTGAATATTCCTGAGGGGTATGACTCCTGGAGCCGCCCCCTGCTGCAACTCTTAGTTTCTCATTAGATGTAAAGGCAAAACATGAGCTTTTATTTCAGGTCTTGTAAAACATGTCATCTTGTGGTAATAGTGGTTTTGCTGGTAGGATTTTTCTTTGAAGTCTTTAGTACTTCTGACTGAAGTCAGATAATTTGCATCTTGGTCTCACTGCTGCCTCATTTGCTGGAAGTGATTCCTATATCTGCATCTTAGTACATAACCCAATGCAAACTGCCACTGCGGGGGAGGGGGTTGCATTCATTGAACAATTTACTATAAAACTATCCAATTCTTGCATAACTTATGCTTAGCCACTTACTTTGCTGATGGAAGATTCCAGGTGCCTTACCACTGATAAACTCGTTATAGTTAGGAGAGTAACTAATATATTGTATTTGGATAGTATTTTATGATTTACAAAGCTTTTTAACTTGTATTACTTCGTATCATATACATGACAACCCAGAAGAAAGAAGATGCTTTTTCCATTTTGCCAGTAAGAAGCTAAGGTTCAGGAATGTTACATGTTCACAGAAATACAACTAGGAATTGAAAGGACTCAGATTCAGGCTAACAGACTTAGAAGTCTCTCTTTTTGCCAGTGCTACGCTGTCTTCCTAAAATGGGTACAGCCCCAGCAGATCCCTAATTATACCGTAACAAGCAGCGCACTTCTCTCTTTTAAGAGCGAAAGGGAGTCCTCTGGTTTATACCCTTGGCTCCAGGCATGAGAGGTGCAGGTTTTTCCTCTGGAACAGGGGGCATATATACAGCCAGCATGCCATGACAGAGCAGCCCTAGGTAAATACTAATACTCTGGACTAGCAACTCCATATCAAGTTGCCTCCGAGAAGTAGTTTGAATGCAGCTTTGGCAGGCCCCTTTAGCTCTTTTTTAAAGATCAGATACTTATGGATGGGGTGCCTGGGTGACTCAGTTGGTTGAGTGTCTGTCTGACTTTGGCTCAAGTCATGATTTCACAGTTCGTGGGTTCGAGCCCCACATCGGGCTCTGTGTTGACAGCTCAGAGCCTGCAACCTACTTCAGATTCTGTGTCTCCCTCTCTGTCTGCCCATTCCCCAATCATGCTATGTTTCTCTCTCTCCCAAAAGTAAATAAACATTAAAAATAAATAAATAAAAATAAAGATTAAGTACTTAATGGAGTACCCACCATGCCCCAGGACTTGCTAGGCACTCTGAACAAGAGGATGTGGTCTCTGCCCTGGGGGAACCTATAATTTAGTAAACAGGACCAACACATCAGTGATGAAACTGGTTCTTGGCATGACAGGGAGGCAGAGACAGAGAGACATCAAGAATGACAGAGTAAAGATTTCTCTGTACAGATTTGCTATTTCAAGTAGTGCTGCTGTGGTGAGATGCCCTGTTCTGTGTACTCTCCTTCCTAAAGACTTGAACAGTAAAATCTATTTTTTTTTCCAATGGGAAGAAATAAAACTTGAGGAAGCCAATAGGACACAAACTTCAGATTCCCCAAAGGCTTGATATAACCCAGCTTTAATTTCAGAGCTGAGTTTTTATGATAAAATCAGACTACCTCACAAATAAATTCAGCATCGACTCAGTTCAAATAGGGAAAGTTCACAGCAACCTTCTGACAGATGTTCAAAAAATGCCAATGGTTCAGGAAGTAGGAATAAAACCGAAGATGGAAATGTAACATTAGGCTTTACAAGAGCCTGGTGAGACTGTCCAATCTGCATTTTAAGCAGTAAGTACTGAAGGGTGGTTCTTTCATGAGACCCTTCTTTCTGACTCCCATGTTTCATGGGACAGGGACCAACAGTGCAGTGGCCTCCTGTGGTACACTGCCTCATCCCCCTCATCACCAGACCTCAATTTGCTCACAAGTGCACACCTCTTGGCTCATTTTTGGGCCTTGGGCCATGAAGGAACCTCATGCCTGGGCCTGGAGTAGGTGTGCAGCAGTCTTGAACCAGGACTCAAGTTGAACCAGAATGATGCATTTTTCTGGAGTTCAGGTACCTGCCCATGAGTATTTTTCACCTGGGGAGATTTCTTTAAAAGCTAGACCTATTGATCTTTAGATCTTGGAGAGCTGCAGCAAACTGATAGAAACTGAAGTATTCAATCAAGTTGGTGGAATGTACGTGTTAGAAATGTCATGATTTTTATTCTGTTGCTCTTTAACTTCATAATGTAGCATGAACGTGGGAGTCAGAGGTAAAGAAGTCCAGAATAACCAGGCTATTTCCCTAGGGCATTGATGTCTCCAGTGGGGACCTGTCATTGTCAGATTTTGGTTCCTAAGATACATTTTTCTTACATTAAAAGTTCAGAGTAAAAACCAATGTGTGTCTGTCTGCCTATCTATCATCTACCTATCAATCTATCTATCATCTCTGCCATCTAATCTAATCTAATCTATCTAGGTTTAAGGCATGTACCCATTACTATTACTATTAAAAAGGCTGTAGCAGGAACTTCTGGCTGAATTTGACACCAGACCAGCTTTGTCAATAAAGTCTGACCTTTCTATCTGAAATTGTATGCATGCTAAAATGTATTAAATTAAACAGGAGAAGCCTGAGTAAGCAATACAGTCATACAAGGCCAGTGAGGCCTCTGAGATGAAATTAAACATAAGGGAGGTGTCTGCCCTCTGCATAGTACTCTGTCCCAGCTGAGTATTGGGGTAGCAGCAGTTTGAGCTCTGCATAGTAAGTTCCCGCTGATATTACCTTCAGCATCTTGTTGGAAAAACAATTGTGTGTGTGCTTGTGTATGTGTGTTGCAGGTGTGTGACAAGCTGGATCACAAAGAGGTGTAACACTTGGGGCTCAGTTGGGTTTTGCTGTAAGATTTCACTGAATGAGCTTGAAACCCAGGCTACTCCAAGACTGCTGGGAAAGTCTGCAGAGACTTATATTAGCATCTGAGGCAGCAAGAAGGCCCTGGGACTCAATGATACCATACTGCATTCGGGGCATTGCTTCATGGTTAAATGCTTTAAGCAATAACTCTAACATCCTACTTTGGCTGTGGTGGCCCTGGAAAATAGCAAAACCAACAGACTAGGAGGTCAATGTCTTATCAACTGGCTTTGAGGAGCATCTCTGAAACCCCAATTTCACAGCATGTAACTTTCAGTACTAAAAAGAAAGGAAATGCTGATCTTTATAAAGAACCACCAGGGAATCAATGAAAGAATTTGAAAAAAAAAAAAAAAAAGCAGAAGGAAAAGAATATACCTGTGGCTAACTTGTGAGGTATTGTCATTTGACCATGCTGTGAATGTTGACTTTGTCACGGATTGAGATCTGAGGGTATAACAATTATGCTAGGTTATGGACTGAATGTTTGTGCGTAACTCCCCAAATTCAAATCCTGAAGCTCTGTCCTCCAATGTGATGGTATTTAGAGATGAGGCCTTAGAGAGGTAATTAGGGTTGGACAATTAGGTCATGAGAGTGGTGTCACCAATGGGATTAGTGCCCTTGTAAGAGAAGATATTAAAGGGCTTGCTCTCTTTATCTCCCCCCATATGCACAAAAAAGAGGTCCTATGAGCAGGCTGAAGGTCACATACAAGCTCAAAAGCCACCGCCTCAGAGTGAAGCCTATTTTGTGGGTACATTGATCATGGACTTCCCACCCTCCAGAACTCTGAGAAATTTCTGTTGTGTAAGTTCTACCCAATCTGTACTATTTTGTTATGGCTGCCTGTGCTAAGCTGGTTTGGAGGGGAAAAAAACAAAAACAAAAAACAAATGTGATTCTTCATCTTATTTGGGCAAATAGAATTAATAAAACTAATTGCAAAGCGCTGTGAAATGAGCTCTGAGTTTCTTTCTTTCTCTGTTTTCTCAAGCCAGAGGCTGACGACCAATTCTTCTGCTCATAAACCATCTACAAAATTTACAAAATGACTACAAAATTCTACCACATCCGAATGTTTTAAAATGTTAGTGAGAAAAGTTTTGCCTGTGTACATTTAGAAACTTGTAAAGTATTGTCATTGATTTCAAGTTTAATGCTCTTTTCTGTAAAGTCAGTTTTGTAATTGACTTTATTGTTATCATTGTTCGTCATTTCTCATCATTGCTTAAATTAGGAAACACTGATGAAAGTGAAAACAAAACTCAAGGGAAAAAGTATTGTTTATACTGTGGGATATTTGAATGTTCATTCAGTTTTATAATCAGATCACAAGCAGCATCAGTAAGCAAAGCACAATAGTAATGCAGACTTTTGCCTACTCCCTATTTTTTCACTCTGCTCTGCCTTTCCGGGTCTGTAAAGTTTCATGTCATTAGTCCCCTGCCACAATTTATCAGCCTTGGCAAAGATTTTAATGACAACTGGAGATCATCTTGCTCTGGGAATTGTTATTTACATTCTGTATCTCTAGTGTTTGGCTAATAGTTAGCCTTAAATGAAAAATAATTTAAACACCACAGTTGTCTTTGGAGTTTATTGTGATACTCACAATCAGAGTCCTAAGGGGTGTTCTGGAAATAATTTGAGATGAAAGAAAAAGGCAGAGAGAGAAAGCAGTTTAGGTGAGCTAAGACAAACTAGCACCTAAGTAAAGGAGGTGATAGGATTCTAGAATGGTAGAGATTCGTAGAGGAAGATTTCAAACATCAGGTGGTTTGATGGCCATCCACTATACTCTCTTATATTTCATCGCAGGGAGCATAATCGACCAATGGATCCAGGTGACATACTCTGAAATCCATTGATATGTCTGCTTGGGGGCCATGCTGCTTACCATGCTCTCACAGCCAGTGACTAAATGCTACAGGGATACCTAGCCAGGCCGCTTCCTGGGGGATATGAGACTCCTATGACTGGTGACATTGGCTCAAGTATTCTTTGTTGGCTTTGCTAAAACTTCGCTTGAACTGCGTTTACAGTCTAAGACTTTTCCTACTCAACCTTCCTTGCTTCTTTCTTCCTTTCATAGAAATTAGACCTGTATCTTGCTTTAACAATTCTCCCAATCTATTCTGACTCCCTCTTGATTTTTCCTCATAGGCATTTTCTCCATTAAATTTCTTACACGGCTAATAGCAGCATGGTATCTGCTCCTCAGAAGACCCTAATTCACACAGGTGGGAAGGTAAAGATAATAAAAATAGTGTTGAATAATAAGATTCTGTGATCCTTGCTGTTATCAAGGATATCAGCTGACCCATCTGGGAGTTTTCTCCAAGATTATTAAGGCTGAATCTCGAGGATATATCAGGATGCTATTTGATATATTCACACCTGTGTGATGTGAGTTTAAAGAAGCTGGTATGTTTGGAGCCTAGGCAGTCAAGGCAGCTGAGGAAAGCAGTAGTTTATTCTTAATCTTAACCTGAAGTCCATAGATCAACTAAGACACAGGGAATAAATGAGCATCTGAGTCCATCTAAGAGGGCAGAGAGGCTCATGGTCATTTTTTTAAAATACCAAACCCAAATTTAGGGTTTTTTCTCCAGTCTCATTACCTTGGTAAAATATTTTGTTTTTAAGTGGAAGGTAAGCAGTCACATCAATAGTCAATACTTACTAGCCCTTGTATGTGCCAGACACTCTAATAAGTGACTTAAACTACAATCTCATGAGGCAGAAATTATCATTATTATTCTGTGATAGATGGAGAAACTGAGATGCAGAGAGGTTAAGCAGTTTTCCAAGTTTCCATAGCTACCAAAAGATGGAGATAGAATCTGAACTTGGGCAGTTGGAGCCCCAAGCTCTTATTTTTTAAAAGTCATTTTTTAAAATGTTTATTTATTTTTGACAGAGAGAGAGAATGAATTAGTGAATGAGTGGGGGAGGGGCAAAGAGGGAGGGAGACACAGAATCCGAAGCAGGCTCCAGGCTCTGAGCTGTCAGCACAGAGCTCGACTTGGGGTTCACAGACCTCGAGATCATGACCTGGGCCGAAGTCGGCTGCTTAACTGTTTGAGCCATCCAGGCGCCCCTACCCAAGCTCCTATTTTTAACACTATAAGGCATGTGTCTCAGAAGTTATATTTTCTAAAACACAATTTTGAGGGGAAAATAAACTAGAATTTTCAACTATCACATGCCAGTTTGTTTTAGCCAGGTTCTATACAAAACACTGAAGATAATCATTGTTATCTGTAGCTTTCTGAACCAGCATTGTTCCAATAACTAACATGGAGACACATTTTTGAGGACAAATACCCATCTGGCACAGACCACTCAGCCTTGAAATTAGCCATGAACTTGACCTGAATATATCCATTTTAACTTTTTTACATGCAATTAGCATATTTTGCAAATTTGCATGCTTTTGAACAGATGTTTTTGTTTTCTTTTTCCTGACACATGGCCCAAAGTCATTTTTTGTTTTAGTTTTTTTTTAATAATTCTCAAATTAATCAGAATGAAGAAGAAACAAAGCTATATATTTTATAAAAGTTTGAGATTAAGAAACAGACACAACATCAAAATATTCTCTGAACTGACCTGAATCTCTTCAGTTCAAATTCTTTCAAAAGAAAATCTCGTATTCCCTTCCTTGGTCTTTTTTTAAATTTTATTTATTTTTATTTTATTTTAGAGGGAGGGAGAAAGATCATTAGCTGGGGAGAGGGGCAGAGGGAGAGTGACTCCCAAGCAGACTCCACACTCAGTGTGACTACACAACACAGGGCTCAATCCCAAGATCCCAGGATCATGACCTGCACGGAAATCAAGAGTCAGACGCTCAACCAATTGAGCCACCTAGGCGCTCCAACCCTCATTGGTCTTTACTTTAATCTTTATTTCTGCTTGCAAACAAGGTGTCATGAAATAAAATACACTTTACAGTATATCTTTGTGTGTGTATATATGTATGTGTAGATATGAAATCCTAAATGAGAAAACAAAATAAATGGATAATAAAAAAATATTTTGAGATTGTCTATAACAGACCAAGACATTTAAAATATATACTTTTTCTTTGAGAAAAATCATCACTCGGAAATATAATTGCCTTAAGTTCTGACCATGTATTATTATATGCCCTTCTATTAACTTTTTTATATTGATAATTCTAAGATACTATTTAAAATAGGTTCTGAAAAAGTGTTGGCAATGTCTACATTTATCATCTAAGAATACACCACCTTCCTGGAAACCATTGATGGGAAGTAATTTTCCCACCTCCTCCCAGCCTTCTGGTCTTCACCTTTATTCTACATGGGTAGGCTTTGTTTCCAAGACATGAGACCTGAAAGATGGTTCTGAGTAATATTCTACCTAGAATATGCTTGCCCCCAAGACAAGTCACATGCTGCAAGGGATCCAATGTAGCCGTGACATCCTAAGTGCTGATTTTAGAGATTCTTTCCTTTCTCAATGCAAGGGAGATGAAGTTTTCATTGAAAGGGAATTCAGTCTGATTCTATCTGTTCACTTGCCAGGGATTTTATATAAACTAAAAAGAAATATTGTAATCATAAGCAATGTTTGTCAATTATAAATATGTCATTTCATAGATCAATTGGACATGACTAGGCACCTACAAGTGAGAATTTTTTTTTTTATTTTTAAATTTTTTTTTAAGTTTTATTTATTTTTGGGGCAGAGAGAGACAGAGCATGAATGGGGGAGGGTCAGAGAGAGAAGGAGACACAGAATCTGAAACAGGCTCCAGGCTCCGAGCTGTCAGCACAGAGCCAGACGCGGGGCTGGAACTCACGGACCGCGAGATCGTGACCTGAGCTGAAGTCGGCCGCTCAACCGACTGAGCCACCCAGGCGCCCCTACAAGTGAGAATTTTAATAAAGCCTATGGTTGTCTATTGTAGAGTCTTTTGAAATAAATCTGACAGATTAGGAATTTTGCAGTAAAATACTCTCTTTTTCAATGAACTAGAAGATGTGGTATGGGAAATTTAGTAATTAATGCAATGTTTAAGAAAATTATATTCTGCAACAGAGCAACATTAGGTCTTTTAAGTAAGTATTTTTTTTTAAGTTTATTTATTTATTTTGAGAGAGAAAGAGAGAGCGTGCAAGCAAGAATGGAGGGGCAAAGAGAGAGGAGAGAGACAATCCCAAGCTGAGAGCATGAAGCCCGACATAGGGCTTGAACTCACAAACTGTGAGATCATGCCTTGAGCTGAAACCAAGAGTCAGATGCGTAACTGACTGAGTTACCCAGGTGCCCCAAGAAAATAATTTTTTAAATAATATTTTGGAAGTGCAAAGCAGCAACTGTCAGAAAAAAATGTGGTGAGAGACAAAGCCTATATAACAGGCTGCTATAAAATAGATTCCTGGATCACTTTGCACTATTAGAACAGCACAATTTTCTATCCCCAACCCCAGGATTCACCCCTCTGCCCTTTCCTTCTTGCCAAATGATTTGGACTAAAGGAAGGAGAAAGAAGAGCAAGTATATGGATTTAGCATAAAAAGTAGAAAATACAAGGGACAAAAAAAAGGCAGGAGGCATTTTAAATATTTTGGTTTTTATTCACTAAGAAGAAATGAATATTTAAAATTGCCAGAATCAGAACTACTATTTCAGTCCACTTTAAGAAGTAAAGTAAGGCATCCAGCACGTTTGATGGAGCATTTATATAGGAATTTCAGCTTGCTCTGTGATGGAGCTTTTGTATTTAGCCAATTTATTTTGCAATCTATTTAGGTTTCTCCCCACTCCCACCAGCGAAAATACTCTTTTAATTGGCTATAGGTAGCAGAAAAGTGTCTATAAACCCATCTTTTCCAAGGTATAAATGACTGAAGTAATTTTGCATTTTGATAGGGAAATATGGAAGAAATGCCTATGGTGAATTTCTACAGTAAATACAAAGCTTGAAAATTCTATGATGGAATTTTAGGCAAAAGGGGCCAGTTAATGAAAAGGAAAGATTTTTTTTTTCAGTTGTGGTAGGCAAGAAGAAAGGAACTTTAATGAAATAATCAATGGGCATTTAATTGTTATTGACTATTTTCTGCTAGGACTTAATGGGCTTGCAAATAAACTATATGAAAAATTAACAATTAAATACCAAACTGCTGTCTTGCATTTTCTCTTCTCTTCTATAGCTATGCTATATTTCCCAGACTCCCTTGAAGTTGGATGTATCCATATGACTGAGATCTAGGCAATGGAGTGTGAGCTAAAATTATTTCTAGGCCTAACCTGTATAAATATTTCATATATTCTCCCCATCTTTTCCCCATACCCTGTCCAGGGAAACTACAGCTGGTACCCACGGAAGCTTTGGGAGCTGTCAGTTGAAACCATTTAGCTTGGTTTCTTAAATACCATAAGAAGACAGTCCCATAGATCTATTTATTCATTTAGTAGTTCTATTGAAGGTAAAGTTTACTTAAAGCAATCTACAGATACAGTGCAATGCCTATCAAAATACCAACAGTATTTTTCACAAAATGATAAGAAATAATACTAAAATTTGTATTCAATCACAAAAGACCCCAAATACCCAAAGCCATCTTGAGAAAGAACAAAGCTGGAAGTATCCCATCCCAGATTTCGAGATATACTACAAAGCTGTAGTAATCCAAACAGTACAGTACTGGCACAAAACAAACACATATATCAATGGAAAAGAATAGAGAACCCAGAAATAAACCCATACTTGGCCAATTAATCTATGACAAAGGAGGCAAGAATATACAATGGAAAAAAAGACAATCTTTTCAATTATTGGTGCTGGGAAAACTGAATAGCTACATGCAGTAGAATGAAACTGGATTAATTTCTTATACGATATATAAAAATAAACTCAAAGTGGATTAAGGACCCAAATGGGAGACCTTAAACTGTAAAACTCCTTAAAACATAGGTAGTAATCTCTTGGACTTTGGCCGTAGCAACATTTTTGTAGATCTGTCTCCTTAGGCAAGGAAACAAAAGTAAAAACAAATGACTGGGATTACACCAAAATAAAAAGCTTTTGCACAGCAGAGGAAACCATCAACAAAACAAAAAGGCAATCTACTTAATGGAAGAAGATAGTTGCAAATAATATACCCAAAAGGGGTTATATCCAACATATATAAAGAACTTATACAACTCAACACACACACACACACACACAAAAGAATCCAATTAAATAATGGGTAGAGAAACAGAAAGACATACAGAGGGCCAATGGACACATGAAAAAGTGTTCAACATCACTAATCATCAGGGAAATCAGAAGTACAATGAGATATCACCACATACTAGTTAAAATGGCTAGATCAAAAATAAACAAGAATTAACAAATTTTGGTGAGGATGTGGAGGAAAGGGAACACTTGTATGTTGTTGACGAGAATGTGAATTGGCTCAGCCACCATGGAAAATGTTACATAAGTACCTCAAAAAATTAAAAATAGAAATACCATCCAATCCAATAATTCCACTACTAGAAATTTACCCAAAGAAAATGAAAACACTAATTCAAAAAGATATGTGCACCTCTATGTTCATTGCATCATTATTTATAATAGGCAACATATGGAAGCAACTGAGTGTCCATCCATAGATGACTGGATAAAGAAGATATGATTGTATAGCAATGAAATACTACACAACCATAAAAAAGAATGACTTCTTGCCATTTGTGACAACATGGATAGACACAAAGAGTTTCATGCTAAGAGAAATAAATTCGAAGAGAAAAACAAATGCCATATGATTTCATTTATATATGAGATCCAAAAAACAAAACAAATGAACAGCAAAAACAAAAAACAGAAACAGAAACATAAATACAGAGAACAAACTGGTGGTGGCCAGAGGGGAAAGTGGAAAGAAAGAAGGATGGGTGAAATATGTGAAGAGGATTAAGAGGTACAAACTTCCAGTTTTAAAAAAAAAATTTGACCTTTATTTATTTTTGAGAGAGAGACAGAGTGTGAGCAGGGAAGGAGCAGAGAGAGAGGGGGACACAGAATCTGAAGCAGGCTCCAGGCCCCAAGCTGTCAGCACAGAGCCTGACACGGGGCTTGAACTCATGAACCTTGATTTCATGACCTGAGCTGAAGTCGGATGCTCAACTGAATGAGCCACCCAGGCGCTCCACAAACTTCCAGTTTTAAATTAAATAAGTCATGGGGTTGGAAAGTGCAGAATAGGAAACAGTGAATAATATTGTCTTGTCTTAATTATATGATGACAGATGGTAACTACATTTATTGTGGTGAGCACTGCATAATGTAGAGTATTGTTGAATCACTATGTTGTAAACCTGAAACAAATACACCATTTTAAGTCAATTATACATCAATAAAAAAAGAAAAAAGAAACTTTAATAGTTTATGAAAAATAAACTTCTATTAAATTTGCATCATTATAATTTCTGGAGTCTAATTGTTATGATAGATCACTCAACATTCTAAACAGTGTGATACTCAGTCAGCTCAATTACAGGAAAACCTAGAGGTAAACTTTTTATTCCTTTTCTCTTACCAATAAAAATCAGACATAAGTTTTAAGTGATTATACTTGTAATAGTTTTTATGGAAAAGGAGTTTCCAGCCTTAAGCTTATTACATTATAGTAAGAACCATTGACATTTGTGAGTGTGTCTATTTTACCACTTACTATATTCCTTTAAACAACTTGAGAAAATAATTTTTAAAAAAACATCTTATAGGGGGGCACTTGGGTGGCTCAGTCGGTTAAGTGTCCGACTTCGGCTCAGGTCATGATCTCACTGTTCTTGGGTTCGAGTCCCTCACTGGGCTCTGTGCTGACATCTCAGAGCCTGGAGCCTGCTTCAGATTCTGTATCTCCCTCTTTCTCTGCCCCTCCCCCTCTCATGTTCTCTCTTTCTCTCTCTCAAAAATAAATAGACATTTAAAAAAAAAAATTTTTTTTTTAAAGTCTTATAAAGGAGCCTGGGTGGCTCAGTTGGTTGGAGGTCTGTCTGACTCTTGATTTCATTTCAGGTCATGATCTCGTGGTTCATGAGATCTCTCTCTCTCTCTCTCTATCTCTCTCTCAAAATGTAAATAAACGAACATTAAGAAAACATCTTACAGGGGCGCCTGGGTGGCGCAGTCGGTTGAGCGTCCGACTTCAGCTCAGGTCACGATCTCGCGGTCCGTGAGTTCGAGCCCCGCGTCGGGCTCTGGGCTGATGGCTCAGAGCCTGGACCCTGCTTCCGATTCTGTGTCTCCCTCTCTCTCTGCCCCTCCCCCATTCATGCTCTGTCTCTCTCTATCTCAAAAAATAAATAAACGTTAAAAAAAAAAAAATTTAAAAAAAAAAAAAAAAAGAAAACATCTTACAGAATAGGCTATGGGTTAAATAAAACATACTATATAAATAAAAACCAGTAGTTATTATTCTTGATATTATATTCATCAGTCATGAAGAAAGTGACCATTTAATAATTACAATAGCTAACACTTGCAGAACATTTATTGCATACCAGTTACTATTCTAAGCATTTTTACATATACTGAACCGTTTAATTCTCATAACTATGAGACACTGCAATGACTTTTGACACCAACCACCCACAATTGTGATAGACATCACAGATTAAGCACACAGTCCTCCACAACACTGTTTTGTTGTTCACACACCAGCTGCAAGGTCCGGGGCCCCAGGCCACTCTCACTTCTGACCGATACAAATTTGAAGATTCCTACTACCTCTAAAGTTCAATAATGTGCTAGAATATGAGGGATACATTAGCAAGAGACAAGATCCTAGAAGATATTTGATTCCTAGTCCATCAGTTAGACCTTTGGATGGGGTATAAAGTATAGTCATGTGAGTCAACGAATAAAAACATGAAGCATGATGATTACAGCATGATGTTATTAAGCCTATTACACAACAAGAACTGCAAGCTCTCAGAAACATTCTCATTTCATGTAAATTTCCAGATGTATAACTATATAGTTACATTTTAAAAAGTAGGAACTATAGTTAGGATAATTTTTAAAAAATTATAAGAAGGGGAGTGATAGGACCAAATGGCAACTTTGCTCCCCCTCAGAACTATTCCTGGAAAAGAGATCACTGAGGGAACACTAGAATACAGAGGTGAGGCTGAAGCACCCCCTGCATCATTGAGACCAAGACAAACAGCACTGGAAATGTAAGAAGAGGAGCTACGTGCTGATTCGACTGTGTCTCCCCCAGACAAGAAGAGCACTATGCAGAGGTCTTCCCTGAGCCTATGGTTCCTCAAGTGGAGGAAGAGAGCATCGGGTAGACATTCAGCTCCCCCCTACATTGTGGGTTGCTTCTCAGAAGCTGTTGCTCTGACCTCACCCCATTGGGATTACAGGAAAATCCATAGGACTTAACCATAGGGAATTCGAGATAGAGAATAGGGAAGGGACTTGCAATAACCAGCACTAAAATTTTGGCAGACTGAGTTCTTACCTGCGGTGCCCAAGTAGTACTCTCAACAAGCAGCTTCTCATCACCAGAGCCAAAAGGATGCAATCTGAC
This sequence comes from Panthera tigris, assembly GCF_018350195.1. Classification (NCBI taxonomy): domain Eukaryota; kingdom Metazoa; phylum Chordata; class Mammalia; order Carnivora; family Felidae; genus Panthera; species Panthera tigris. Next base: position 92,237,717 of record NC_056661.1, on the reverse strand, counting down.
CAGAAAACTTGGCGGGGTGCAGGCTTGCCTGATTTGGGTTTTTCTGCAAAGACCTCTGCCAGCCCTGGAGGCTCGTCAGCCATCCCCCTACCCAGGCAAGTTTGCTGAGTCATAGTTGGGCCCACCATTAAGTATAGCTTCCGGCCTCTCCTGACCAGAAAGCCTGATGGGGAATACTGGAAGCTGCATAGCCCAACAGTGCTTGAGCAGAGGGTGTAGCAAGCAGAGCTGTTCACAGAACGAATTCAGTGGCACCATTTGGCCAGGGAATGTGGAGGTTGGGTCAGTTTCAGTCAAAACCACAATCAAAAAACCTTGCTGGGCTTGGAAAGTTCCCTTGCCTCAACTTGGCTGGGGAGTGAAATCATAGCCTGGCCTGCAGCTGAGTAGTTCCCAGCCCCTCCTAACCAGAAAGCCTGATTGGAGGGGCACCTGGGTGGCTCAGTAGATTAAGTGTCTGACTCTTGGTTTCAGCCCAGGTCATGATCTCAAGGTTCTTAAGATCAAGACCCACCTCAAGCTCTGCACTGACAGTGGGGAGCCTTCTTGGGATTTTCTCTCTTGCTCTCTCTCTGCCCCTCTCCCACGCTCTCTCTCTCAAAAAAAAAAAAAAAAGGAAGTCTTATTGGAAACAGCTGGGAGGCAGCTTAGAGCTGGCCTTTAGGTCCCAACCCCATCAAAAAGCTGTCAGTTCTAATCAACAAATCAGTAAAGTTGCAAAATACAAAATTAACATACAAAAATCAGCTGTGTTTCTATCCAACAACAATGAATTATCCGAAAAAGAAATAAAGAAAATTATGTCACTTGTGGTAGCATAAAAAAACAATAAAGTGTTTAAAATTAAATAGAATAAAAAAAAATACTTGGAATAAATTTAACCAGGGAGGTAAAAGATCTCTCTACAGAAAACTAAAAGACATGGATGAAAAAAATTGAAGAAAACAAATAAATGGAAAGGTGCTCATGGAATGGAAGAATTAATATTATTAAAATGACCATACTACACAAGCCTTCTATAGATTCAATTCAGTCTTATCAAGATTCTAATTTTTTACAGAGGTATAAAAAAACCCTAAAATTTATATGGATCCATAAAAGACCCTAAATAGCTAAAGCAAGCCTGAGAAACAAGAACAAATCAGGAGACATCACACTTACTGCTTTCAAGCTATTATATACAACTATAGTAGTCAAAACAGTATGGTAATGGCATAACAGACACAGGCCAATGGCACAGAGCCAAAAGTTCAGAACTTAAACCATTCATGTATGGTCAGGTAATATTTGGTCAGGAAGTCAAGAATATTCAATGGAGAAAAGATGTCTCTTCAATAAATGGTGCTGGAAAAATTGGATATTCACATGTAAAAGATGGAAACTATTCCTCTATATTAAATCATTCACAAAAAAAATTAACTCAAAATAGATTAAAAACTTCAATATAACACCAGAAACTATAAAAGTCTTAAAAGGAAACACAGGAAAAAAGTTCTCTGACCTGAATTTTTGCAATGAATTTTTGGATGTGATTTCTAAGCCACAAGCAACAACATATAATGTAAACAAATGGGGGCACCTGGGTGACTCCATCGGTTAAGCATCCAACATCAGCTCAGGTCATGATCTCACAGTTGGTGGGTTCTAGTCCCACATCAGGTTCTATGCTGATAGCTCAGAGCCTGGAGCCTGTTTCAGATTCTGTGTCTTCCTCTCTCTCTGCCTGCCCCCCGTCTCCCACTTGCACTTGTCTCTCTCTCTCAAGAATAAATAACGATTAAAAAAATTAAAAACAAACAACAACACGTAAAGAAGTGGGACTAAATTACACTAAAAAGCTTCTGCACAGCAAACGAAACCATCAATAAAATAAAAACACAATCTACAGAATGGGGAAAAAATATTTGCAAGCCATGTATCTGATAAGGGGTTAATATCCAAAATATGAATAAGAACTCATACAACTCAATAGCAAAAAACAAATTAATCCAACTAAAAATATGCAAAGGAACTCATTAGACATTGTTCCACGGAAGATATATGAATGGCTTACAGTGCAAGAAAAGGTGTTCAACATCACCAACCACTAGGGAAATGCAAATCAAAACTACAATGAGATACCACCTAATACATGGTAGAATAGACATCATCAAAAAGGCAACAGAAAAGAAATGCTGGTGTGGATGTAGAAAAAAGGGAACTCTTGCACCCTGTTGGATTGCAAATTGATAGAGCCACTATGGAAAACAGTATGGAGATTCCTCAAAAAAATAAAAATAGAACTACCATATGATCTAGCATTTCCAATTCTGGGAATATATCTGAAGGAAATGAAAATACTATGTCAAAGAATTATCCACACCACCATGTTTATTGAAGCATTATTTACAGTAGCCAAAAAGTGGAAACAAACTAAGTGCTCATTGGTGGATGAATGGATGAAGAAAATGTGATATAGAGAGATGATAGATGATAGATAGATAGATAGATAATAGATAGATAGATATCATTCAGTCATGAAAAAGGGAAATCTTGTCATTTATGACAGTATGAATGGACCTTGAAGGTATTATGCTAAGTGTAATAATTTAGACAGAGAAAGACAACTGCCATATGATCTCACTAATATGTGGAATACTAAAAAAAGAAAAAAGAAAAAAAAAGGAACTCATAGAAAAGGAAATCAGACTTGTGGTTACCAGATGTCAGGGATGGGAGGAGGGAAATCAGATGAAGATGGAAAAAAAGTACTAGCTTTCAGTTATAAGATAAACAAGTACTAGGGATATAATGTATAGCAGGATGACTATAGTTACCACTGTTATATGATATACATGAAAATTAAGAGAGTAAATCCTAAGAGTTCTCATCACAAAGAAAAAAACATTTCTTCTTCTTTATATTATATCTGTATGAAATGATGAACATTGACTAAACTTACTGTGGTAATCATTTCACAAGAAATGTAACTTAAATCATTATGCTGACACCTTAAATTTATATGATATGTAAGTCAATCATATCTCAATAAAACTGGAAAAAAATTATTAAATAAAAATAAAAATAAAAATTTATGGAGAGCTTGAGTGGCTCAGTGGTGTCTGACTCTTGATCTCAGCTCAGGTCTGGATCTCAGGCTTGAGTTCAAGCCTTGCGTTGGGATCAACGCTGGGCATGAAACCTACTTAAAATAAGTTAAACAAACAAACAAACAAATAAGAATTTGTAAAAACAAAAGGAATGCACCAACATCTTTTATCTTAAGTTACCATATCATTATGGCATAATAATAATATAGATGGAATATTAATAGCAGTATTAATAATAATCACTGGCAGAAGGAGGAAGAGTTGAATAAATTATAGTACACTACTGTCAAAAATTTTAATGTATTTCAGGCCTTGATAAAACTCATTGGAATTGAATTAGGTAGTATATTTTTAAAAAACCTAATTTATGTGTGCTTTAATCCCCATTTCCAAGATTTGAACTTAGATAGGTAACGATAAGAAAAAAACTACATCTATGAAAATGTTCATTGAAGGATCTTTTATATTAACAAAAAGCTAGAGAAGAGTCTAAATAACAGTAAAATAGGGCATGGTTGTATAAGTTATGGTATAATCACTCCATGCAGTTTTCTGTGTAATTTAACATGCTGATTAAGAAACAATGTGGCATGAAAGAGTTATAATGGTCAAACAAAGTAGGGTACAAAAATCACAAGGTATACCATTACTCTAGAGCTTGACAATCTTGACCTTGTCACAATGTTTTCATCATTCTTGTGGGTTTAGAGATGGGACTAATAGGTTGGAGCAATTGTCTTTTAACCTGCTGGTCAACCATGGTTGCTATGCTCTTTCCTGGAATCTGTCTGCACATCTCGATTGAGGAAATGTGAATAACACTGGCAACTTTTGGATTAGCTAACTCTACCAAAATATTTAAATGCCCCACTCTCTAGAATCTTCATTAATGACGGGTCCCTCAAACTGGCACCTGAGCTCATTGCCTCTTAATGAGCACAGTCCCTGGCACATGATCCCACTTCAAGATACAAAGTAGACAAAGTAATGTGTGATCCCACTCATTCTTTGAGAATTTTTCTCAGTGTCACAGTAGGTTACCGAATTCTAATGCAAATACCACCTACACAACTTCAGCAAGCAGATTAATTCTCCACTGGTAGGGTTCAGGATACATTTGCTTCTTCAAATTTGACACAATGATTGTGAAAACTCAGCTCTGACAGGATTGGCATATGAGGAAAATTGATGAGGGCAGAAACAGAAAGAGAAGAGGCATACCCAGGATGGCCAGTGTAATGCTTCAAGGACATGCCAGAACTCAGCCTGAAGCACTGAAACATCTCTGTCAGTGGTGACAGAACACACCCCATGCTGCCATCAAGGTGCAACAGCTTAATTTGAAACAAAGGAACCAAGGCTGGTGCTGCAATTCAAAGCACGACCTTCCAAGGAGAAACATATGGATATGGACCCAAAAGACACCTTTGCCTATGTAACAAGGAAGCCAGAAAATCTCCTTTATCAGTCAGACTTTATTGATAACAAATTCCTTTATCACCGGCAATGACAATCAATCACAAATCAGGAAGAGACCTTTCCCAGTAAGCTCACGCTTTCACATAGGTGTTTTTTTTTTTTTTTTTTATGACTTTCATTCTACTCCTAGACTTAGGATAAAAAGGACGTTTGGCTACTACTCAAGCTGGTGAGAAAAATAAAACAATTGGGATAACAGACAATAAAAAAGCTTATGAAAGGGCTACTGGCTATCAGATATGTAAGAGAATGACTGCATGTCAAAGACATATCTAACAGTCATGTCTTAATAAATAACAGCCACTAGGTCAATTGAATGGCGACCTAGAGTGCCTATCCTCTTAATGAAACAAAATTTGTCTGGAGAGTTTGCCAAAATCTAGAAGTTGGCTTCATACAGACTGCTTTTCTAAACCGGCGATCTCCAAAATCTTCACCTTTCTTTGAAATCACATTTCTCCACCTGGACATGCATTAATTGCCGACAACAGCAGCCTACTGCTCAACTCAAACTCAAACACATTAGTATCTATGTAAATATATCATCAGGCCATATATTACTATTACATCTCCTATGCATATGCAGCACATTTTGAATCATTCAATAGCAACAGATCTTGCACTAGTGTAGTCACAAGACTCCAGTCTCAAGACTTGTATCTCAGTCAAGATATGTTTAACAGGAGTGACACTGAATAAAATTTAAAAGGAGCAGCCCATTGAGAAAAGATGTTTTTTTCTCAATTCATCTTTCTTTGAAGGAACTAACCAAACAATTATCATTAATTAACCAGACAGTAATTTTTATTTTACGCCATTTCATGAAATAGACCAAATGTGGTTTTGGGAACAAAATAGGTACCTAGGTACAAATACAGGCTCTTTCATTATGTACCAAGTGCTGTTAACTTCTGTAGCACTGGATGTTATTTATCCTAACACACAGTTTGCTTTTTTTTATTTTGTTTTCTTTTTCCTCCACTAAAATGTAAGCTCCAGAAGAGCAGAGTGTTTTGACTGTTCATGCACTGCTCTGTCTCTTGCATATAGTAGCTACTTCATGCATATTAGTAAAATGAGTGAGGAAATCACTCTCCAGAGAATTTCCAGCTTGTCCCACCACATGTACAGAGCAGTAGGGACACTATGTATGGGGAAGTAGAAATATGCCCCCAAATGATGTTAGTAATACTGCCTCTGACAGGATCAAACAAAATCCCTGAATTTATAGAGGTTATGTGATAAATACTTTTACAAATCAATGTAAAATTTAAAGTATGTTTTAACACTTTATGCATGTCTGTACATTTTACAACTTTAAGGAAATCTATCACAACCCATGGCTAATTTAAAAATTAAAATAACATCTAGGGATACCTGGGTGGCTCACTCAGTTAAGTATCCGACTACCACTTAGGTCATGATCTTGCAGTCCATGGGCTCGAGCCCCATGGCTTTAAGCTGACCGTGTGGAGCCTGCTTGGGATTTTCTCTGTCTCTGTCTCTCTCTGCCCCTCCCCCACTCACACTTTTTCTCTCTCTCTATCTCAAAATAAATAAATAAACTTTAAAAAATTAAAATACCATTTAAACAGCCTTTCAAGTTCGACAAATATTTGATCAATTAATCACGAAGGTTTTTTTTTTCACTTTTACCCTTTATTTGAAAATATATACTTTAATTTACAAATTATAATCTATTTAATAAATTCCATCAAACTTTGCACACTGGCCCTCAGTAAAACAACATTGCCTAAAATCAATCAGAAAGCTGAGAGTCTTCTTCAAGTTTTGCAATCATATTACTCAAGAACTATTTATTGAATGCCTACTATGTTCCTGTATGAGTCTAAGAAATAAAAAAAAAGTGTTGAACAAAAGAGGAAGAAATCATGCTCCCATAAGATTTCTTTTAAAAATTTATTTCTATGAATATGAATTTAAACACATATAACCAAAAATATAAAAGTAAATTTAAATAGAATAGTAGGGTATTTATTATTGTAAGAAACAATTCAAAGTGAATAGTATGAATAGTAAAGTAGATACTCTTTTTATATTGGGTGGATAAGAAAGTCTTCTCTGATGAGGAGTTATTTTTTAAAACACCTGAATGAAAAAAGGGAAGGATTTGTAAGAGAACCTGAGGAAAGAACGTTCCAGTCAGAGAAAAGAGCAAATGCAAAGCTCTGTGTGGGAAATGCTTGGCTTGAGGAACTGCAAGATCAGAGACAGAGACAACAGAAAAGGAGGAAGTTGTAGAGATTGTCAGGTCAGACGAAATTGGATTTTAAAGGCTGTTGTAAGACCATTGGATTTTACTCTAAAAAAAATTGTGAAACTATTTAAGAGATTTTTATCTTTAGGATAGCACTGTATCTCCCCTCTGTGGTTCTGGCTGTAGAAACGGGAGATCCAGGGAGAACAGGTAGGAGGCTATCGCTATATGACAGGTGAAAGAAGATGGAATATACTGAGAAGGTAGCAATGGACATGATAAGAAGTCAGTTTTGGGGTATACTGTGTAGGTAAAACTGGCAGACATGCTGACAAGCTGGTGATAAGGATGTGAGATGTGAGTGAGAGACATCCAAGAGGATGCTCAAGAGTTTAACATGAGCTATTGGTGGGTCAACTGGGTGGCTCAGTCAATTGAGCATCTGATTCTTGATTTCAGCTCAGGTCATGATCCCAGGGTTGAGGCATTGAGCCCCATGTCGGGCTCCGTGGTGAGCTTGAAACCTGCTTAAGATTCTCTCTCTTTCTTTCTCTCTCTCTTCCTCTGCCCTTCTTCCCATTCATGCATGCCCTCTCTCTAACTAATTTTTTAATTAATTGATTAATTAATTAATTAAAAAAGCATGAGCTATTGGGAGACAGAGCTCTTTACAGAGCTGTGTAGCACTGGGGAAGGAAAGGATTTATGGAAGCAAACCAAGAGCTGCTTTTTGGACACCGAGTTCCTGATGACTAGTAAACATTCAATGGAAGTTTTGAGTGAGTCATCAAATAAGTAAAAGTAGAAATGAAGGGAAGGTCATACCTGAAGATATAAAGTTGAGAGCCACTAGCGTATAAAAGGTTCTTAAATGCCTGATACTGAATCAGATCACATAGTGTGTATAATGGAGGTTAGACAATGTTTAAGAACTAAGCCCTTTAGTTATTCCAACATTTAAAGGTTGGGAGCCTAAGGAAGCTCTGGTAGTGAAGGTGGGGGAAGGAAGGTTGCAAAAGAGAAAAAGAAAAGAAAAAAAACAGACTTAAGGAAAATCAAAGTGCATAGTATCCTAGAGTCGAAGAAAATTATTTCAAATAGGAAGAGTAATAAATGGTGTTGAGAATAGATTGACTATTATGGAGTTTGAAAGGGACCTTTCTCAGGAATGTCCTGGTAGGTTGGATTATGATAAATGTGTTCATCTCATGTCCTTATGATCTTATGTCCTCATGAATTTCTTGACATTTGTTTATGCCGAAATTTCTAATATTACTTTACTTCAGCTATTGAGCACACTGAGGCTTCAATTCTGTCAACAATATTGGCTTCGGATTGGAATAATGGAAGTTAATAGGCTTTATGGAATTTGTACAATCCAACAATTTATTTGTATACTTATATTAACATTACATTAAGTCAAGTTAAAGGAACTTTGAGCTTTGACTGGATAATGTCAAATTTGTCCAAATGTCATTGTCCAAAACTGACAGTTTGGTAGTAAATATTACTACATGAGATAAAGATACAATAAAGGTAAATGTTCTGATGAAAAAATCATGCAAAATTGTTAGCCCCATCACCATTTCCACCCATCATTTGATTTTGCCTTTGTTTTGGTCACTGCTGAACAATCCTCCTAACTGCTTAGGGAATGACTAATTTAAAGGGGGAAAAATCATGCTCCAGGTATTTCCTAATGATCTATTTCTACAATAAATTTTCTTTATTCTCTTTAGGTCTTGGAAATATGGGAGAAATCAATTTGCTCACAAACTATAAGTAATTAGTGATAAAGGACAAGTGTGTATGAGAATGTCTTGATAATGGATGAAAAAAATCCATGATACCATACTAAGATCCAGCAAATGAGGGCAGAGATTATTTAAGGAGTAACATTTAAATCATATTCCCACACTACTGGTCATGCTTGATTAAAGCAATTCCCTAGTAAGTTGAGTTCTTCTGAGAATAAGAGCTTATTGGGGTTATTATTTTCAGAGTTTACATTAATATTATTATAAATGTGCAGAATACCATCATGTCCATATTATCAGTTAGAGAATGCATTCCAGAAACTATTTATAGCAGTCTGTTAGAGCATTACTAAGTATTGTTAGTTTTTGAAACAAACAAATGGAAACAGAAAGACTTCACATAGTATTTATATAATAGGTGTCAACAAAGAATGCATCTATAGAACTTTTAAAATCATATTTATTTTTAGTTCAAGGAAACAGCTTTATTTTATAACACTAAAGTTTTAAGAAATAGTCTAAGAAATCCCAGCCTTTAAATATATAATATAAATATATACAATAATAAATAAAATGTTAAATGCATTTTAAATTCAGCAGTGTAAAATACAGAATATTTCCATATCATTTTGATTTTGTATTTATATTTTGGTATGATTTTGTTAGAAATGCATGACTAATACTTTTATACCATTAAGCTTTTTATTGAAAAAAATATTATTGCATTGAACTACAGTCCAAGTAATTTATTAAATAACCTAAAAAAAAGCTGCTTTGCATGTACAATAGTGCAATTTACTTAACCACACTATAATAAAAAAAGCATTTTGTACAGAGAATACAAAATAAAATTATTGGATTATATATAATATTGCCAGACTATCATCCAGTTTAATTACAAAGTAAATACTTTAAATAGGACTGAGTAAGGTAGGAATTGGTTTTAAACAGCTACATAATCAATTTACATTATCAACTATTTTATAATCTCTTACAAGTGGAAGGAACTGAGAGTTTTTAGCATGGTGGAAAGGAAATCTTTCTTAAAGTTGATTGTTTCAATGAGTGAATGTGTTTTGGAAAACACTATTTTGAACTAATATTTCTCTTTTCAACAAAGAGAAAGGTCTACGACAAAAGACTGGAATATATTCATTAAGAACGCACACTGGCATACATAGTCACATGTACACACATACATATTTTGTACATTTCCAATTTGTCTGATTTATGTTTCTGCCAAGATGATCTTGCTATTTCAAAAAGGCAGTGAGGTGCAAAGGGAGGCAGTGACTTTGGGAAGGGAATTAAGAAAGTGGATTGAGAGGTTGCCCTCTGATACAAAGCTGCATAAAATGAAAAAAAAAAAAAACAGCCCCTTTGGCTTATCTCTAATATTGGCTTATTCTAAACCCTACCGATTCAGCCACTGCTTCCATTTTAATATAGCTTAATCCAACGCAATACAACAATCACCTTCAAATGTCTACCTAATAGAAGCAGTGGATAATATTTTTGCTGGAATGAAATGATAACCTTTGAAAATCCTCTAGACCCAGGTTTATTGGCTGGAGAACTCATATTTTAGTAGGAAACTCCTATCTTTTTGAAGTAGTTTCAGTCAGACTCAAAGAGAAGTAAACTCTTGACTACTATATGGAAGTGGTCACCCTCTTGCTTTTTCATAATTTTTCCATTTCCCAACAAGAGCACAGTTCTCTTCCGGAGTTCACTCATTTAAAGATTCAAAATTAAATCTCTTCATGAGTCCTGCTAAGCCAGAGATAAGCACTAGGCCAATTTTGCCCCTAAGTACATTAGCTACGTACACTGATGTGTGAGATTTGGGTTCTTTCTATTGTGCTTTTAGAAAATTGGATTTGACATCTACAAATTTCTCTTCAGAATGTTTAACCATCTCTCTGAAAACTGGGGCAATTTTCCTGGAAAATTGAAAAATGTACTACCTGTTTGAGATGACCAGCAATGTTATTTCACTAATAATGAGACAGTGAACTCGCTACGCAGCCTGGGGAGGACATCTGGATGTTTCCTTCATATATATCTAAAACATTCAGATAACACGTGGTACCCTAAAGGCTAGAGCATCTCCGTATCTCCAATTACTGTTCCAAATGCTTGGAAAGCATGATGGCATTTAATCGTTTACAAGTATCATGGTCAAGTTTAGAAGCTGTGTGACTGCCATCATTGGGAACTGTGCGAGTAAACAACAACTTCATGCATGAAGGAAATAGCCCAATCCAGCAATATGAACCTGAGTACTTTTACTGATTAAATATTCCATTCAATTGGAAAGCTTTATAGGATTAATTTCTTTGAATATATTTCAATTCAAAGATACTAGGGAGATTCTGTTAAATCCTGGCAGAAACTGAGAAAAAAAAAAGTCACCATCAAATCCAGGTTCTATAAATGAAATCAAAACTTTTTAGGGGATAGCTCTGTGAAATATCTGCCTAAGAAAAGACGCTGGGAAGTCGGAGCTTTCCAAATTACTTCCTATTTTCTAATCATCTCTTATGTTTTATAACATATATAAAGGTGAACTCATAGAGAATATTGAAATACAGTTTTTGAATCCCACTGTATTTTTTCATGCTGAGTTGGCAGGGAATTAAAAAGATAAACTTCCCCAAGTTTCCAGTTCTTCATACAAAGAATTATTTTGTTTAACCATACCCTGAGTCCAGGAAGGCTATCTATTGGTGGACTGGTTCTTAGTGTCTAAGAAAAATATATAGTGTGGATGTGCATGTGTGTTTGTACATGTGTGTGTGTGTGTGTGTGTGTGTGTGTGTAAAGATTACACAGACTTTCTTAAAACATTTTCAGCTTTTAATTAAGCATTTATAATTTAAGACAGTTACAAAAAATACTTCAATGAGCCAGAAATGTGAAAGAATAATCCCATGAAAAGAATTACTCCATAAATATTAGACAATGAGTATAACAGACATTTAATGCTAAAAATCAACTATCAAATACTTATGTGAATGGAAGGAAACAGTACTGAAAATATAATTCATCACAGTGACATTTTTTAAAGGATCCATTTTAGAATTAAATATATATTTAGAATTCTATTTCATTTTCTTCCAGAGTGTATTTCACTTAAGTAAAAAATGTTCAGGCCCACACTCACTAATTTTGAGAAAGAGGATGGCTCAGCATATTCTCCATAGCAAGAAAGGCATTTTGAGTATTATCAGAAGGAAAAATTAATCCCAAACTAAGCACTATAAATCCGCAACCTGAAATTTGGAAATTATCCTAGAGGATAATTGAGTAGATCATTGATCACAAGCAAAATTCTAGTAAAACTCTTTTGAAAATCCTTACACATTTTACTCAACCAAATGTACAAACGTACTTGGATATTTCAGTGATGGAGATTTTACAACTTTATACAAACAACTCAGTTTATTAAGGTTTTCTTCATGTCGAGTCAAAACCTACTTATTTGTAGTATCTACTCTCTATGCTCTAAAAAGAATAGAGACTATCTTCCACAAACACACTTCCATGCTACCAACCAGACATGTAAAGTTAGAAGGTTAATTCTCATCTTCTTTCCTCGGCAAGTGTTCTTTTCTTTGGAATACACATAGTCTTTATTTTTCACATGGTATCTACCAGATTCGGTTCCTTAGCATATTAGTTCTATGGGATGGTCTACAGGAAGAAAACATATTTCTGACATTATTATCTTTGGGAATTCAATCTAGTCTGCCCCCTGTCGTGGAAATGTCTGGTAAAATATCGCTTGTCAACTGGTCTGAGATATGTTGAAGTAATTAAATAACCATGTAACTCAACATTCTCCTGAAGTATATGAAATGGATTTTTTTCAGTTAATTTTTGTTAATTCACCAAATTCATGTTATTCATGAGTGTGAAAACATAAGATTGACCTGGTCTTAATTAGTCAAATCTGCCATTTGTGGACACACTTCAGTTTGCCAATAGTTCTCTTAAATTGTGTCCCAGAACAACACTTGGTTTTTCACAAGTGCTGTGTGTTTTCCAAGTTCTAGAAGAAATCCGTCTTCCAATTCTGTATGATTCCTTCAGTACAACCTAATAGGTCAAAATTTTTTCACCAGCCTTTTCACATCATTAGGTTATATGGAGTTGATAATCTACTAAGCCCTTCATCTTATTGATGAAGTTAGGCTGTATGTGTATAAGATTTTTTAATTAAAAAATGTAGGATCTGACATCTGTTCACACTCAATTTAACCTTTCAAATTTTGCCCTATTTTATGCTTTTAAAATTTTTTCATGTTGTATTTTGCCATTCACTATATTTGCTATTCCTCTTGGGTTTGTGTTTTTCTCCTCTTTGGTACAATTGTTCCATGATTTTGTCTATGTTTTATGGAGGTTTTTATGACTGAGTGCAATACAAAGCCTCATAACCAATCTCTACAACCCTCTCTCCAGTTTGGAATTAATGCAGGCTTTACTACCCCCTAGGTATGGTTGTTTGGCTATAAAACATTTATCGCACAGTGCTATTATCCATAAGGATATTTATAAGACTCGTACAATGTCTCTCTGTAAAATTCCCCATGTATTTTACTATTTTTTGCCCCAACCACAATGTCTCTAGTAAGGCAACAGGTGAGCACTACATGACTGAAGAAATACTCAAGTTTCCATCTTCTTCTTGACTCAGCAACATGTGACAAAATTGATCATCCTCACTTATTTGAATCACTTTCATTACTTGCCTTATATAGTTCTGATTTTTTCCTATGTAACTTGGAATTCCATCATGATCTCATTTCTTAGTTCCTTGAACTGTTACATACACCCTTAGAGTGACCTGGGGCTCAGTCTTTGAAACTTTTTTCCACCCTACCTACCCCTAATAATAGTATTAAAGCTAATGGCTTTTATATACTTACTATGCATTGATGATTCACAAAAGTGTATGTCCTTTTCACACCTCTACTCAAACTTCAGATCCATATTTCCAACTGCCAACTCAATATCTCCACTTCTATAATGACTAGACACTTCACACAGAGTATTTAAGCTGATCCTCTCTTGCTCTGCTCCTCCCAGTGTTCCCATTTCAGTTCACTGTAAATCCACCCATGTGCAAAAACTATTACAGCATTTCTAATTTGTCTCTTTCCCTTACACCTTACACTCAATATGAAGCACATTTTCTTAGCCCTGCTTTCAAAATAAATCTAGAGTCTTGTACTTCTCAACATTTCCTCCAGACTACTGCTGAGCGAGTCCTTGCCTCTCTTGTCTGCACTCCATCTACTAATTGGCTTCCCTACCCCAAACTTTACTCCCCTGGAGATTAGTCACAATGCAATAGCTGAGTGACCCTAGTAAAATCTAAGATGAATCACGTTTCTCCTATGCCAAAATCCCCAGTAGCTTCTCACCTCACAATAAAAGCTAGTCATTAAAATGGTGGACAAGATCTTACAAGATTTTGTTCCACAATTATTTCTATGACCTTATCTCCTATAATTCTCTCCCATGAAACCTTTCCCAGCCAGTGTTTTCCTGTTATTTCTTGAGCATGGTAAGCACACCCAGCAGCTTATTGAAACCTGGTCTTGTCTTAGTCTAGAATGCTCACTCTCTCACATCCTTCAGGTCTTTGCTGAAATAACACTTTCTCAGTGAAGCTTCCCTGGACTACTCTATTTAAAATAGTGCTTTACCTACTACCCCCCCCCCCCAAGTCACTTTATCTGCCTTTCCAATTTATTTTCCTCAGTAGCATTTATCATCATCTTTCATAATATATATTTCACTTGTCCATTCTGGTTTTTGTTGGCATGACTCAACTAGAATTAAACTATATGACATTATGTTCATTAGTTTGGATCATTACTATATCCCCAGCAGTTAGATTACTGTCTAGGATATGGCCCTAGGTACGTATTTGTTGAATAAGAATGAAAATAAAGTGGACAAATGAGAAATAAAATGCTTTTGTATTTGTACTCTTTGTTCTTAATGTACCAGTTATAGTTACCATATAGTTCCTTTTCATAAAACATTATGTTTCACATTTTATTCATAAATACGCCCACTTTTAAATCAGTAATATCTATATTCAACATTCCTCCCATTATAAAAGTAAAGATACTCCAAAGATATTAAAGCTTCTCTTCTATTCTGCATCTTTTCTCAAGGACAATTGATATCATGAGGGCCTCTTTAAGCAATTCTAGTACTCTATGCTGAAATTCTTTCAAACATGAAGATTCAAAATCATTTGTATTGGCCGGGAAATTATTTTCTTGATATGTTCCAAATTCCTCATCCATATTTGTCCTGTAATACTTTGAAAAACTTCCCGCTTAACAGAGAAAGTGTAATGAAATTAGATTTAGGTTACACTGCCATTTTGCTTTGTTAGTTTCATGAGATCATCTGCCCCTACCAGTAAGCACTAAGGAGAAGCAAAAGTATTAACCTCTTTTGATATTTCCAATAAGTTATATATTAAAAAGACATTAACCTAATCTCTGTTCATTTTGATCCACGGATTTATGGCAGTTTAACAATTACTCTGAATGCTTTCCCCATTCAGTTCAGATTGGATTGTTTAAAGGACTAATTTTTTTTCCTGCTTATTCAATATTTATAATTGTAGCTTTCCTCATGTGATGCCACAACTTTTACAATTTCTCACTCTGGGGTACAAGTTATTTTCTCTTTAAATGGTGAAGACTGCTTTACCATAGTTCAAGATAGTATATCCAGTGAACATTTTCATCACTGATGATACAAGACAAAAGTTATTTCCATGCCATCAACTCATATCAATCTATCCTTATTAGTCAAAATGAAGTGCCCAATAGAGGTTCTCTGATCTGAGATTAAATTGTTGCAAAGACAATTACAAAAATTAATCAGGTACTTTCTTTCTCATAATAGGACTTTTAGTGTACTCCCATAATTACTCTGGCTTGGCTCTATGTGAAATTTGTAATCTGTTTTAGGAAATAGTCATCCACATTAATATATATTTTTTAATCGGCCAGGCCATTTGTCATTTATTTTTATAATAAATATTCTATTTATTTCATTTTACTGGATTCACCTAATGTTTATTAATGTTCTTTTATAATGATTTTTATGAAGTTCCCTGCAAGTATACAGAGGAGTTTTTGTTTTTGTGTTTTTGCTATTTGATGCCTTTCTTCCATTTTCTATTCTTTTTAGATAAGTTAGACATTCTCTCTGCCATATCTCAGTCAAAATCCCCATCTTGCAAGTTTCTGGTGATACCTAGGAACCATATATTTTCTTTATGTTACAATTTAAAAATGACATTATCTCCTTTCTCTGTCTCTGTCTGTCTGTCTCTCTCTATTACCAGTATCAAAGATATCCTTTCCTACTATTTACCAAGTATTAAGAATTTATCCTCTCAACTTCATTTTCCTCCTCTGTAGGGAGGAATGATAATGTTAGTCTCAAAATACCTTTGTGAAGATTAAATGGAATAATGTAGACCAGGTGCTTAGCCTGACTCTACATAATAGACACACAATATGCCTTCAATGAGGATAGCTCTCTTTCCTGGGAAGCCCAGGCTGAAGAAGATGCCCATTGCCCATCTCATGTAACAGAAGAGCTGACGTCATCATACACACAGTAGATGGCTGATCACTCCATTTCTGCTTAGTTGATTTTCTCTGAAACCCATGTTTATGCGAAACGTGCAGTCACATGAGTTTGTCTTTCATTTTAAGAATATAAAATAATAAATTTAACTGGGGGGCCATTTAGAATAGTGATGCAAGAAATGCAGATTCTGTGGACCAAGAAAACATTCTGAATAAGTTAAAAATATTTAAGATCATATGCCAAATTACATTAATGGTGATTTTATTTATCACCATTCAATGTATTTTACTGATATATCTACTACAATTGAGTAAAATGCACAAAATTATTTATAAGATTTTCTCAATGACTATGATGTAAAAATTCTGACATTTCCAAACTTTTACCTCTCTACTTACACATACTATTGGCTGAACCCAGTAAGATTTCTGAGTAGAAGAATAAAGAAAACTTAATATTTTAGTCCCTGTAGTATTTGAAATATTAACCAATATATTTAAAATCTTGAGTATGTTTTATTTTTTATTTTGCATTATCAAATATTAATGCTAGCTTATATATGTTTTCTTATACAAAATTATTAAACATTCTTAATTTTAGATATTGGTGACTCTTACAGTTACAAAATTTTCTTAACACAGATGTGTATGAAATGAAAATAACCCAGTTTCTCCAGAAACTCCAGAATACAATGTGTGTGAAGATTGTTTTTCATTGAAGAGTAGCTTCCAACTTGAATCAATCATTTCCTATGAAAATATAAATCATTTTGATTGAAACAGATTATATTGATTGAAAGCCTAGACAACAGTTAACCATAGGAATTATTTCTCTGATCTCTTAGTATTGTCTGATGCATACAAACCAAATGTGCAATTCACTCACTTGCTCAACACCCCCTAGAACATACAATATTACGTTCCATTTGATTGTTTTGTAATATCAATGATTTGCCTGAATGTTTTCTGTTATCATTTTATAACATTATATGAGAACTCCTCCAAACAGACCCTTAATGCTTTTCCCTCTACCGTCCAGCAAGTTATTTTCAATTTGCTCTGTTATTTATGCAAGTTAAAAGATATTCTTAAAATGCTCCTATTTTAGTATTGGCAATTCAGTTCTTACATGTATATACTAGTCACATTTTGAGTGGCACCAATATTTTAAATCTTACAATAGTCATACCACTTTAAATATATCATTTCGTAGGTAGTGACAATTTGTTTTATTTAGCCACAAGAGGGGCTTCGACACCTATCGGTTCAAGTGCGTTGGTACATTTAAGGCCTCTTTCACTCCGTTTAACTGCTGCATCTGACTGGAGCAAGAATGGTGGCAAAGATCTTGACCTTGAAACACTGGTTGGATTAAAGGATTCAAGTGGATGATAGAAGCCGTGGCTGGGTTTAAGTGAGGGCCAAACAATGCGGGGATCAATGCGGCCGAGGGCAGGGGCTGCAGCGCGATGTGCGGTGGGTGGAAGGGGGCAGCAGTGACCAAATGCAGCGGGTGACCCGCTAAGAAAGTGGGGTGTGCGGGGATGATGGTCGGAGTCAGAGGTGACAACGTGAACGGCGTAAAATGTGGCTGGGAAAGAGGATGTAGGTGAGCTATAGGGAGGGGACCACCATGGGAATTTATGGAGGCAGAAACAGCAAAATGCTGCAGGAAGGTGTGGTGGATGGTGGTGATGGAGGTGCGCTGGTGAACTGGTACCGTCTGGACCGCCGAGGCCGGAGAGAAGGCAGTGGGCCCCGAGGCAGGCACAACTCGAAGATGCTTTGAGAGGAGCTGTTTCTGCACGTGCTGCTGGGCTTGTAGCTGTAAGATCTTATATTTATCTATTTCATCAGGAGAAAATGTTATTGGCTGCTGAATTAAGGGGGGAGAGCTAGATTTATGGCACACTTCTAATTCATCTTCTATTTTGTCATGCTTCTGCAAAGTTCTGTCGGAGTAAGAGTTTATATTCCCCTCTATGTGATTCATATGCATGCTTACATCCTGTAAGTCAGGATTTATTTGGTCCTCTTTGGTCTCTGTGGAATCAGTAACACCAGTATATCTATTAGATGGAAAAGCACCAGGGAAATCATTTGGTAGTGGGTCACGGCTTTGAATAAAATGTTGGACTTCGCTAATTAAAGGTTTTACTGGTTCTTTTGTTGTTGGGTTCTTTTTCATGTTTGGTGACTGTGAATCTGCTACTACATGAATTATACCTTTAGAAAGGTGGTTATCACAATCAGGATCTACTAAAACATGAACATTGTTTGTCTGTGAACTTTTGACTTTGTCTTTCTCAATAGTTCTTTGAATTGTAGTGCCTTTATCAATTCTCTGTTTACTTGTGTTCTGTGTTTTTTCAGACAAAGGCAGTGCGGGTCTGTTACAGCCCAGTGGCGTGAATTGAATTGTGCATTGAATTTGTGAATGAGCCTCTGATTCATTTTCACAATTCTTTGAAGAGACCTCAAAATTAGTTGATTGTTCCTGACACCTCTTGGCTTGCACTCTTTCTAAAAGGCTTTTGGCTGTCAGGGGTGTCCTCTCTCCTTCTGTAATGGCCAACTCTGTGCTTTCTAAAGGGCTGGTAGAACAATTTCTTAGAAGGCAGCTGATATTCCCAGAGTTATACTGCAGGGATTTTACTTTTCCTAGGTCACAAATACGAGGGCTGTCCAACGACTCTTGACTTCTCTCATTTTTACTTAAGCAATAAATTCTCTCTCTTGAGTAAGAGCCCAATCTGCTGTGCTGAGGTCCCTGGCAGTTTGGTGCTTCTTCACTATTTCCAGAACAGGAAACCTGTGAGCTAGGATCACAATGGACGATTCTCCTGGATTTGGGCCCTGAAAACTGCTGTTGATTTTTGCCCAGTTTATATCTTTCTCTGCACCGACTGTATCTATGTTTTGAGAATTTTTCATTCTTAAATGATTCCCACAATCTGTAGTTGCGGTCTCTCTGTATTTCAGACGGCAGGCAGGTGCTCTTTGCTAACTCCTCAGACACGCAGAGGCAGTTCGGGTTTTGGTGTCTCCCTTTGTGCCTTTCAACTGGGTTGTGTTCTCTTTTACAAAAGTACAGCAAATTGCCTCTGCCCTTGTCGCTGGACTTACGAACTGAACAAGTAGCTCTCAAGCTGGCTGTGCTGCCAGGGTATGTGTCTGAAGGGCTAGAAGTTCGATTCGGAGACAACTTTGGAGAGTTTCTCTTATAAGTTTGGTTTCTACATCTAGAAACCCTGCTGGTCATGCTGATGTGGTTTCTATTCACAATTACACTAAAGTCCTTCCCATGATCACTATGACCCCTCACTGGGTAAGGACTAGAATTCCAGGTAAATTGATTTGCATCTTCAAAATCTGAATGAGGATCGCAAGGGATCAGTTTTGGTTCTTTAGTCCTAGAGATGTAAGGAGAAAAAGATAGGCCCTCATTTACATCATTTAGAACTACCCTTTGGCAGCTTTGCCAATGGGTCCTTGAAGGTTCCTTAAGTCCATTATCACTATTATCATTGTTTTCTACACATTTCTTTAGAGAGATATCAAGGAAAGCAGGCACTTCAGGATTTTTCATTTCCAAATCACTTGCACTAAAATTATCTTTACTCATATTTGGCTCAGAATCACTGTAGCCCGAATTACATTTTCTCCGGAAACTTTCCCAATCTGGATTAGCTATCATCATCTTTGGTTTCAGAGATTGATCATTTTCTTGGATCAATTTCTGTTGGTCTTTGATTAAACCTGAGACTTGGCTCTCTATTGTAGTCTTCATTTCTGAGGGCTCCTTAATCAATTCTCTTTTTAAGTCCTCTGAATCACGGTCACTCTTTGTGTTCCGAGAAAGCTTAAAATCAAAATATAATGGGTTGCATCCGTAAGAGATACAGGGCTCCGTTTTTGTAAAGAGCAGAAGTTCCGTGGGCCACTGGAGAGTGGTGTGGCCATCCTTACTTTGTACATGGAGAAAAGGCAATGGTTTAGACTTCACGTCATGTGGACATGCTTCTCTTACAAGCCTTGTTGCATTTTTGCCAACTCTTTCTGTTTCATCTAAAGATTTTTCTCTCTTCTCCATTCTGGAGTTGGGATTCAGATGCACTGTACTGTTTTGTTTACTTGGCTCCAGTGATGGAAACTCATCCAGACATTCAAATATCCTGGCATCACTGTGCATGTAAATGTTTGGTGAGCTGGAGGAAGCATTTGCTTGGCATGAGTGATTAATGCTGTTTTCTGAAGTGTTCTTCGGTGTACCTCGAATTTCTTTTTCTCTGCTGCAAGGAGTAAAAGCCACATCTGAAAGATGAATATTAGATTTAGAGAATGAAGCATGAATGCCAATCGAATCTTCCAGTGTTTCATCAATAGAGTCATTTTTGTCTTGCACGATTTGAGAGCTGATGGAAAAGGTATTGTGTAAAACATGTTCCAGATGGCTTGGTGTGATGTTTATATCTTTTTCCTTAGTAAGAGGTACGTCCTCACTTGCAAACCTGCGGCACTTACATTTCTCTGCAGTTTCTTTTGCTTTATAGCTGGGGGACTTGTTACAATCGTGTGTTTCTTCTGTGTTCTCACTAAAAACTGATGCTGAAGACTCTAATTTTAGATGTACTTTTCTGGAAAAAGAAAATGATACTCCTGTCCTGTGATTTGCATTGCTGAGGTCTGAAGATGTCTGTGGTACCCGGTTTCCGAATAAATAACGTCTGTCCATTGGTAACTGGTGTCGATTTTGCATGGTGGGCCGCTGTTTATCAGAAATGCTTCTGGGGAGATTCTTTCCTTTAAGGAGAAGAGTGCTCTTCATGCACGATACCTTTCTGCCATTCTTAACTGGGAAAATTCCTTGCTGGAGTTGCTTTTCTATGGCTACCCTGGGAGCTTTGTATGCTGGTCCATTTCCAGAAACACTGTAGACACAATAAATATTTAAATGATTAAGACATTAGATTTGAAAACTCATGTATACGTGAACATTTCTTAGTGTTTCTATGATGAGTTATGCTGTCTACAAACTATGTCTATTGGAATATCACCATTTCACTGTGTTTATATAACTCGGTATATCTATGTTTCATAGAGGCCATTTCTAAAATGCATCACTTAAATGCGCTCTTTTGAAATTAGCAAGAAGCAATAATAGGTGGATATCTATGCTAGTGCTGCAAAAGAAAATAAAGTACTGCATTTACATCCCAATATATGTCCTGCAGAACCTATCAGTTTTTTTGGAAATATAGATTTAACATTCTTTCACAAGGAGTTTTTCAATCAGTGACCTCCCATTAAATAAGAAATAAAATGGAATTAAAAGTCACTTCCAAAATGTAAAAATATATTTTTAATGTCATTTTTTGTATAAGTACTACCATTTCATAATTTTTGTTGCCTCGGTTTTAAAATTTCTTCATGTTTGCTTACTTTGGAAAAGTGTGACTATTTCTTTCTCCATGACTTATCACCATTTTGACCAATTATAACAAATGCATAAAAAAGTAACACACATTTACAAGCCATCTCAGTATCTCAATTATTTGAAATCTTTTCTTTTGCATCTTCCTCACCCAAATACTTTCTTTCTACCTTTCCTGCATACATTTGTTTTATCTTTTAACAGCTTTTGTAAAGACTATTCATTCTGCTGAGCTTAATTTGTGATTCAATCTGAGAACTAGAAATAGCAATACACCGAAGAGATGAAACTCTTTAGATTAAAATTGTCTCGTCTATGTTTACCTTAAAACCTCTACTACAAAACAAGGTTTGGGCGGAGGTGGGGTGGTGGAAGGCAACAGAAAACACATCATTTATCTGATCTTTTGCTTTGAGATGGCTTTCTTTTCCTTCTCCTTTTCTTTATCCACATGCTTGGATATGTGTCTGTTTGCTTCTTTCTAGTTTAGATTTTTATTTTATTGTATTCATTCATTTGTTACTTGAGTAAAGAATACTAATAAACTGGTATCTTTTCCATACATAGCTTAACTTCTAATGGAGAGGTATGTTTTCTGAGCCCTTTTCTGAGAAGTTCTTTCTTGTTGCCTTCACCTATGACTGATTTGGCCAATCAGCACAGAACTCTGGAATCCCATTCCTCTTGTCCACCAAATCTCATATATATAAAACCTTGGTTTGCAATAATAATTCATTCCGAAAACATGCTTGTAATCCAAAGCAATTGTATATCAAAGCAAATTTTAAGAACCATTGGCTCAGTTGTTATCATGTGACAGTTGGCATCAGGTACTACTCCTATTGAAAGACACTGCTTGTTTATCAAGTCAAAACTCATTAGAAATGTTTGCTTGTCTTGCGGAATACTTGTAGAACAAGCTGCTTGCAATCCAAGGTTTTATGGTACTTTGCTTCATTGTCTTTACATGTTTAATATCACAGAAAAATACTTACTAATCCTCCTTTTATTCATTTTTGAAAGGAATCTGTTGTGCACTTGTGTGATTTGTAATTTTCTTTTTCATTTATATATATTTATAATATTTACAACTTACATTTTTATTGTAAGTACTATCCACAATATATTGTTATTTTAGATTATATATATATATATATATACATATATATATGTATATATGTATATATATATATTCATATATTAGATGACATATATATATATAACATTTTTACCAGACCAGAGTTACAGATTGATTTCTTGGGTTAATTTTCACTAGTACTGTTGGGCACTTTCAATTCAATTTCTTTAGCTCAGTTGTATTTTCTTCTCTGATTTCTCTGATTATTGCTTCTTCTCTGTCTTAGCTTTTTATGCTGGAATCTATATGTTAAATATGTTGGCGTTCATGAATATATCTTTTAGGTCTTATTATTTATCTCAATACTTTAGTGTCTTTAGTCTGTTTCTCTAGTTCAGAAGGAATTTCTTGTTTTTAATTTCTGTTTTACTCTTTCAATTTTTTACAATATCCAATATTTCATTTACTATGCTCATATGGATTTTAATTTATCATAGTTTCAGCCACCATTCACTTTTTAACAATTTCAGATTGTTCCTTCTTCATAAACAAATTTAGAATTATACTGGTCCCTTGAATCTTGTGGAAAATAAATTCAGAAAATTTTCAGTAACTGTTCCATGATGAAAACTTTCTTCTTACTCATTACATTAATCTTCTTTTTGTGAATCATTTTTTTATGTTCTTTAGAGAGGTTGTTGAGGCATTTTGATATGAGGAATGGAAAGGAACACACTAAGATAGTGTATGGCTTATTCAGTATTTCTTTCAAACAGAAAGGAAAATAGAAAGCAGAGAGGTTAACTGTAGTTACTGGTCTTTTAAAATGCCTGCAGTCTGGGGATAGAAGGGTAAGGGAGCAGAAAGATCTGCAGCTCAGAATTTTGCCTCAGTGTTAAAGAGTTTCTTTTCCATATTTAGTAGCCACACTTTTGATTAAGTAGGAGCTATACTTCTGTTAAGTTACCTTCTCTAGGAATGGCAATTAATCTGATATTATCTGCACTTAGAAATTATTTCAAAAGCCTGGTGTTTGGATATTAGCATTCTGCTTCTATGATTCCATTATGACACAGATATGTTACCATTTTTATATTATCTACCTATATTTTTTCCTCAATAATATTTTTTTTTCTTATTATCCTGGCACTGTTTTGTGTATTTTCTTGCTTTGATTTATGTTAGTCTAAATGTTCTTTTCTGTATGGTTTTATGTGACAATTTATCTCTCTAATGTGCAAGCTTCTACCTTTTATATCCTTTTCAATATTTTTAATCATCTTTACTCATTGTTTTTATATTTTGCTCTTCTTGTCCTTAATTTTTGTTCTTACTGTATAATCCAATCTACATTTATGATTATATTTTTTCACAAGTTGTAGCATTTTATCCTCATTATTAATCTTTTCTACCTCTAGGGTTTATGCTTTAAACTGTTTATCTCATTGCTTTCTAAACTTTAAGTTCCCTTATCATAAATCTAGTTAATTTTTGTATTTTGGAAAATCCCAATTTTATATCTTTGTGGTTTTCAATTCTATTATTTTAATACTACTTTATGCCTTTTAACATAATTAAAGTTTAATTTTTATAGTTATGTCCTTACTTACAATTTCACTGTTTTCTCTAGAACTTTCTTTAATTTATTTCTATATTGTCTACCTAATTATTTTTTATTTATAATAAAAAAGTGACTATAAAGTTAGCCCCTTCATACTTATTAATAGATTGTCCATTCTAATAGGTCTCCCCAAATTCTAATTCTTGACAAATAAAAACATGCACTATTTAATTATCTTCTTGTAAAAGAATACTTTCCAGCCAGGCAACAAAACATATCAAATATGTTTGATGCATATTTTCTTTAAATGATATAACATGATCCATCTCTTATATTCTCAGAATCAGTGATCTTATAATTTTTTTTAATTTGGAAAAAATGTCCATATCAATATGCACTATACTTAGATTTATACATGTAGAAGTTTACAAACCGAATGACTCTTCACCCCCATGCAGTAACTGGGCTTGCTAAGGAAACAGGTTGGGCTGAATTTCCCAAGAAATGGCCAAAGTTGATTGTCCTTTATAAGATTCATCAATAGTTTTCTGCCATCATTTTTTTTTTTCATCAGTCCAACTGCAATATTCTTACCACTAGTAAATTCTCCTCTCTTCTCCATAGAAATCATAGGAGAATTTTCTTGTTATGTGCACCATCCTACTGAGAAAACCTTGTTATGAGAATCATGGACAGAGAAAGGTTGTTTAGGAGAGGAATACAGATAATTTTTTTTCTTTTTCATTTTATTTCTTACTTTCATTTTTCAAGTAAGCTGCCAAAATGAAAATATTAAATAATTCTATTAAGTGACTTCCCTTAGGCCATGAGGCTGCTTAAGCAAAAAGAACAATTATCTGGAGCGCAGAGGACAGGTAGCAGCAAAAAATGTAATAATTTTCCTAGTTCCATGTTTTGCATGTGGAAAGCTTAACACCTATCATTTCCCTAACAATATGAGGGAAAAACAAACAAACAAACAAACAGAACCTAGAAAGTCTGTCTATCCTATAAGGAATGGGCTTGAGTTTGTGTTTGTTTAGTTAATACGATTTTCAGCTCAACTTTAATCGAGTAGAATTTTTCATTTGTTTTAATTTGGAAAACACTTAATGGGTAGCATGGCAAACTCAGAATTTTTAAACAGAAGCATCATCATCATCATCACTATCACTATACCTCCCACAGGAAAATAAAGAAATGTAGAAGCATGACAACTTTCCAATAATAAAAAAGGATATATGTTTATTAAGGCTACTAAGATTTTTTGTTGCATGGACTGAAAGGACCTATCTAAAGGTTGTCTCTCTACAGTAAGATTTGCCCCCTCTTTTATATTCTCATAATAATCTCATAATAAATCACTCAAGAATTAACATATTCCCCACATTTTTTTCCCTACATGCTACCATAATTATCATTAGACATTTCCTTCTCAGTCCTATTTTGACAAGGACAGTTTGATATCTTATTGACACTGTGTTCGAATAGCATAAGATCCTCATTGTATTGGCCAGTGGAAAGCTCAGTACCAGATGTGGGTCCCATTTCTATGACTGTGTAGGAGCTCAGGGCATACATTTTTATATTAACCTCACCTCTGGATACATGTTTTTTCCAAACTTCATTGTTTCCTTATACCAAATTTCTCACTTATTTTTAATAGGATTATCTCCTATGTATTTTCTTGAGTTAATTAAATTATTCTAAGATAGTGGTACAAATACCTAAATATGTGTAAGGTAAACACTATGTTTTTACTCATAAATTGATCCTTAAAACAAATGTTTTCCTAGAATCAAATTTGAGGTCTAATATATTATGGTACTCAATTATTTGAGTCATTCATTCTCAAATTTATTGCATTTTGTTTTTCATTTCAACAACAGGGGTTTAAATTGTGGCACAGAGCTATAAATTTCACAATTCACTAGGTTGCTGCCAACTGCATTAATTAGCTACGTTAGGTGTTTTACATTATGATTCATATGAACACAAATCACAATGTGCAAACTTAATTGAGTTCCAGGTAACAATCTCCTCACTTGGAAACATTCAGCAGTTCCAAGCTCATGAAAAACAGCTATTTTTCAGCTACAAGAATGTATTAGTATAATGCATGTTATAATTATCAATTTAAATAGCAGGGTGTGGTAAATTTAACTGCATTCACTACATCATTTTTTTTTTTTTTTTTTGTCATCCAGACAATGATAAGTGTCATTTATTCTAGGTTCAGGTATGTACAGGGAAATGCAGAGAAGATTTATTTCCTCCCCAGATAGATGCACTGTTACTTAAGGTTTTTAAAATTATTATTACAAAAAAATAAACAAAATAAACATTATTACAAAACTTAAAATAATTACTAAAAAGCTCTATGGGCCCATTTAAATCAGCTGGATAGAATAAGTGCCAGTACATGAGAATCATTCTTAGATCATTTCATGAAATAGCACATAAAATTAACAACATTGGGAAGGAAAAAAGTCAGATACCAAAGTAACTAATTTATTAGCCTTTAACTATTAAAACATTTGTCCTCAAGCATGTCTTTTGATTAATTATAATTTGCTTCCGTGTGACCGTAAATCAAGTAAATTTATCTTGACATTTCCCCAATGATTGAATAGACCTTTTTTTGGAAGAGAGTTTTGAACCATCTGAGATACCTCTAATTCTTACCATTCAGACTGTTGCCTTAACTCAGCCAGCTGGTGAAGCCGTTTAAGTGCTTTTTCTTGTTTCTTCTCATCTTTCCATGACTTGGAAGCTACATTTCGAGCAAACTCCCGTTGCTTTAATTCTTTCAGTCTCTATGGACAAAGAAGAAAAACAGAAAGGGTACTATAAATAAGTAATATCTTTTCTACCTGTAAGTCTCCTTATTAAACTTTGTCTTGGGTGCACAGGTGACTTTCTGGATAGAGAGGGTAAAGCACTATTTCCATGGGTGTTCTTCTCTTCTCCAAGATAAAGTTAGTTGTCAACTGGCTTATTTATCAAAGCTTGTCACAATCACTACAGAAATGTCCTGCCCAGTGTTTTTTGGGACCACTGTGGCTACATAACTGCAATCATTTATGTGTCTGTGAAAACATAAATGGCAGAACGTGTGATATATGAATGAGGGTGAAGGGAGAAGAGGTTATGGGGTGCACTTTCCTCTCCCTACTGCCCACAGTCCTCTCACTTGTGAAACATGCTTAGTCGTATTCATGCAAATTAATACTATTAAATATACTGGGTGAAATGAGCTTGTTTGATTTAAGAACATCTATTATTGGGAAAGATTCAGTTCAAAGCTTTAATGAGTGATTCTTAACTCTTTTTTTTTTTTTTTTTTTTTTCCTGGTGGAGGTATTTATCCAATGCAGATTTCTATATTGTATCCAGGAGGATAAAGATAGGTCAGGATTTAAACTCAGGGAAGATGGTTGCTTGGCTTTGCTTGATTTAAATTAACCTACCACTTCTTTTAATTAATCTTTTCTCTAAAACAATTGACTTACATGCAAATTGGATGTTACTCATTACCTGTTGGGATTTCTACTTCAGAATTTGCCATTAAGCACACCCATTGATATTGAACAAATTGAGAAATAGCCACAATCAAATGAGCATCTTAAAGTTTGGCATTTAATCCTGAATTGAGAATATATTTGAAGATTAGTCTCTCTTAACTAAATTATTTTAAACTGTCTGAAATCTATACCCATTCAATTTGTTTTCATTTTCCAAATCAAGTCTAGAAGATATTTCCCAGGAATGGCAAAAACCACATAGCTATCAAGTGAGGTTATAATGCTGTACTAGAATACTGCCCACCCATGAAGTGAGGGTACAACCTTTAATGGTCATTAATGTTGTTCCTGAAAGGGAACATACTTCTGTGAGATGGTGGCCAGATAACCACACCTGGGCTAAGTATCTGAAGAAGGAGGCAAGACCAACCTTTCAAAGAGATAATATTCTAAGCCCAATGAACAAGAGTTTCACAGAACTAAAAGCAGCCACAGGGGCAATAGTGGAGCCAATCTGAATTCAATTTTTGCCAAATGCCTCACAGGCTTAAAAAAAAAAAAACAGAAAATTTCAAGAATTAAAATTGTGGCCCATGTGTTTTAAACAAAAAAGGATCAACAGTTCTCTGGAGTCGATAAATAGCAGAGTGTCTAAACCTTAAGGGATAGGCATGGTCAGAAGACAGAGAGAGGGTTTTAAAATCTCCGTTACTACTTTTCCTCCTACTCACACTTCCTCAGCCCCCATATACATAATAATCTAGTCTTCCAGTGAAAGCTTGCCTTGAGAGCAAAGACCTTTTGGAAATTGTTCTACACAATTTAAGGGCCCACATAAAATGAAGTTCAACTGTGTCAAAGAGAGAATATGGCTACATAAGTAAAGAGCAGAGAGATTGTTTTTTTTCTTTACTCTGTTACTACAGAACATAAAATACTCTATTATATGTATATATATATATATATATATATATATATATATATTTAATTTTTTTTAAATGTTTATTCATTTCTTGAGAGAGAGAAAGACAGAGCATGAGTTGGGGAGGGGCAGAGAGAGAGGGAGACACAGACCCCGAAGCAGGCTCCAGGACCTGAGCTGTCAGCACAGAGCCCAATGAGGGGCTTGAACCCACAGACCGTGAGATCATGACCTGAGCCGAAGTCGGATGCTTAACCGACTGAGCCACTCAGGTGCCCTAAAATACTCTATATTATATTTAATATTTTATATGACTTGTATGTAAAACCTGAATAGCCTAGGAGAGGAAATTTGTTCATTTACTCACATCTGACACTTTACTCTCATTATTGGAATTTTGTTTGAAACTTCCAGGTATAACTCTCTTTCTTTAGTCCCCTAGTTTCCAGGGCTGCACCTTTAACTCTGAGTTATAGAAATGAGTGAAAATTCTGTCTTACTCACCCAACAACAAATATTGTCAACTACTACTATATAACAAGGATATAAAGTTGTCAAATCAGTAATTTTCCCTTCAGGAGATACAGACAAGGGAAGAGGTATTTTCACAAGATAGTTTTGTTTCTCAATAGGGGTGGACACAAGATGTGTTAGAAGCATATAGGAAAAGTTAAGATAGAAGGGGGTGGGTACAGATTTGTTGTGTTAAGGAAGTCAGCCAAGTTAACATGTGTCTAAGGAACACAGAAAACTAGAGGAGATTTTGTTTAATGACATCTAGCCATAGATTTGGCTTAGCAAATGCTGAGTGCACAAGGCTGCACAGAGGGGAAAAAAAACAAAACAGAGAGCTACAGAGAGATCCCGTCAAATTTTCAGCATACTGAATTGCAGCACATGTATATGAAAAAACTACTCCAAGCCAAGAAAAGGGCCACCTGAAAGAATTAATGGCATCAGCGCCTGGCATGCATATAGGGTCAGGAAGAGTGTTCTCACCAACAAAATGGAACAAACCCACAGGACACTGAGTATAGAATTCATGGAAATCTTGCCGCAGTAGAGAATAATTTGCTGTGGATTGAGCATTACTTTGGATTTGCCTAACGAATCATAAAAGCAAGAGCTACAAACATAAATCTGACCATAAGCAACTTAACTTCATTTCAGAACCAAATTTAAAGAAATTTATAGAAATACAAAAATATTCAGCAACAACAAGGAAAAAATTAATAACATCTGACATGCAATCAAAGATTAAGATCAAAGATTATCAAGAAAGCACGAACTAAAATGAGGAAATAATCAAGACCAATACAGAACCAATACAGAGGCTAGAGTTGGCAGAAAAGTACATTAAGACAGTTATAACTGTATCTTCTGTGCTCGTAAAGTAGATAAGAGATGATTGTCAACTGGACAATTATGCAGTTAGAGTCTCTGAAGAAGGAGGAGGGAATATTTGAAAATATAATGGGTGGAAATTTCCAAATTTCCTGAAAACCCACAGATCTCCCAACATCTCAAGTGCAAGTAACATAAAGAAAACTATCCCAATGCTTGTTATTATCAAATTTTAAAAAATCAGTCAAAAAAGTGGAATTTTTAAAAGCACCTCAAGGGAAAT
Source organism: Panthera tigris (assembly GCF_018350195.1). NCBI lineage: Eukaryota > Metazoa > Chordata > Mammalia > Carnivora > Felidae > Panthera > Panthera tigris. Next base: position 92,207,391 of record NC_056661.1, on the reverse strand, counting down.
GACACATTCCTGCACAGAACAAAGAGTAGGATGGCAAAAGAATTCTTCTTGGAAACAATACAAGTGAGAATACAGGGGAGCAGCACATTTAAATTCATGGAAGAAAATTAAAAACTTCTCGGAATAAAATTTTATACTTTGTGAAAATATCTTTTCAAATGAGGTGAAATAAAGATATTTTAAGACATGAAACACTGAAAGAATTCCTCAGCGCACCCCCAGGATAAGAAATGTTAAAGAATATCCCTGGGCAAAAGGAAAATAATACCAGATAGAAATGTGTGATTACACAAAAGAGCAAACACCAAAAATAATAACTATAGGATAAATAAGACATATTTCTTAGTGTTTAAATGTACTTAAACCATTTAAGCAAAACAAGTAGCTATGTTTGGGGCAATTTATAACAAATTATACATAAAATGTTTGTCATCAATAGCAAAAAATCCAAGAAGGAGAAATATGTTGAAAGGTCTTATTCAATACTGAACTGGTAGAATAACAATTGAAGGCGGATTGTGATAAGAAGTGGACAATATGGCAACCATTAGTCTAATAAAACAAAATGGTTTAGCTAATAGGATAACAAAGAGGGTAAAAGGAAATCATTACATCTACTCAATCCAAAAGAAGGTAGAAAAAAGTAAAACAGGAAGGTAAAATAGATGGGACAATTACAAAACAAACAACAAGATAACAACTAAAATCTAAATACATCATTAATCAAATTAAATATAAATGGTTAAACAAAACATTGGAATTGAAAGTTAGAGAGTATCAGTTTGGATTAAAAAGTGAGCTCCAATTATATGTTGATTATAAAAACAAACTTTAAAATACAGCTACAATGGGTTAAAAAAATATAAAAAGATTTACCATGTCAACACCAGTGAAATAAAGCTGGCAGGACTCTATCACTATAAAGCAAAGAAGATTCTAGAGCAGATATACTATTAGGAATAAAAAAAGGGCTATTTCATAATGATATGGAGTAAATAAATCAGAATGACAAGATAAGCCTAGATGTTTCTACGTCTAATAACAAAGCTTCAAAATACACAAAGCAAAAGATAAAACTGCAAGGAGAAAAAGTTAAATCCACAATTATAATAGGAGTTTTTAATGGCCTTCCACCAAACAGAATGCTAATCGCAGATATATATTTCTGGAAAAGGTTACACCGAGGTGACCAAAGCTCTTAAAAAAAGACCCTTCCAACAATTGATTTATCTAATGAAAAGAGAACTGGGCAGATAAGGAAACCTTTCCAAAAACATATGGGTCAAATTTTGCCAACTCCGTATTTTAGCTTGAGTTTTCCCAAGTTTCTACTTTTCTTCTCGTGTCTACTTAAACAATGGCATGTGCTAAACTGTCAGTAATCTTACTTAGTTTAAATAGAAGACAAACCAATTGGAAAATAATAAAAGTTCTTTGAGAGTATATAGTAGATCAGTCCTTACTGAGAACAACACAAGACAAACGTATTTCAGGAAAAAAAAAATTACTTACACATTTACAAAGATCTGTAGAAAGCTCAGTGATGGTTAATGACTTGGGATGAACAGATCAGAGCAGGTGAGGTTGAATCTCCCTGGGGGAGTAAGGAAGACAGAAAGTAGCACCTAACAATAGGGGGAATTAAATGAAGTGTCTGCTTTCCAGAGGTGTTGGATGGTAGACAACACAGTATAGGGCTTAAGAGAAGGATTCTGAAATCAGTTAGACCTGAGTTTGTATACTGTCTTCTGTCACTTACTAGCTTTGAGTCTCTAAGGTTACTCAATCTTCCCAAACTTCAGTTTACACATTTGTAACCTGGAAGACTATCACTATTTACCATGTAGAGTTCTTGGAATTAATATTTGAGTTGAGAAAAGTAAAACACTGAGCACAGCGCCTGATACATACATTGCAAATGATCAATGAGTCTGAACTATTATCACTATTAGAGGTAAGGAATGGTCAGATTTTATGGAACTGTGGGAAGCAGCGTCAATAAAGAGCCCTCGATTTACCTGACAGTGGGGAGCCATTAAAAACACTTGATTGGTATTCTTACTGAAAACCGAGTGTTTAAGTAGTTTTCATCTGGATTTTACGAAACGGGTAGGTGTAGTCTTTTCTAAAGGAGACTACGGAAAAAGGAAGGAGGCTGGGTATGTCCCTCTTCCTTGTCTTGAACAATTTATACTCTTTAGTTGAAACATGTATTTTCTGTAAGTCCAAGATCATATGTCACTCCCAAAGAAAATTATAAATTTTGGATTAAAATACGATTTGTTGTCAGACTCTTTTTTGATAAATCTTATTTAAAGTTTGCTCTTGGGTACTTGCATTATCCAAAATGGATCTCAAGCAAGAAAGAGGGTAAAAGTATTTCCTAGAGGGAAATGGGGACATCTAGTTCATGTCCTTGTTATTTTGCAAAGGAATTTAAAGGAGAGATTGCAGAGCAGATGGTCTTCCTGGTTCTGAAGAGAGGCTACCTGCCATGGTCCTTGCCCAGATCAAAAGCAATTTAATAAAGGACAGATGCAGGGGTCAAGTCAAAGGAAATAAAGCAGCCCTCACATATCTTCTCCAGTTTCACAAGGTGTTTCATTCGCTCTCAACCAAAAGTACCATAAGGCTTATGGAGATGTATTTGCTAAAGCACATTTATGAAATATTTGGAATTTAATTTTCTTCTTAGCTTCATTTTAAAAGCACAAACTAAGCAATCTTTATTTCCCTACCTGCCAACATGAATGCTTGGCACACACATTGCAAGTGGAGTTCAGCTGTGAATAAATAAATGAAGAGGCAAATTGATCAGGTCAGTGAGTCTCTATGTGCTCGGAATGGTAAAATCCCCACTATTATTGCATACCAGTCAGAATATGCATGTCAGCACCTGTCCACTGGGGTAACCACTCTCCGTTCATCTTCACTGGAGCAGAACAGCACATGTGAAACACATTTACTCAAGTATCTACTTTCTCCGTGTCTTAAATAGGATAATTCCTTTCATTCCTGCACTGACATCCATAGATCCCAGGGTAATTTACTGGCGTTAATGTTTTTCTTCACAGAGGAACAAAACCCCAATGCAAAAGGTCAAAATTATTAACTTCCTTTTAGAGGCAAAGCAACAAACAGAGGAGGTTAAATGGCACGATCCACACCAAAGCAGACACCAAGAAAAGAACTGCGACTTGAAAACAGAATGTCTCATCTTCATAAAAGTCAGGAAAAGTCACAAGAATTTATGAAAAACTCAAGATATTTATAATAGTTTCATTTTGTGAAATTAAAAGTCTATCCAGTTCTGAGATATTGTTCATTGTTCAGAAATGTTTTTGCCACAATGATTTGGGAGACATTTATAGATAATTAACAATAATCTTAAATGGGAGAGGGCATAATGTGAACAATATGATCAAGACATAAGAATTAAATTCCATAAAAAGTCTTTATTATTTTTCAGAAGAATTCTACATGCTGAAATGGGACTTGCCTTATTTTCTGCTTTTTTGCACATCATTTTTTATGTGATCTGGTAGTCATACAAACACAGGGAGTGAAACAAACTTAAATATTTTAAGGTCTCCCACCTTAGAAGATACAGTTTGGGCCACTCATCAAGGTGAGTTCCCTGCTATCTTCCGGAATGAATGCATCTGCACATATTCCCTCTGATAGCATTTACTCCTCCAAGGACCAACAGAGCCACGAGCAAGCCAAAAACAGGTGAGACGAAATGAACCTGGAGCCACGACTCTGCCTCCACCCATTTCTTCACAAGTGCTTACAGCAGCATCTGGAGGATCCTTCATATCCCTGCTGAAATGGGAGTTGCCGGACTCTCAAATTAACTGCTGATGGCCAGCCCACTGTACTTTGACGATCAGGACCTAGAGATTCCTTGTTAGGCTCATTTTTGGACTCTTCAACTGGGTAAGCCCAATGTTCAGGAGAGACACAGGTATGAAGACACCACTGTTTAAGCATGAGTTTGGGGATGTTTCTAGATTCTAAAATTATCTGAAAATGTGGTTAACATAAAAGAGGTTTCTTCATAACCCCAAATAGCTTGAGATACCTCTGTTGCTAAAGGAGGGGGATATACTCAGGTGTGTAAGGTATGTGCCCATGGCAAGCCACCATGCCACCCCCTTCCAAGGCCCAGGATCCCCTGAGAAGTCCTCAAACAGCAAAACAGACAGCTGTAGTATTTCCATTTCTTCTGAGCAGTTCCTTCCACCTTCTAGCTATTGTGGTCAGGATCCAAGTCAGCTATGATACCAGACACGAACCTTTTACTGAGTTTTTAATTGTAAGGTTTATTTACCTTCTGTACCATGGCATAAAGTTTTTAGTACTTTGTAAGCCGTACTGTATCAGGCAAGAATATAGCCAATAAGATGACGACATCCTTATCTCTAGTAACTGTTGTGAAATGATGAGCAGTATTACAAAGGAAGTGCTTTGGTGACAAGTAAATGGAAGTTGCTTTTCAGACTGGTTTAGTAGCAAAATCAAGGAGCTTTTAAACTCCACCCTTCTCCATGTTCACAGCATGATAAGAACCCATACACCATATTAGAATAGCATTAATTCTAATATGTGTCTGCACACATTAAGTGTCTGCAGAAAGTATGTCCAAGTTTGGAGAAATCCAGCATTTCGGGAATGAACAAATAGAAATTCATTAATTAAAGTTATGACTTGCGTAAACATTTGATTAGACTAATACTTAGTTAATAAGACCTCAGAAAAATAATTGTGCATCCCATCACAGTACACACCATGGTAAATAAATTCAATATAAGAAACACAAGAATGTAGACCAAGAAAATCCAGACACCTTTCCCCATGCAACAGGGTTTCAAAACTGCAACTATTTCCCTAGAGAAAAAGTAGAGAGTGTCAAAATGTTCCATACAATTTTTTATAGTCTAGTATGTAAATTACTTATAGTTTATCTTTAAAAAATGTTATTCATGCCCCAAAATGTTCAAGTAAATTTTACAAATCTCTCTTTTAGAAACACTTCCAAGTGTCAAAATGTAAAGTTAGAATGGGTATCAAAGGGTTAATGAGTTAAAGTATCAAATGTGTTTAGAATATTTTGCTGTGTGAGGTTCATTTCTATCTGGCATTCCTAGTCATGTGTGGACTAGAACAAGTCCTTAAAGGAATATTTTATTTGTTTATTTTTAAAGATCATGAGAATTAATCACATTCTTTGTGGGAAAGTTTTAGGAAATAAATGATGTGCACTAAGCCCAAAACGTCTAAAAAGGAGATCTTACAAGAATCCCATGGCAAACATCTGCCCTCCCAGAAGACCGTGTGGTTGTTGTCATGATCCCATCTTTGTTTAGCAGTACCTAAGGAAACCATGACCTGATGCACTCTGACCCAGCTACCCCACTGCTTCTTTAAGAGCAATTCCTTCTATTTCAGAATCTTGTACAACCTAACATTATATTGATTTTTAAAAGCTCTTTCAATTTCTACTTCATCCTCCCACTCTTTCATACCCTAGTTGTGGGTCAGTGACACCGCTGAGAACATTGCAGGCAGAATTATTTAATCTGAACATACCTGCAAATGAATACTGTCTTAGCACAGGGAAAGTGTTTTTGAGATTTCTTCAATTTCCTAACCAAATGCTATTTGGAAATAGAACTGTCTTTGAGAAGAAGCTATTAAAATAGAGACAGAAACAGAAATGAGACATTAATGAAATTAGACTCTGGTGTAAAATTGAATTTTGGATCATGTTACACTTACACAATAAATAGAGATGATATTTTAAAGCTAAAGATAGAGCATTCACTTGGGTGGTGTGTTAGACACCTGACTGCAATGACTTAGTCTAATAAGGTTAATTTTATCCTGATCCAAGAATCTATACTCAAGTATACACCACAGTACTTAAAACCTTCTCTAGAAAGGCCAGAATCCAATCTCCTTTAAGCTTTTAGTTTCCTCCAACTTAAACACATGACTTTCTCATCCTGGCTGCAGTATAATGGAGAAATATCAGGCATCAAAACTGCATTCCAGGTAGGAAGAAAGGAGAGCTAAGGGCAAAAGCTAATTCTGTACTTTTTTTTTTTTTAGTCCTATAAACAACAGCTTTTTGGAAGCTGCACCAAGTAGATTTTAGTTGCATATCACTTGCTAGAAGAATGTCACATGCCATTAGCATTTAAATAAGGAGTATGGTGAATCCAGGATTTTAGCTAGGCATAAGGCCACCCCTCAAATAAATCCAAGTTTTGTTAGTAAGGAGAGAGGGTGGAATGGACATTGAATAGGTAAACACAGCGTCCCTTCTACTAAATTTGCTAAATGTTGACCAAAGGGATGGTTGCAGTTAGTGTTCATTCAAGTGCACTGCTTCTTTCAGACAGAAAATTCCTCTCTACAAGCTCTAAGCCACTGGGCTGCAAAACAGGATATGGAGAAGTTTCAAGGTATTGTACTCTACATCTTCATAAAAGCCTAAATTTAAAGTTACTAATTCTCTTATAAGATTTGAGATTGATTTACCTCTTTAGTACATTGGGTTAGAAGTAGATAGAGGTCAGCAAACTAAGGCCCATGGGTCAAACCTGGCTCTACGCCTATTTCTAGAAATAAAATGATAATGAAATACAGCCATGCCTCTTTGTTGACATCTCATCTCTGGCTAATTCCAAGCTAAAATGGCAGAGTGAAGCTTATGCAACAGAGACCATAGGACTTGGAAAGTCAAATATATTAACTATCTGACCCAGAAAGTTTGCCAACCCCAGCAAGAGAAACAATCCTGTTTCTGTTCAAAATGAGGGAGGTAGTTAATTCCATATTTATACACCACATGGGATATTCTCATAGAGAGAAATAATGAGATCCAGGAAAAACAGTAAAGCAGATAGTAGCAGGAGAAAGACATAATGGTATTTGGAGGAAAATACCAGTTTTAATTAATGGACAATAATAAATCTGTAACTGTGAATGCAAAACTACCAGCGCTCACAGAATAACTTCTAGTCTTCCTATTAAGATGTTGATTTAGCTTTAACATTCCCAGTTTCCTATGGGAAGTCTCACTGAATCAAGCCTGACTTTCTTAACAAATCAAGCCCTGAATATTCTCACTGAAATAGGATCTCGCAGAGCTATTAAATGCACAGCTAATTTTCTGAACTCAACAGATTGTATCGTTTCTTATTTCAAGTGTTTCACTGATAATACTCACAGAAAACATTAGGCAGATATGAGATTCATGGCTTTTTTCTATACTTTTCCTATCTTTGCATGGAGGTACTGGTGAGGAAAGAAATAAGGAAAATATAGATCGTTCAGTCAAGAGTGTCCTAATGTTCCTAGAATAAGAAGCATCATATTTGAATAACACTAAAGAGACTCACTGGTTCTGGGGTAGGAGAGTTTTGCAAGTAAAACTGATAAGTAGTCTTCAAATACTTTTATTCTGTTCTTGTTTTTCAAAAGTATAACTCCATTTACTAAGTGCATTGTGGGAAACTTCTGATAAATGCCCCCTTGCTAAATGCAGGAGCCTAGGGAAACCAAGGTTTTACCTGAGCATACACTTGAGAAAAAAAAAAAAAAAAAAAGATTTTAGGCAAGATTGTGAAAGCAACTCCTTTAATTTGACCCTTGATTTCTTTACCTTCTTAAGTAAATTAGACTTGATTTTTTTAATATTTAGGGCAAAATTTATTTTCAAAGCTTACATTTCCTAGACTATAAAAACAAATGTTTCTAAAAGCCCACTTTAATTATTTTCTCAATAATTAATGCTTCTCTGACAAGGAAATAATTTGATTGAAAAAAGTATTATTTTTAAAACTGGAATTATTTGACCAAAATTTCATCCATATCTATAGTTACTATTACTCCAAAATAGCATTTCATATGTTCTTTCTTATAGTGATTGCAAAACTTCTTGGAAAAGTAATCCAAATGAATGTATTTCCACTAAGATTACATTTATACTTTAATTTAAAGTGACAATATACTTCATAAATCTTAAACTTCCCAAACACTGAAAGAATTGTCTTGTTTACAAATTGCCCACTCTCAGATACTTCAGTAAATTATAATATTTAAGCAGAACATAAACATAAGTGTGCACTTCTGAAAATTTACAATAGTTATTTAAAATTTGGCCAGTGTTTAATAGACTTAAAAAATTGATGAATGTATTCACTATTTCAAAATTATTACAACAAAGAATACTTTTAGTTGTGTTTATGCTTTTTCTCACACTGTATGCATTATTCATTGTGTATTTTATATCTTCAAACATATTTATTACATTTTTTTAGGTTGAATGCAGGGGCACCAAGAAAGGCTGCTAAGATTTACCTTAACTTTTAAAAATAAAATAATTTCATTCGTAAAGAAATATACTGTAACTGTCAAAGAGACCCCAGTTTTTCAATGATCAAACTAACGAAGTCATTATGTTTTACAATACCCAGTAGTGTTGAGTTTATGAGAAAACAGGCACATCCATTCACTCTTGGTGTGAGTGCAAACTGATGCAATCCCTTCAGAGGGTAATTTGGCAATAGCAATTCCATTTCTATATGTACCATCCTCCTGACTCAGCAGTGCTACTTCTAGAAATGCACCTCTCAGATAGAATTACACGTCTGAACAAAGTCTATTCCTTGTAATATTTATGGAACTAAGCTCAGGGGAAGAAAAAAAAAAAAAGGCTGTTTAATTCCGGAGTCCTTATTCTTAACCACTACTCAAATTGCCTGTGATAGCTTCTTTCTGGGAATGACACACAGTTATAACCATATTTGTAAGCTGTGTTGCTTTCTATTCCTTTTTTTTTTTAACTTTTTTTAACATTTATTTATTTTTGAGACAGAGAGAGAGCATGAACAGGGGAGGGTCAGAGAGAGAGGGAGACACAGAATCTGAAATAGGCTCCAGGCTCTGAGCTGTCAGCACAGAGCCCGACGCGGGGCTCGAACTCACGGACCGCGAGATCATGACCTGAGCCGAAGTCGGCCGCTTAACCGACTGAGCCACCCAGGCGCCCCTATTCCTTTTTATCTAAGTCTCTTCCTTATACTTGGTCGTGAAATTAGTCAAATAAAAATTTAAAAATTAGAAATTTTTAAATTTCTATTTAGAAATTAGAATTCTATTCTATTTCTAATTAGAAAACAGAGAAAAGTCTACCATATTACTTTTTTTTGTTTTAAGAAATATTTGAGTATAGAAAAGAAATTATCAAACTCAGGGTCTAAAGAATCAGTGGCCTCAGAATTTACTTTCTAAAGGCCAGAGTCAAATAATGTCAGAGCTTTTGTGTTCTAGAAGCTTTTAACTTTTCTAGAAAATAAAACAGTGCATCAATTGAGATGAGGATGTTTTAAGGAATTGAAAATTAAGATTTATGACAGTGAGTCAAAGTAAAGCGGAAATAAGAGTTGCAGGAGTCAGGCAGAGTAAGAGCAAGTTGAGAAATGGGCAACATCCAGGATAGGATTCTTGGCATTGGTGAAAATATCAGGGGGTTCTTTCTATTTCCTTCCTTTGAAGTGTTCAACCAGCCATTACATTCAAATCTCTAAAAAATATCACAAAGACACAATTTTAATGGAAAATTTAATGCGATTATGCAATTAACTGAAATCTGTGATTCAAGTAAAATCCTTCCACTTTGACATTTCAATTAGTGGTTGATTGGGGACAAATTATGCCTGGAGATGAAATCTATTTGGATAACTCAGTTATCAACAGCTATTTAATGATGCTGTTTATTTACCCCTTATTTCATTTAGCCTAGTTTTAATTGAATTCCATAAATCTTATTAACCATGGTAATTCAAAATTTGGACAATAAATTATTAAATTTATGAGTAGCAGTAACTTCAGAAGGCCACACATTTCAATTTTCCTAAATCAAGCCATCTAACCATTAGTTGTTTTACAAAGTGTTAGAATAAACATAGAGATCATTAAAAAGCACACATTGTTATTCAGTATAAATAAATAGATACGAAACAATGAGTGAATAAGTTTCATAGGAAACTTCAAATAAATACAAATGGGTCAAAAAATATCTCCCTTCAAAAATTAATACCTGAAATAAGAAAAAAATGTAAATATACAAAATATTCCGCTGAAGACATATCAGCAAAGCCTTTATTTCCTTCGAGTTTATGTAACATTTATGTTTATCATATTTATTATCATGGTGGAAAATTGAAAACAAGCCAGAAGTACAAGTATAGAAATCGGTTAAACAAGTCATGATACAAACATTTCATAAAACACTTGCCACCAAAAAAAATCTATGCTGAGGGAAAAAAACTTAATAACCTTGGAAATGTACATTGTAACAGATACAATGTTATTCAAAAATTACACCCTGTTGCAGCACCAAGGTGGCTCAGTCAGTTGAGCAACGAACTCTTGATTTTGGCTGAGATCATGATCTCACAGTCATCAGATGGAGCCCTGCATCAGGCTCCACTTTGAGTGTGGAGCTTGCTTGGGATTCTTTCTCCCTTTGCCCCTCTTCCCTATGCACTCTCTCTCTCTCTCTCAAAAACAAACAAACAAACAAACAAACAAACACCCCACCATAACACCATGCTCCTCTTCCTCCCTGCTAACACATTTTTTTTAGGGTTTTATTTTAGTTTTTGAGAGACAGAGCACAAGCAGGGGAAGAGCAGAGAGAGAGGGAGACACAGAATCCAAAGCAGGTTCCAGGCTCTGAACTGTCAGCACAGAGCCGGATGAGGGGCATGGACCCACGAGCGCAAGATCATGATCTGAGCTGAAGTCATATGCTCAATGGACTGAGCCACCCCAGGTGTCCCCTCCATTTTTTTTTTGTTTTTTTTAGGTATTATGTGGCAATTTCTTGACCTCAGATGTACATGTGACGCTGATATCGCCATGGTCATAAATAAAGTCCTACAATTTGGCCATAAGAGAATCGTAACAGACTCAGTTCCCATGCTCAAATCAAATTGCCAAGTGACCACTATGTTCCTCCCTGAAATGTTTTAAAATATTTAATAAACATTAATCAGGACAGGATGGCAACAAAGTAGTATGCACAAGACCCAGTTAAAAGTATAAGTGCTTTAAAAAAAGTGCAAATGCTTTATGTATATTAATTCCCTTAATCTTCACAGCAAATCTATGACATAGATGTTATTACTGTCATTCCATTCTACAGATGAATTGAAGATGGCTAGAGGCAGAGTCAGGCCAGTTTAGAGTGTGGCTCTAATAGCCAAAATATGCCCCTCTAATGCAAATCTATCTCAAAAGCAATGGAGAGAAATTCTTTCTAGGTGAAAATATTTTGTGCTCTTTTGAATTTTTAACTCTGTACTGTTTTTCAGAACATTTTTCCCTTTCTCTTTTGATAGAGGAAAATGAGATCCAGGTAGGATGAAGACCACGTCTTTTGCTCTATGCCACTCTGTTAGGCAATAGTCAATAGGGACTTGGACATAGACTGGAGGTCTATGCTTTAGAAATCTAGCAGCTGTCAAGTTTCTGTGGCTGATACTTCAACTGACCCCGACAACTGAGTTTTTGATGTTGGCAGCTTTTGCTGAAATAAAATCATTATAATCTAATCAGAAACAAGTTTGAGGGTGATGACTTTAAGAGAGACTGACCTTCAGTTCCTCTTCAGAATTTTTAGCTAACAAATATTTTTAGCTAACATTCTTTTATATACACATACATAGACATGTACACATACATAGATACATGTCTCAAAACATGTTTGATACATGCTCAAAAACATCCCCTGTATTTTCATTTTTACCATAAATACAATGTTTGTAGTATTAAAGGAAAAAAATGCACTGCACAAGCTAAACAAGAAGGAACACTTTATTCAAGACTATTGCAATAGAGGAGAGAAAATGAACACAGCTTCGCTGGAACAAAAGGAAGGATTTTCAATGGCTGGGGTAAGATAATGGAGAAATACTGGAGGACATTTTGGGGAGCTCTATCAATGTGATTAGGCCTTCTATGTTTGCTAATTGTCCCTTCTTGAAGTTAGTTTCCTATGTACCCACAGAGACTGAGAGATAGGAGTTCAATAAATACATTTCAAAGGCACAACTCCCATGGCCTGAGGGAGGCATTCTGGATTGTGGAAGATTTACATCTCTAAGTGACAGAAAGAATTTACAACTGCAAGTTTTCTAAAGTTAGTGCTCTAAGAAAATGGCATTCAGGGGCCTAAAGTCAGAAGGAAACCTGTCTAAAGTTTAATCAAGCTTAGGGGAACGTTAAGGCCATCTTGGTCAATGGCAAGTTTGGAAAATGCATGTAGAAAGAATTAAAAATATGCATTACCTTTACTTATTAACAAAGATATCTATCAACATTTTGGTGTTTGCCCTTTCAGTGATTATGCATCACTTATTTATAAATATAAATTTGTCCTACATGCAATTTTATACTCTTTTCCACCCAATTCTTATCAGAGCCATGGAACAAGTGAAATCAGATGAAAATCTGTCTATAATAACTACAACAAAACAACAAGAAGCCCCATGAATTACAAGATTTTTATATGTCAGGCATTCTGGTAAGCCCTTTACTTCAACAATCTGATTTAGTTTCCCCAAAAGATTTTAAGTACAATTTGTACCCATACCCCACTTTTTTACATGAGAAAATTGAGTCTAAGAGATGCTGAGTAAGTTGCTGAGAATTATATAACTAACGGTCAGTTTTATAAAATTTATTTAGTATTATAGACTTTATAGAATATAGCTGCCTCCCTCTCAAGCCCTAGCTGGGAACACCTATACACTATTTTCTCTGACAGAATCTTTATGTACTTTGCAGCTTTTCATTAACCCTCCCTTAGAATCATGACATTGTCATCACCAGGACTTTTCAACTATATTTTGAAAGTCATATTTTCTACTCTACATAAACTGTATTTTATAAAACATACACCCATGAAAGCTTTGAAATGTTCATTTGGGATTTAGCATCTGAAATTTAGAATGTTTCGTGCCAGCAACATAGAAACATCTGCTTTTTCCTTGGTTAACAAACAAAACCTCTACAATGCAAATCAGCTTCAGAAAAATTATTATTTACCAGGGTACAATTACGATCCAGGAAGTATCTTTGTGTTTTTTTTCCAAATGCATGCAACTTACCATAAGTAAAGCCAGTTATTTTCTTTACTATACTTCAGTCCAATTTAATAATTCCCAACTCAGGTTTACCATAATCCAGTAGGTCTTAAGAGAAAATCTCAATGCTACTGAATTTCTCAAAGGAATTTAGTTTGAATTCACTTTTAAATAAGCCTAATCCAGTACTGTTAGCAATATGGTGTTAAATTCAAGATTCTCAAGAAGTGGTAAAAATAACTGAGCATGTCTTGACTGTTAGTGCTATTCTGTGTGAGGCAATTGGCGAGGTGTTGTGAATGAGAGATGAAAATATGACACACAGCAAAGAGCATGCAAAGAGAAAGGAGATATGCACATGGTCTCCAACAAGAATGGTTTACTTATTAGCAACAGAAAATACTAAAACTAGGGATGATTTCTTGGAAGGGTACAAAGTATCTTACTCCAAGACCTGGAAAGTGTAGGTAGACTGAACAATGGAATAACAGGAACAAAAAAGCTATGAACTGAGATGATTTTATCTGTCAATAGAAGATTGCATCCCTTCTGTGGGCACACAAATGGCATTATTCTGTCTCTGTCCAGCATGCCTGTCTCTATTTTGGAATATATTAGACCTAGTATGGCCAGTCTAAACTAGCTGTACCATGACCCAACAGATCCTCTGACTCTGATTTCTAAGTCATAGAAGGAAAGAATGTACCTGAAAAAACTAAGGCCATAGGTCTATCCAAATCCCAATTACCTTGGACAGAGTGGGTGAGAGCTGTGGCTTAACTTGCATTTAGCAAGAGTTGCAGGTATAAACAATGTGAGAAAAGGACATAAGCAAGTTCTCTAAAAATTGCATATAAGGCAGAGGAGAAAAAGTTCAGCACAGAAAATTATTGTGTGCTTGTTACATACACAATCTATTTATTTTTATTTTTTAAATGTTTATTTATTTTTGAGTGAGAGAGAGACAGAGTGCAAGCAGAAGAGGAGCAGAGAGAGAGGGAAACAGAATCGGAAGGAGGCTCCAGGCTCTGAGCTGTCAGCACAGAGCCTGATGTGGGGCTCGAACTCATGAACTATGAGATCATGACCTGAGTTGAAGCTGGACGCTTAGCCAACTGATCCACTCAGGCACCCTGGTACATACACACTCTTAATGCATAGTGGAATGTGCTAAGTACTCAAGAGATGTAGACCTATTGTTATGATAGTGAAAATATAAAACATTATTTATTTTTGGTCATTTATATGTATATGTATTCATGTACATACACATATGTATGTACAAACAATTGTAACATGTGACATCATATTCAAGGTAATAACTCAAACTATTATGTCATGAGTTTTTCACATAGAGTTACAGCATTTGAAGTGAGCATTAATAAAGATATTGATATCTATCATTAATTTAGTGCCTAATTTATGTTGACACTGTTATGAAATGTGTTCATGCATTATATCATTTCATTTTTAGAGCAACACTATAAGTAGACTCCATTATTTTCCCCATCTTAAAGAAAGAGTAAATGGCTCTTAGAGACGATAAGGACTTGCTGGAGACCACATGTCTAAGTAACAGAGGCATGATTCTGACCCATATTTCTTAAACTAGTTCTCCTAATCACTATGCATTACTGTCATGCCAAGCCCTGATGCTCGTAGAATGTTTTTAGAGAGATGGTATTCTAATATGTCACTTGGAAGACTATAGGAGCAGACAAGAGGATGGGAACATTCTGGAGTACTCAAGGAACACAGAGGAGCTATTTTTAGCTGAAACATGGGATGCACAAGGAGAAGAAAGAGACCAAACCAAAAAGATCAATCTGGTTCTGAGCATGGTGGGTCATGAAAACCATGATAAGCAGGAGAAAAATTAAGTGAAATAATTCTTGAGGAAAGTATGATGGTAGTGAATAGGGTGGGTTTGGAGGAGAAAATACTGAGTCATAAAAATCTCATGAAACTATTGCACTGTCCTGTCAAGATCATCTACTGCAGTCCACTTTATTTAGTTGATGTAAATAATAAGCACCTTGCAGCCACTCATGAATGAATGAACTGTGTAGCCAAGAGATCAGCTAAACTAATAAGGTGAAAAGCTGTCAAAGTAAGTGAGTAGAAGCTTAGGATATCTATTACTGTTTCTTTTCTGTCATTTATTTCAGAAAAAAAAATGTAGAAAAATGCCATTCTCTGAAATTCTCTATCTAAATGCAAGGCAATTTTTCTCAACTCCCTATGCATCACCAAGTCCTATTTGACTCTACCTCTAAATTATAGTCTATATTAATAGTTAGTTTTTTGTCTCTGATGCTTCCACCTTAACCCAGTCATCATCATATCCTGTAGAGCATAATAACTTTCTAGCTAGTCTCAAAACTGCCAATTTCACCCTCCCTTACATCTATCCATGGTTCACAAAGCAAACAGAGCAGCCAGTTCAAAAAATCTTTCAGATTAAGTCTCTTACCTGATTAAAAGTTATCAGTGGTTTTGAAGTGATCTGAGACTAAAATCCAAAATCATTAGAAAGGTCTGTCATACTGTGACATTGTTATTTATAAGAAATATGCATTTGGTGTTCATCCACAGCTTCTGGCACACAGCTCCCCAAATCTTTGAGTTTCTTGTGTTGAGAGTGACAAAGCTATCTTTTGTTATATACATGAAGTTGCTTTTGGGCTTCACCTAAGGATGGGAGCTGGTTGCCAGGAGAACTAACCACAGAATCCAGAGGTTGGAACTTTCAGTACCCCCCCCCCCCGCCCCACCACCACCTGACCTCTGGAGAGGAGAGAAGGACAGAGATAGAATCAAGTGCTAATGGTCAATTATTTTTTTTATTTTTTAATGTTTATTTATTTTTGAGAGAGAGAGAGAGAGAGAGAGAGACAACACAAGTGGTGGAAAGGCAGAGAGAGAGGGAGACACAGAATCTGAAGCAGGCTCCAGGCTCTGAGTTGTCAGCACAGAGCCCAATGCAGGGCTCAAACCCACAAACCATGAGATATGGGCTGAGCTGAAGTCGGCCACTCAACCAACTGAGCCACCCATGCGTCCCCCAATGGTCAATTATTTAATCAATAATTTAATTAATTGCCTATGCAATGAAACTTCCATAAAACCCTAAAAGGAAAGGGTTCTAAGAGGTTATGGGTTGGTGAACACATGGAGCTGAGGAAAATGGCACAGCTAGAGAGGGCATGGGAGCTTTGCAACCTTTCCTCAAACATTGCCTTATGCATCTCCTCCATCTAGCTGTTCCTAGGTTAAATCCTTTTATAATAAACCAGTTTCTAGTAAGTAAACTGTTCTCTGGGTTCTGTGAGCTACTCTAACAGAGAGGTTACGGAAACCTCTGATTTATAGCCAACTGGTCAGAAGAACAGGTAACAACCTGCACCTGTGATTAGTGTCAGGGGGTCGTGAGAATGTCCAATCTATAGCCAGTCAGAAACACAGCTAATAATCTAGTCTTAGGTTCATGCAACCCTGTCTGAAGTATGTGGGGACAGTCTTGTAGAACTGAACCCTCAATTCGAGAAGGCTGATGCCACCTCTGGATAGAGAGTATCAGAATTGAGCTGAATTGTAGGTGTATTAAGCAATGCTTGTTGAAATGTTGGAAATTGGGGAGCCCTCCCTACCCACATTGAAACTAGGTTTAAGAACACTAACAAATACTATACGTGATTTAGACAGTCTGTACTTTTCCAGCTTCATTCTCTGTTATTCTCCCTGTCATGGTCCCCACATCCTATTGCTCTTCAGCTATACTGACTTCTTTCTATTATTTAAATACTCCATAATCTTTCTCAATTCAGGAACCATGCCCTTGCTGCACTATGCTCAACTCTTCTTAGATGGTCAATGCATTCTCATCTTTAGAATCTAGGACTATGCTATCAGAGAGGTTTAACCTAACAGATCATTTAAAACAGCTTCCAAACTGTTTTAGTACATCACAGAGGAAGAGCATTCTTTAACCTATAAAGAGTGAAAGCTGCTGTATGGTGTTCCAGATCAAGGGAAGAACATACACAAAGATCTATACGTAAGAGAAGAAGACCTATAAGGCTAAAATATAGATTCAAGTAGAGTAAGGACAAAAAGTAGGGGAAGGTAAGAGATAAGATAGGAGTGGTTATTGGGATATGCAGGGCTTTTAAAGCCAATATGATGAGGTTAGGCTTTATTTTGAACTGTTCAGTGGTTTATGAGAAGAAAGGTAATGAAATGTTTTCAGCAGAGGAGTGTGACCATGATTGCATTTTAGAAACATGAAGGGTACTAGTGTATAAGAGGGGGAGAGGGGTAGGGAAGACTGTAGACAAGGGAACTAACCAAGCAGGACATGATGGTATCCTCACATAAAAATAAGTGGCTGTGGGGTGAGGGCCTAGCAGAGAGGAATACTTTGCACACAGAATGAGGTGTTGGGAGATTATTCACCAACTAGAAACCTATTGCACTCTTGACACTACTGTTACTAAAACCAATTATTTATTTCAATGAGATATTCTGTTTATGTTTTTTGGTTAAGGCCATTAATGGTTTAATTAAATGAGTGCCTCTATTCTTATCATAATGAGAAGGAGATGTTGTAAGTAGATTGATACACTTATTTTTAAGAGCTGAAAGGGAGGAAGCAGTTAACTTTCAACTTAAAACATTATTTTAGGTGCTGGGGACTTGAGAGCAGTGAGTCGCGTCAGAGGTATGTAATCCGAAATGAAAACTAGATACTCCCAAAATGAGCAAATTGCTGAAAGGTACTCTAAATTATGCAGCTGAGTTTTGTTGTTACTGTTATTATATTGGAGAGGTTTTTTTTTTCACATTTGATTTTGACGTTTTAAAAATATATCTCACTTCTTCTGAAAATGCTTTCACTTGTCATATGTGAATAAAACTTAAAGCAGAATCAGAAATTAGAATCCTAGAAAGGAGGAAGAAGCAAATATTTCCACTGTAAAGATCAATACAGATTTCAGGAGTGACATCATCCAGATGGGAGACCTCAGCCTCTAACCCCCTTCCAAAGATCAACAGTTAGATAGCCATGCAAGAACAAAAATAGCTGTAGATGGGGAACCTGGGTGGCTCAGTAGGTTGAATGTTCGACTCTTGATTTTGGCTCAGATCATGATCTCACAGTTCATGAGATCAAGCTCCACTTCGGGCTCCATGCTGATAGCTTGGAGCGTGCTTGGTATTCTCATTCTCTCTCTCTCTCTCTCTCTCTGACCCTTCACCACTCACATTCTCTCAATCTCTCTCTCTCTCTCTCTCTTCAAATAAATAAATAAATAAATAAATAAATAAAATACACAAAAATTTTTTAAAAGGCTCTGGGAGAGTTCTAGAGTCTACCTAAGAAACGTCAGTAACATGGTAGAACAAAATACTTGAGAATAACTGTGTAAAAAGGGAAGGAAGATAGCTTCATTTTGCTTGCATCATCCTATCCCCAAGCTGTCATTGCTCAGTGCCAAGAAGGGAAACCTTAGCTAGAAGGAGTCCCTCCCAAATAGAGAGCACCATGAGTGGGTAGCTTTCCCAGCATAGCTGAGATGTACAGAGCTATCTAGGAATAAGGGGGAAGAAAGAGGGGTTACCAATAGCAGTCACGAAATGAAAGATTTATAGGCCAAAAACTATAAGATGATGAGGAAAGCAGAACACTCAAATAACTTTTGTGTTCACAGATCAGAAGAGTTAACATCATTAAAATGCCCATACTACCCAAAGCCATCTATAGAGTCAATGCAATCCTTATCAAAATTCCAATGGCATGTTTCACAGAAATAGAAAAAACCATCATAAAGTTCATATGGAACAACAAAAAGACCCCACATAGCCAAAGCATTCTTGAGAATGAACAAAGCTGGAGGCATCATACTTCCTGATTTCAAACTATATTATGAAACTATAGCAATTAAAATATTATGTTACTGGCATAAAAACAGACTCAAACGTGATGAGGAGGAAGATAATTAAATGCACACAGTTCCATAAATGGATGGAACAGAATCCAGGACCCAGAAAAACCCATGTCTGTATTTGGTATTTGACAAAGTATTTTGTCAAAATAGTATTTGACAAAGTAGCCAAGAATACTCAATGGGGGAAAGAATAGTGTCTTTGATATATGGTTTTGGGGAAACCATATATTCACATGCAAAATAACAAAATTGGATTCCTGTCTTATGCCATTCACCAAAATTACCTTGAAATTGATTGAGGTCTTAAAGGTAAGACCTAAAATCACAACTCCTAGAAGAAAACAGGGGGAGAAGCTCCTTAACGTTGGTCTTGGCAATGATGTTTTTAATACAATACCAAAGCACAGCCAACACAAGGAAAAATGAAATGGGACCACATCAAACTAAAAAGCTTCCAGGTACCCAAAGACACAATCAGTGAAACAAAAAGGCAATCTATGGAGTGGCAGAAAATACTTGTAAAGCATTCATCTCATAAAGGATTAATATCCAAAATATATAAGGAACATATAAAACTCAATAGCAAAAGAATGAAAAATAATAGGCAAAGGATTTGAATAGATATTATACCAAAAAAGACACTCAAAAGGCCAACAAGTGTGAAAAGATGTTCACCATTACTAATTATCAGATACTAAGTATCACCATTACTAATTACAATTATCAAAACTGCAATGAGATAACACTTCACACCTGTTAGAATGGCTATTATCAAAAATACAAGAAATAATAAGTTTTGGCAAGGGCGTGGAGAAAAGGGAGCCCTTGTGCACTATCAGTGGGAAAGTAAATTGGCGCAGCTGCTATGGAAAAGAGTATGGAGATTCCTCAGAAACTTAAAAATAAAAGTTCCGTATAATCCAGCAATATCACTACTTTGTATACATCTGAAGAACAGAAATCATTATCTTGAAGAGATATCTATACTCACATGTTCATGGCAGCATTATTCATAATAGCCAAGACATGGAACCAACCTAAGTGTCTGCTGACTGATGAATGGACAAAGAAAATGTTGTGTGTATCTAAAATGGATTATTCAGCCCTTACAAAAGGAAACCCTGCCATTCGTCACAACATGGATACACCTTGAGGGCATTATGCTAAGTGAGATAAGTCAGAGAAAGACAAATAGTGTATGATCCTACCACATACAGAATCAAAAACTGTTAAACTCATAAAAATGATACAGTGGTGGTTTCTGGAGGCTGAGGGGTGGAGAAACTACGGTGGCATTACTCAAAGTGTACAAACTTTCAGATGTAAGATATTCTGGAAGAGCTAATGTACAGCATGATGATTAAAGTTAATAATGCTATATTGTATACTTCAAAGTTGCTATTAAGTACAGCCTTAATGCTCTCACTTTAACAACAACATACCGGTAATTATGTGAAGACTGTTAACTAACCTTATTGGGGTAAACATTAAACCATATATATGTGTGTGTCAGATTTACATTGTACACCTTGAACTTATACAGTGCTATATTTCAGTTATCTTTCAATAATGCAAAATAAAAAAGCAACAAAGTTTCAATCTCAAAACAGCAAGAAAAAAAAATTAAGGCTTTATTTTAAATTGTTAATGAAAAACCAAATCAATTCTATGGTGGTAAAATAATATGTTCCAGATACCTGGTGTTGGGGTTGTCTAGCCCGATAATATGAGATAACAGGTAACTCCCAGAGTAACATATGAATAGTTGGTCAAAAGACCATCTTTCTTGAATATTAATTGCATCATTTAAGCTTGACATAAAAACTGGAAACCAGACAATTAACTCTTAAGATCTTAGACAAGAATGTACAGTGCTAGTAATTTATGTAATTGGTAGCTCATAAGCTTTGAAAAACAGAGAGGTGGAAAGAAGGGCTGAATATTTATTATGAAATTTGAGAAATCTGATTAGTACTTTTTATCAAGGTATAGGAGTATTTTCTGTGAAAATGGGCCAGAAGGGTGCCCAAGTCTAATCCATTATTTTCTTAAGTAGTTGCTCTGGAATTACCCCAATTCCAAAACAAATCACTTCTTAGATTTATGTTTTTAACCTGTTCTAGAACTGGCCACTCTCATACATAACCGGTAGGAATGTAAAATGAACCTACCACTTTGAAAACAGTTTTGCCTTTTTTTTGTAAAATTAAGCACACATTTACTATACAATACAGCAATTTCATTCTTAAATATTTACTCAAAAGAAATAAAAATACATATATATATAAAGTATGATAAAACTTGTACCAAAAATTTCAAGGTAGCTGTATCATAAAAGTCCAAAGTAGAGAGAAGACGGTTTCCAATTTAAATTGCACTCAACAGGAGAATGGACAAATTGTACATATAACTGAAGACTATTTCATATATATATATATATATATATATATATATATATATATACACACACGTATACATATATGTGTATATGTGTGTGTGTGTGTGTATATATATATATATACATATATATATATATATATATATATATATATATATATATAATGAAATACTCTTCAGTAATATAGATTATAAACAACTGGTACCTAAGAAAACATAGATATATTACAAAGTCATTGCACTGAGCTCAGGAAGCCAAACAAAAAACAACACATACTATATGTTTCCACTTATAAAGAGAGCTGAGATGATGGAAATGTTTTAGATCTTTATAATAGTGCTGGTTACAGAGACACAGACATTTGTAAAACTCATTAAATATGCATGTGAAAATATTACCTAAGAAATAACTGAACAAATAGGGCACAGATTAGCAGTATTTCAAATCAGAGGAGACTAAAGAGACATAGGGGATTGGAAATTAGCGTTGATATCAGTCTTAAATTTCCTGACTTTGTAACTCTTCAATGTTTATGTGAGATAGTATCTTTACTCTTAGAAAATGCACACTGAAGTATTTAGAGTCAAAGGGGCATGGGATCTCCAAATTATTCTCAAATGATTTAAAAAATCACATCTGGGGCACCTGAGTGGCTCAGTCAGTTGAGTGTCTGACTTCAGCTCAGGTCATGATCTCATGGTTCATGGGTTCGAGCTCCACATAGGGCTCTGCGCTGACAGCTTAGAGTCTGGAGCCTGCTTCAGATGCTGTGTCTCCCTCTCTCTCTGCCCTTCCCCCCCTCTCAAAAATAAATAAACATTAAAAAATAATTTTAAAAAAGCCACATCTGTATTTCTATGGAGAAAAAAAGTTAATAAATACTATAGAGAAAGTAGAAAGAAATGGTGAATCTGAGACCTATGGGATGTCTTTGTGCTATTCTTCTAAATTTGAATTATGTTAAAACAAAATCACCCCACACATCAAGAAAATAAATAATAAATATGCAATTGAAATTCAGAGTTCTATAGCATATATAAAATATGGCAGAATTAATGTGAGCCTAACCCTTTTAGGAACTATTTTACAATTTACTTATCACAGACATAGCAGAATCTCAGACAATATTCTGAGGACTGTGCTTAATCTTACAGTTGGGTTTCCCAAACTAATGTATGATTCAAGTGAACAATTAATTTGGGAGAATATATTTCAAGGTTGATGACTGTACCTCAGTATAATTAATAGTAAATGATCATTAACCACTTAAATATGAAGACCAGTTGCCTCTGGAAATAATTTGTAGCTCCTAAAGAGAAAACACGTCAACAACACAACACAAAGAAACGCACGTATGTCTAATTTTATTACTTCAGGAAAGCATGTGTCCAATTAGTTGAACTTAGTAAAAGACCATTCAAAATGAGTTATAGAAAAGGGGAATTAAAACATAGTGCTAGTATTTTTTATAACACTAATTGAATAATATAATTGAAACTGTAACTTGGCCAGCCAAAGAAACTGGCTGCTACTGTACTAATACAATGGTATTAAAAGATTTAGATTATATGGAAATATGAAAAACTTAAGAGCTATGTTAAGTGTGTATTGTTTGCACACATAGCTGTTAGTTAATGCAAAGCAATAAAAGCTACAACTAGTCATATTTGACTCTTAAACGATTTCTTAACAAAGTATGTACAGAACAAATCAATAGTAAAATAGTTAAAACAGAAACCCACGCTCTCCTCATTTAATGTATGAGACAGGAATCTTGGGCCAACAGCTTATTGAGGAGAAATTCTGTGGCTCAAAAAAGTTACAGAGAGTTCTGGACATCCAAAGATTCCCTAATTAGAGATATACCCTCAGTTAGTATATCCTAAAATATATTTTGCTTTTAGCCCCTGACTATTACGAAGCATATAGCTTTTAACACTGAAAATTAGATGAAAAAGTTCAGGGAAAAACGAATGGAAATCTAGATAAAGTGAGATGATATCAATACGCCCAGAGTCTTGTTTGTTTTATCCTGAATAGTCCAATTTAAAAATATTAATTGATTTAATAAACAAGAAAGCTTAGTGTTCTGAAAAAGCCAATATTTATTATAAACAAATTATATGGTTTAAAAACCTTGAGACTGATTCAAATTTGCATACTGTTAACATAATCTGTTTTTCATTCTGCCCCAAATCCAGTGAAATGAAAGAAATGTAATTTTATAAAATGCTAAATTATTGATAAGAGTGGAAGCCAAATAAACAAGTAAAAAGCCCTATTAAGGGACTATTTTGACCACTTCAGGAAGATGAGAAATGGAGAGAAATCATTCAGTGGGTAATAGGAGCACAAAACACGTGCAGAAAAAAAAAATAACCTTCAAGGTGAGAAAATCTGCAGGTCATATGCAAAGTCGGAGTCAACAAGAGAGTTTTGAAAGTGAGTCACTGCCAAACTGCATTTTCAGCAACTGTGTTGCCCAACATCTTGTACTGAACAGTGGGTGGAAGTGATATGTGTTCCTACATCAAGGACAGGGTGCAGCCAATGACAGCAGAGGTGTAAAAATGAGCCCAGAGAGCTACCGACTCTCGGGAGAAGCAAGAAGCTCTCACTTTCAAACTAAGAATGATCAGAATCCTCAGATAATAACACACTGTATCTACATAATTACCAGAGGCGGACTAAGACACATTGAACTACCAACCACAGACCAGTCAGCAGGAATTCTCAAATGCAAAAATTATATACTGCCAAGAATAGTCAAATAGTTGGGGAAAATTAGTACCATGAAACTCTTCACACAGAAGAACCTGAGAAAACACATTTCTCATGATCAAAATCGGTTTCTAGGCTACAGTGGAGCGGCATTTCAAATGGTCTGAGGGAAGATGATTTTAAAACTCAAATTTTATACTTGGTTAAATTAGCATTCACTTGTGAGGGCAAAATGCAACTATTTCCAAAAACTTTTTGAATTAAAATCTAGAATAGATTTCTGGCATCTGCTTAGGTTACAACCTTGCAGAAGAAATTTGGCAAGGTCATTGTGTCCACCAACAATAGAAAAGACCAGAAAATCTCAGTAAAATTAATTTCCTTTAATTTCCTGTTCTGATTTATGTTTTTAGCTGTGTCTTTATTGGATTAGTTTCCTGTGGCTACTGTTAAAAACCACTACAAACATGGTGGCTTAAAACAACAGCAATATATTCTCTTAGAATTCTGACAGCTGGAAGTCGGCCATCAATTCCATGGAGCTGAAATCAAGGTGTTGAGAGGGTCCAAATCACCTCAGAGGGTCTAGGGGAGAATATGCTCCTTGCCTCTTCTAGCTTTTGGTGGCCTGCCAGCCTTCCTTGGCTTGTGGCTACATCACTTCGATCTCTGGCTCTCTGATGACACAAGAAAGGAAGCTCTTTTCTTGTGTCACCCCATCTCACTGACTTCCCTTAGAAGGATGCATATACTTGCATGAAAGCCAATCCTGGTAATGCAGGATAATGTCAGCAATAATGCATTTCAAGATACTTACTTGATCATATCTGCAAAGATTTTTTTAATACAAATAAGGTTGCCATTACTGGTTGCAGGGATGAACACCTGATATTTTGGGGGACAACTATTCAGTCTACTAAACTTATCATTTCATTTCTTGATGCTTTGGGCATTTTATTTTGAGGCTTGCTGGGAGAGAAAAGCCTTTGTGTTTGTTGTTGTTTTCTTTGTTTTTGTCAACTCTTTCTTTTCTTCATTTCTTAAGTGACCTGTCCCTGGGTTCTCCAGGCTAATCAGGTCTTGAGGTAGCGACTGGCTTTTCTGTTCCATTGTGGTCTTTGCATTGTGACAGGCACATGGACATGCACCGTTCCTAGTGATTGGTTTGGGAGCACCCCTGGCTAACAGCTTGTTAAAAGCAATAGCCATAGTTTGTGTTTTGTCACTGTTTGTGTTACAGTTTTGCAATCCCTTTGACACTTTACTTGCGTGAGGAAGCCTACCTCAGGGCTGTATTTCAAGCAGGAAGTTTCAGACTCCATCTGAGTGGATTGCATTACTCTTTACAATTGTGGAAATATTTCTGCTTGCGTTAGCACCACCCATGACCTAGCAGGATTATGTCACCTTTGTGTTTCTGGTCTAATTCTAGTCTACAGAGATATTAATTTCATTTAGAACCTTGCTATATCACTTGTTATTGGTGTTGTCTATGTGCACACTGTGCTTGGCATTGCCATATATTTGAAGCAGAGTGTTGTGTCATAACCTAGACCTACTATGCCATCTATACAAGGGATTCTAGTTGATCTTATTGACTTGTGGTCTTTAATTATATTAAACTGTGGAAAAATGAGTATGAATTTTCACAAATTATCCTGGTTTACATTCACATGAAGGTCAGATATATATCCTTAGGCGTTCTACTGTAACTTAGCATTAGTTATGTGCATTTAAAACATTATCAGAGTTTGGGGTGCCTGGGTGGCTCAGTCAGTTGAGCGGCCGACTTTGGCTCAGGTTATGATCTCACAGTTCATGAGTTTGAGCCCCGCATCAGGCTCTGTACTGACAGTGCAGAGCCTGGAGCCTGCTTCAAGTTCTTTGTGTGTCTCTCTCTGCCTCTCCCCTACTCATGCTCTCTCTCTCTCTCTGCAAAAACAAATAAACATTAATTTTTTTTTAAATTAGAAAAATAAAACATTGTCATATCATTTAAGAAAATACTGGTGAAATTCAGTTCTCCAGAAGTTTCTGAGATTCTTACATTAAAAAAAAATAATACACAGCTATTATATTTTCTCCCCTAATAGCCAAATAAAAGATTAGTAATTAACATTTGAAACTCAACTTGGATAAGAAATTTATAACCATGCCAACCTATCAATTATAGCTATCATAATACTATGCAGACCTTAACAAAGTATCCCTTAAAGAAATATATTCTACAATACAAATCCATGAGCACCAAGATATATGATTAGCTTACACAGGACACAATTCTGCCATTAAATTTTTAACATCAGTCATGAAGTCGAAGATGCAGAGAGTCAAGATATTTTTAAAGTTTACTACAAGGCATTAATGGTTGGACAACGATTAGATACTATATCACAGATACTGAAACAGAAGCATCTTGCAAAAATTCTCCTGTATACATTTCTGATGTTGGATCTTACCATCACATATGACTGATAACACATACACACATACATACACACATACTTGCACACATTAGTACTAAGCAAAAAAAGTTAATTAAATTTGACAACCAATCAAAATTATCTTACATTATTTGACTACACATTTCTATGTGCCTATGCAAGTAAATTTAGGATACATATAGTCCAAACACACACACATATACACTAAAACACAGATATAATATTTTTTAGGAGGATGAAAAAACAACTTATAAACACTGTTTTTGTGATTTAGAGAATTCTATCTATACTGTTTAACAGATTGAAGCGATAAAAAGACTCTGAGGGGTGTTGCAACATCTGTGGATCCATACGAAGTACAAATACACAATAAAGTTTCAAAATGATAAGTTCTTGGGGCGCCTGGGTGGCTCAGTCAGTTAGGCATCTGACTCTTGGTTTCAGCTCAGGTCATGATCCCACAGTTTGTGAGTTTGAGCCCCACATCAGGCTCCATGCTGACAGTGCAGAACCTCCTTGGGATTCTCTCTCCCTCTCTCTCTGCCCCTCCCAGCTCACTCTCTCTGTCTCTCTCTCAAAAATAAATAAATAAAGTTAAAAAAGGGTAAGTTTCCAAATATTTTAATACCAGTTAATTTCAAAATTAATTTAAATATGGTCCAATGTCCAATTAAAGGGGTACTATGTTATAATCAAATGTCTTTTCAAAGAGCCTCAAATTCTATTATAACTACTGGGTTAAATTATTAGGATTTTATTTTGACTGTCAAAATATATTTACTTTTTTTCTCTTGAAACATACATAAAATAGGTTGTATAATATAACTTTAATTAACCTCAGAGTGTTCAATTGTATTGTACTTGCAAAAATAAATATTTTGTGGTAAGTTTGAGATTAGTTAGTGTTTATGTTTTAGTGAATCTCCCCCATAAAAAT
The DNA here is from genome assembly GCF_018350195.1 of Panthera tigris. Lineage (NCBI taxonomy): Eukaryota > Metazoa > Chordata > Mammalia > Carnivora > Felidae > Panthera > Panthera tigris. Next base: position 92,179,780 of record NC_056661.1, on the reverse strand, counting down.
ACAATAGACCTTCTGCGAATTTGTGTCCTAAGGCAATGTAATCATCAACTTCTATATACTAGATGTGAGGATATTCAAAGTCTTTTATGTAAACAGGCTAGTATATAAGGACACATTTGGGTAATTTACACAAAGTCAATAGATCACTTTTAGAATGCCTAGTAGGTACAGGTAAGCTTTCTTAGATAGTGGAGATGTGTTAGTAACAGGAACAAAGAGTAATCTCGATCCTCATGGAGGTTACTTTCTGTGAGAAGAAGATACAAATAAATAAACAAATCATTAAAACATATAGCATAACATGATAAAAATTATATAAAAAAACAATAAAGTAGGAAACAAGAGATATGAAATAACAAAGGGATAAGTTGCAAATTTAATAGGCAGTCGAGAGAAGTCCCATTGAGGGCTGCCCGGTGGCTCAGCCTGTTGAGCATCCAACTTCATCTCAGGTCATGGTCTCACAGTTCAGGAGACTGAGCCCTACAGTGGGCTTGCTGCTGTCAGCCTAGAGCCTAGAGCCTGTTTCAGATCCTCTGCCCCCCTCTCTCTGCTCCTCCCCTCTTGCACTTTCTCAAAAACAAATTAAAAAAAAAAAAACATTAAAAGAAAAAGAAAGGTCCTATTGAGAAAGATGGAATTTGACTGAAGATCTGAAATAAATAGGGGAATCAGCTGCCTAGATATTAGGGCAAGAACATTCCAGGCAGGGAGAACTACAAGTGCAAGAGCCCTGAGGACAGAGTAGCTAGGAGGGATGTGTCAAGAGAGCAATGAGTTAAAAGAAACCAGTAGGAGGGGGCGAAACCTTGTCAGCTTGGCTTCTAATTTAAGACAGACACAAAGGAGTTGGAGGGTTGTGATCCAAATAATAAGAATGATTTGATTATTCTTTTGAAAATAGACTAAGTGGAAGATGGGCAAGCAAGAACAGACGTAGATAGACTGGTCATAGGGCTATTGCAGTTACTTAGACAAGACCAGGGTGGTAGCCAACAAGGTGGTAAGTAGTTGCTATAGTTTTACAGGGACACACTTTCCTGATTTCATGACCAATGAGAGAAAGAGAGAAGTCAAAATTTTTTGGCCCGGCAAGCTGGAAGTGGGACTTTACTTTCTGAGAAGGGAATGACTCAAGGAAAAGTGGGTTTCTGAGAATAAAGATCAAAAGTAAGATTTTCAACTCTTTTAAGGCCATTTTAATTTTGAGGTGCCTTTTGGAAATCCAAATGCCCATACTAGTCTATTAATTAACATAACAGTCTAGAATCAAGAAAGTGGCTCATTGAGAAGCCATAAATTTGGAAATTTTCTATTCCCTACCTCAAGAAGACCAGGAAAAATCACCAGGGACTACATAAGATAGAAGAGGGAGAAGAGTTTGTGGCTTGAGCCCTGGGACATTCCAACATTTAGAGATAAGCAAGAATCCTCAAGTGAGAAGAAAACAAGCTGTCAGTGAGCATGGAGAGAAATCAGGGTACAGTAGTGTCCTGGATGGAAAGTTTGAGTAAGTAGGTGAGTAGGAAAGAAAGGCAAAGAGAGGAGCTATCAGAAAACTTTTGGATGTACAGACTTTTTCATAATAACTGGAGTCAATGCTGAAGAGGTGATCAGAAGCAGGCAGGTGGGTTGTGTGGTGTTAGGAGTTGGGGGAATTTCTCCTCTACGTGCACCTATTTTCTTAAATAGAAAAAATGTCATCAGTTGAGAATGAAGATTGGCGAGGTAGCACTGGAGGTTTTAGCAGAGACATGATGTAGAATAGTCATCTATCGGAGTGGGAGAGCACATAAAATATGGACTTCTAGTATGACTGCTCTTTTTGACCCAGGCACAGATTTGGAAGACCCCTATTTGGAATATGAGGTGCAGAATGTGGTGAAGAACTTAAGAAGAAAAAAAAATCTTTCCTCAAGATGAATATGTACCCTTAGTGATACAAAAAAGAACTGCCTCAAATATGTAAAGACGTTTTACCGTTTTTCAGAGAGATGCCAATATTTTGTTTTGTTTCTTTTTCCATGTTTTATTTGTTGGAAGTACTGATGACCTAAGAAATGAGAATTAAATAGGAGCTCTGGGGAAAATGTAAATCCAGCAGCCAAAACACCCATCATGCAACTGCAAATCAATGAAACATTAACTATTTGAACCTTTATTATGTGCTAGGTATCAATGTGAGATCGGCAAAGGGAGCTTCGTGAATAGGAAAAATACTCCAGAAATAGTAGATTAAGTCCCATTTATCTTTTTCAGTTGTCAATTTCCTAATCACGTTATACTTTGCAAATGAGAAGTATCAAACTGAGCAAATCGAGAGCTTCTGGCGGCAAATATTTATAAATTGGCTAAATGTAGATAAAATTCTAATATTGAATTAAAACCTGACCACTTTAAATAATTTCAAGTTGGAAATTAATTGTAATAAAATGAAGCATTTATTTAATCAATAACCCCACCTAGGCTTTTGCACTTGCCTTTTATCTGTAATCCAAGAGATGTCAGTAGAAATCCTGATGAAAGCATTCTTTGAAAGAAAGAAAAGAAATGTAGTGCCTTTCTTTCATTAGACTTGGCATGATTTCCATTTTGATGGCTGTATTGTCTCATGTTGCCTCTTTGTAGTTAGTAGCATGAGGTCACTGTTTTCGTCTGTCCTTTGAAGTTGAATTTTTCTTTTAAACTCTGGTTTTAGTAAAATATCCTCAAAATTGCTTGCAGAGGTTTGCTTACTTTGGGGACACAGTGCTTAGGGTTGTTATAAAAACTGATTAATTACTTTTTAAATAATTATCTACATCTGAGAAGCTGCCTTTTAAACAGCTGAAACATTTTTTAGAATCATAAGAAAGAACTGTTTTATTTTTTAAACCTAAAGCGACACAAGCATTTGAAAATCAATTTAACAGTATTTGTTTTTCTCTGCTTCACAGTGTCAGGAAGTAGGAAGGCAGCATAAGTGCAACATTTGTCCCAAAATTGGAGAATGGATAAATGGAATTGGAGTTGGCCTTTCCAATGTTCTCAGATAGTTAATTAAATGCTTCTTCGTTTTCTTGATCCTATGGTGGAGGGGATATATATTGTTTCTTTACAAAAAATGAAATAAACAACCACAAAAACCTTCCACCTAAAATCTAAGAGAGGGAGAAAAATGAAGATGAAAGAATTTCTTCCTTCCACAACTCTCAAAGACTTGCTGTGTTACAAATAAAGTTCAAAGGATCATTTTAAGAGTGACAGGAACATAGCAGGACATAGAGTAATACAGAGCCACAAAACTCAATAGTTATTTGGTGGACTATGCTAAAAATCATACACTGAGAAGGTATCTGTTGTTTTGAAGCCTGCCTTCAACCTCAATTACCTTTATTTAGAATTACTAAAAACACCATCTCCATAACTAAACCATAAATATGTACATTTGTTTTTTTGGCTCCTGTTCTATTTGTGTTTATGGTACAGATTCACTACATTATGTATCACATTACCTCATCGTTAAGACATACAGTAGTCCCCCCTTATCCGCGGAGGATACATTCCAAGACCCCAGGGGATCCATCTAAAACTGGATGGTACTGACCCCTATATATATACTATGTTTTTTTCCTACACATACATACCTGTGATAAAGTTTAATTTATAAATTAGGTATAGAAAAGATTGACAACAGTAACTAATAATTAAATAGGTGATTAATAATAATACACTGTAATAAAAACTTGTGAATGTGGTCTCTCTCTCTCTCAAAATATCTTGTTGTACTATATTTCCCCCTTTATCTCATGATCATCTGAGATGACAAAATGGTGAGGTAATGAGGTGAAGTGAAGTGAATGATGTAGGCATTATGATGTAGTGTTGGGCTACGACTGACCTACTGATGACATGTGAGAAGGATCATCTGTGTCCAAACTGAGGTGGACCATGGGTGACTAAAACTATGGAAAGCAAAACCATGAATAAGGGGGAACTACTGTACATTTTAGGCAATAAATTGTAATTGATTTTCAAAAACAACCTTCTTCATTTTGCCTGTGAGGTACTCAAGGCATAAGTTCTTATCCCATTTTAGAAAATATGAAATTGAATCGCATGAAATTGAAAATGAATGAAAATGAATTGAATATGAAGTTACTCAGGGCACCTGGGTGGCTCGGTCAGTTAAGTGGACAACTTTTGACTCCGACTCACGTCATGATCTCACGGTTCGCAGGTTCAAGCTCTGTGTCAAGTTCTGCATTGGGATTCTCTATCTTCCTCTCTCTCTGCCCCTCCCCCCACCTCTCTCCCTCTCCCTCCTCCCCCCCCCCCAAAATAAATACATAAACTTTAAAAAACATTACTAATTCATATATATGCATATACTCTGTGCCAGGTACTTTCTAAGTCTTATGACCTAGAAGACTGAGTAGGAATTCAGTGGGGAAGGATGTTCCTGGTAGAGGAAACAATATGAGAAAAGGCAGGGAGATGCTAAGGAGCAAGACATATTGGAAGTATGGCAGATACCTCAAGGTGGCTGAAATATGGAATGTGCAGCTGGAGAAATACTATGAGAGAAGACCGCTAATTGAAGAATTTAATACTAAGGAATTTAAACCTTATCCTATAAGTAAAAGGTACACATTAAAGGCTTTTAAGGATCTTCATTTTCCTAGAAGATTGGTCTGGTAGAAAAATAAATCAGGTAGAATTATGCCTGCTGTGTGGAATGGGGGAGATAGGAGAGTATGGACACATCAGGAGGTTGCTGGCATACTTTAAGGGAGTGTGATGACAAAATTGTTTCAACGCCGATGGAATGTAGGGAAAAGAATCTCGAGACATCTAAGACGGAGGTGGGTTTGCTAGCATTGCACATGCAGATGAGAAAGAGAAAAACCAAACTGGCTCTGATCTTTGTAGGTGCTCTGAGAATTTGGTAAAGTCACGGGATGAGACAGAAACACGGGAAGAGGAAGAGATTTAAAAGTAATTATAAAAAGTCTAATTTTTTTTTTTATGTGTTCCTGCTGATAGGTATTTGGAAATGCAGGTTTGTACTTCAGGGTGCTGTTCTGAGCAAAAGATACAGAATTTGTTCTTATTGTCATTTAGATATATTCACATATACAAAAAAAAAATAATCAAGCACAAAAATTGCATATTGGGCTAAAATAATAGAAATCTAGAGAACATTTATTTAATAAAGAGATAGCAGAAGAGCAAAGGAAAATAATTCAAAAACAGGTGCAAGTTACAAAGATATGCAGGATAGATATAATTTATAAAGACTAAGGAAGGAGATAACTCTAAGAAAGAAGTAGTCTTGAAACCCTTTCAAAATTCTCTTTCAAATAAGTAACACCCCAAATTTAGGAGTATATTTCCATTCCAATTGATTTTTAATTTATTTAAATGTTTATTTATTTTTGAGAGAGAGAGAGACACACACACATACAGTGTGAGCAGGGGAGGGGCAGAAAGAGAGGGAGACACAGAATTCAAAACAGGCTCCAGGTTCTGAGCTGTCAGCAGAGAGCCCGACTCAGGGCTTGAACTCATGAGCTGTGAGATCATGACCTGAGCTGAAGTCGGACTCAACCAACTAAGCCACGTAGGTGCCCCCCACAATTGATTTTTAAGATATCAGTGCAACTTAGTATATGCAGCTTTAGTCTGGTAAAATACTTTTCACTGTTCCCACTACACACACACACACACACACACACACACACACACACAGTATTATCAAATTTTTGAGCTAATGTCTCACCGGTTTCACTATATTTTTTAAAATAATACATCTGATGAAAATGCTGCTTTTCCAAAAACCAATAATTTTGGGGCCAAATAAACATAATGAGAAAGGATGTATGGGTAAAGTGACAAATGAAGTACAAAGTCTAATTCCTCAAAGTAAAAATAGAGTTCACCTTGAAGTTAACTAACAGGTCCATATTAAGATAACATCTGTGGGGTAGTGACTCGTACAAGAGGATCTTCAGAGTTACTTGGAGTATACTTGCCACTTTGGTTTCATATGCAGAACTCTATGTTAAAGAAAAGCATATTATAATTGTTATATCTGCATCTTTGTCCCTGTAAAGGATCATAGATACATAGCCCTCCTATAGTTCTTACTGAGGGATATTTACTTATAGTCAATGCTACTTACAAATTTGGGAGTTCATATTATTTATAATACACATTAACATCTGGCAGGGCAGAGAGTCAAAATTCTGAAATGTAAATATAACCTTTATCATGAGCTGTGTGAGGATGGGAAAAGAGAGAAAATAAGTCAACCTTGGGGCCAGACTGGCAATATCAGAAACGGCAGTGACAGGGGTGTTAGGACAGCTATTCTGGTGGCTTGTTAAAGACAAATAGGCAAGTTGCTCAGCGGAGGAATAGAAGTGGCCCTATTCCAGAGGTCAGTGAAAGCCCTGACTGACATCTTCAAGAATCTATTTGGAAACCTCAAATCCTCTGACAAATAGGGGGAGGAAAAAAATCTAAGCGTAGACAATGGTATTATACTTGCATCAATTACTTGTGCTCATGGCTGTAGAGAATCCATAATACCATCACTTCTTCCATTAGTCGAGATGTCTGCGATAGAATGGAGTGACCAGAGGTCTCTCCCTAAAAGGATTGCAGTTCGGGAACTTACGCTGAGGCCCTAGTGAAAATTAATGTAGCTGCACCCACTGCAAGGCCGGTTTCCATCTCTGCCGGCAACTACTGCCAGGGGTCAAGGCCCAAGCAGATGGTGGGTGACACTGCAGACAGAGATGTATTACTCCTGTTGTTCCTATTTCTTAATTAAAGTGGAAAAATAATTTGTATTTTCACACAATGTTTTGGTTTTCTTAGCAGAATCATTATTAACATTGTATCATTTTATTCTTATAATTACACGAGTTTTTGTTTTAGGTAAACTTAAATGGAATAAAAAATAAATTCCAGCAATACAAGAAAAGACAGGATTTGATCTTTTTGTATTAGTTTAAATACAAACTGTTTAAGTTGGCATGTATAGCCTTCACCAATTAGGGATCAACCTAAGTTTCTCCCATTAACCGCACTTGAACATAAGCTTCAGCTCTATGCACATTAAGCTTTGAGTTTCTCCTTATTATCACCTCAATTCCACGACACTCCTTTCTGATTTTGTTTCCATTGCCTAAAACGTCCTTTTTGTGCTCATTTATTATTTACTATAATAATTTATCCCAAATCACAAACATATAAACACACTTTGTCCTCTGACTTTTATTCCATGCTCCTGGAAAACAGACTCAGGGACAGATGCCCTTCTCCGCAGCCTTGCCATTTTGTCCATCATCAATCACAGCAGTCTTTCTTCTGACTCTGGAGGTCACCTCCCTACGCTTCCCAACCCTGTTCTTTAGGCAGCGCCTACAAATCACTAGGAAATGGTGACTGAGATGAAAACTATTTTATCATTCTAGATACAATTTTATATCCCACACACAAGAATAAAATAACTGCTTAATTAGGTACAAAGATATGATATGGGAGGGCACACAAGGAGCCTCTTGATGCTGACAATATTCTGTTTTTTGATTGTTTGAATAGTGTGTTCACTAAAACAAGTAAGAGAGTTAACAGGTTTAGAGTACAGGTAGGTGGATATCAAAGATAAATGTCAAAGCTTGGAACGTCCTTGGATCACCCTAATTAGATATGTGGGGTCACTTAGATGTTCAGGACTGAAGCTCCAAAACAAATTCTAACTTAAGAGGACATATTTCAGAGTCCCCCGTGTAAAAACTTAAGAAAAATCATGGGTATGGATGAGGTCACCCGGAGATCATGTAATGTGGGAAGACAAGAGAAAGAAAGATGGAACCTTAAATAAAACTCCTGATATTTAAGGAGGATCTGGGGGAAAGAAACTTCTATGTGCTCAAGAGGGGACAGTTAGCCAACAGCAGAAACACAAGGGGAGACTGAGTAGAGATTGAATTTCTACACTGAAGGGCAGTGGTCAGAGTCTAAAGCCAGGTCAATTGAAATAAGAATCAAAAGTGAAAGCATATTTAGGCTTTGGGAACGTGAAGGGCACTCGCACCATTAGCTTTCAGAGGTGCGTTGGGCTCCAGAGACAGACTGCATTAGGTTGAGATATGATACAGAAAGGACAGTGAGTGCAGGCTACTCTCTCTCAAAAATTGGTCCTGAAAGAGAAACAGAATGTAGGACAGATGTTGGAAGATGATGTGTCAAACCTGAAGGAAGTTTTTCTGGTTGTTGTTTCATTTTGTTTTGTTTTTCTTTTTTCATTATGATTATTATTATTAAGATTATTATTATTTTGGAGGAGGCTTGGCAATGTTTATATGCAAAAGGAAAATCTCTACTAGATTATAAAGTTGGGTCAGTTAGTAAAACAAAGGAGGAAGTGAAAGAGGGTTATACAAAACTAGCTTTCAACATTAAGAGGGACAAAGGAGAGGGGCGCCTGGGTGGCTTAGTCAGTTGAGCAACCGACTTCAGCTCAGGTCATTATCTCACGGTTTGTGAGTTCTAGCCTCACCTCGGGGTCTGTGCTGACAGCTTGGAGCCTGGAGCCTGGAGCCCAGAGCCTGCTTCGCATTCTGTGTCTCCCTCTCTCTCTGCTCCTCCCCTGCTCGCACTCTGTCTCTCTCAAAAATAAATAAACATTAAAAAAATTTTTTTTTAAAAAGAGGGACAAAGGAGGTAGGTATGGATATAGATAAAAATACATTCACAAGTGATGAAATTGAAGAAGCTTGTGTGTTCCAGTCTTGATTTCCTCTGTTAAGTAGGAGGCAGTGTTTTCTGCTGCTACTGATATTGTGAGTATTCACGGAGGAGGGATCTGCATTAGTTTTCTGGGGCTTCCACAACAAGGCACCACACACTTAGTCCCTATAAACAACAGAATTTTATTCTCTTACAGTCTGGTAGCCTGAAGTCTGAGACCTTTTTCGCTAAAAGGTATAAGCAGGGGATGCTGTCTTTCTAACAGTTTAGGAAGATTCCTTCCCTGCCTCTTCCAGCTCTGGTGTTCCTTGGCTGTGGCTGCAGAATTTCAATCTTTATCTTTATCTTTCCATGGCCTTTTCTTCCGTCTCCCTGAGAGCCTCTTATAAGGACATTTACTGGATTTAGGGCCCCTTTATATCATCTAGGATGCTCTGATCTCAAGATCCTTAACTTTATAACAGCCACACAGAACTTTTTGTTTGTTTGTTTTAAATAGGTCTCATTCACAGGAGAGGGAGGTATGGGGGGGGGGACGTATCTTTTTGGGGTCACCAATTCAACCACTATAATACCCAGTGAGTTCTGTTATAAGAAGGAAGACTTGAGGGGCGCCTGGGGGGCTCAGTCGGTTAATCGTCCAACTTCAGCTCAGGTCATGATCTCACGGTTTATGAGTTCGAGCCCCATGTGGAGCTCTGTGTGCGCAGCTCAGAACCTGGAGACTGCTTTGGATTCTGTGTCTTCCTCTCTCTCTCTGATCCTCCCCCACTCACGCTCTGTCTCTCTCCCTCTCTCAAAAATAAATAAACATTCAAAAAATTAGGAAAAAAAGAAGGAAGACTTGAATACATTTTATAGTTTTCTCCTGCTTCAAACTCATAGACATGATTTTATCATATATAAAAAATATATATATAATCTCACTCAAAAACAAAAAGGGGTCAGTCTGGATTAACTGGAAACCCTGGCAAATCCCTGAAAAAATAAAAGCAAGAAGAAAAAGAGCCAGAGAGCAAACCACAGTGGCAAAATGTAAAAGCAACCTTCTCATGGTCTATTCTGGGAAGGCATGGAGTCTGTGAAAAGGAGGGGACCAAGGAGGGACACACAATATTATTTTACTTTTATTTAAAAAAAGTTTTTAGGGGCGCCTGGGTGGCTCAGTCGGTTAAGCGTCCGAGTTCGGCTCAGGTCATGATCTCACAGTCTGAGTTCCAGCCCCGCGTCAGGCTCTGTGCTGACAGCTCAGAGCCTGGAGCCTGCTTCAGACTCCGTGTCTCCCTCTCTCTCTCTGACCCTCCCCCACTCATGCTCTGCCTCTCTCCCTCTCTCAAAATAAATAAAAATTGGAAGGGCAGAGAGAGAGGGGGACATAATGTTTATTTCTGAGACAGAGAGTCTGTTGAGCCCAACAGACTGAGCCAGCTGGGTGCCCCAGGACACGCAGTATTATTAGTTATGATATCAGAGCAGGAGCCACCAGGTAGGTCATGTTTAGTGAGAGCAATTGAAAGTTCTCCTGTCAGAAATGGTAAGTGAAACACTTTAGGAAAAGAGAAGCACACATGTCTCCTGAATGACTAATATTTGGTTGTGAGTACCCAACTTAAAAAATTAACTGCAAAGGGATACTGCTCTCTGAGTCACAGAAAAAGAGGACAGGCAGAGGTTAGCTTGCATGTATCTCTCTGAACAAAGAGGAGACAGTCATACAGGATATCTCAGTTACAAAGTTAAGTGTACAAATAAGCTACAAACATTGAATAGACTCCTAAAAGAAAGACAGATGAGCTAATCAATGGAAAGCTTACATATGACCAGAGTCAACAGCAATCAAAATAGAGTTTTAAAAATACACTTAATATATATTTATTATTAATATCTACAGAGAGATATGGGAAGATATCACATCCACAACAAGAATAGGTAATTGTGAAGTAAGAAATGATTACAAATTTTTGAAATGTAAAAAATACGTTGCTTTAATTTAAGAAAAAAGTACAAAAAACAACAAAAACAAACAAACAAACAAAAAAAAATACTGTGACTATAGAGACAAGAAAGGAAGATGGACACATCTGATAAATACCTAAGTGCCCTGAAGCACCAAGCCCAGGAATGTTTATAAGTAACACCAGAGGTTACATAGATGGAAAGCATGAAAGAGACATAGAGAATGGATGGAACATTTGCACATCTCTATAAAAGTAATCTTAGTTGTAATAAAAGCAAGTGCTTACATACTATTTAAAATATGCCAAGCAGTGATCTAAGCAATTGACATTATACAAATGTATTTAATCCTCACAACTGGCCTTTGAAGAAGAGAAGTTAGTGACTCACCTAAGGTCACATAGCTAATAAACAGAGAAGCTGGGAAATGAACCTTTGCAACCAGGCTCCGGATAGCAGCTATTAACCATTATGCTCAGCTGCCAGAGCATGAAAATAGTAAGCACAGACAGGAGATCTAACTGAATAAGTGATAGTAGAGAAGCTCCCATAACTAAAGAAAGACACAGAGCTTCTTTGAGGACAAAGGAATTGAAAGATAAAACGAATCAAATGGCAAATGGTGCATCTCTAGTCCATATTTTATATTATTTATTCAGGGTTCCAGACTAATCAACAAAGTTGACAAGGATGGAAGATTGTTGTGTGTTTTGGTAATTCATAAGGTGTTTTTATTGTTTATTTTGGTTTAAATATTTATTTATTTTGAGAGAGAGAGAGAGAGAGAGAGCCTGAGCGAGGGAGGGGCAGAGACAGAGGAAAAGAAAGAATCCCAAGCAGGCTCTACACTGTCATCAGAGAGCCCAGTGCAGGGCTCAATCCTACAAACTATGAGATCATGACCCGAGCCAAAACCAAGAGTCAGACAGTTAACCACTGAGCCACCCAGGTGCCCCTGTTTTCATTCCTTTATAAGATTTTCTAATGCCACTTTCTTTATAATTAAAGTTAATTAGGGGGATATACATAAGTCTTAGAGCTGTATTTTCCAAAAATATTTCTAGTTACTCAACATGAAAACGTAAATACAAGCAGTACAACGAACCCATAGAGAGTGAGTCAGAGGAAAGAAGGATTCCAGTGACTACAGTATAAAACACGATCCCTCGCTATACAGATGTCTGTAAATTTTATTATCTTCACCTGTATTTGATTCTCCAATTATAGTGTTACCTTGACTAGGAATAGCTACTTATTCAATCTACTTGATTTTTCCTAAATTATTTTGTTTCAACACAACTACAGGCACATCTTGTTTTATTGTGCCTCACTTTACTGCACTTCAGACATAAATTGTGTTTTTTACAAATTAAAGGTTTTTGGTAATCCTGTGTTGAGCAAAGCTATCAGCACCATTTATCCAACAGTATTTGCTCATTTCATGTCTCTGTGTCACATTTTGGTAATCCTCACAGTATTTCAGACTTTTTCATCATTATTAAATTTGTTATGGTGAACTGTGATCAGTGACCTTTAATGTTACTATTGCAGTTGTCTTGAGGCACCATGAAATGAGCTCATATAAGGCTACAAATTTAATCAATAAAGATTGTGTACATTCTGACTGCTTCGCTGACTGGCCATTTTACCGTCTCTCTCTCTCTCCTCAAAGCTCCCTATTCCATGAGACACAACAATATTGAATTGAGGCCAATTATTAACCCTACAATGGCCGCTAAGTACTCAAGTGAACGAAAGAGTCACACATCTCCCACACTAAATCAAAAGCTAGAAATGATTAAGCTTACTGATGGAGGCATGCCCAAAGCCAAGATAGGCTAAAAGCTAACCTGTGGCACCCAAGAGTGAACCAAATTGTGAATGCAAAGGAAAAGTCCTTAGAGGAAATTAAAAGTGCTAACCTAATGAACACACAATGATAAGAGTAAAACAACCTCACTGCTGATATGAAGAAAGTGTGCATGGCCTGGATCGAATATCAAACCAGCCACAGCATTCCCTTAAGGGAAAGCCTAATCCAGAGCAAAGCCCTAACTCTCTTCCATTCTAAGGGAGGTGAAAAAGATGTAGAAGAAAACTTGGAAGCTAGCACAGTTTGGTACATGAAGTTTAAGGAAAGAAGCCATCACGTTAACGTACAGGTGCAGGGTGAAGCAGCCAGCTCTTATGTAGAAGCTGCAGTAAGTTATCCAGAAAAGTTAGCTAGAATAAGTAATGAAGGAGGCTACACCAAGCCGTGGATTTTCAGTGTACACAAAACATCCTTCTATTGGAAGAAGATGCCATCTAGGACTTTCTTAGCTACAGAGTAGTCAATGCCTGGCTTCAAAGCTTCAAAGGAAGGCTAACTCTCTTGTTAGGGGCCAATAACAGCTGATGACTTTAAGTTGAAGCCAATGCTCAGTTACCATTCCCCAAATCCTAGGGTTCTTAAGAATTATGCTAAACCTACTCTGCCTATGTGCTATAATTGGAAAAACAAAACCTGGATGAATAGCACAAGTAATAATAATATAGTTTACTGAATATTTTAACCCCACTGTTGAGGTCTATTTCTCAGAAAACAATATTCCTTTCAAAATATTACTGCTCAGTGAAAATGCACTTGGTCACACAAGAACTCTCTCTGACGGAGACGGAGAATGAGATGAATGCAGCTTTCCTGCCTCTTGACATATTGTCCATTCTTCTATGGTTTGCTAGGTCATCCATTCTGCTGGGTCAAGGAGACATTTTGAATTTCAAGTCTTATTATTTAAGAAATACATTTTGTAGGGCTAGATATGCTACAACTAGTGATTCCTCTGATGGATCTGAGCCAAGTAAGTTGAAAACCTTTTGGAAAACATTCACCATTCTAGATGCCATGAAGAATATTTATAATTCATGGGAAGAGGTCAAAATGTCAACATAAACAGGAATGTGGAAGAAGTCAGTTCCAACCCACACTCATGACTTTCAGGGGATCATGACTTCAGTGGAAGTAGTAACTACGCATGTGATGGAAAGAGCCAGAGAACTAGAATTGAGAGTGGAGCCTACAGATATGACTGAATTACTGCAATGTCATGATAAAATTTTAATGGATGAACAAAGAAAGTAGTTTCTCAAGATGAAATCTACCCCTTGTGAAGATGCTGTGAAGACTGTCAAAACAACAACAAAGGATTTAAAATATGACGTAAATTTAGTTGATCAAGTAGTCACAGGGCTTGTGAGGATTGACTCCAATTTTGAAAGAAGTTCTACTGTGGGTCAAATACTATCAAACAGCATCTCCACCTCATACTACAGAGAAAGGAAAATTCAGTCTACAGGGCAAATTTTTCTGTTGTCTTATTTTAAGAAATTGCCACAGTCACTTCAGTGTTTAGTAACCACCACCATGATCCCTCAGCAGTCATCAACATGGAGGTCAGACCCTCCACCAGTAGAAAGATTATAACTCACTGAAAGCCTAGATGATAGATAGCAATTTTTAGCACTAATGTGTTTTTTAAATTAAGGTATGTCTTTTTTTTTAGATATAACACTACTGCACACTTAATAGACTGTAGTGTAAACAACTTTTATATACACTGGGAAAGCAAAAAGTATTTTGACTAACTTTATTGGAATATTTGCCTTATTATGTTTGTCGGGAACTAAACCTGAAATATCTCCGAGGTATGTCTGTATGTAGCCAAAATTAATTATACTCTTAGGCAATTGTTACACATAGCCTCACTGTCGTGGACAAAGGTCCGTTTTCAATTAGCCCAAGTGAGCAGGATCCTGAGTAATTATGGGGAAAAAGAAATATTCTGATGTGATACCATTTAAGGTTGGCATATTTGGACGGGGTGACTTTATAAGGCATGGGGATCTATATAATGCACCTCAAAAAGATGTAGAGCATCCAACTCTTGATTTTGGCTCAGGTCATGATCCCATGATCCAGGTCAGGATCAAACCCTGTGTTGGGCTCTGTGTTGAGTGTGGAGCCTGCTTGAGATTCTCTCTTTCTACCCCTGCCTCTCTCCTCCACTTGTGCCTTCTCTCTTCCACTCAAAATAAAAAATTATTAGTAATTTTTTTCATGTATAAAGGGAATTGCTGTTAGCATAATTTCATGTGACTATTTACACAAAACAAGCTAGGGGCATTAGACACATGATGAAATTAGAATACAGAGATTACGTTTATAAAAACTACTATCAACTGAAATTATAATTTCTTTCCCAGTATTATTTCTGCTATACCATGAGATATAGTATTTTACCTAGAAACAATTAGAACTTTATATTTAATATGTTAATTTAAAAACACATTTTAAAGGAATTCATAGAAGGATTTTTGATAACTTCCTTTAGGAATTAATGTTAGTATTTAATGTCACTGTGTAATTGAGGAAAATTTCTCCTGCTGCAGGAGATGATCCAGCCTCTTAATTCAGGTTATTATGTGTGTTTGTAATTAAACTCAGCACAGTTGATGAGAAGAAAACATCCTAAAATTTGCTCTTTAATGAGCCATTTTATAGAGCACTAACACGCTAGGAGCTATAGCAACTTGTCTAACTCAATCACCTGGCCCACAATAGCATCTGAAATTTCATATACCTATGCTACCTAAAAAATAAAAAAAATAATCAATTCTGATATCTAACAAATTAAAAGTAAATTAAAATCAAACATATGCAGTTTAGAGAATAATAATTTTAAAAACACCTATGAAATCACCACCGGCTTTAAGCAAGTGAATACTGTGGGCACCATAAAGGCCTCTGTTCTAAAGAACTAACTACACTACCAGCCTAAAGCGTGTGTAAATCACTCACTTGACTTTCATTATAACTGTATCACCTATGTATGCAAGCCTAGACAGTATGTTGTTGCCTCACATGTTTTGGAGATTTATGTGAATGGAATCATACCCTATGTATTCTCCTATGAGTTGGCTTTCTTTGTTTGCTCATTATTATGTTTTTGAGGTTCCTCCATCTGACTATAGTGGTGACAGAATGTTTATTTTCAGTGTTTTATAGTGTTGCACTGTATAACTATTCCTCAGAACACTTTGTCAACCATTTCTGATAGCTTATTTGAGTTGTTTCCAATTTCTTGCTTAAAAACAATTTTTATAAGAATATATGCATCAGAATATATCCTTATAAATAGTCTGGCGGCAAATGTAACCAGAGTTATTCTAGTCTATATGCGTGGGAATGGGTTTGCCTGGTCACAAACATACCTGTGCCGAATTACTGGTAATGAAGATCACCAAAGGGTTTTTATCATTTAAATTAGTCCTGTCAATAATACTGAATAAGTTTTTAATTTGTGAAATTTGGTGGCTTTGATTTGGAATTGGGTTGTGTTGTAATTTCAAGTTCCCAGACTACTATTAAAAGTTAAGGTTTTTAAAAAAATAAAGCTTTGAAACATTTGAATATCCTCCTCTGCAAAATGCCTATTTATTTCTTTTACTCATTTTTTATGAATTATCTGTTCTTACTGCTTATCCTCTGAATAGTAATAATCTGCTATTTATAAATACTATAGATCTTTTATATATTATTACTTCTATTCTCCCTCTCTGTACGGTGTCTTTTAATAAATATAAGTTTTTTTTTTCTGTCATGAAAGTTATCAATCTTCTTTTAGGCTATGTAATTTTTATTATTTGATTAAAATTCTTGCTTCCACCACAATTATAAAGATATTTCCTTAGAGCTATGCAAGTAAGTCTTTAATTCATCTAATACTTATTTTGGTAGAGGGTGAAGTAGGAATCAATCTGATTTAGGTATTTTAATACATGACCAAGTTTTCCAATATTATTTATTGAATAGTCTCTCCTTTCCCCACTGACTTGCAATATCCACTCTTCTATAAATCAAATTTGCATTCATGAATGCAACAGTTCCTGGGTTTGCTATTTTGTTCCTTTGTTTACTTGTCTATCTCTTCATCAACTCCTCTATGTCTTAATCACTATACTTTTTGATAAGACTTGGTGCTTAAAAGGAAATTTCAGGGACGCCTGGGTGGCTCAGTCGGTTAAATGACCAACGTCAGCTCGGGTCATGATCTCGTGGTGCTTGAGTTGGAGCCCCATGTTGAGCTCTGTGCTGACAGCTCAGAGCCTGGAGCCTGCTTCAGGTTCTTCTGCCAAAAGAATTGATCATTATTTTTTAATCTAATTATTAGGTATTTTACATTTATCAAGTTATTGTCATTTTTATCCGTTAATACAGTTATATTCTCCAACTGATTTTTACTGCCGTAAAATCAGCAGTAAATGTTTCCTTTTGAATACTGTTATCTAGTAACATGACTGATTTCTAAATTAACTCTAATAATCAGTAAGTTCAATTATGTTATCTAGATTTAATGGCTGTGCTGTTTCTTCCATTCCAATTTTTATACCTTTTACCCCCCTTATCTCAAGGCATTAGCTAGAGCTTTCAATGCAATGTTAAATAGAAATTGTGATAATGGGAACCTGTGACTTGTTCCTTGTTTCTAATTTGAAGAATTTTCAACATATACCATTAATATGATGTTCATTGTGGTTTAGTGAGAATGATTTGCTGTGCTAAGAAAATTCCCTTCGGTTTTTAGTTTTCTAAGGATGTTTATCCTCAGTGGATATTAAATGTAAAAATTTCCCCAAATACCTTCTGTAGGAATAATGAGGTGATTTACATTAATTCACTTTCTAGTAATAAATGGTCTTCACATTCTTGGGATAGATCCAGCTTAGATTATGCTATATGTTTTTGTTTTATAAATTGCTAGATTTAGATGCAAATAATGTATTTAGGTTTTTGTATCTGTTCACGAATCATTTTTGGCCGATAATTTTCCCCTTTTCATTTTTTATACTTTTCTGTTTTTGTTGTAGGCCTTTCCTTTTTTATATGGTGTGGAGAAGTTTGCATAAACTGAAATTATAAAAAAAAAACAACAAAACCTTGTGTTTCAAGCTACCTGGACCTGGTATTACCACAATGAGATTTTTTAAAATTGTGTCTATTGGGGCACCTGGGTGGCTCACTCGGTTAAGCACCCAACTTCGGTTCAGGTCATGAACTCATGTTTGGTTCCTGCGTTCAAGCTCAGCATGGGGCTCTGTGCTGACAGCTCAGAGCCTGGAGCCTGCCTCAGATTCTGTGTTTCCCTCTCTTTCTCTGCTCTTCCCCCACTCACACTCTGTCTCTGTCTCTCTCAAAAATAAACATTAAAAAAAATGTGTCCATTATTTTGACAATAATAGAACCATTCAGATTTACCAGTTCTTCTGGGGTCAGTTTGGATGAGCTGAGGTTTTATAAAATTCATTCATTTCACCTAATTTTTATATGTGTAAAGTTTTCATAATATTCTTGTATTAGGTGCATAATACAAATAGTATCTCTAGTTTTATCTATTTTGTCTTTCAACGTGGTATATGTTGGGAGACTTTTTATTAATCATCCAGGGAACATATATGTCATCAATGTATTCAAATAGCTCTCTTGGCTAGGTTGGTCCTCCCTCTTGCACTTTTTATTAAATTTTACTTCTATGTTTCCTTTTTTCTACTTTATTTGATTGTCTCCTTAAATTATCTATCTTTTAAGTTGGATATCTGGCTTATTAATTTTTAGGTTTATTTCTGTTCTAAATTAAGCTCTTAAGCTATACATTCCCCTTTACTACATTAGGACGTGCCAGAAGTTTTGAAATGCAGTAATTTCATATTTGTTTACTTACAAATAAATATTTAGTATTTCCTTTTTTAATTTTGATGATTTAATTTGTGAGAATTTAGATATATATTTTCTAATTTCCAAGTATGTGAAGTTTTTTAGCTGAGACTTATTATTGATTTCTAATTTAATTCCACTGTGATTGAAGACTGGCCATTTTAATCCCTTTTACTACTTAAACAGTTATAGTCATTACATTTTATTCTTTTAGTGATGACCTTAGCTATTGTAACACACACTCTAAACTAAAGAAGCACTAAAATTAGTGTTTTTACTCTTCAGCTGAGCAAAACAAAGACTTTATATATTTCAACTTGAATCATACCCTCCTACCTTACATGTTACCTTTTGCCTTGTGTTTCAGTTCTTTGTTTCATTCCGTTTGGAAGGTATTATTAAGTATTTTAGATAGTGATTTTTCATAGAATTTATGCACATATATTTCAACACCTTTTTTCTAACTTGTTATTATATTTCAGACTTTACTTCTGTTATCATTTTTCTTACACCTGAAATTCATTCGCTGGAATTTAAATTCAATTTAGGAAGAATCTAAAGGCTGTAAATTCTCTCAGTGTTTTTTTTTTTTTCCCCTGAAAACTGCCTTTATTTGTCCTTTATTCTTGAAAGATAGTTTCACTGACTCTACAATTCTAATTTGACATTTATGTTTTCCACATATTAATAATAATTTTTCATTGCCTTTTGCCCTTTATTCTTGTTTATGAGAAGCCAGGCATTAGTTAAATTACTGTTCCTTTCTCAGTAAACTGGATGTTTTGTTTTGGTTTGGTTTTCACTGCTTCCTTTTATGATCCATCTCTGGTCATTTTGATGATTTTGGTTTTTTTTAAGGAAGAGAATCCCATGAGGGGCAGAGAAAGAGAGAGAGAAAGAGAGAAGCAGAGCTCACCCAGGGTTCATGTTCTACCTGAAGCAGGGCTTGAGCTTACCCCATGCGGGGCTCAAACTCACAAACTGAGATCATGACCTGAGCCAAAGTCAGATGCTTAACAACTGAGCCACCCAGGTGCCCTGACCATTTTGATGATTTTACATATGATTTTCATTTTATTTATTTTTTTTAATTTTTTTTTAAACGTTTATTTATTTTTGAGACAGAGAGAGACAGAACATGAACGGGGGAGGGTCAGAGAGAGAGGGAGACACAGAATCTGAAACGGGCTCTAGGCTCTGAGCCGTCAGCACAGAGCCTGACGCGGGGCTCGAACTCACGGACCGCGAGAACATGACCTGAGCCGAAGTCAGACGCTTAACCAACTGAGCCACCCAGGCGCCCCCATTTTATTTTTTGCTTGGGCTTACTTTGTTCTTAAGTCGGGTAAGTCTGTTTTTCAATAATGTTGAGAAATTCTTATTTATCATTTCTTCAAATAATAGATTTTTCCTCCATTACCTATAGTAATTCTTTCTAGAAGTCCAATTCGAGACACCTTAGACTGTCGCAATCTCCCCTTGATGTCTCATATTCCTTTTTCATAATTTCCAGACAAAGGTCTCTATGATAAATTCTGAGTATTTTCTTCAAATACTTCTTTTCTAAATCTCTGTAAGGTCATGGCTAATTATTATTCACTGAGGTTATTATTATTATTATTATTATTACTATTATTTTATTTTATGTCTAGAAGCTTATCTATTTTCCAAATATTCATGAATCTCTTTTCATTTGCCTGTAGTTTCATGCTATTCCTTCATTATAAAAATCCTAGTCATAATTAAGTTTATAATTTGGTGTGTGATATTTTCAGTTTTACGTCTGTGCGGGTATGATCCTAATGTTTGTTTTACTCTTTCTCATTCATGGAGACCTTTAGCTAGTGGACTTTGTGACTTTTGTCCATGAGTTGTTCATTCTCCTCAGAACTTTATCTTGGGGATGATGTGAGGCCAGAGTTTACGCTGCCATTCCTTCAGAAAAGAGTGTCATTTTCTTGTGTAAGTTGTCTGACATGATCTTAAAATAAGAAAATTTGAGATTCTTCAAATAATAAAAATTGTGAATTAGAATCCAAGAAGTACTTAAATTTTTTTTTTTTTGTTTTTAATATGTACTTCTAGCACCATGGTATGGTGACAAGTTTCTTTGGAATGTCTTTGGTCCATACTTTGCAACACTTAATTTTGCCCTCTTCTCTCACCCTGCCCTTCCTCTACTACCACCACACAGAGGATAGAAACAATAAATCCCAGGTTTATTGTCTAAGCAATGTACTTTAGGCATTCCTCAGTCTTTATCTTTTGTGCCCAGGTCCCACAAAGTTGTTTCTTAAAAGGTCAGGTTTCCAGAATTCCATACAATTCTTCGGGGAAAGACTATCTTGGATCCTAACTTTCCACTCAGGAGTTCTAATTTTCCTCACAAGCTGGCCTTTGTGGATTTCCCTTTTTTGTACAATTTTAGCAATGGATGTCTACCCAGCATTATCATTAGGAGGGTTCTATAGTGTATCTAGTGAAACAAACCATCTGAAAGGAGGTATGTATGCTATTTTTCAGATATATTAATATCATAAAACCTATGTATAATGTAATATTAAAGTAGATAATGTTTGCAAAGTAAGTTTTAAAACATTTCATCTATCAGGGCACCTGGGTGGCTCAGTCAGTTAAGTGTCCAACTTCAGCTCAGGTCATGACCTCACAGTTCATGAGTTTAAGCACCATGTCAGGCTCTGTGCTGACAGCTCAGAGACTGGAGTCTGCTTCAGATTCTGGTCTCCCTCTCTCTCTCTGCCCCTCCCCCACTCATGCTCTGTTTCTCTCTCAAAAATAAATAAACATTAAAAACTTAAAAGAAAATAAAATGTTTTATCTATGTAAGATCATTATAAGTGAGATGTGGTAGATGTTGAGTCCTCTATGCACAGCTATATAGAAAATTCAGAGAGATCACATGTACCACTCCAGGTTTCACACCTCTTGACTATCACAAACCTACAGTGTTGAAAACAGCATTATAAATGTGCAAATTTGTGCTACATTTACCTTACTTACATAGTTAAAACAATCTGATGGGATAATATTGTCAGTTCTGGCATTCCTCCTTTCTAGGAGAAGTTGTAATCTCTACCCCTTTGAATTTATTATGCAATAGATATGTTAAAACTAGTTAAAATATCAACTCTTTCCAATTTATGGAATATGTATTTGAATTATAAAATTGCCCTGACACTTTATACTAAATAAAATTGCTCTTGAAGCGTTGTTCCATAGTTTGCCTTTCCAATGCTTATTTACCATGTGTTTTGGTTTTTTTCTAATTTAGGTATAACTGACATACAACATTACATCAATTTCATGTGTACAACTATCATGTGAATTTCCAACTCCAAAATAAGTTTGTATTCTATATTCAATAGCAAGGGAAAGCTGAAGTTAGAAAAAAGCAAAATAACTACTTCTTTTCCTATTAAGCTTAACATAATGGCTAAGATTGCACTTCCAACTTCCCTTGAAAATGTCTCAAACATATTTCTTCCTTTATGTTTCCTTAAATACAGGATAATAAAGTTATTAAATACTCAGCTTTTTAAAAATCCATACAACATCCTTTCCCAACATGTAGAGTTGCCAAATAAAACAGAATGCCTAATTACATTTAAATTTTAGATGAAAGATGACCATTTTTATAGTATCCGTATGAGCCATGCATATTTTTGACAGTCTATACGAAAAAGTACTTATCGTTTCTATGAAATTCAAATGTAACTGAATATGTCATTTTTGTTGTGGTGGTTGTTTGCTAAAAACAGCTACCATACTATTATGGCAGCATCGTACATGTACACACTATAAATAGACTTTTTCTAAAGTACTAATAAATTACGTCCCCATATGCTTTCTCAAGTGTTTAGTGGGCCCCAAATGATTAATTTTCTTATTTGTAACAGCTTGACCTCATTTGTGTTTTAGAATAAACATTTAAGTTTATTCACAGAAGCCAAGTTCTACAATATCAAGAGTAATGAAGGGGCTTCTTTTAATTAATTAATAAATAATTTTACAAAAGACCAGGTGTTTACATTAGAAGATTAATGTCAAGTGGGGGAAAACTATCAGATTACATTTTGTGATCCTGCAAAGTCAGCAAGTAGGATTCTCAAGCACTCATCTTGGCCTCTGTTAAAAAGAAAACAAAAACTTCTCTCATATAGATCATCTCATATATCAACAAGACACTCTATATAGAAACCCCGAAAAACTCCACCAAAAAATGGCTAGAACTGATGCATGAATTAAATAAAGTCATAGGATACAAAATCAATTTACAGAAATCTGTTCCATTTCTATACACCAATAATGAAGCAGCAGAAAGAGAAATCAAGAAATCAATTTCATATACAATTTCACCAAAACCCATAAGATACCTAGGAATAAACCTAACCAAAGGAGTAAAAGACATGGACTCTGAAAACTATTAAACATTGACAAAAGAAATTGAAGGGGACAAAAAGAAATGAAAAACATTCTATGTTCATGGATAAGAAGAATAAATATTGTTAAAATGTCAATACTACCCAAAACAATCTACACATTTAATGCAATCCCTATACAAATAGCAACAGTATTTTTCACAGAGCTAGAATAAACAATTTTAAAATTTTTATGGAACCAGAAAAGACCCAAAATAACAAAGCAACCTTGAAAAACAAAAGCAAACTGGGAGGCATCACAATTCTAAACTTCAACTTATATTACAAAGCAATAGTCATCAAGACAGCATGGTACTGGCACAAATATAGACACATAGGTCAATGGAACAGAAAAGAAAATGAAGAAATGAACCCACAACCATATGGTCAAGTATTCTTCAACAAATTAGTAAAGAATATCCAATGGGAAAAAGACAGTATCTTCAACAAATAGTATTGGAAAACCTGGACAGCAATATGCAGAAGAATGGAATTGGACCACTTTCTTACATCATACACAAAAATAAATTCAAAATGGATGAAATATCTAAATGTGAGAAAGGAAACCGTTAAAATCCTCTAGAAGAACACAGGCAGTAACCTCTTTGACATTGGCCATAGAAACTTCTTACTAGATATGTCTCTTGAGGCAAGGGAAAAAAACAAAAGCAAGGATACACTGTTGGGACTTCATTAAGATAAGACATTAAGACAATCAACAAAACTAAAAGGCAGCCTATGGAATGAAAGAAGATATTTGCAAGTGACATATCTCTAAAGAGCTTGTATCCAAATTCTAAAAGAACTCAACACCCAAATAACAAATAATCCAGTTAATAAATGGGCAGAAGACATGAATAGACAATTTTCCACAGAACACATCCAGATGGCCAAAAGACACATGAAAAGATGCTCAACATCAGTCATCATCAGGGAAATACAAATCAAAATTCACATCTGTCAGAATGGCTAAAATCAACAACACAAGAAACAACAGGTGTTGTCAAGGATGTGGAGAAAGGGGAACCCTCTTGTGCTGTTGGTGGGAACGCAAACTAGTGCAGCCACTCTGGAAAACAGTATGGAGGTTCCTCAAAAAGCTAAAAATAGAACTATCCTACAATCCAGAAATTTGCACTACTAGGTATTTACATAAAAAACATAAAAATACTAATTTGAACAGACACATGCACCCTGATGTTTATAGTAAGATTATAATAGCCAAGTTATTGAAAGAGCCAAAATGTCCATCAACTGATGAATGTATAAAGAAGAAGTGAGATATATATACTCATTCAGTAAAGTCGTAGGATACAAAACCAATGTATAGAAATCTGCTGTGTTTCTATACACTAATAATGAAGTAGCAGAAAATAAGTATAAAATATATATTATATTAATGGAATATTAGTCAGCCATAAAAAATTGCAAAGTGCCATTTGCAATGATATGGATGATGCTAGAGAATATTATACTAACTGAAATAAGTCAGAGAAAGGCAAATATCATGATTTCACTCATATGTGTAATTTAAAAAACAAATGATATGGATGATGCTAGAGAATATTATACTAACTGAAATAAGTCAGAGAAAGGCAAATATCATGATTTCACTCATATGTGTAATTTAAAAAACAAAACAAACAAGCAAAAGGACAAAAAAAGAGAGAAACAGAGGCAAACCAAGAAGCAGACTCTTAACTGTGGAGAACACACTGATGGTTACCATAGGGGATGAGTATGGGAATGGGTTAATTAGGTGATGGAGATTATACTGTATGTTAATGGGAATTTAAATAAAAAATTTTAAAAAGATATAAATGTTTAAAACTTAGGAGTCTAAGAATATAGGTAAAGACCTGTGCTTACCTTATGGAAACTACAATGTGTATAATGTGCCCTTTAAGTAACATCTTCATTCAGTAAGATATAAGAGTTTTTACATGTATGTGTGAAAGCATATGGGAATAGCCGTGTGCTTAACTGGTTGATACTACAAAATATATAATTCTTCTTTCAAGTAACATTTTCATTCTTTAAGATATAAGGGTTTGTACATTTTATATAGGAACATGTGAGAATAACCTTATGCTTCTGCTTAACTGATTAAAACAACAGTGTATATAATATACATGTATATATATATACATATCATATACATATCACCTCAAATATATGTAATATAGACAACATGTACCACATGTATACACTGTGTATATCACACATCATATACCACATATATATATACCATATAATCATGCTATATACCATATATATTATA
Source organism: Panthera tigris (assembly GCF_018350195.1). Classification (NCBI taxonomy): domain Eukaryota; kingdom Metazoa; phylum Chordata; class Mammalia; order Carnivora; family Felidae; genus Panthera; species Panthera tigris. Next base: position 92,154,609 of record NC_056661.1, on the reverse strand, counting down.
TATACATTATATGTTTTATCTCATATATAGCATCATAATAGTCAAGTTGCTAATATATGAAAAGTTTGATTTTTTCAGAAGATTATTATTATAGTCTTAAAACCAAAATATAGTTGGTAGGTTTCACCTACAATCTTCATCATAACTAAACAAGTAAGTTCAATAAAGATCCAGGAAAACATAAACTTTACATATCATCCAAGAAATGCAGTATATTATATCAGGAATACCATCTACAAACATGGGTAACTTGAATTTCATATTATGTGTCTCTTCTGAACGTTCAGATTATGCCTAAATGTCAACATCACATGACAAGAACTGTTGAACCTTCTAGCATTTTATGAGTGTGTGTGTATATGTGTGTGTGCATGTTACACTTTTCAAATTATTTCATTCATATGAAAAGACTTTGTCTTTTGGCTTCCAATTTTGTTCAGTATGTTCACTTGAGGACAAAATCAGTATTATGAAGCTGTTAAAAAGTAGCATGACATTTCACAGGCTGCCTAGAAAGCTTTTAAATGTTAGCCAACCGTATTACGTCCCTGAGAGAAAGATTCAAAACTACCGGAGGTTTTTTTTTTTCTTTTGTATATACATTTAGTGAGGCGTAGTGTGGTTTTCTTAAGAGCATGTAGAGCTTTGTGCAGACAGAAGTGGGTTTGAATTCCAGCTCTCTCTTTTTCAGTATTTGTTACTACTGACCTTTCCCTTTGTGTGATAACACACCGCTGGTGGTTCTCCATTCACTCAGGGTGCTCCATACAAAAACTATGGCTAACGCTTCCTTCCTTATCTAAATTTAAAATGTTGGAGTTCCTCAAAGCTGGGTGCTAAGGCCTCTTTTTTTTTTTGGCCCTCTTTTGATTCAGTAGTTTCTCCCAGGTGATCTTTCGACTTAAATTATATTTAAATGCTGATGACTTCCAGGAATCCTGACCTCTTTTTCTAAAAGTCATTGTACATATAGGGCACCTGGGTGACTCGGTTGAGCGTCCAACTCTTAATTTTGGTTCAGGTCATCATCTCATGGTTTCATTCATTCAAGCCCCATATCAGGCTCTGCACTGACAGCACAAAGCCTGCTTGGTATTCTCCCTCTTCCCTACATTTTCTACCCCTCTGTTGCTCACGCTCTGTCTCTCTCAAAATAAATAAACTTAAAGTAAAAAAAAAAGTCATCATACACATCCACACAGACCTTGAGCTGCACAGCTTGCTGCCTTTGATCTGTGATGTACAACCTGCACAACTGCACATGGAAGCCCTTTCTGAGACCTGGAACCACCTAGGTAACTGAATTTGGCAGATGCCAAATGACTTGAAATGACTCCTAGGCAACTGATTGGTACTTAGATTTTTCAATCTTCATCTTAGGATGACAATCATGGCTTGGTTAGAGTTTACCAAATACAGCTCTCTACTCACACATGCTCCCTAGTTACCTTGGTGAATTAGAGCCATATTTTGCACATACTTAATATTCAAGGACAAACCTACTAGTCTCAGCACACTGGTCACTCAGAGGGCAAGTTTCCATTAGTTATCAGTTTAAGGTAGCTTTTCTCACTGAGACTTATAGAGTAGACCAAAAGTGCCTGGAGTATTGCAAGTGTATAACAAGTATGTGTTGAAAGAAATATTCAGCAAATGAAAATCTGACCAGGCCAGGGTTCTTGACCCAGCCATGTAGAGATATCAAGACCCGAGAGACAGGCTGACATGGTACCCTCACTGACATCTCAGGTCGTCTCAGGTCGTCTAGCTCTTCCTAGTTGCAAAACTATGATTCTGGCCAATATCAGAATAGCAAAAGGCTTTATTAGTGAGAGAACATATATGCAAAACCCCAAAAGGTCAAGGAGCAGGACAGGCCCACCTGTTTGACTAGAACAGCATCTGGGTCAAAACCTCAGTGCTTTAGGTAAACTTACCGTAAAGCTTAGCAGTTCACTGACAAAATGTAGAACGGTATTACAATAGCCATTCCTCTAGTACTGCCCCCCACCTAGTTAACACATCCATGACTTTCCAATTTGGATGTTTCTGTTTGGACTCTTTTGGAAGAATTAAAATCTCAGCACACAAACAAAATAATGAAATATTCTTTGCCAGTAAGGATGGTCATTCATTGTGTTCTCAGTACAAAATTCTGGCAATAGATTTCTGTAATTTCTAATACAACACAATACGAAGAATCATCCTACAATAATTTGACCATTGCTAACAACTATGAAATTAACTGTCCCGAGAATTTCTTTCCAATTTAAAGAGGGTTAAATTGCTCATTTGCATGTTGATTAGCATTCACTTTAAAATCTGGCAAATGTAATTCCTCTGCATCCAACATTTAATGACAAACTTAGCATATCTAACCATTAAATTTAAAGGGATCACTACTTTGTTTACTAGATATTTTTAGATAATAAACTCATTATTCCATACTGTTTCCAAATATTAAAAATGCTGATTTATTTGCTTTCCTTGACATAAAAAAAAAATGTTCCCAGTGTAGCAGATACAGCATTTCATAATAAAGCTCAACTGTCTTCACAAATGTGTAGGTTTAAAATAAAGAATCGTGTAAGCTGACATTTAACTTTGGAATTTGTTGCCATAAGGCAAAACCAATCACTGGCCTGTGTTCAGTGGCATTTAATAATTAAAGTTTTTCTCCTATAGCACTGCTATAATACATAGTTATTTAATGAGCAAATAAAGAACATTATTTAACCCTTTATCAAACTCATAAGCTCTGTTTCAATACATAATTTAGAACAATACATAATTAATAAATTTTACAAACATAACAAATAATTAAATGTAATTTTTATGTTATATATGTTTTAGAAACAGCATGCATTTTTTAAAGAATTTTTTTAATATTTATTTATTTAGGAGACAGAAACTGCATGAACTGAAGAGGGGCAGAGAGAGAGGGAGACAGATAATCTGAAGCAGGCTCCATGGTGTCAGCACAAAGCCTGACCTGGGGCTTGAACCCACAAACAGAGATCATGACCTGGGCCAAAGGTGGAACCTCAACTGAGTCACCCAGGTGCCCAATTCATTTTGAGATCTAGGTTTTTTGGGTTTTTTTTTTTTTTTTTTTTGCTTTTACTTAAACAGAGATCAAATTCAAATATGGTATAATTTTAAGTTGTCCTTATTTTTATATTATTTTATTTTATTTTATTTGGTTTTGGTGCAAGGGATAAGCTAAAGGCTTCTTGCATATAGAGTCAAAACTATCCACAGATTTACCACCAGCAAGTTCTATATTGCTCATACATTGGAAATAGGGAAACACAATTAATTGCTTTAGTGACATAAAAGCAGGGATGATAAATGAGAAGGCAGATAATTATCTGTAACCATTTGAAGCAGTGGGGGAGCAAATGTTCTGTAACTATATAGATTTAATTAAATCCACTTGAAGTTTTAGCAATAACTTATTTCCACCAATATTCATAAATGTAGCCATTATCTGACAGGTCAGTGTCTGTACATACTCAACACTGTTCTAGGTGCTAAAGTGGCAATAATAAATAATCCAGTCTTATCAATTTTGGATCTTGCTAGTGGGATGAACAGGAAGTTAACAGTTAAGTAGCTTATGTGCTCTGAGGGAAGAAAGTACTGGAGACCATGTCAGTTTATAACAGAAGTGTCCAAAATGCTTTGAAGGATCAGAACAAGCTTTGTAGAATACCTGATAAATGGAGTTTTACAAGATGAGTAGGACACAGCCTGGCAAAGAGAAGTTGGTGGGAAGTATGGAAGATAACAGGGCATCGCTCTTTTAGGAGGAAAGTTAAAAAGAAAAAGAAGAAGGTGGGCTCTTCTACAGCCTTTCACTGAACATTATCCTCCTTCTCTATAGTTTTTGTAGTGATTCAAAAGGACTACAGGAAAAAGACATTTCCACTGGAGGAACATGTATGATTGGTGATGGAATCACAGACACGGACACAGACCCTCACATTTTGTCACACTGGTGACCGCTGCAGTGGCTCTGTCCACCCAGTGTGAGATAATTCACCCTACTGAGCTGCAGAGAAAACACAATCGTATCTGGGAGAGAGTACTCAGCAGTAAAGGGTGACATTTCTTTTAATTAGATGCAATGGTAATAGAGTATGTACTATGAGTCAGGTTCTGTAGTGATTTAGTTCTCCTCAGATCTAGGTGTTTTTATCCTTTATAAATGAGAGAACTATAGCTGCGAGAATAGTGAAACAGACTGGCTGATAAGGACTGGAGGGCAAGTAGTGTATTGGGGAGGGCTGGGAAAAAGTGGCAGGGAGTAGGGCCAGGCGTACAGATAAGGGAAGAAGGCCAGTAAAGGGTATGCTATGAAACTACCCTAGGGAGCAAATGAAAAGCCCGGGGAAGGGAGGAAACCCACGTCTCAGAATTGTCCTGTCTATGGAGAAAGGGACTGGGATCTTTATACTCATGAGAGTCATTTGTTTGGGACTCTTGGGGGTGGGTGGTGTTATTCCAGCATCTTATCTCCTACACATAAGAACAGAATAGCCTTCTGTGGTTTCCAGTAGAAAAATAAAAACAAACCTCTCAGGCACAGACGTGTAGGCACTGACATTTGGGAGCAAACCAGAGAACACTGAAAGGTCTGAGCAATGGGGACAGGGCACCACCACTATCTGTGACAGATACTCTACAGTTTAGAACAATCATTACAGACAAAATAATAAATAAACCATGACTAGGAACGATTTAAAGTTATGTGAGTCTCTCATGCCTTTAAAACAATATGCCAACTATATTTTGAAATACTAAAGACCCATCTTCTTAAAACCAGTGGCAAAAGCAATTACACATTACAATAAAATAGGAAAATTTTAAGTGTTGAGCAAGAAATTATGCTCTGGCCCCAAGGTTCACACTGTGGTCTAATATTAATAACTTGGAGCAGAGAGTTGAAGAAGATGAATATGAAATCAGAAAAAAATCTAAGGTAAGAAAAAAGTAAAAGCAGTTGAGATGTACAAAATATAAAATGAAGACTATATGTAGAAAATATAAGAACTATGTCAATTATAAATCAAGCAAGAGGTCAGTAAGGAAAAGATTCACTTCTAAATTATAAATAGCAGAGGTTATTTAGAGACAAGATGCATGGTTAATAATTTTTTACTTAAAAAAAGTAGCCATAAGACTTAATGCTAGTGGCACAAAACACATACTTTTTACAGAAAAAGAGAAGGAAAGGCCTTTCACCTGACCCTGGGCTTTGTATAAACAATCATAGGCAAAGTTCACCTAATCATGAGGCAATTTATAGACATATTCCTTCTAAAAATACTTCAGAAGTAACTCACAAAAGTTGGAAGGAAATAAAGTGTGTGTGTGTGTGTATGTGTGTGTGTATGTGTATATATATATATATATATATATATATATATATATCTAGACATACGCACACATATGTGTGTGTATATATATATACACACACACACACACACACACACACACACATACATACTAGAAATATAGGAAATATAGGCTAGGTTGTGTCAGTACTAACTAGCAAAATGACTTTGGAAAATTATTAAACATCTATAGACCTCAGTTTTCTGTTTACAAAACACCAGTTTGAGTGTGATGATTTGTACGGTAACATTTAAGAGGGAAGCCTTCCAAACATATTAGTAATTAGAACCAGACATTTTATTTAATATATTTATAGAGTGAGTAATTTATGGTAAAGGGGTAAAGAAGTATATATTTTAATTTAGAATTTAGATATGACTTACCAATGTGAGAATGTGTTTGCCCAAAATTAAACACTCATTGAATAAGAAAGAACATATGTAATGAAAATGGTCTCAATTAAACTTTGAGTATTTTCAACACAATTTTCAAAACCACTGGAATGAAAGTCAATCTGCTACATTCTATGAATATCAAGAAACTCCACATTGTTAAAAAATTAGTAAAAGTGTAAGAAAAACTTGTATTCTCCATGTCAGTGTATCTCTAGGTATAAATAAACTGGTCAGCACACAGGAGCTATCAGATAGATTCTGGTCTATCACGATTACCAACCCCAGAATCAGTCATTTAAAATTAGTTTAGGGGCACCTGGGTGGCTCAATCAGTTAAGTGTCCAGTCCAGGATATGATCATGCAGTTTGTGAGTTTGAGCCCCGTATCAGGGTTTCTGCTGTCAGCAGAGAGCTCTCTTTGGATCTTCTATGCCCTGCTCTATCAGCTTTTCTCTCTCTCTCTCTCTTTCTCTCAAAAATAAATAGACATTTAGGCACGCCTGGGTGGCCCAGTCAGTTAAATGTCCAACTGTTGGTTTTGGCTCAGGTCATGATCTCACAGTTCATGAGTTCAAGCCCCACGTTGGGCTCCGCACTGACAGTGTGGGGCCTGCTTGGCATTCTCTCTCTCCCCCTCTCTCTCTCTCTGTCCGCCCCTGCTCTCTCTCTCTCTCTCTCTCTAAAATAAATAAGTAAAACTTTAAAAATAAATAAATAAACATTTAAAACAAAAAATAAATAAAAACAGTTTACATATCAGAATGCTTTTAAAGAGCCTAATTTGAAATTCAACTGATGCACACCTTGCCATGTTCATGAGCATAATCAGGCAGCCAGTTCTATATATTTGGGGTATTTTAAAAAGAATAGGATTGAGAACGGAACTTAGAAAAGTTAGAGTGTTATGATCCTCTGAGGAAATAGGAAGGAGTGAAAAGTCAAGATTTGATAAAAAGCTGAAGCAAAAGGAAGAATGAGGATATAAGCTGGTCATGCTCCTGACCCCGGGAGTCGCAGGCCCTCTCTCAAGGCAGAGTGTCACTTCAAGAAGGAGTAGGGCTCAGGGAGTAATGCTGTGTTTCCATTTTGTTTCATGATACACATTTATGCTTGAGTTTTGCCTCTGCTGATCCACATACCTATTCCATAGACTTTGAGTATCTTTAAACTCACTCAATCCTGCCCTGCACAAACCAGCCCGTTACCATGCTTAGAGCTTCAGCTCATTTCTTGTACCCACCTTTACTAGTATCTTGGCCTTTGAGGCTCTCAAATTGATATTCTACATTTAGACCCAAACAGATCCAAATGGCAACAGCTACTTTCAAATACATAACAAATCCTCATTGTACAGAAGTGATTTGATGTATCGTGTGGCACCAGAAGAGAGAACCATAAACAGATATTACATGTAGACATTAACAGAAGGTAAACTTGAGGCTCAGCAAAAAAGATATTTTCTAAAGATAAAGCTTCTTAAAAACAGAGGATAACCCTACACCAGGCTAGAAACTCTGGTCTGCCACCTTCGACCTAGTCTCAAAATGCCAAGACGTCTTTGCTTCCCTAACAATTTTGCCTCCACGGGGTCCAGTTTCTAACCTTTGATCAACATCATGAACTCCTCTTTGTATTTGTGCTTCTGGCTTCCTGGGAGCCACTGGAGAAAGGCAAGGCATTATAATGATTAGCCCAACACAAATCTAAATTAGCAAACTGCATTCCAGCTCTATTTGCCTCTTGGCAACATTTTTATTCAGTTCAGAGATTCTCTAGTTCAGTGGCTTTTGGAATTTTTTTTTTAATTACACTCCACAGAAAGAAATCAATTTTATGTCATGACCCAGGATACTCATACATATCTATTTAACTGCAACAAAATTTCATGGAACAAAGCTTACCCTTACAAAATGTAGTGTGCTCTAATATTTTCTGTTTTATTCTATTTTGTTTTGAAATATACTAGTTGCAACCCACTGAAGTGATTATATGAGCCACCAATGGATCGTATACCCGTGTTTGGAAAAGTAGTAGTTTCATGATTTAGGCATGTATGCTTCAGTACATGACTCCTAAAGTCAAGAGAAGTCATAAGTGTCATCTTTTTCTTCTACATTTCACAATATGCATTTTTACAAGCATTGTTTTACCAATGCTCTTGTTCCCCTAGTTCTGCCCCACCCCCTCCTCTCCAAATCCTCTTTGCTAGGCTTCGATGGAATCCCAGCCGGCCTACTGAAAACTTCTTCTTCTATTATTCCCACTCTCCTGGCCCCTAACTGCCCTTGTATCTTGTATCTCTTTCCCCCACTTCATTCTTCCCCTCTATAGACAGATATTTTTGGATCAGTTCTCTCCTATTTTGGCAAACAATGAAAACAACAACAACTTCCTTTGAGTCAGCCTTCTGTGAAGAGTAGCTATTTTCTTAACTCATCATTTGTCAATTAATTACTCTTTTGAAACTTGATAAGGGGTTTTAAACCCTTTATTCTCACTATAAGTTTTTTGTGTTTATTATTTCTCTGCCTGGATTGGAAATGCCTTGAGAATAGCAATTGCATGTTGTAGCTCTTTGGTGTGTAATTTCCCTGACTCATTTAGTGCATTGCAGGCAGCAATCAGCAGGCACTGAATGACTGGAATAGTTGGAAGATGTCATGACAGGAAGTTCACATGGTCCAGCTTCTCTGGAACGTATGTAACTCTGAACCTAAGGTTCTGCAGGTCGTACACAGGCATGGAAGCCACTGATTACCTCACTCCAGTTTTTCTGGACCGTTTTCATCCCTGCACCTCCTGCCTAGAGCTAGGATACTATACAGATAGATTTGTTTACAAAGTCAAGGCGATAAAAATAACGTTTTGTTTGTTTGGAAATGTGTGGAGTACTTTAGCATGAATCATCTTAACCCATCATCATCACCTGAGCCTTCTCAGCAAAGGGGGCAGATCTATGAGCCCCACTTCACATCTGAGAAAACCAAAGGGATTCATTAAACTAGAAAGATAGAGCTGAAGTTACAAAGCTACCATGTGATCAAGCCAGGGTTCCAATCTAAGCCTTCTGACTGAAAGCTTGGCCTCTTCACTATGTCAAGTTTCGCCCTCAATCAAGAAACAATTACATGCAGATTTTCTTCTAATCAACTAAGTACGTACATATGTGTTTTGAAAACTACAAGCTCCACATAAACATTGAGCTATAAATGCTATTGCGATTCTTGTTCCCATAACACTTCTATTTTTAGAGTCCTCCTAGGTTTTTTTCACAATTACTCTTTCCCTATAGGATAAGCGAAGCAGGTGTTACGATCACAGTAGTCAGATGAAGAATTGATGCTAAGAGAAACTATGTGGCTTCCCCAATTTCCCACTACTCAGTGGTGGTGGAGTCACAGTTGTGGGTGCACGTCTGGCGTTCCACACACTGTTCCACATTACCTTTATAGCCTTCACAATGTTAAAACCCTCCCTAATGTTTACCATATAAAGTCTGAAAAACTGACTTGAACTTTAATAATTAATTATAAAAGAATATTCTAACCCTAAAACCAAGACTGCAGGATTCTAAAAGTGCTGATCAGAACATTTCAGTGGAACTGCAGAAAAATACATTATGATATGTAATTTACTAATACAAACCTCATTCGTTTCCTTATATAATAGAATCAGCTCAGAAATCCGAGAAAATTATTTTATAACCCTAAAATTATGTATATATATATAATATATACTTTATATACTATATATATACATATATACATACATATATATATATATATATATATATTATATATATATAATTCTCATACACAGGAATATAATTTTAAATCTCACTGCAGTTAAGAGCCCTTAAAGCCTTGTAGTTTGCCAGGAAATGAACATCATGAAGCATATATTTCTAATAACACTATGAACAGGTGAACATCCTATGTACTTCAGATAGACTGGAAAACTCCACTTTTAATTATCGTGAGAGAGAATCAATTCTTTCTGTATGTATGAATGGAAGTTTGCTGTATGTTAGTGAAATGAATATTGATCTTGTTCTACTTTCTTTCAGTCTCCAAGGAAGTTTTTCTAACTCTCATAATACTTGGCTTAGTATTTTAGAATTATGTGCATAGTTGTCTTGCCCTCCTCTTCTCACCTCATTTCCCTCATTTCTCTAGGCATCTCCACGTTTTCCCAAGACTTCATCGGTTTCAAAAATGAGACCAGAAGAGTTGGTCATTATGTATATATAAGCTTCCTGAAGACTAGAGACATATCTTACTCCAATTTTCCTCTTGAACCACACCGGGCAGATTTCTGCAAATGATAGGCTAAATAAACATTGGTTGACTTTAATGAAATGTGAAAGCTGAACACTAATAATTTACTCATGGTTATTACCAAATGCAACTAGACTCACTACACATTATAACCTGATTTGTATTTGAGAAGCTACAAAAGCTTAGGAATCAGGCTTAAAAGTAGATATGTGGTTATGGAATGAATAAGTCATGGGAATAAAGGGCACAACATAAGGAATAGAGTCCATGATACTGTAATAGCATTATATGGTAACAGATGGTAGCTACACTTGTGACCACAGCAGAATGTATAAACTTATCAAATCAATGTGTTGTTTACCTGAAACTAATGTAATGCTGTGTGCCAACTACACTCAAATTAAAATATTTTTTAAAAATAGATATGTGACTCCCAATTAAAGATTCAGAAATAAAGTGGTTTTGAAGAGGGGTTTGATTCAAAATATTTAACAACTTTTATTTTTAATAAATATTTAATTAGTACCTATTACTGAACACTTACTCTGAGTGCAAAGCATCGTAGCAAGCATTGAAAGAAAACCATTTCAGTTCAGTTCAGTTCAACCAATCATTTAATTCTTCAAAAAACAATTTTGGCCCAAGTTAAAACCCATCAGTTTTTCCTGCATAAGAAGAATACATTTGATATCCATAACTGCTTTTTTAAAAACTGCCATAAGGAATAGGTGGCTGTCACTGTTAGTATTGGCCAATTAAGTCATTTTTTTGATTATATGTCTTGATACAGAATGTTTTTGTAAAGGGAAGCTCTGATACGGCTCAAATTATGTATATCAGCATATTCAAAATTGAATCAAATGCATTTCAGTTTCCTTAATGATGCCTAGAACATATGGACTTCCATGAAGTCTGAGAATCATTCAAAATTTCAGTACAAATTAATCCCATATTTATCACCATTACTGTGTGGGAAAATCTTTTTGTTTACTTTCCGTTAGCTTTTGAATTTATGAGGACTTGGCTATGATGTATGGAATGAAAGCTCAATGTACTTGTCTTTCTGCCAACCTTCATTCAAATTTTATACCTTAACAGACTTCACACTCATATATTTCTCTGGACAGACAAGTACCAATTTACAGTAGAGTGAAGCAAATTTTGACTATCTTTCTAATTTTGAGGCTTATCATTTGATCATCTCTGATGAACTAGAAAACTGAAACCCCTAATAGAAAATAGGAAGATAAGGATTCTATTACACATACAAATATTTTAAAAGCTTTGTTATAAAAGTGGTATTTGTTGTGTCAAACACAGCATTGAGCAACTTTATAATGGTATTTAATTTTATGGAAATCCTATGAAGTAGGTATCATTTACTGCTCAGAGAGGTTATATATATTATTAGATCTAGGGTTAGAACCTAGTTTGATTATAAGAGTCCTTAATTACTCTGGGCAGCGGTCATAGTAAATTCAATACACTTCCTCCTGTTAGACTAATTAAAATAAAACAAAAGGCACTTGCTCAAATTAAAAAAAAAGAAAGAATAAGAAAAAAGACTATCACAAAATAATAATTCCAAGCAAAAGGAATAATTTTAAGTTTATATACTTCAACCATTAATGAGTTTATATAGGCAGACTTCTGGATATATTACCAGTGGTTCCAGACCAAGGCAATAAAGTGACTATTGCAATAAAGTGAGTCAAATTGATTTGTTTTGTTTGTTTCCCAGTGCACATAAAAGTTATACTGACACTATTCCATAGTCTATTATATGTGCACTAGCATTATGTCTAAAAAAACAATGGACATACCTTAATTAAAAAATGCTTTAGTACTAAAAAGTGCTAACCATCATCTGAGCTTTCAAAGAGTCTTAATCTTTTTGTTCGTGGTGAGTCTTGTCTCCATGATGATGGCTGATGACTGATCAGGATGGTGGTTGCTGAGCACTGGAGTGGCTGTGGCAATTTCTTAAAACAGGACAATAATATTTGACCCATCAACTGACTCTGCCTTTCATGAACTATTTCTCTGTAGTATTCCAAGCTGTTTGATAGTATTTGACCCATAGTAGAACTTCTTTCAAAATTGCAGTCAATCCTCACAAGCACTGCCACTGCTTGATCAAATAAATTTATGTAAGATTCTAAATCATTTGTTGTCATTTCAACAATCTTCATAGCATCTTCACCAGGAGTAGATTCCATCTCAAGAAACTACTTTATTTGCTCACCCATAAGAAGTAACTCCTCATCCATTAGAGCTTCATCAGGACATTGCAGTAATTCAGTCACATCTGCAGGCCCCACACCCAATTCTAATTCTCGGGGGATTTCTATCACATGTGCAGTTACTTCTTCCACTGAAGTCATGATCTCCTCAAAGTCATGCCTGAGGGTTGGAACCAACTTCTTCCACACTTCCGTTTATGTTGATACCTTGACTTCTCGTGAATCACAAATGTTCTTCATGGCATCTAGAATGATGAATCCTTTCCAGAAGGTTTTCAATTTACTTTCCCCAGATCCATCAGAGGATCTACAGGCTATAGCAGTTCTAGTTCATGAAATGAATTTTTTTTTAAATAATAAGACTCGAAACTCAAAATGGCTCCTTGATCCCTGGGTGGATGGTGTGTTAGCAGAATGGATGTTACGTCAAGAGGCAGGAAAACAACATTCATCTTATTCTCCATCTCCATCAGAGCTCTTGTATGACCAGCTGCATTGTCAATGAGCAGTAATATTTTGAATGGAATCTTGTTTTCTGAGCAGTAGGTCTCAACAGTGGGCTTAAAATATGCAGTAAACCATTTTTTAAATAAAAATGCTATCATCCAGCTTTTGTTGTTCTATTTATAGAGCACAGTCAGGATATATTTAGCATAATTCTTAAGGACCCTAGGATTTTTGAAATGGTAACTGAGCACTTGCTTCAACTTAAAGTCATCAGCTGTCTTAGCCCCTAAAAAGAGAGTCAGCTTGTACTTTGAAGCTTTGAAGCCAAGCACTGAACACTCTCTAGCTAAGAAAGACCTAGATGGAATCTTGTTTCAAGAGAAGGCTGTTTTGTTTACACTGAAAATCTGTTGTTTGGTGTAAACACGTTCCTTGCTGGTCTTACTTAAATCTCCTGGAGAACTTGCTGCAGCTGCCGTATCAGCACATGCTGCTTCACCTTGCACCTTTATGGTAACGTGATGGCTTCTTTACTTAAACCTCATGAACCAAACTGCTTACTTCCAGCTTTTCTTCTGCAACTTCCTCACTGCCCTCAGCCTTCATAGAATCGAAGAGAGTTAGGGCCTTGTTTTGGGTTAAGTTTTGCCTAACATTTGGGAATGTTGTGGCTGGTTTGGTCTTCTATTCAGACCACTAAATCCTTTTCCATATCAGCAGTAAGGCTGTTTTGCTTTCCTATCACTCGGGTGTTCATTGAAATAGCACTTTTAATTTCCTGAAAGATTTTTCCTTTGTATTTACAACTTGACTCACTGGTGCAAGAAGCCTAGCTTTCAGTCTTTCCCAGCTTTGGACATGCCTTCCTCACTGAGCTTAATCATTTCTAGCTTTTGATTTAAAGTGAGAGACCTGTGACTCTTCCTTTCACTTGAACACTTAGAGGCCACTGTGGGGTTACTAATTGCTGTACTTTGATATTGTTGTGTCTCAGAGAATAAGGGAGGCCTGAGGAGAGGGAGAGAGATGGGAAAATGGCCGCACACTGGAGCAGTCAGAACATACACACATTCATGATCAAGTTTGCTGTCTTATATAGGTGTGGTTCATGGTGCGCCCAGCCCCCCCGCCTGCCCCGCCAATTATAATAGTAACATCAAAGATCACTGATCACAAATCACCATAAGAAATAAAGTAATAATGAAAAAGTTTAAAATATTGCAAAAATTACCAAAATGTGACACAAATACACAAAGTGTGCAAATGCTGTTGGAAAAAATGGCACCAGGAGACTTGCTCAACACAGGGTAGCCACAAACCGTCATTTGTAAAATGAAGCAAATAAAGTGAAGCACAATAAAAGATATTATGCCTGCATTTAATAATTCCATTTTGAGAACAAACTCATTATATTATCTAGGTATGTGTTTCATACTTTATTTTGGGATGTAAGTCAGAAAGTTGTATCACGTGTTTTAAAAATGCTAAGGTTATTTACTGAGATGAACTTATGGCTATGTCAAAGATGCAGCTGTCTTTTCTCAAACAGATACGAACTCATTTCTAACAGTTCTCTGTGTAAAACTAATAGAGTCACACTCCAATATAAAACATTCATGTTTTTATTCTCTGCACTGGAGTAGATACAAGACTACTTCTTCTGAAAACATCTTGGCTCTGTTTTTCAAGTGTTCCTCCAACCTACACCTGAACAGAAACCCATCTCAACATTGATACAGACTTACTTAAGCTTTGTCTCTTTAATAATCAGAATAAAGCCTAGAGGTATGTCTTTAATCCTTACAGGAAATAGTTACATTCATACTTACCAAGAAATCCTCAAGGATTTCACTATGTATTCACTTTTCTGCCCAGAATTCCTTTGTTAATCATACTGGCATGTAACTTTGTGCCCTGGCATAGTTTTATTGGTCATCTCATAGAATTACCTTTAAGGAAGCCATCAATAATAGTTAACCTAAGCATTCAAGATTGGTGAAAACTCTTTTAGAAAAAAAGATGCTAAATTTGTGAGCATAGAATTTTTCATAATATCCCTTTATTATCCTTCTAATATCCATGGAATCAGCAGTAATTACTGCTCTTTTGTTTTTAATATTAGTAATTTGTGTCTTTCTGTCTCTTTTTTTTAAACTAAAGTTTAATCAATTTATTGGTCTTTTCCTAGAACTAGCTTTAGATTTTATTGACTTGCTCTATTGCTTTCCTGTTTTTAATTTCATTGATTTCTGCTCTGATTTTTATTTCTTTTCTTCTGCTTGCTTTGGATTCAATCTGTAATTTTTCTCTATAGTTCTTAAGGTGGAAGCTTAGATTATTAATGTTAAGTCTTTCTTTGCTTTTTAAAAAAAATTTTTTTAAATGTTTATTTATTTTTGAGACAGAGAGAGACAAAGCATGAATGGGGGAGGTTCAGAGAGAGAGGGAGACACAGAATCTGAAGCAGGCGCCAGTCTCTGAGCTGTCAGCACAGAGACTGACGCGGGGCTTGAACTCACAGACCATAAGATCAGGACCTGAGCCGAAGTCAGACGCTCAACTGACTGAGCCACCCAGGCGCCCCAGTCTTTCTTTGCTTCTAATATAACATGCAACAATATAAAATTGTTTCATAAGCTCCACTTTGGTTGTATCCCACAAATTTTTACAAACTGTGTTGTATTTTCATTTAGTTCAAAATATTTTAAAATTTCTCTCTGAGACTTTCTTTGTTTCATATCATTTAGAAGTGTGTTGTTTAATCTCCCATTATTCGGAGGTTTCCAGCTATCTTTCCATTATTGATTTCTAGTTTAATTCCCTTTGGTCTAAGAGCAAATTTATATATATATTTTTTTAATTTGGTAAGATATGTTTCTGACCAGAAGATGGTCTTTCTAGGTGAAATCTTCACGTGAGCTTGAAAAGAATGTGTATACTGATAATGTTGGGTGAATGAAGTATTCCAGAGATGTCAATTGATCAAGTTGATTGATGGTACTTTTCACTTCAACTATCTTCCTAGTTGCTTTTCTACCTGCTGAACATACCAGTTACTGATATTATTTTGAACAAATAGTTATCTGCTAAATCAATTGAGAGCAAGAAAAATATAAGACTTTATTTAACCTTCATTATTCCTTCTCTAATCATCTTCTTTTCTTTATGTGAAAGGAGTTTCTGATGTATATATTTTCTTTCTTTCTGTAGAATTTCTCCTAACAGTTCTTTTCAGGTAGGTCTACTGGTGACACAGTGCCTCAATTTTTGTTTGTCTGAGGAAGTTTTTATGTATTTATTTTCTGTTTTTGATTTTCTGCAGTTCGAATATGATACACCTAGGTGTAGATTTATGCATTTTGTCTCCGATGTTCTGATTAGTGTCTCTGAGCTTCCTAGATCTGTAGTTTATTGTCCCTAATTAATTTTGAGAAACTCTCAGTCATAATTCAAATATTTCTTCTGCTCGCTCTCTCTCCCTCTCTCCTTTCCTTCCTCTCTTCCTCTCTCTTTCTATTCATTCTGGTAATACCATTACATGGATTTTATGCTTTTATAATGTTCCCACTATTTTTGGATAATCTATCTTTTTCATTACATTTTTTTCTCTTTGCCTTTCAGTGTTGGCAGTTTCTACTGGCATTTTTTTCAAGTTCGCTGATTCTTTCCTTAGTTCTGTCCAATCATTTCATGAGTCCTTCAAAGGCATTCTTCATTTCTGCTGCAGTTTTTAGAATTTTTATTTCTCATATTTTCTTTTATTCTTTATTAGTTTCCATCCCTCTGTTTACATTACCTATCTGTTCTTGTATAATGTCTACTTTTTCCACTAGAGCCCTTAATCATATTAATCACAGTTGTTTTAAATTCTCAGTCTGATAATGCCGACATCTCTGCCATATTTGAGTGTTATTTGAAGTCTTGTTCTGTCTCTTCAAACCGTGTTTTCTGTTATTTACTATGTTTTGCAAGTATTTTCTTGAAAGCCAGACATGATGCATTGGGTAAATGAAACTGAAGCAAATATGCCTTTAGTGTAAGGTTTATGTATATCCAGCTAGGGATTTGGGTCTTTCCTCTTGTTGAAACTATAATTTCATCAGGGCCTAACATTTCATCTGGTGTCCATGTATTTATCTCCTCTGTTGTTTTCAGGCTTCTCTAGAGGCTTCTTGAATAAGATTAGAGATATGCCGTTCTTTCTGTTGCATTCCTCTACTATTCTATGGATGAGGTGGTAAGGTGTTGGTGGGAGGAGGCGAAGTGTTCGGGAGTCCTGTGAATAGGTCTCAGCCTTTACTGACCTGTTGGGCTATGACTCTCTCAAGTGCTCCTCAGGGCTGATCTCTCTCTCCCTCATCACCCTTAGTTGAGACAGGAAGACTAGAAGGGGAGATGGGCATTTCTCTTCCCTGAGGTTGGCAAAACAGTTTTTTTTTTTTTTAGTTTTTTTTTTTGAGGGTATGTCTTGTTAAGAAGCCCAGAATGCTCTGACACATTTTTAAATGATGACTTTTCCTCTTCTGCCGCTTGAAGCAGAAGGGGATTTTTTTTTCTTTCATCTTCAATTTAAGAACACGATAGGTCTCCCAGAGGTAAAATTTATAAAAGCATAGTGGCCTGCTTGAGACAGCCCTCTACCCACCCGAGTTTTACCTCAAACTTATCCACACTGAGGCTCCAGCAATTCTTCAGTATACTGCTAATGATTCCCTCAAAATCCTCACACTTCAGCTTTGCAAAGTTGTAATTTCTTATATCCCCTTGTCCAATTTTGGGGAAAGCAATTTGCCCCATAACCTCAGTTCACTGATGGTTCTAAATAGAGCTGTCGATCTTTCAGTTTGTTTAGTTTTCATCTGTTTCTGTTGGATGGCCGTGACAACTTCCAAATTCTGTACATAATGGACCAGAAACTGGAAGTGCTCACTTATTTTTATATCTATAGAATACAAAGTACCTAGCACAAATGAGTTTTGAACAAATGACTGAAAGAGTGAATTACTGGATGATTTCCATATCTAATCGACAGAATTACATGGAAATAGGAAAGAAATAATTAATTAAAACTGATTTACGCGTCAAGCATGGCTTTCTGTGGTCTGGCCTTATCATGAACATTTCTGGGCAGTGACTTCCAGCCTTACAGTTCTGTAATATCTTGTTTTTTTTTATTATAATGGGTATAATTTTATCACTTAAATAACCAGATTAATTTATGTTTCAAGGGAGGAGCTCACCTAGTGCCAGACACTTAACAGATAATACTTAATAGATAAGGAGAATAATATTGCCATTTGTAGATCTTCAACAATGCAATAATAGAAGCTATCATTAGACATTGTAGGATTAATTTTATGCATAATTCATTCAGCATGGAGCTACCATGATATGCTGAAATATTATGTCAAGAAGCCGTAACATAATTTTAAAAGAAACTAAAAAAAAAAAAAAAAAAAGGCTAGGAAAAGTAAACCTATAGATCTGTAAATGCAAAAAGCATATACATGGTAAAGAACCAAGACTCTGCTGTATGATTTTTCATGATATCTGACATCTGATATACATCAAAGTGAAGTTGCTGAATTGTATTCAGAAAGTAAAAGCCTGACATAGGTGTTATGGCTCCAGGGACCTAATGCTAGCAGCACATTATTATTTTTTCTTCACTGCCAAGTCTAAGCCTGAGATTAAATCAAGAGACAGAAAGTTGCATTTAACTACAAATTTACACAATCATAATTTCAGAGATAAAAAAATTTATTATTAAAAAATATTTATTATTAGAGGCCCTCCAGGTTAGCCTCCCATTTGGCGAAAGAATCCCTCAAACAGTATTCTTGAGAAATGAGCCCCAGCTACCTTTGGAAACCACACTTTGTGAAACATGCCTCCATCTGCTCTGTTGAGCACTTACTATATGCTAGGCAATGGGCCAAGATTTTCATGCATTGTCACAATAACTCTGTGAAGAATATAGTGTTGGTTCTATTTTACTAAGGAAAAAAAAAAAAAAAAATATATATATATAGGCCTAAAGTGGTGGGAAAGACAAGAGGGAGGAGAGAGAAGGGAAGGGACAAGTAACAGACAAGGTAGACCAAACCACTGAGGTGAGGACTAGCTGACATTAATCCAGCAAACTTTGGTAGAGAAGTAAAACTGGAAAAGTAGAGGTTGGGACTCAAAATAAGAAAACCAGTTAGCCCTTATAAAAGAGGAGATGGGCCAGCAGATCCCCTAGTCTACTCTGGCAGAAAACTGAGGCTTGCTCTCTGGAAAAACTGAACCAGGTAGGATTTAGTCTTAAGAACATCTGATACAGTTTAGGGCTAAGCTATAAAACCATTTAAAATAAGGAGATTAAGTGAAAATTTGCATATAAGTGAGATTTCAAATTTCTTTTCTGTTCATGGCTTCTGAAAGCTTCACAGATACTGACCCCTGGAGGTCATTCACTGAAAAAATAATAATAATTACTACTTATCACACCATACTGAAGGTTGCCATCTGGTAAACTCAACCCATACACATAAACCTTCCAATCAAACTTTTGGTCCCTTAGTTATAAATAAGACTGTCAGGTAAACAGCCAAGTACTACAAAATATATGAGGAATGCCTCAAGCACATAAACTGTAGATCAAACCAAATGTGCATTTGCTTGCTCTCTCACTCTCTGTCTCTCTCTATTTCCCCCCACACACATACACACACACAATATGAAAAAATGTTCAGTAGAAAATCTGGAAGATAATATTGTGAAAATCTCACAGAATTTTGACCTAAATACTAAGACATACACATTAAGACATAAATATTAAGACATAATATTAACAGCAAGAAAAATAATAAGGAATTTGGAAGATTCATTCTGGAATTATAATATCCAAATAAGAGAATTTTGAAAGGGAAGAAAGAGAGCAGATGAGGAAATTATCAAATATAATATTAAAAAAATCCCAAAACAAATGGCGAGATTTTCCTAATTGAAATATTCTATGGAATGGCCTGCACAGTGATTGAAATTTGATTCATAGAAAAGCAAGTCATTATAGGATGTTAGCATATTAGGAATCTTTGGAACAGTGTGCATGGTGTGATTTCCCAGACTTTACGTGGAGCATTCCCTCTTCCTGGAACATTCTCCCTCAGATAGATGGCTGTAATCAATGGCTCCCTGTATCTTCTAAGTTGTATCATTGTCTTTTCATTAAGGTCTTCACTGAAGTCCCTAATTAAAATTCTGTTTGCCCAGAGCACCCCCTCTACACTCTACTCTTATTTTCCTCCATAGCACATAGGACTACCCAGTGCTCTGCATATTCTATTATTTTCTATCTTCTTTTTTAGAAGAAGATATTACTTTCTATTTTCTGTCTTCTTTTTCTATTTTCCCACACTCACTGTGATGTCAGCTCCACAAGTATGGAGATGATTGGTTTATTACTGTATCCCCAGTAACTGGAATGGTATCTGGCCCATTGCTGGCTGTAAATAAATGTTTCTTGTGAGAAGAAATGATGAAGAGAAATGTCTAAATGTTTTCAGAAAGAAAGGATTGGGATTAAAGATGACATATGACTTTTCAAGAGCAACATTAAAGTTGAAACCCGGTTGAAAAATAAATCAAGTATAAAAGTAGAATAAGCACATTTACATTTACCGATACACGTGGGTCCCACAGTTTTACCTTGTGTGTCTTAGGAAGCTTCTGGGGACTAGGTTCCAGCAAAAGGAGGAAATAAGATATAGGAAGTCATAAGATCAAGAAAATGAGGAATAAAATCTTGGAGAGAAGCAAAAGCAGTCACAGGATGATGATAAAAAGAAGTCTCAGAACAATAGCTGTGCAGCAGGAGTGGAGAGCAACCTGCGGGGGCTGGGGTAGAAAGAGAGAGGTCCCTACCACCTATTTCTCTAAAATGGGAAGGAGGGAAATAAAAAACAAAACAGAACTGACCTATTGCCTCATGTGTCTGACATTTTGTATTAACACGTTGTTATCAGAGGCACTGGTGGTTCAGTCAGCTAAGCGGAACTCTTGATTTTGCCTCAGGTCATGATCTCACAGTTCACTTCAAGCTCCACATCAGGCTCTGCGCTATCAGCGTGGAGTCAGCTTGGGACTCTCTGTCTCCTCTCCTGCCCCTGCCCCTCTCTCACATGCTCTCTCTCTCTCAAAAATAAATAAATAAATGTTAAAAAAAAAGACTTTGCGGGGCGCCTGGGTGGCTCAGTCGGGTAAGCGTCCGACTTCAGCTCAGGTCACGATCTCGCGGTCTGTGAGTTCGAGCCCCGCGTCGGGCTCTGGGCTGATGGCTCAGAGCCTGGAGCCTGCTTCCAATTCTGTGTCTCCCTCTGTCTCTGCCCCTCCCCCGTTCATGCTCTGTCTCTCTCTGTCCCAAAAATAAATAAACTTCAAAAAAAAAATTAAAAAAAAAAAGACCTTGCTATTATATATGGTACATAGTTCAGAGATAAATTTGTAATAGGCAGTGATAGAAAACGAGGCAAATATAAGAGTAAAGCAATTTCTAACTCCAGGAAAAAAGAGTTGTACAAAAAAGAAAACATAATCATAAGGTAATAATATTATATATGAAGCTCAGACAATTTAGAAGCCACAGTGACATAAATTCTGGGTATCGACTTACCACAATAAAATAGAAATCTTTATGGACTGACAAGATGTAAGTGAAAACATATGAAAGCAGAATAATATGTAAAATAAAATCACATTTTATGTTTACATTTCCTATAAAAGTTAACAATTTGATGTAAATGTTTAGACACTTATCTAAAAAGATAGGGACCAAATTGTTACTACATACTTTTACTCATTGTTCTATACTTCTGATTTTTAATTTTTGATACAAGCAAGTATTCCAGCATCTCTTTTAATAATTAAATTTTGTGTAAAATATAGATCCAAAATGCAATTTTAATTTTTTACATAGTATTCTAGTTTATATGTGTCATAATTTAGTCATTCTCTGTTTTTTTTTTTTTCATTGTAGGTTTAGCATGTTTTCAGTATTTTTCTATTTTAAACATCCTATACATCAATCTTTGGAATTCATTTGATTATTTTTCTAGAATACATGCCAGACGGAATTGTTGATGGGAAAATTCCTATTTTAAGTCCTTTGCTAAATAATCCAAACTGAACATCAAAAGATTGAAACAATTTATATCCTCATAAGGACTGTTTACCAGTGTTTGTTTTCTCACATCTTGTCAACACTGAGTAGGATCATTCTTTTATCATATTTGACAACCTTATAAAAAAAACTCTCCAAGTTTGTATTTAGTTGATTATTAGTGATGTAGACCATGTGTTCATGTGTTGCGAGCCAATGGCAATCGTTTGAATGCACCCCTTCTCACTTTCTCTCCTTGTCACTGCTATATAATGATTTCTGATCATCTCTCTTGGGCTTTTAGCCTCATATCTTATCACAGAGCCAAGCTCTTGCCTGGTGTACCATCTCTTAAACTGCTTTTAGATATATTTTTTCTAAATCACAAATCTGATCATATCATTTGCTTGCTTAGAAGCCCTTGAAGACTAGCAATTTCCTACAAAATAAATTGTAAAATTCTTCAAGGGGCACACCAAATCAGCACGGATATGAGCTCAACTATTTTCTAAATTATAAAAATGGGTTTTTATGACAGCCTTTCTTCAATAATTATAAAGAATGTGGGATTAGGGGCCCCATCTTCTTTACTATAACATTCACTCTATCGAGTTAAGAAGCGTTTAAGGAGTGACATCACCAAGATGTCAAGGTAGGCTGTCCCTGATTTCACTCCCTTTTAAAAGAAGAACAGTTAATAACTGATTAAAAACAAGGTACTACTATGAGACTCCTAGAAAATGGCAATGAGGATGAAGCACCCCACCGCACCTCAGAGCCCAAGACAGACCACATTAGAAGGGAAAGAGAAGCAGCTAGACATTGATGTTATTGCCCTGTCCCCAGGCCAGTGAAGCACCACATAGAGAGATCTCCCCTGAGTCTCTGGTTCCTTCAGGAGAGACAGGGGAACCTAGGCAGGGACAACTGACCCCCACAGCACTGTTGGTCACTTGCGGAAGCCTCTACTCTGATCTCGCCCCACAAGTACTGCAGGGGAGTCTTTGGGCTCAACCACCAGGATGTGACAGAGAAGTGGGGAGGGGCATGGAAGAACCCGCGCATGAATCTTGGCAGGCACAGTTGATATGCCCAAGTATTAACCCAAACCAGCGGCTTTGCTAATTTGAAGAACCAAGGCAGTGGTGTACTCTGGCCAGGGAACTCGGTGGGGTGGTAGCTCTGCCTTATTTAGATCCTTAAAATGCGGAATTTGCTGGTCCTAGAGCTGAGTTTGCCCAACCCAGGCAGGGAGGTGAGTCATAGGTGTCCACCATTTGTGGAGAGTGTTTTGAGGCTACATCTGACCACCGCGGCTGGCCACAACTCCTGGAAGCTGTGCGTCCTAGTGACACTTGAGCAGAGCAGTGGGATGACAGAATGGATTGCCCCCACATCGAAGCTAGTACCCAGCAGAGAGGGTATCCGTGCTACACACAGGCAGAGGGATTAATTCATAGCCAAGCCTAAGGGTAGTCCCAGTTCGTCCCATTGGAGAACTTGTTTGAGAGATTGAGAGTTACCTGGAGCATCCCCTTCCCTGCCCACTCAGACGAGGGAGCCGAGACCCAATTCTACCTGCCAGAATAAAACAGGAATAATGCTCCTTGACATGGCTGTTGGCAATGGTTTCTTTGATAAGACACTTAAAACACAAGCAACAAAATCAAAAATAAACAATTGGGACTAAGTGAAACTCAAATACTTCTGCAGAGCAAAAGAAACCATCAACAAAGTGAAAAGACAGCCTACAGAATGGGGGGAAAATCTGCAAGCCATGTATCTGATAAGGGGTTAATAGCAAATATATAGATAAAATTCATACAACTCAATTGCAAAAAACCAAATAACTCAATTTTAAAATGGGCAAAAGAACTGAAGGGACCATTTTCCAAAAAAGATAGACAAAAGGCCAACAGGTGCAAAATAAAGATGTTTAATATCACTAGACATTAGGGAAATGCAGATTAAAATCACAATGAAATACCATCTTATGCCTGTTAAAATGTCCATCATTAAAAAGACAATAGTTAACAAAGGCTGGTGTTGATGTGGAGAAAAGAGAACCTTTTGTGCACAGTTGGAATTGTAAATTGTTATGGCCACTATGGAAAACATTATGGAGGATCCTCAAAAATTAAAAATAGAACTACCATATGACCAGGCGATTCCAGTTCTGGTAATAATTTATTTTTAAAAAACCCAAAAAACTCAAAAGACACCTGCACCCCCATATTCATACAAGCATTATTTATAATAGCTAGGACATGGACACATCTTAAAAATCCATCAACATTATACAATGGAATATTATTCAGCCATAAAAATGAGAAAATCCTACCATTTGTTATGTGGATGAACCTTGATTGTATTATACGAAGTGAAATAAGTCAGAGAAAGACAAATCTTTAAAAGTAATCTTAGTAAAAGGGATCAGAGTTGTGGCTGCCAAATGTGGAGGGTGGGAGGAGCGGGGATTGGAGGAAGATGGTCAGTAGGAATACAATTCCAGTTATAAGATAAATAAGGACTAGAAATGTGATGTACATGATAACTATAGTTAACACTGCTATATGATATATAGAAAAGTTTTTAAGAGTAAATCCTAGGAGTTCTCATCATAAAGCAAAATATTTTTTCCTCTGTAACCACCCACAATATATGTAAATCAAACTATGCTGTATACTTTAAATTTACACATTAATATATGGCAACTATTTCTCACTAAAACCGGAAAAAAATAAGTGATTTATCAACGGTGGATGAATATACCGATGTAGGACAGAGTGGTATTCACTTACTCATTCTTTTTAAAACATATTTATGGAATCATTACTATGTGCCAAACACAGCTCTACACTTTAGAGAGACAAGGATGGACACATGGCCAATAGAACCAACAACACCCTCCTCTTCTCTTTGTGGAGCCAATGGCAGGGAGAAGGGGAGAGGACAAAAAAATAAAAAGGAAAAAATTGTGTTTACAGAGTAATAAGCAATGGTGTGCTGATACACAAACACTCTGGAAAAATCAAAAAAACCTAAGAAGCATTGTTTGTAGTACTTGTGTATTTCCCACCACAAACCATGGCTGATTTCAAGCTACTGATGGTTGAAGAGCCAGCTCTCAGAATTCTTATACATTGAACAATTGGCTCTGGAGAGCCAGCACAAATAGAGTCTGACCACCACTGAGGGCAAACAGAGTACTAAGGTTGGGAGAACTGACAACGGTCCACTTGAGGTAGAGTTGCAAAGCAGAGATCCTCCCCCCAACCCCCGCCCAGAGAAAGTGACATTGAACTACCACACATATGAAGAGAAGAACCAGGAAGGTTCACATGGAAGAACATTACAGAGAGATATATTGCAAATGTCTTAAAGCAGGAAAGCACTTGGCACATCTGAGATACAGAAAGAGCTAGAATATAGATTTTTAATTTATTTTTTAATCAGGAGACAACCTTAAGATCAAAAAGGCTTTAACTAAAAAAGGTTGGCAGCAGCATTTTAGGAAAGCTGAATTGTGAGCCAGAAGCTAAGATCTTCTTTGAGTCTTTTGTACTTTTTTTGCTAATGGAGGTTCCAATTACTGCTGGGTAATTCCAGGGGGTGGGGTCAGTAAGGTATGTATATATACATTTATATTTACATATACATTTACATATACATATGAATGTACACATACACACGCGTGCGCACACACACACACACACACACACACATAGCAGAAAGCTGTATTATAGAATGCAGAATATAAATGAAGATAAGTAGTATTTTATTTCACTAGCATGTATGTTTCTGAGAATTTCCATTCCAGATACTTGAGTCTACATTTCATCAACTTTGCTGATCCTACAAATTAACTAGACCTTGAAGTTTTTTTTGCCACATTAAGAGGACTAGTAACTTAAACATATAATGGTGAAATATATTATCAGGACAATTGGGGCAGTATTTGGAGAAAATTAAATCCACTTGGGGCACCTGGATGGCTTAATCGGCTAAATGTTCTACTTCGGCTCAGGTCATGATCGCATGGTTTGTGAGTTCGAGCCCCACATTGGGCTCCACACTGGAAGTGTGGAGCTTGCTTGGGATTCTCAGATTCTC
Source organism: Panthera tigris (assembly GCF_018350195.1). NCBI lineage: Eukaryota > Metazoa > Chordata > Mammalia > Carnivora > Felidae > Panthera > Panthera tigris. Next base: position 92,128,592 of record NC_056661.1, on the reverse strand, counting down.
TCTCTTTCTCCCTTTCTCTCTGCCCCCCACCTATTTGCATTTTGTATTCTCTCTCTCTCTCCCTCTCCCTCTCTCAAAATAAATAAGTAAACTTAAAAAAAATCAAATTGTAGGCGCAAAGCAAGGGGTAATTGGACTGAATTTGTTTAGCAGTTGTGGGAGTCTTCCTCTTGGAGACAAGACGGCAAAGGTGATTCTGTTCTGCTATTTTATCCTGAGCAGGTAGATTTGGGGAGAATCCAAAATAATATTTTAAGAATGAATCAGTTGGAGTTGAAATTCAGGCTTGACAAGTTCTCCTGAGTGAAAATAAATCCAGTCGTGAGGCAAATGAAAATTAGGAGGATTAAATGTCACATGTGGAGGATCTAAAAGTGGATTTGTTTTTTATTATTGAAGATATTTTCATGGATTATTTGTATGGGGATCAGGCTCCTTTGTTTTTTCTAAATTGAGATGAGCCAGTATGTCTCTGAGGCAGGAGAGATTTTTATTGCATGTAAGGATGTGCAGTTTTCATTTCAGTATTATACACTTGTGGCTAACTGTCTTGAGAAAAGAATTATGACTTGTAGAGAGTCTCACAAGAAATTAGCTGTTATTAACATGTTAGCTATATTAATAGTTACACTGCTGTCTTTATCCAAGTGACTATAATTTGTATATACATTCAAACTGCTTTAGTGGTAATGCTCAACATTTACACGGAAACATAAGTTCAAGGCAATAGCTAAAACAATAGAGTTATTTCCAAAAATGTGAGTTATATATAGAGCTAGGTTGTTAAAGCTAGAAATTTATTTTTCCGCTTATTGAATATCTATAAAAAATTCAGCTTTTTTTTACTGACAAGCAATCTTTCTCTACCAATAATACCTAAGAAAAATATCTTTAAAAAAACTTTTTTTAATGTGTATTTATTTTTTGAGAGAGAGAAAGAGAGACAGAACACAAGTGGGGGAGGGGCACAGAGAGAGAGAAACACAGAATCTGAAGCAGACTGCAAGCTCTGAGCTGTCAGCACAAAGCCTGACGCAGGGCTTGAACTCAAGGACTGCAAGATCATGACCTAAGCCAAAGTCAGATGCTTAACCAAATGAGCCACCCAGGCACCTCACCTAAGAAGAATACCTTAATTTTTTATCAAATTATAGAAAAATTATATTAAATGCCCAATGGAATTAAATTAAAGCTATGACTCTCAGGCTATTTTACTTTATTTTTAAAGTCATATATTTTGACTTACTTCTCTAGATTTATAATATATCTCTGAATAATATAATCTTTATAATAAAATAACACAGGACACTGCTATTCAGGTACAAGACAATATAAAAGCTTAGAAATCACTTATTCAACTGAAGGAGCCTAGGGAATAATAAAAATTCAGATTACCTTGCTTCTCATTCTAAGTCATTCTACCAATGAGTAACAGAATTCATTTCATGTGAATTTAGAGTCACTTCAAAGTATACCAAAAAGACCATACTGTTGGAAGTTCAACAGAAGAGGACAGATATTTTGTCTGAATCCACATGGAAAATAAAATTATAGAAGCTATTCATATTACTCAGGCCAAAAAATATTCTCAGCCAAATCCTCACCACTATCATTATAATCATCATCACAATCAAGAAGAGCCCTTACTGAAGCAAGAACCAAACAGACATATTTAGCTTTGGAATTTGAAAAAAAAAAAAAAAAGACTTTTGCATGTTTTACTTTAGTAAATACTTCCTTTTTCTGTATATAAAATTCAGTTTCATTTAAAAGGGAAATTGTAAACCCAGATTCATTTAAAATTCAAGCTATTGTCAAATTTTTAGGCTAAAATAAATCTTTAGGTAAAAGAAATTTCAACATTACACAAGAAAGGAGTCTTACAAGGTCTACAGCACATTTAATTATTCCATTGGTTTCCAAAGTGGACTCTTGTACAAAATTCTGCACAATGTTAACAGATTTTGATCAAAGAGAATTTGGAAAATGCTGTCAAGTCACCTTACCATGAGATCTCAGCTCTTTGAATATCCAGATAAAAATTGTCAATCTCTGCATTAAATACGCAGGAATATATGCTGAAATACAGCCACGAACGAGATGGGAGGCATCCCAGGCAGAGGGAAGATTAGGAGCCAAGATGAGCAGGTGGGAAAGCATAAGGCATCTTTGAGAAACTGTAGGGAAATTCTGGAGTTGCAGAAGATAAATCTGGAAATGGAAGCCAGAGCCAGACTGTGGACATTTTGAATTGACAGGCTAAGTAGTTCAGACTCTTGAAAAAGTCAGTCATCACCCCCTGAACGTGGTCATTTAAGAAGATTAAATGGCCATAAATGGGTAGCCTGGTTTGGAGCAGGGAAACTACTGGAGATGGGGAGTCCAGTTCAAAGGCCCTAGCAAAGATTCAAAAGTGAGATTAAATATGAATGGTGGAAAGAGATTGCAGAACGAAGACCGAGAACAAGATCTACTGGAAAAGAATGAGAGGAATGAGACACAAGAGCTCCCCAGGATAGTGACGGTGACTTTAGTGGCCAAAGAGAGAGAATCTGTTGCAGTTTCTCTGTGGGTGGATCATGCTCTGGAACCGCCGCATGTCTTGATGTAGGTTTTCTATCATATAAGACCTACCATTTGTCACTACACAGTTAATTTCTAGTCATTCTTTAAGAATTCTAGCTTAATTGTCATCTCTTCTTTCGTAAATCAGTTTTTTACACTTAGTATCTTAGGTATACAATTGCTAGTACACTTATGGTGTGTGGATGTGTCTGTCTCCCCAGTTGGGATGTCAGCTCCCAACTGAAGTTAGGGACCAAATGGGTCCATTTTTCACAACTAGCACAACAGTACATAACAGAAGCTCAACCCTTGTTTGGTGAAGGAGCATACCCAGGAACATTAGAGCACTGATAAGCCTAAAGACACACAGAAATAGGGACACAGATAAAATAGAAGGCTAGAGGAAAGTTTGTTTTATCAACATGTTGGAAAGCCAATGGAAATAAGATTGAAGGAACTAATAAAAAGGGAAATTGATGAGACAGAATTCCAGAGTACAAGAGAGGCTGTAGCAGGTAGAGCAGGTGTGGAGAAATCACCCTCTTAGGAGTCCAGTGCTTTCTACAGTTTTGAAAACATGTCTCATGCCCTTCTATTTCCTCACCTTAGCTTCTTGTGTTTCCACTGTCAAGAATGCCATCCCATCTTCAGCCTCAAGTTCAACATCTACTTCTGCATGTTTAAAGCACAGATCATATGTAGCTATCCCATGAGAACCTTCTCTGGTTACTTATTTTTCTAAATCATATATATGTAATATATATATATAAATATATATATATAAATCATATATATTACATATGTGTGTGTGTGTGTGTGTGTGTATATATATATATATATATATGTATATCATCTCAAGACCACCTACATAAAATCCACTGGGAGTGATGCTTATGGAAATTTCTCTTTATAGACATATTCCATGTAATTAATAATGAATGGATGATAGAATTAGAATCATCATTTTACAACTTGAAATGAAGTAATAGATTTAAGCAAATGATCATCGATGGTTACAAAAATCATTAGTGGAAAAAAGTGAGGTACTTAATGATGGATGGATCAAACAGCTATTATCTAAACCCATTTCTCAAACTTAAAGTCATAAAAATAGAGGCAATTAGACATCATATGCCTCTTTACACAAGGGTACAATGTGCCTTGTATTTTTGCCAAGAAAAAAGTATGAACTTGAATTTGTCTAGATCTCTATATGTAACAATCAGTTTAAAAGAAACACAGAAGACAGAGGAAATGAGAAAAGACAGTATTGGATTACATTTAGCAAAATCCTGAATATGTCTAATTTTTTCAGCAGATAAATTGCAAGAAGTAAACATAAGGAGGGAATGAAAAACCTATAGTTGAAATATATATTCAAAGAAACTTAAACACGTGTCAACCAAAAGTATAGATATGTATGTGTGTATGTTTAGAGAGAGCAAGCACATGCATGCACTAGTGAGGGAGGGGCAGAGGGAGAGGAAGACAGAATCCTAAGCAGGCTCCATGCCCAGCATGGGGCTCGATCACAATCACTGGACCCTGAGATCATGACCTGAGCTGAAATCAAGAGTCAGTTGCTTAGTGGACTGAGCCACCCAGGTGCCCCAATAATGGATATTTTGAACCCTGTTTGAAATTCTCCATTTTAATCATTTTAAAATGCAAGTTCCTGGGCCCCACTCAGAACTATTGAATTAGAATACCTGAAGGAGAGGCTGGGTATCTGCATTATCAAGTTCCAAAGTGATCATTATGCACACTAAGTTTTGGGAATCACAGTCCTAAAACAGTTTATTCCATGTCCTTGCTCTTGACTGAAAAATACAATAAATTATGGATACATGCCACACCTTTAAAAATAGAAACTGAACCTTGGATCTCTCAAGGACAAATATTTTATATGCACTCAGTAAATACTAGGGATGTTAGTCAAAATATTTGTTGTTGTTTAGTCTGAATAAATATTTTAGGTCTAGATTATAGAAGAGTTCCCCACACATTCCAAGATATCAGATCCATTTGGCATCAGGAGTGTACACCTTCTCACAGTTGTGAGCCACAGTCAATCCTCTGACCAAGTGGAATCTCTTTCTTAGTGGTATTTTACACTCCTAATTCTTAAATGGCCAAAATCTTCATACCTCATGCAACAAGGATAAATGCTAACAGGATAAGAATAATAGCCTCCTCTTGCATAGAGAGATGGAAAGAGAGGATTATAGTAGCATGCATAGAATATCCAAACTGATAATATATATATATGGCCCTTTAGGGAAAAAAAATGAAATGTTTCTATATGAATTACCTCTCAACTTAGCCTCTCAGAGTTTTCGTTTATTTGTTTGCAATGGTCCATTTATTAAGTAATCACTTTGACTTTCCTAAGAGGGTATTCTTTGGAAAATGTAACCTTTTAATGAGAATTGTTTTCCTAAAGTCCTAGTTTTCGCTAAACCTCAGAAATCTTGAAAGAACCCTATAACAGATTCTGTCCAGTGCTCTGCTTTTGCCACTATCTAGTTAGGTGATTTTGAATAGGTCACTCTTTTTACTGGGTTCTGGCTTCCCCGTATGTGTAATTCTAAAATAAATATCAGTCTGCTTTTAGATCTTCTTTAAATTCACCTACAGTTTTATGTGACTTCTAGGAAAAAAAAAATTTCACCTAACATTTAAACAGAAAACAACCTTTCAAGAAAAAAAAAATGGTTTCACCTCAGCATCTTAGATGACAATAAATAAGGCTAAATGCATACATTCTGTTGTGAAGGTACAAATCTAGGAATAAGAAAGATTTTTCCCACTCGGGCTTACCTGCTTATGAGCGTGATCGTAAGAATTAATATGATTGTCAAACTCCTGGTGCTTGTGATATTGCTTGTCACATAATTCACAGTAAAAGTTTGCTTTTACATCTTCCAGGGCCTTTGCTGTGGACTTCTCCTTTTCTGGAAAGTCCTTTAAAGGAGGAAAAAATGTTGGTTATATTTCTCTCTCATAGCATAACCAGATCTCACATTAACCAACTTGTTATTTAAATTTACTATGACTGAAAGAATATGGTGAGGCTCATTATTTTTATTTATTTACTTTTTTTATTTTGGAAATTCATGGCACACTGGAAATAACTTTCAACTCAGCCTCATTCCTAACTTATCAACAAACACAGAATGAATTCCCCCAAAGAAGCCCACAGTTGCAGCTTGGTCATTCTCTTTCTTGCCATCCATTTCCAGGTTGGTCTACTGACTCACCTAACTGAAAGAATCACCACAATTTCCTCTGCCAATCCAATGGCTGATCTCAAACACAAGCCTCCACTATGTCCTTGAAGCACCCATTACTACAAGGCCTCTCTACTATAATATTTTATTGGGACATTGATGACATTGTTTTATATCATTCATTTACTGCTTCATGTGTTTTAGCCTCACTGAAACTGTCAGTGTTGGGACTTGCTATTCTATGCATACAATGCCTATTCCCACCTTGTCAAGTTGATGAGCTCCTACCCCTTTCCCAAGGCCCAGCCCTTTGTCCCCTCTGGAATGCTTTCCCATGGCTTTATCGGAAGGACAAAGTGCCCATTTCGTTGCTTGCTACCAAACACATCCATGAACATTCATAAACATTTCTTCTTCTGATATTATCCCTTACGTTTCTGTTTCACACAATTCCATCTTCAGCCACTGATCTATCTACTCCATACAGTCTCCGTGGATGACCTCCATTCACACTATAGCTAGGGTCATATTTATCTGCAGTCTCTAACTCCAGGCTAAGCTTCTTTGAGAAACATCAGTTCATGCTAGACACGGCCACTGGGTTTACCACATAGTTTTCAAAACCATTACTCTTATAATTTTGACTGTGCTTTATCACAGACAGAGTTTTGGCCACATCACTCCCCTGCTTCAAATCCTCTTGAACATAGAGAATATAGTCTGTGGTATTGTAACACCACTGCGTGGTGACAGGTGGTAGCTACACTGGCGGTGAGCATATAGAGATGTTGAAACATTATGTTGTACACCTGAAACTAACATAACGTTGGGGGTCAATTATACTTCAATTAAAAAAGAATAATAATCCTCTTGAATTCTCTTATTTCCTATAGAATAATAGCGATGAATACTTACTGAGCATAAGCTATGTGCCACGTAGTAAGCTGAGTATGTGGTGAATTATCTCACTTATTCCTCACACCAACCCTATAAAAATAAGTTGTCTTTTAATCTACACTTTACAGAGGTATCAATCAGCACTTAGAATCACACACTCGAATCACACACTCATGGCCACTGAGTAAGTGGAGGGGGGATTTGAATTCAAATAATGTATGCCTAGCTCCCTTGTTAATAAACAAGATGCTTTGCTATCTCCCTTGAGGCCAGTCCTCTTAATGTACCATACAAGCTCCTCCCTACCTCATCAGCGTCATATTGCATGAACCCATGCTCCCATATTACCCCCTTTAATTCTATAATCAGACAAAGTCACATGATACTAGATTATCTGTTTTCATGTCTATGCCCATACATCCTCTGAGGACAGGAACTGTTTTATTCAAGTTTGTGTCCACAATGCCAAACATATTGTCTAGTCCAGAGTTACCTATTTAGTATACATTACATAAGTTAATGGATAATAGTAGCCTACATATTCACACCTTCTGCCATTCTGCAAGTCCTCTATTATCCCAGTGCCTAAAGAAAAGAGTGACTGGCACATAGAGGGTACCAAATAAATACGTATAAAGAATGAAGAGACAGGGGGTGCTGAGTGGCTCAGTCAGTGAAGCGTCTGCCTTCAGCTCAGGTCCTGATCTCAAGGCTTGTGAGTTTGAACCCCACATTGGGCTCTCTGCTGCCAGTGCAGAGCTTGATTCAGATTCTCTGTCCCTGTCTCTCTGCCCTTGCTCCACTCACACACACACACTCTCTCTCCCTTAAAAATAAATTAATAAACTTTATAAAAAGGATGAAGACACAAAATAAAGGATGGACTTTAGTTCTGTTTCTCTAACGTGACTAACACTCTATAGAAAGAAATCAGGCCATTAACCTGAATCACAGGACCATTGCTGACCAGGTAAGAAAGCAAGCACAGGGAATGTAGGCAGATCATCACAGGGTTGGGCAAGGTGATGGAGCAATGAATTTAGACATGGGAGCATAATGATTCAAGCCCAAATATAAGAGGCTAACACAACATGGCACAAAAAGCAAGCAGGATGGGAGTACCATTAGCAAACAACAAAACTAAGCCAAATATCTGGACTGTCTATGTAAGAGAATTAAAGTAGCAATTTGGTTACATTCTAGGCTAATGGGGGATATAAAAACTACTGACAGGATGTATCCAGTAATGAGAACACGGACTTCAATTTCAGGACAAAAACCCAGTTGCTCAAAAAATTGAAATAATGGCTTGTTAACGTAGTCACTTGAGAACTGAGGCAGAGGTGTAACACTGAGGTAGAGTTCATTCTTTTGAACTAGTAGCCTTACAGTTAGAGGCAACCATTATTTCTCATCCCATCTTTCTCCAGGGATCATTTTACATGTCCTTTACATGCCCTGTCTAAGTTCAAAGACTGGGACTAGAGACTACTTAGGTTTACCCACAGTTTTTCTTACATGATCACGACACTAGAATAACAACCTTAGAAAAGTGACCATGTGCCTTGGATATGGAAAACCTCTGCTTCAGTGATCAGAAGTGCCTCGGCTTCATTAACTGGAAGTGGGTGGTAACTGAGAATTCAGGGGAGCTAAAAATACCTCTCATGTTATTCCCGATTATGTGGAGGATTTTTTTTAATGTTTATTTATTTTTGAGAGACAGAGCAAGACCGAGCATGAGCAGGGGAGAGGCAGAGAGAGAGAGAGAGAGAGAGAGAGAGAGAGAGAAAGGGAGACACAGGATCTGCAGCAGGCTCCAGGCTCTCAGCACAGAGCCCCACGCAGGGCTCAAACCATGAACCCTGAGATCATGTGACCTGAGCCAAAGGCAGACCCTTAACCCACTGAGCCACCCAGGCACCCCTATATGGAGGATTTTTATAACAACAGCTCAATGACTAGGGGTGAGGCTTCTGCAATTACTCTTGGTATCTTCATCTACGCAGCATTTATTACTAAAAAATCCTTTAATTATGACATTAAGTGAATTTCATTGCAAAATTTATAATTATAAGAGAGTTACCAACATTTAAGCCATCTCCTGTGAATGTCCACATTTCACCTTTATCAGACTAAACTGCATACCCCATTTCTTAATTCATTTTTCTTGCCGGGAAATGGTGCTGCTATCCCCATCTTCCTTCCTTCTAAGGAATTAATGATATTCCCCAGGGCATATTCTAGTTCCCTTATTAAGAGAGGAGGAATACATATGAGGGAAATAACTGCCATTAGCATAGCACACAGAGGTCACAATCTAGGGTGTCTATCAAACCCAGAAGTAAGAGCATAAACTTAACAGCAGGTAATTGGGGGTCAGAAGTGGGGAAGCTGAGACCTGAGAATGAAAGTCTCAGGCAGAAGAGAATATAAGCCAAGAGTTGGATAGGGCGAGAGGAATCACAGAGGAAAAGAAACAAAAATAATAATAATAAGGTTTGTTAAGCATCTTTGGCAAAATTGGAAACTGTGGTTGGCACTAGAGCTACTTTTGGTAAAAGAACCATAACCCAGTGGTCCATGTGTGAGGTGGGCCTGTTCTCTAGTGTGAAGTTGAACTGTCCATGGAGAAGGAGCTGAGTTGGTCTAGCTGTATGTACCAGAAGACTGGAGGGCAAGGGCTCAGACTAGCAGACTAGTAAGGAAGGTATCGTGTAGTGTAAATCTACCAGCTGAAAGAGGCCACTGATGTTCAGTAACTTCATGAGCTCTAGAAAATCAGGCAATGGTAAAGCAGGGAACATTATCCACCGTGTCATGCTTCTTCACCCATCCAGTCATTCATTCTTCCCTCTAACCACACACTCATCCGACTAACCACTAAGTAGTTATACATTCAAGAATTGTTAAAAAATAGAATTACCCTCTGATCCGTTAATCACACTAGCTGGTATTTACCCCCAAAATACAGAAGTACTGTGTCAAAAGGATACAGGCATTATTGCATATTTACACTGAATGCCATGTTTATTGCAGCATTATTTACAATTGCCAAATTATATAAGCAGCCCAAGTGTCCATGGACAGATGAATGGATAAAGAAGATTCATACATACATATATACACATATGCACACATACATTCACACACACACACACACACACATATATATATAATGGAATATTATTCAGTCATAAAAAAGAATGACACGTTGCCATTTGCAACGATGTGGATGGAACTAAAGAGTATAATGCTAAGTGAAATAAGTCAGTCAGAGAAAGACAAATACCATAAGATTTCACTCATGTGGTATTTAAGAAACAAAACAAATGAACAAAGGAAAAGGAGACAAACCAAGAAACAGACTCTTGACTATAGAGAATAAACAAAAGGTTACCAGACGGGAGGTTGGTGGAGAGATGGGTGAAATAGGTGAAAGGGATTAAAGAGTACTCATCACGATGAGCACTGAGTAATGTAGAGAATTGTCAGATCACTAGACTGTACACCTGAAACTAACACAACACTGTATGTTAACTATACTGGAAATAAAATTAAAAACATATAATTCTATCATTGCTTTGCTAGTTATTCAAAGTTCTCTTTCACACTTTGCCTAAAAGGAGGCTTTAGAAGCTTATTTAACAGAAAAAAAAAGTAACATTTATGAAGCAAAAGAAAGCCTCGTGTTAACCATTCTCAATGATTCATTAAAAGGTTGAAAAAGAATTATAAATTGAATATGACAGTTATCTTAACAAGAGTCATTTTTAAAACATTAGGTATTGCCAGTGGGCATTTTATGTTTCAGTTCAATAAGAATTCTGTAGTAATTAATTACTTTTAATAATTAATATTTTGGGTGCAGGGAGGGAACATGGACTTTTTCACACCAAAAATTTACATTCATGCAAATAACAGGGACATATCTAATGTGGCAAGAATTCTGACTAAAGTAATGCTTTTAATTGGAAATATGGCTATTTTGCTACCAAATTATTTTATTATCGTAATGATGATTACACAGTAACACCCACTGAGCATTCATTGTAAACTGGAAATCTGCTAAGCACTTCACACTTGTTAACTCCCTTAATCTTCCAAATAACCTGATGAAGTATTATCTATTATTATTCCATATAAAGGTATGGAAGACAAGGCACAAACATGTTTAGAAACTTGCTAATCACTGAAAAGCAGAGACTAAATTAAGAATCAGATCTGCCTGACTTCAGAACTATTAATCACCATGCTAAAGGCTGTCCCAATTACTTAGGTTTTATCCAGTTGCCACAAAATTTCAAGCTGCCTCTGCTAACATTTTGTGGATTTGGGATGATACCAAGGCCCTAGCTCCCAGAGAGTGTAAGAGGAGTAATTATAATTTTAAAAATCTATTAAGTTCTTGAAGCTGAGAGATAGGCACTAGGAAAATACAAGGTGGTAGTCTTGTTTCTGCTGGTTGTGAATATGTGCCCTGGTTATTAAAAAGGAAACGAAAAAATCAATTGCTGCTCTTCATATCTCCTTGATGGTAATACCAGCTCAGAGCTTTGAGGATTGAATTCATATTCTTTGTATGAAAGCTCACATTTGACCTTTCACTATTATGTGTAAGAGATTGCTTTAAGAATTCTAATATTCTCTAACCTGTTCTATTATATTGTCCCCAAATAAGATCCTGCTTCAAAGACAGTGCATTCCCCTCCTCTGATCAAGTGGCTGTCATGGATTCGGAAAACTCTTTTGGTCCCCATTGTCTTCCTGAATCTTTGCAACAGACTGGATAATGGAAAACTCACTGTAGGGGGTTTTATTCATTGATTTATTTTATTTTTGTGATGGGGAAAAAATATTCCTTGGAGACTGACTAGCTTGAATCTCAGCCTCTCTCTTATAGAAGTTTCAGTTATTTCAGTATAAATTAAGGAGAGTAATGAGTAGCTTGCAGAACTGCTGTAAGTATAAAATGAGTTTATTTTTATGGAAGCACTTAGCATAATGCATGGCAAAAGTAGAACTTGATGTCTAGATATTTTGTGTGTATATGTAAACATGGATGCATCATTGTATGCATGTGACACTAGGAAATTATTTTTAAAAATACCATTCTCTCATGAGTCTACAAAGCAACTTTAGTTTTCTGATGGAAATTTGAGCAAGTGAGAGGAGCCCATCTCAACCTCACTCGACCATCTCATCTGAGAGCATGATCAGTTCATGCTAGTCAATGCAAATTTGGTTGATGCAATTAGGAGATTCAGAGGTTTTTATCTCATGATAATTGTTTAAATTTTGGACTATTTTGGAATACCACACACAGTCAAGAGATCATCATATGCACTCATACTTGAACATTAATATTACTAATATTGATTTTCCTAAAGATGTCACTAGTTTCTTTAAAAAAAGAATGCTCTTTGCATTATAATAGCATCTACCATGGCACTTTTTATTTAGAAAAACTCAATAAATACTTGTTGAATAAATAAAACTCATGAATTAAAAGGCAGAGAATGCCATTCCCCCTACATAATAGATAGCATGGCCTGCCCTGGCAATTTAAGTCATATCATGGAGAATGAAACTGATGAAATGATGGCAGATCGGTATGATCCTAAACATATGAGGTTTTAGGTGTTTAGAACAAGATATATATATATATATATATATATATATATATATATATATACACACACACATTTTTTTTAATGGAGAGTCTAAGGTCTAAGGAACTCAATGAAGGATTATCCTAAAGTAAGGAAGGGTAGTTCTGCACACAGATTCACAACCAGAACTACAGATTCTTGACTTTCAGTACTCATCTGACCTTGCCATAATCAACTTTTCGCTTTACAATTCATTAAGAATCTGGTAATGGGTTACCCGACTTGGACTAGAAAATGACCAGAGTGGGGCGCCTGGGTGGTGCAGTCGGTTAAGCGTCCGACTTCAGCCAGGTCACGATCTCGCGGTCCGTGAGTTCGAGCCCCGCGTGAGGCTCTGGGCTGATGGCTCGGAGCCTGGAGCCTGTTTCCAATTCTGTGTCTCCCTCTCTCTCTGCCCCTCCCCCGTTCATGCTCTCTCTGTCCCAAAAATAAATAAAAAACATTGAAAAAAAAATTAAAAAAAAAAAAAAAAAAAAAAGAAAATGACCAGAGTTATACCTTTCCATCAGTGCCCACGTAGGTGTGATGTCAGCCACTTCCTAGATTTGAACGATTTTCCCTTCTTATTAATAATTCATTTCAGGTACCCAGATTAGAAGACAAATACAACCACATTAAATATATGAACTCTTGCCTCTGTGTAGCATGTTGTGGAGACAGTTTGGCATCATTTCTAATTTGGAAAGAAATGACAAATTTCTGACTTACTGGCAAAATGGCAGAGTGAAGATTGCATTTCTGATCATGAAGTAACAATTAAATACTTAGAGTTTGCTTGTATAACTGCTTATTTTGGAAAAGCTTCCTAACTGGCTGCACTTGAACAGAGACTATTTTTGAAAAATACATGCATTTCTATTAGAACCACTGTTCATCAGCATTCTACACCACCAACTACATCTTCTTCAGCATATATTAATATACTTTTCTTCCACCAGAAAAACAATTTAGAAAGAGAGTAAGGCAGTCTCAGATGCACCCTAAGATAATCATAACAGTAGCTGTTGCTTCATTGCTTACCTACGCTTGTCCACCATGAAGGCAAAAAGGGGGCCGGTATAATTTCCAGATTGCTTATCGATTGAATACAGGTGCTACAATGTACATGTTTTAAAGGTCATGAAATGGTTTGCAGAGGTTTTTAACAATCAACGAAATAGTAAAATACACAAAAACTGATGAGCCTTGCTGGACACAATATATTAGCTCATCAAGATGCAAGGACAACCAAACAGTATACTTGGGTTGGGGAGAAAAAGAGGGTGCATGAACAGATATGCAAACTAAGCCAGGGTCAGGGAAGTGGTTGAATCCATTAAATAGCAGTGCTTGGCCTGCTAACACCCATTAATGAATGCATGAATGAATAAATATATTGAGTGAAGGAATAAATACATTCGATTTCTCTTTCACTTTTTGTCTGGGTGCGTATTGTGCTATAAGGAAGAGCATTGGAATGCTGAAATGTGTATGGTGGTGTCAAAACCCATATAATTGTACAAATCAAGAGTGAACCCTAAGATAAACTACAAACTTTGGCTAATAACAACATATCAATATCAGTTTATCAGTTGTATCACAGTAACCTACCACACAAATGCAAAATAGCAATAATAAGGGAGATTAGTTGTAAGAGTTGAATAGATAACATGGGGATTTTCTGTGCTTTCTGCCCAATGCTTCTGTAAACCTAAAACTGTTCTTGAAAAAGGTGTCTCTTGAAAAAAAAATGTACGGCAAAACTACATTTTGATAGTCCTACTTTCATTGCACTCAAAGAAAAACAATGTACAGTGTAAAATTAATCTGATCCGTGCTATATTATGCATATAGCTGAGCTTGAGGCTTGCCATGTGACAAATGCAAACTTCTTTGTATGGAATGATCTTGACACTCTCAGTTCCTTTCTGTCATTTTCCCTGAGACAAAGAGCAGCCCTCGTCAACCTTCAAGAAAGGCAACCTCCTGGCAGACCGTATTTACAATCATTAGATCCAATGGAAGATCAAGGGCAAAATTTCTACACTTGAAAGAAAGATCCTAGAATGTGTCTATTGTGTGGGTGTATAAAACATGATAAGAAAAGGAATTTTCTTCCTCCAGACTGACAATACTGTCCCATTTATAAAAGTAGTAATTACCACCCCATCAATTCAGCCCACAGATAAGTATAACTGTAATGAATATAGACATATTGCATTCATCTAAATTGAATACATTTAAATGAATACATCCATTGTGCATTAGACAGAAAGTGCCTTCATTTAGCCATTACTCCTGCTGTAACTACTTATTGTAAAAACGCAATTAATAGTGTCTGACATTTCATTTTCTAATATAAGAGAAATCAGTGAAAAATGTCAGGTAACTAAGTTTTCTAGAAAGTTGCAAGTGACACCTGCTCAATTACAAGACCTTTTTTTTTTAATTCAATATTTCAAGCGGTTATTTAGGGGAGAAA